>NC_138551.1:132782175-133382175 GCF_964273705.1 Natrix helvetica
GTGAGGTACCGTCTGAATACAATAGATAAAGCCAGAGACTTTTATCATGGAATACTCAAGAAAAATGCAACCCCCCCACGTACATCTACACCAACACCAGTAGATTTGGATGTCTTAGAGCAGAGGATGTTTGAGAAAGAGACAGAAGAGCAAAGAATGCAGACACAAAAAGAGAAGGAGGGGCAGGGTGCTGTAGGTGGAGTTGACCCCTCTGGATCTCTGTTGTGTTCCTTCTTGGAAGAAGGACCTTCTAAGTCTCTCACTGAAATGCCGATATTTAAACCTGTCGAACAACGTATTACCAGATCCACGACTAGACAAATGTTAGAATCTCACAAGCGCGTCGACCCTCAAACACAATGTGCTAAGAAAGAAGCTAAGAAGCAAACCGGAGCCATGGGAGGAGCAGGGCCGAAGATTGGTCTTGTGGAGAGAGATCTTCAGCAAATGCTTTCAGCGCTCCAGACCAGATCTAAAGATGCTTAAGCTATTATCTTGGAACGTGAATGGAATGAACTCCCCACAAAAAAGGAAAAAAATATTTTATTATTTGAAGCAATTTAATAATGATGTTGTTTGCCTTCAAGAGACTCATATTAGGCTGCAAGACCAGAAGTACTTAGTGAATTCAAAACTGGGAACATTTTATGCTGCCTCTGATTTGGTAAAGAAAAATGGTGTGGTGATATATATAAATAAAAGATTTTCAACTAAAGTTATAGAGGCAGATGACGCTGGTAGATATATAGCAATTCAATTTGATACAGACTTCGGTTCCATTTTGGTGCTAGGAATATATGCTCCTAACCAATGCCAAGAAAGTTTTTATAAGATGCTCCATTTAAAAATTTTAGACTGGAACTTTAAGAGCATTCTAATAATGGGAGATTGGAATGGAGTGATTTCTCCAAAGATAGACAAGAGTACAAAGACGAAATTCACTACCAAATTACCAAAGGCTTTTTTTGATTTACAAGACGATTTGAAATTAAAAGATGTCTGGAGGACGCAACATCTAAATGAGATGGATTTTTCTTTCTATTCAGATAGACATAAATCCTTTTCAAGGATTGATTTCTTTTTGTTAACACCGGATCTACTTCCTAAAGCCAAGAAATCCAAGATTTTCGCCAGGTCACTTAGCGATCATAGTCCGGTGTGGTTACAAATTGAATTAGGGATGAGGCCAAGAAGGTCTTGGAGAGTAAATGAAAATTTATTTAGATATGAAAAAAATGTTGATGAACTTAAAAAACACATGAAGGAATTTTTCAGTTTTAATATGAAGAAGGGCACTCCCATTGAAATAGTTTGGGATGCAAGTAAAGCTTATATGCGTGGGGTCCTGATACATATGAACTTTAAACACAAACAAATTAGACAGAAAAGGAGAATGGAATTGGAAGATGAAATAAAACGTAAAGAACAGCTGCTTATAATAAACCCGAATGACCAGGCGCTCCAGATGGCGCTAAAGCTGTTGAAAGATCAATTTCAGATGCTTATAGCAGAACAAACAGCAACCAATTTGCAATTTGCTAAACATAACACCTTTGCCAACGCTAATAAACCTGGTAGATGGTTAGCATATACTTTGAGAAGGAATATGAATGACAGAATTATTGATAAAATTGAGTTTCGAGGGAAGATGGTATATCAACAAGAGTTGATTAAAAAATCATTTGTGGACTATTATACTAAGCTATATGTACAGGATAATATACAGAATAAGTTAATAGATGATTTTTTGGAAGGAAAAAGGGTTGCCAAAATTTCTGTGCTTCAAAAGGCAAATTTGGAACGTCTTATAACCGCTGATGAGATCACTTTAGTTATAAATCAACTTAAATTAGCTAAGGCTCCAGGGACTGATGGTTTGACTGCAATGTATTATAAAACTTTACAACTGGAAATGATTGAATATCTTACACAACTATTTTGTAATATACAACAAGGAGGTAAAATACCTCCCTCATGGAAAGCGGCTTTTATCTCATTGATACCTAAAGATAAAGAGGGCCCTAAGAAACCAGAGGATTACAGGCCGATATCTCTTCTGAACACAGATTATAAAATATTTGCTAAAGTATTAGCCAACAGATTGATGCCGGTTATTCAAGAGATTATTCATCATGATCAAGCAGGATTTATTGAAGGCAGACATATGAAGGAGAATGTAAGGCAACTCATAGATTTAATTGACTATCTTGATAAGAATAAGCAGATCTCTGCAGTGCTGGTTTTCTTGGATGCAGAGAAGGCCTTCGATCGAGTGAATTGGAACTTTCTAACCAAGACTTTGGAAAAGATGGATATGGGACCACGATTGCGGCAGGCGATTGGAGCAATTTATCAGCAACAAAATGCACAACTTATTATTAATGGAAATTTGTCAACAACTTTCGAGATACAAAAAGGCACAAGACAAGGTTGCCCATTATCCCCATTGTTATTTATTTTAACTTTGGAAGTCTTGTTGAACGCAATTCGGGACTCAAAATCCTTAGATGGCATAGCTATCAGGCAAAAGGAATACAGAACTAGAGCATTCGCCGATGATCTGGTTGTTACCCTTTCACATCCTTTGAAATCAATAATCCAGATGAAAAATATCATAATAGAATTTGGCATGGTGTCTGGGTTTAGACTAAATCAAAACAAAACGAAAATGATGGTTAAAAACATGACAGAGACTCAAAGAAAGAGACTTGTAAGTTTAGCAGGTTTTGAAATAGTTTCTAAAGTTAAATATTTAGGAATACAAATTTCAGAATCAAACACAAAACTTTTCTCAAATAACTATGAAGTGTTGTGGCAAAAGATACAGAAAGATCTTGAAGCGTGGAAAAAGTTACAATTGTCTTTGCTTGGAAGGATCTCAGCAATTAAAATGAACATTCTACCTAGATTTATCTTTCTATTCCAGATGATTCCGGTGCTCAAGTCAGATAAAACCTTGTTAAATTGGCAAACAACATTAAATAAATTTGTTTGGAAGGAGAAAAAACCGAGAGTAAAGATGAAGATTATGCAAGATACACGTGAAAGAGGCGGCCTTAGACTCCCAAACCTTCGATTGTATTATGAAGCTGCGGTATTAACGCATGTAGCAGATTGGTTCGGGAAAACAAAAATGGAATTGCTCAATATAGAAGGCCATGATCTTATTCTGGGATGGCATGCATATCTTTTTTATGAAGACAGGGTGGATAAAGTGTTCAACAACCATGTTCTCCGTAGTGCCTTGATGAGAATATGGAAGAAGCACCGGCCCAATTGGGATTATAAAATACCGCTTTGGTTGGATCTTGCAGACACCATGGGGATTATGAATATTAAGTCACTCGGGGGGTGTTTATATAAAGATGTGCTTATTGCTGATGGGGGCGAATGGAAGTTAAAAACTTTGGAACAGCTGTTGGAAGAAGGAATTACTTTAAATTGGTTACATTACATACAGCTTCAGAAGAGATGGGAAGAAGATCGCAGGGTCGGCTTTATGGATAAAGAAGTGGAACTGATTAAGCAGATAAAAGAGACTGGTCCAAAACAAGTTAAAAGAATATATAATGTACTGTTAGAAAGAGACTCAGAAAGTGAATTGGTTAAGGATTGTATGATTAAATGGGCTCAGAATTTTGGTGAAGTGGTTATGTTGGAAACGTGGGAAAAAATATGGGTTCAGAATGTTAAATTTACACAGTCACAGAATTTAAGGGAGAATTTTTATAAAATGTTTTACAGATGGTATTTAGATCCTAAAAAATTATCATGCATGTACCCAAATGTTCAACCAAAATGTTGGAGATGCGGGTGTCTAGATGCTACCTTTTTTCATGTATGGTGGACTTGTAATAAGGTTAAAGCTTTTTGGATAAAAATATGGTGGGTTATGCAGAATGTATTTAAGAAAAGAATACAATTCACTCCACAAATGTTTTTATTGGGTATAGTTAAGGATTTTACCAAAGGGGAAACAAAATTGGCCTTGTATATGGTTACAGCAGCTAGGTTGTTGATTGCGCAACATTGGAAAAAAGATTTTTTGCCGACAATTGATCAATGGATTCAGAAGGTGGCGGGGTTCGCTGAAATGGCAAAAATTTCAGCTTTCTTAAAAGCTCAGAAACAGGAGGATTACACACAGGAATGGGCAAAATGGATTGATTATATACAGAATAAATACCAGACTAGGAGTTATTACCTAGCCTTTAGGTAAGAATGTTTAGACCGATAGATGATCTGAGTAAATAGTATATGGGATGTTTGGAAATGTTAGAGTGGTACAGCGGAAGTCAGGGGGGTGGGTTTGTGTGGGAGGTGGGGGAGGGTTAGGGTGGAGGGTGGGGCAATATATATGTATGAATAAATTAGAAGATGGGACTAATGAAACATTGTTAGGCTAGGAGAAATTTATATTAAGAGTTATAGATGTTAAATTAGCTTAGAAAATGATCAATGTGTTATTATTAATTTAAGAGTAATTTATATAGTTTTTGTTGGGAGGAGAGGGGTTATGAGTAATCTATTTTAAGATGGGGGGAGAGGAGGGGGTAAAGTGTTTGGTATAATATCTGAATGTGAATTTTTGCGGGGGGGTTGGGGGGGTATAGCATTTGTATGAGATTTATATTGTGTGGAGGGGGGGGTGAAAAGGGGGAAAATTTGTTTGTACAAAACTCTTTTAATAAAAAAAAAAAAAGACATGGAGTATAGGCGGCCCGTCGGGAGTTTCGCATCAGGTACCAGGTCAATGGGACAGTCGTAAGGCCGGTGCGGTGGCAGTTGATCCGCCTCCTGCTCGCTAAACACGTCCGCGAACTCCGCTAAATCCGGCGGCACTGTCACCTCGGCCGAACTGGGCACCTGAGCCGCGCAAACATGACGGGTATGGTCCACGCATTGCAAGGACGGGAACGAGATGCGGTTCTGCGACCAGTGGATCTGGGGATCGTGCGCCCGCAGCCAAGCTAAGCCCAACACCACGGGGAAATGCAGACCCGAAGCCACGTAAAATTGAATGGCCTCCTCATGCTCCCCGAGGATCAGGCACAAAGGCTGCGTGGCATTCTTGATGGGCCCAGACAGAAGCACCCGGCCGTCAATGGTCTCCACTCGCATCGGAGGGTCTACCGGGCACAGAGGGACGTGATATTTCGTGACAAACGCTGCATCCATAAAATTCGTGGTAGCCCCAGAATCGACCAAGGCATGGGCTGGTATTCCCTGCGGACTACCCGACAAGAGAATGTGCGCTGCAAGAATCAGATGTCGTGGAGGCCCCTCCGCCTCTGTTCCAGCCTGTGCCCGACCCGAAGTCTCCCTCAGATCGGGCTTTCCCCGTTTCCCGAGACGGAGGTTCGTCGTTGAGGGGGGGCCGTAGACCGTGCAGCCCCTCTACCTCCCTTCTTGGGGCAACCCGTAGCCAGATGTCCCGGATCCCCACAGTAAAAACACAACCCCCCTGCACGCCGTCTCTCCATCTCCGTGCGTGACAAGCGGGGTCTGGCTGCACCCAACTCCATGGGCTCCTCTCGTGGGACAGGAGTCTCTCGTGGAACTGGCACTCTCAGCACCTCCCGAGACGCTCGGCGAGGCCTCCGCCTCTGCAGCCGGCCGTCAATCCGGAGGCATAGATGAACCAACGCGTCAAACGTTGGAGGCCTGTCCACTCTCACCAGCTCATCCTGCAGGTCCTCTGACAGGCCATCCTGAAAAGCATCCATAAGGGCTGGCTCATTCCACTCAGAGTCCTGACTGAGCAGCCGAAACTCGGTAATGTAGTCCAGTAAAGAACCACGCCCTTGGTGCAACTCTTTCAGGAGTCTGGTGGCTGTTTCTCCTTTGATGGGGTCTTCGAACGTCAGCCGAAGATGAGTGCAAAAACCCTGGAAGTCATCCAGCAGGGGGCTCGGCTGAGTCAGCAAAGGCGTAGCCCACCGTGCTGCTGTGCCTGAGAGCAAGCTTATCACAAAGCCCACCTTCGTCTGGTCGGTGGGAAAGTCCTCCGCTCTCAAGGCAATGAACAACCGGCATTGGCCCAGGAACGCCGGGAAAAGTTTCGGACTGCCATCAAACTTATCCGGCATGGCCACTGGGCATTTCCTTCGTTGCTGCTGGGGGGGTGGGGGGTTGGCAGGAGCAGACAGCTGTGCAACCTGCGCTGTTAGCAAGGCAAGTTGCTGTGCGAAGAGAGCATTCTCCGCCTGAAGTTGCTCCATCATAGCTGAATGGAGATACGTTTGGGGTAGCAATCAATCTGTTCTGACCCCCCCCTTCCTCCGTTGCCCACACAGTACACACACTCCGGAACAGTACAAGGGAACAAGGTTTATTACACCAACAGACAAGAGGCTTTGTGGCAGCAAGCCACCAAGACAGAACTCACAAAGACAGAACACACAAAAGCAGCAATCCAGCTTGCCAGGATCTCAGACTAGAGTTGCTGTCCAAAGTCCTTTGTTGATTGCTACGCAGAGCCTGTCCAGAGTCAACCCTTTTATAACCTAAAAAGGGCGTCTCCCAACAGCACCTGAGAGCTCTTTACTGCTTATAATTATGCCCACGCTCCTGGCGTTTGTGGGCGCGCCGGAAACGAGCATCCCGAAACGCCCTACTAAGTCCTGAGTCACTATCCTCTCCGCTGCTCCAAGGCAGGGCAACGGGAGTCCTCCTCCTCTCGCTCTCACCGCTGCTCCATGCCTCTGGCGCCACCTGGTGGCCGACCAGACTCTCGGATTCCTGCTCAGCCTCCGAATCCTGTCCAGGATCGCACATCCCTTCTGTAGCTGACTCGCATGGAGTATCACTCTCGGAGTCTGGTGACAGCGGCACTGGCTGGGCCACAACAGTTGTGTCTCTGTTTAAACAGCCCTGGACAAAGAACAGCTGGGCCTCCACTTACAACGGTTCTTTAGTTCAAGTTAACAGCACTGAAGAAAGAGACTTATGAGTATTTTTCACGCTTAACAATTACTGCAGATCCCCATGGTCAGGTGATCAAAAGTCAGGCGCTTGGCAACTGTCTCCTAGTTATGACGGTCGTAGTGTCCTGGACTCATGGGATGGCCTTTTGGGACCTTCTGGTGAGCAAAGTCAGTGGGGAAGCCAGATTCGCTTAACAACTGTGGCAAGGTTGTAAAATGGGCCAAAATTCACTTAATGACTCTCTTATTTAGCAACAGAAATTCTGGGCTCCACTGTGGTCATAAGTCAAGGACTGTCTATAGAATTATTTGGCAGCCTCCTTCCCAAATGGTGAAGCACCATTCAACACAAAGACCCACAACTGCGCACCAAGGGGATGAATGGAGGCAGGTGGGAACTCCTGGGACTTTGCTGCCTTCAGACAGAGCCTTTCTTCAGTCTCAAGTGAGATTCCCCCAGGGAGACACAGACACACAATGAGAGGGGGAAGGCTTGCATCCCTCTCCCTCCCAGGAGGGGTTCCAAAACGTCCCTCTCCCAGCCCCCTGCAGGGAACCCCCAGCAATGCTGCCAGCAGCTGCTCTCCTGCAGGGAAATCCTGGGTTGTCCTGGGGGGGGCAGGGGGGGAGACAGTGGCCACCCATCCTCTGCCTGGCAATGCTGGGGAGACCCCCCCCCCCCTAAAAGAGAGATTCCTTCCTGGCGCTCACAAAGACCATCCAAACTTTCCTGGCATCAGTGGGAAAGAAGCCTAAAAGGAAAGGAATTCCTGCACTGGCTCCGAATGTGGCTCAGAAGGGACAGGAAGCCCCCCCCCCAGCGACCCCCTAACCCTTGCAAGACCCCCACTGCAGCCTGCCTTGTGGTGAGCCCCCTTTCCTGGGGATGCTCCTCCCGGCCCCTCCCTCCCTGCCGGACCCTCTTGCAGCTTCTTGGTTCTGGGGTGCGTGGCGGGGGGGTGTCACTGTGTAGGTGCAAAGGGGGACGAAGCTGAGGAAGCATCCCCTCCCCCATTCCGTGACTTTTCATCAGGTTGGGGAACCAAAGAAGCAGAAATGGGCAAAAGGCAGACGCGCATGCTCAGTTCCCTTCTGAAGCTCGAAGGCTGCCAGGGCTTCGCCACCAATTGCGGAGCGAGCCCTCTGGTGGTTGCCACCGGCCACGGCAGCTCCCTTTGCGAATCAGAGACAAGAGAGAGGCGGCCAGAGTTAAGTCAGAGTTAAGTCCTAGAGCGGAAAGGAGAAGCGGCTTCCTTGCCACAGACCCTCCTCCCCGGAATTCTCCCCCCTCCATCCAGGAGCAACTGCGGGCAATGTTCTCTCGCACATGCTCCATCTCTCCTCTGAAGCTGCTGAGTCGTATTCTTCCGGGAGTTATGCGTGCGAGGCTCGGAGGCTTCCCTCGCGCGAGGCCATCGGGCTTCGCTCTTGCCCCTCCCCCCTGCAGTGAGGCGGCGCCAGGTGGACGTGCCCCCCCCCCCCGCTCTTTCCCCTCCCTTGAACCGCTGGTGCTGGTAGGGCTTTCCCCCCCAATCGTTTACAAGACAGTCGGTGTAAGAATAAAGATGCGTATGAGAGTGAAATGGATAGAAATAAATGGGGACGGTAGGCACAATGGTTACGGGTTCTGCTGGTGTTTCTCTTTCTCTCAACACACACACACACACACACGCCCAGCCCAGCCCAGCCCAGCGAAAGGACGTCTCTCTTCCACATCTGCAGGAGCCCCAGAGGTTCTTTCCCAGCCCTTGCCCCAATGGGGGGTGGGGGGTGGGGCAGAAGGGAGAAACGCAGCCACAGCCCAGGACCCCCCCAGCCCTCCTGTGCAGAAAGAGGGGCTTTGTGGGGGGAGGTGATCCCTGGAATTGCAAGGAAGCAGAGATGGAAAAGGAGTTTTGGGGAGGGGACTCCCTTTGCACCCAGCCCTTCTTTCCCCCTTTGATGGGGAGGGATCCAGGCAGCCCCGATCTTCAGTGGTGGGGGGGGGGGGAGTCCAGAGCCTGAAATGATCCAGGGACCCTTTTAGCCTGAAGCCAAGATCTCCAGCAGGAACAGTGTGGGAGAAGAGAGAAGCTGCCCCCACCCTACTCCCTGGCTCTCTGCCCAGAGTCTTCCTGGAGGATTCGGCCACAAAGCAGAGCCGAAACTCGGAGGATCATCATTCTCCCCGTCAGGAAGGATCCCTGGGGGATTCACCTAGATCTTGCACTCAGAGTTTGTTGGGCATTTCTCTGGAGGGAAATGAAAGGCAAATAATCCCCCTGTGGTTCATGATAACAGGAACAGAGAGATTGGATTAAATCCGTCATCTAGAATTGAGAGGTTTGGGAGCTCCATGCTTGAAAGTGGCCCCAGAGGGAATAAACGGCGCCTGCGGCTGAAGCTAACTAGAAATGTGACATTTGTTGGCATCGTGGTTAGAGAGAAAACCCCGGGAGACAGTTAATGCCCCAGCATGTCACGGATCTGAAATAGCTGCCTGCTGAGTCTACGCCAACATCTGCTTTCTTTTGAAAGTCAATGCTCAACAAAAGGGCTGATGCAACAGTGTGGCCAGACTGCAAGAATAAAATCAACTTGAATGGAAAAGTAGTTCTCAGAACTTTGCCTAGTTGAAAAAAAAATCACACCCACAAATAAACACACAGAGAGGGAGAAGTCAGAAGAAACCAAGTGAAAAGAGATGGAGAAATCAAGGCTGCCTCTCACCCCAAGGGAGGAATGAAAGGGGGGAGGGGAGAAAGGGGAGCTCAGGAGCCTCGTGTTGCAGATGGAAAGCATATATGCAAAATCTTCCTTTCAACTTACATCTTCTGAGACCAGAGAATATGGGAGCCCATATCCCATGTTCCCCTGCCTCACTTTCCTGTGCAGAGGCTAGGCAAGGGGGCTCTTGTAGGGATGCCTGACAGGACTCTGCCCGGCTGAGTGGGGAGCCCCTCTTGGCAGAAGAAAGCTGGGGAGCATCATGTTGGGGGAGGGAAGCAGATCTGCAGAAGCCCCCTCCAAGTTCCATCTTCTGAGTCCTGGGAAGGGAGGAGCCCAAGTCCCATGTTCCACTGCCACCTCTTTCCATGCAAAAGGCACTCTGGAAAGCAAAGCCCAGACCCATAGAAAAGGCCCAAGATGGCCAGGAAGGAGGAGGGGATCTGGGGCAGCTCCCACCACCCCTCATTCCTTGGAACTTGAGACTATCCTGGTTTGTTGGGTGGGGAACTCTGGGGGTTGAAGTCCATTCATCTTAAAGTTTGAAAAACACGGATGCAGACCAACAACTCTCCACACGTGACCTCCATTTTGGAAAACAAGAAACACACCTGAAGAGACCATCAGTCATTGGCCGGCTTGCATAAGGCAGAAACCATGGATTTTTATGGCCATCAGATGTGAAACATGCCACAATTAGTTGGGCTGACATATAACATCAATACCCTGACTGTGGCTTGGAAATTATCCTGGTTGGTTCTTAGAGGTCTCTAAGCCAGGGATGCTGAAACTTTTCTGCACTGAGTGCCAAAAAGGTGCGGAAACTGCTCATTGCGGGTGGGTGTGCTTGTTGTGGCCACGCTCCAGAAAAGCCAAACTTCTGGGTTTTGGGGTGCATGCACGGCCAACGATCAGCTGACCGGCTCGCATGTGCATGCTGGTTTTTTGCACTGCCACGGGTGAAGGGACTGCGCCCCAGAAAAGCCGAACGTCCTGCTTCTGGCATGCATAAATGCCTGACGATCAGCTGGCCGGTGCGCATGCTGGTTTTCACCACTGCTAGGTGCGTGAAGTACAGCACGCCAGAAAGTTGAAAAACAAGCCGGCAAGGCCACGCGTGTTGAGCGACATGGTTACACATGCCAGGTGCGTGAAGTACAGTTGATTGTCACACACACATGCACACCAGAGACTGGGAAAACAAACAGGCAAGGCCATGCGTGTTGGGCGACATGGTTACACATAGCACTTGGGGCATGCGTGCCATAGGTTCACCATCACAGCCCTGTACTAATCCTAAACTGGACGTGATTTCAAAACTCCTTGTGCCTGATAATCAAATCTGCCTTGGTCCACCTTCCCAATAAGAGATCGAGTTGGAAGATCACTTAGAAGCCGTTTATGAGGGTGCCCTGATAAAGTGGGATCTCCCTATGAAAAAGGAGAACACAGAGACCCCTCTTACATTCCTTTTTATGGTTGGCACAGCAAAGAAAAATGAAAGGGGAAAGTTGATTGGACAGGATAAAAGCAACCTTTGAATAGGAAATCAGTTACATGTACTCAAATGTGTTACATATTTGCATCCCATAATATCACACGTTCATTAAATTGGGGTCTGACATCAGAAGGGGCATAAATTGTAAGGAACACAGTTGCTTATAGTCCAAGAAAGAGGTAAAGCAGACCCCAATTTATGCCCCTTCTCTGTGTATGTATATCCCAGGGAGGATCTAACTGGGGTCTCATCCCAGGTGAGGAAGGGGCTCCGTCTGAAGGCAGCAAAGTCCCAGGAGTTCCAACCTGCCTCCATTCATCCCCATCTGTCAAAGTCACACTCTGGCCCTTTGTGCGCAATTGTGGGTCTTTGTGTTGAATATCGTTTCACCATTTGGGGAGGAGGCTTCCAAATAAACCTAAAGACGGTCCTCAACTTACGACCACAATGGAGCCCAGAATTTCTGTTGCTAAATAAGACAGTCGATAAGTGCATTTTGCCCCCATTTTACGACCTTTTTTTGCCAAAATTGTTAAGTGAATCTGGCTTCCCCACTGATTTTGCTCACCGGAAGTTCCCAAAAGGCCATCCCATGAGTCCAGGACACTACGACCGTCATAAATATGAGACAGTTGCCAAACGTCTGACTTTTGATCACGTGACTATGGGGATACTGCAGTAATTGTAAGCGTGAAAAATGGTCATAAGTCCCTTTTTTCAGTGCTGTGGTTAACTTTGAACTAAATGATCCGTTGTAAGTGGAGGCCCTCCTGTTCTTTGTCCAGGGCTGTTTAAGGAGAGACACAAATGTCCTCGTAGCTGCCTTCTGCCTCAGTCGGAGTCCCCGGATGCTCTCCAAGGACAGCCCCACAGGGAGAGCATTGCAGTAGTCCATCCTGGGGGCGAGCAGGGCCTGAGTGGCCGTGAAGGGAGCCAGGTGGCCCAGGAAAGGGAGCGACTGGGGGGGGGGATCCCAAACTCTTCCATGCCCCTCCTGACCACGGCTGCCACCCCTGCTCCTCCAGCAGGAGTTGTGGATCCAGAAGGACCCCCAGATCAGGCCCTGGGGGGGGGTTCTGGGCTGGTGCTCCCCATCCATCCATCCATCCATCCTCAGAGGAGATAAAGTCCCAGAACCAAAAGGGAAAAACAACTCAGGCCCCCCATTCACTCCTGCCAGGTTCAGCTGAAGGTTTTGTCCCCCATCCAAAGTGCTGCAACCTTCAGGCGCCTGGAGAAGGAGCCTGGTCTCTCTTCCTGGGACGTCTTTGTCTCCCCAAAGAGAGAGAAGCCAAGTTGTGGGGGCTCTGAGAAGCCAAGTCTCCCCTTGTGGAGGGGCAGAAAGAAGGGAGGAGGGGGCTTTCCAGGAGCAGGAGGGGCTCCTGGAGGGAAGGAGCATTTCACTCCCCTCTGCAGGAGACGGAAAAAAGGAGGATGGTTTCTTAGACTTTCCCCTCTTCAGTCCGGCCTTTCCTGCCCCTCCCTCCTCTTCTGAGTCCAAGGGAAGTGGGGCCCACTTAGGAGTAGAAAGAAACCGGTTCCTCTGGTGACCTCCAGGAAAGGCCCAGCAAGGAGGCCTTCAGTTCTCTGGGACGGAGTCAGAAGGAAAACAGCCTCCAATGTCACCCAATTATAAGCAGAGGAAGAAAATATTGGGGAGGGTCAAAGAAGACACACGAATTAAGATCTCTCCTTCTTGTCTTTGAATAGGAGTTTCTTTATTTGTGTCTGGGAGTGGATGTGGATTACTCAGAGTCCAATCTTGGAAGGAACTGGACGTAACCCGGGAGGAGATCCCCCTCCATCTCAATTGGGACCTCAAAGGTATTGAAGGAAAAGCAGCCGGAGAGCCAAGAGGAGAAGCCATTTCAACCCTCGATGGGTGGAAAGAGTCCCAGGAAGAGGAGATCCCTCCCTTCCCCTCAAAGGATCCCCTCAGGGGGAAACCCATGCAGGGAGGGTGGAGAGGTCTTCAGAAGGAGCCGGAGGAGAGAGGAACCATTGGAATGCAAGGACTGGGGAGGAGGAGTTTCCCAGAGGGAGACGCGCTGAAGAGGAGACGCAGGGAGGGTGGAAAGAGCTTCAGAGACGGGATCTCTGGATCACCATATAACGGGCAGTTGAGTGCAGTTTTCCATTCATCCCTTTCTTTCTGACCCCCAGTGACCATCAAGGTCTTGGCTGATCATCGCAGGCCTCCGGCTCTCCTAGCCACTCGGGAGGGTCTCCTTCACTTTGAGCTCTTGCGTATCTGCCCAGGCTTCCAGCTCCTCCTGGCCACTCTCCTGAAGGAGACATCCCATGCACGGTCCCCACCTGTCATGGATCCCCCCAGGCCCCTCTGTAGACATGACTTCAGAGGAGGAGGGGGCGTTTCAGTCAGCAGAGAAAAAGCACGGAGTCGAGTGTTGGTCAGGATCGGGGCACGGAGAGTGCTGGCCTGATGGAGCAGCCTCAGCTGGGTCACCGGATGAGGGAAGGCGGAGGCAGAACAAGGGAAGCCACAGCTGCAGCAAGTTAGCCAGGAGGCCCCAGGGGTGGACCGGGAGCAACTGCTGCCCA
The DNA here is from genome assembly GCF_964273705.1 of Natrix helvetica. NCBI lineage: Eukaryota > Metazoa > Chordata > Lepidosauria > Squamata > Natricidae > Natrix > Natrix helvetica. The sequence continues at coordinate 132,795,868 of NC_138551.1, forward strand.
TTAGCAATGAGGAGGATATGGAGTCCACATCTCCTCCTGATCCAAGGACACGTAGAGCAGACGGGAGGCAGGCACAATGCCAGTCAGCTGGGCTACTTGTGAGGATGCCACCTTCCCTCTCGTAAAGGGCTGCACCGGCATTGCCTGCTTCATCCCGCTCTGAAGACTTGAGCATTGCTAAAGCAAAGTGCCCAGTTCTAGACCCCTGCCATCTATCCTGACCTCTTAGACTCATGGATGGATTTCCTGGACTTTGTGGGTGCCCATTGGACTCACTTACCCAGGGAATCTTGCCGTGCTGAGCCTAGAATCCAGACCTGTGCAAGATGGGTGCTTTCTTTTTTTATATATATAATTTTTATTATTATGTTTCAATTACAAAAATAAACACTCCATCTTTCCTTATGCAGTGTGTCGTCTGGGTACAAACATCTCTGCGCAACATTGTTCCTCGTTTGCCACATCTTTCACATTCATATTAACATTAACATCCCTAAGCTTAGTATTATAATATTTTGAACATTTAAACATTATAAAACTCTCCATTTTTCTTAATATCTTCTAGTGATGATACCATGTTAACATTAAACATCATTATTCTCATCATACACTTACTAACAGTTTTCATCTTCTTTATGTCTCTAAATATATTTTCTACTTAAATTTTTAGCCTTCTCCATTTCCAAACTCCTTTTTTATTCTCCAACCATTGGTAAAATACTTCCCAAATCATGTAATATCCAGTTTGCTCTTTCTCCTTCATTGCTAATGTTAATCTGTTCATTTCTGCACATTCAGATGTTTTCCTTATCACCTTCTCATCAGCAGGAATCTCTACACTTTTCCAATGTTGTGCAAATACAATTCTAGCTGCGGTTAATACATGAAGGATTAAGTATACATTCTCTTTATTATCAACAGGGGAGCTTTCTGGAGGCACCTTTGGGGAGTTTAAATAAACACCTGTAGACTCTTGGTGTGTGTGTGTGTGTGTGTGTGTGTGTGTGTGTGTGTGTGTGTGTAAGAGGGCAGCATAGTTTGCTCCAGCCTCTAAATTCCCCTCCCCCCAGCACTGCTTGCCCTGTGGGAGCATGGAACAACTTCTAGCGGTCAACGTGCAGTTAGCCCAGCCAATGGCCCAGCTCTCCTCCCAGTTGGCCCAAATGCAGGCAGCTACTTCAGCAGACCCTCGAAGGAAATGCCCAGCATCGCTGCCTGATACCTTTGATGGAACTTTGGAGCAGTTCCCGGTGTTTCTGGGACAATGCCAGCTCTTCACGTGTTTGAGGTGGGTTGATTTCCAGACAGACTGTGAAAAGGGGGGATTCATCATCCGTCTTTTGACCGGCCCAGCAGCCCATTGGGCGACTCCACCGCTTATGCAGGCCATCCCACCCCTGGATAGTTAGCTTCTGCACCAGGTGCGGGCGATGTTTGGAGACCCTGTGAAAGCCCAAATGGATTTTGGGACCAAGAATTGCTGTAGCAGATACCAATGGGGGAAAATAAGAATAAGGGGAAGCGGGAATCCCTGGCTAAGCAAAGAAAAGGGAGGGTCCCATCTAGGACTGCCATGAACCCCCCTTGACCTGTAGCCTCTCCCCAATACCGAACAGATCCCCCTTCCCAAGTTCTCCCTTTCTCTCTCTGCCATGAATCCTCCTAATTCAGGTGAAGCCACAAAGGACTCTTCCCGGAGACCGATGATGCTCAAGCAGGGAGAATTCCCATTGGTGCTGCCATTGGTTCTGGCCCCTCCCACCTCCAAAGCCCAAGATCAAATCTTCCTTCCCCAATTCAGAACCGCCGATTCACACATTTCAGTTCAGAGATGAAGGTTTCTGTCATAGGAAGAGGCGCCGTGCTGGATGAGAAGAGGGGAGGCGAATCCCATAGCCAGGGAAGACTTGAGGGTCACAGAAACCCCTCAATCCGGAAGCAAGTTACGGAAAGCCCTCAGGTAAACCAGGAAGAGGCGGAGAGGATCCTCAGGGATCTAATCCTGCTGGATCCTCTCCCCAGCTTCCACCCACCCACCCCTTCCTGGGGGAATCCTCTGCTGGGCTCTCTCGGGAAAGGTGCCGCTTTGCTTCACAGAAGAAAAACGCCATTTCCTTCCTTTAAACACGCGTCTCTCCTGCTCAGAACATCTGGACGAAGCAGCCCCTTCCGATTTCCCGCCCCTCAACCCCGACTGTGCCCGGAGACTGATGACGCTACAGAAGGGAGAATTCATATTGGTTTGCAGGGACTTCACCGGATCCTGGGAAAACGTGATTCGCTGGTTGTAGCCTGCATTTCTCTGCACATCCCGCGTTTCTCAGCCATTGCGTCGTCTGAAGACCCGTTCTGAGCTCGGCAGCACGTGCGTGTATCTCCCCGGTCTGTTGCTTCTAGCCCCAGAGGAGGAATCTGGAAGGGATGTGGAGCGTTTGTCTCGGATTTCGGAGGTAGGAGGGCCAGGCCAGAACTAGCAGCAGCACCAATGAAAATTCTCCCTTCTTGAGCGTCATCGGTCTCTGGGCAGAGTTCTTTGGGGCTTCATCTGAAGGAGGAGAGCCAGTTCTGCGGAGGGAGGGAGAGGCGGGGAAAGTGGGAGGGGGGATCTTGGCCTGAAGAACCAACTGGGGCTTCTTCTCTGCTTGGAATGGTCTCCTGCATTGTGAGAAGTAGAGGGAGACTCTGCCTGGAGACCGATGACGCTGCAGAAGGGAGGTTTCCTATTGGTCCTCCGCCTTTCTGGACCTTCCCAATCCCGAAGTTCGAGGAAGCCCCATTCTTGGCTCTGCAGAGTTTCTGCGATTCCTTCGCTTTGCGTAGAGAGAGAGCCACTGGGGAACTGGACTGCCTGAGCCAAAGAGGTCCATGGGATCTTGAGACAGGTCGTTTTCTCATGGGGGGGGGACACACCCGCAGGAGGGGTGGGGTCAGGCCGAGACAATTCAGCCAGTTGGCCGAGCAGCTCATACAATTAACAACCCATTTTAGGGAACCCATGGGAATTGTCTGAATTCCACCCCTACCTGGTTCCATGTTGGGCCAAGTGATACGTCCCTCCCCCCTGCTTGTGGGCAGACCAGAGGCATCTGGGGGGTCAGTGTGGATTTTAGACTGCCCTCGGTCTGATCCATCAAGTCTTTTTTACTTGCTTAAAATGGAATTTGCAAAGTGATCCAAGTGGCAACCAGAAGCCATTCCGAAACCTCAGGCTGACTCCTGATCCACCCACAATCTCTGTGGTTGGAAAGCAGAAGACTTTCCATGGGTGCCTCTGGCTAGAAACCTGAATGTGCCCCCCACATCCCCATTATTCCCCCTCCCCTTCTTGACCTGGATGAATAGGCGGCATTGAACGCAGGGAAAGGCTTTATGGACAAATTATAGAGTGGGAAATTAAAGGGCCGGAATAGTGTTAGTTGTTGCTATTTTCATTCTCTGGATGAGGAAGGAAAAAATAGAGTGGGGATTTCTAAAAGGTAGATACTTAAATAATAACAAACTCCAAGTGAAACCTCAGACAGCTGTTCTGGTCGATGCTTTCTGTGAAAGGGGTTTTACCAGGAAATCAAGAAAGAAGGACATAATAGTGATGGAGAGCAGGTCAATCCCTGCATTCCAGGTCATTCTGCCATTCCAAGGCTTCTCATGGAGATGATCCAACAACACGGTTAGAGCAGGGCTCCTACAGCTCCCATCTTACCTTAGGATCTTACTCTCTCTCACACATACAAAAACTTTTAGTTTCTGTCAGTAGGAACAAGTGCTTCAATTATTTTTCATAAGGTGTCTGGTTCATTTGTAGTTGCTGAATATTACATTCCTCTGAATGACTTTCACAGAGTTCTCTTTAGCAAGATTTATTGGGTTGAATAGGGAGATACAAGAAGTACAGCCATTCAATCATTTCCCATTCTGAAACAAGTAGATTTGATTTTCTTTGGCTCCTGCCTACTATCTAAGTGGAAAGAATATCTCCTTTTAAATAAAAGAAACATTAACAATTATTCCAATATCATAATGGTGTTATATCTCATGTTTTTACATTTATTTACCTTCAAATAAAAGTCAATGGGGCGACTTGGAGCGAATCACCAGGGGACTCGAGTGCTAATCTCTCTTAGGCATGAAAACTTCCTGGGGGACTTTGGGCCAATCACCAGGAGACTCCTGAGTTCCAGTCCCACCTTAGTTCTTATTGAATGGGGCTGTGAAAGTTGGAAATATTTTCTCAGATTAATTTGGGATACCAGAATTGGGGATTCCTAGAGTGTAAGATGTCCAAGTGTCCAATATTGTGGTGTGTGATGGAAGAAAGTGAAATTGTGCAAAAATGTCCGTTCCATGTTGAGCAAAGCCATAAGTCTCTGCCTTCTTCTGCTTGTGGGAGAACCAGAGGCCTCTGTGTGGTCCCTGTGAATCTTAGACTGACCTTCTTCTGGTCCATCAGATCTTTTCTTACCTCCTTAAAATGAAATTGCAAAGGGATTCTATTCCCAATTAGGAGCCATTCATAGACATAAACATTGATTACCAACTGATCAGCAATCTGTGTGATGGGGAGCAGAAGATCTTCCATGGGTGCCTCGTCCTAGAAACCCCAAAGTCCCCCACTCCGTAATTCTCCCCCTTCTTGGACCTGGATGGATATTATACAGCATTGAAGGTTTGTGACCTGGTCAATGATGCGGCTGCCTTTAAATACTATCCCTCCAACCTCCTTCTGGGGAGAGTCTCAAAGTCCCCTTTCTCTGGACATTTTCTTCAGCCCTTCACAAACAAGACAAGCTTGGAAGAGGACCAGAGAAAATGATTTAGGTAGAAATTGTAGAGTGGGAAATTAAAGGGTGTGAAAACTGCTATTTTAATTCTCTGGTTGATCAAAGCAAAAAAAATACAGTAGAAATTTTACACATTTTTTAATTTACTTTGTTTTTTATTATTTTGGTGTGAAGTTCCTACCAAAATAAAAACAATCCCAAACTGAAATCCCAGACAGCTGTTCTGCTGAACACTTTCTGCAAAGGAGGTTTTATCAGGAAATCAAGAAAGAATTATATATTCGATTTCCCTCCCCAGCTGACAGCCAGTCAAACATGGCATTTCACATCATTCTGGCATTCTCAGGGAGAGGATCAGCCACCCATGCTGGTTCTTGGTTCCCACAGCTTCCTCCTGAACTCTTTTCCTGCTTTCTCTCTCTCTCTCTCTCTCTCTCTCTCTCCCTCCCTCCCTCCCTCCCTCCCTCCCTCTCTCTCTCTCTCTCTCTCTCTCTCTCTCTCTCTCTCCCACACACACACACATACAGTACTTTTAGCTGCAGGAACAAGTGCCTGAATTATTTTTAAAGGTGCCAAATTCAGTAGCTGTTGCTGAATAGCAAATTCCTCTGAATGACTTTCTGCAAGGTTTATTAAGTTGAAAGGGAAGGGAGCTAGAACAATTCAATAATTTCCTATTTTGAAACATATAAATATATTCTTTGACTCCTGCATACTATCTAAATGGAAAGCATATCTCCTTTCAAATAAAATAAACTTTAACAATTCTTCCAATATCATAATGGTATTATATCTCATGCCTTTACATTTATTCTGGCTGTGAGATGCTCCTTTGTGTTCAGGTCTGGCCTTAGAAGGATAATGTAGCACTTGGGGATGAAGATGCAGACCAGCAGACCAGCGCTGGAGGCCAGGATGGAGAAGACCTGAACAGCCACCATGTATTTCCCTTTGGTGCTCAGGTAGGTGGGCACAAAAGTCACCCAGACGCTGCAGAAGACCAGCATGCTGAAAGTGATCAGCTTGGCTTCATTGAAGGCCCCAGGCAGATTCCTGGCCAGGAAAGCCACCGTGAAGCAGATGGCAGCCAGGAAGCCCATGTAGCTGAGGGTGACGTAGAACATGACAACAGCCCCTTCGTTGCATTGCAGGATGATCTCTCCATGCTGGGAGTGGAGGTCAGAGTCAGGGAAGGGGGCAGAAACTCCCAGCCAGATGGAGCAGATGATAATTTGGAGAGCAGAAGAAGAAAGGATGATGGAGTTGGCCAAGCTCTTCCCCAGCCATCTCTTCACTTGGTTTCCTGGTTTTGTGGCCACGAAAGCCAGCACCACCGTGAGGGTTTTGGCCAAGAGAGAAGAAATGGCAACTGAGAAGATGATGCTGAATACCGTTTGTCGGAGAAGGCAGGTGGCTTTCCTTGGTTGACCAATGAAGAGAGAAGGAGACAAGAAGCAAAGCAGGAGGGAGACCAGGAGGATGTAGGAGAGATCCCGGTTGTTGGCTTTGACAATGGGAGTTTCTCGGTATTTAGTGAAGATTATTAAAACAAGGCCTGCAATTAGGAACAAGACCAGGGCAAAAGAGACAAGGATGATGCCCAGATGTTCTTCATAAGACAGGAAGGTTACAACTTTGGGGATACATTGGACTCTGGCCTCATTTGGATATTTGTCATCCGGACACTTGGTGCATTTTGCTGCATCTGAGGAAAAAAAACATACTCCCTTACTATTATCTCCTTATACCTTTCAGGAAATACCTTATTTGGACAAGAAGTGATACCGGGAGATATTGTCTAGGACACATTTATTAGTACCTCTAGTGAGAGGCTGTAAGAAGTATAAGACTTTTTTAAAAAATCATTTTTTGTTTAATCATCTATGAAAGTGAGAGAAGAATTGGACCCAAATAATTTCCTGTCTGATGTTCAGAACCAAACTTTATTATTTCATGAATGTAATGAATCAGTTCCACTTCCTTTCCTCCAGTCTCACTCACCTTTCTGAGTGGAGAAGGTCCCCTCCGGACAAGGAACGCAGTCATAACAGCAAACTGGCTCTCCTTCTCGAGTCCTCTTGACAAATCCAGGATGACAACTTTCCACACATCTGGACTGAGGCAGAGACTGAGCAGAAAAACAAGGAATGCCAAAGAAAAGATGTTAGGACTCTCCGTCCATGGAAAATGGAGGGAGAAATGGATGGAGACAAGTAGCCTCTGGTCTTCACTGAGGTAAATATGAAACCTCTGACTACTTCTAAACAGATGCAGGAGGTAGAACAACTGGCAGATTCTTCATTTAGATCCTCCCTTTTCCTTTTGGAATTTAACATTGCAATAAGGTACTTTTCTACTAGAGGGATGGAATTGAAAAAAAGATTTAAGTGTGATGATATATTCATATTAAAACTGAGAATAAAGTTTACTATAAAAATGTTAGGAAACTTTTATTCTATTAGATTTTTTAAAGGTAGAATAAAACTGTAATGAAGAAAGAAACCTCTGACCAGTAAGATCTTGAAAGGTTTCCATAAAACATGGCAAAGCCCCTTCACTTAGGTCCTGTCTGTTGAAGAACTTCCATTAGATGATACCAACTGGCATGGAAGGCCAACCACCCTGGAGACTCTAGGCTTTGCCCACTTGAAATGGGACCTCAGGCTTTAGAAAATAGACAAAAAACACCAAAATTTATCCCACCTTATTGAGCAACTTTAGCCCTGAAAGAGCATCTTGTCTGATAGAAAGTCTCTGTTTTTTAAAGAACGCCAGAGTTTCTCTCTTGACATCCTCTTTGGGGAGAACCAAGAAGCCCGAAATGCCCAGATCTGCTGTTATCTGTCCATTTTGGTCCAAGTACAGTTTAAAGAGAGAAATATTCCAAAATTCATTCTTCTCCAGAAAGGGATGAAACTAGAATGGGAACATCCAGGAATTTTAAAGGCAGAAAACTTTGTTTGTTATCCCACATTGAATCTTTCTTCTACAATTGTCTCATCTCCAAATATGGTTAAATAGGATACAAATACTGCCATAATCTTCATAAGTGAATGAAAAAGTTTGAGAAAAATTTATCAAACTATAGAGAAAATATAATAGACACAATTGGTCAATTATAGGGAACATTTTAGAGCAGATGACAAATAAAATGAACAGAGAAAAAAAGATTATTCATAAACTCTTTGAAAACAACAGATTGATTCCCAGAAATCATGGGTTGATCAAGAAGAAATCTGTCAGGCTAATCTTCTCCCTTGTAATCCTGATGGAAAACACCTCCAGATCAGAGGTGGGTTCCTACCTGTTTCGACCAGTTTGGCTGAAATGGTAGTAACCTGGTGGCCTGGGTGGCTGGAACCAGCAGCAACCCAGGCTGGCCACGCCCCTGAACCGGTTCTCTCGGCCATATTGTTTTTGGCTTCTGTGCATGCGCAGAGCAACCGGCAGTAGCGGTAGCCAGAACCCACCCCTGGGTCGATCCCACTTAGGAACCTCAGTTTACTCGTGAGCCCCATTGGCCTTTCCCCCTGCCTCTCCTGGCCAATGTTGCTCACGAGTGAACTGCAGCTAGGATCTCCCGCGTGTTGCACACCCAAAAACGGCATGGAGGCATGGGCAAAAGCTGGGAGGGGGGTGCAACACACGGGGTGGGACCTTCTCAGCCCTGCTGTTGCAGTAGCTGCCTGGGCGAGCCACTCCCCACCTACCCAGACCAGGCCCGGAGCTCGTGCCAGACTGAGGCTGCAGCGGCCACCTGCTCCTTTGTCCACCCAGCCGGCGGGAGAGACAGCAGTGCCGGTCATGGCTGAGAGCTTTTTTACCAGCTGGCAGCTGAAAAGTTCTTCCTCTTAAAAGCCTCCAGTGATGGAGCTTTCGGATCCAAGCGCACTTTAACCAACCAACCAACCAACCAACCAACCAACCGGGGCTTAGTTTGGAAACAGAAGAAGAAAGAACCAGTGAGTGTCTGTGCCCAGGCGTGGGGGATGTTGGGGGGGGGGAGGCGGGGGGGGGGTGAGCCAGAGGGTAGGGGCTCTCTGAGCAAGTGCTGGACAAGAAGGCGATGGATGACCTCACTTTCCAGTCGCAGATGAGTGGCTGCATCCAGCCGGGGGATCAGAGGGGGCAACTGAGCAAGCGCTGGGCAAGCAGGCAGGAGGGAGACCTCGGAGGCTCATTGTCAACCCAGCTTTGCGCCCAGTTGGCTCCGGTTGCATAACCATCAGTTGGCTTAATGATCGGGCATGGGGAGGTGGGGGAAGCCGCTTGGCAGGAGCGGTTTGGCTCAGTTGTTCACCGGGCGGCAAAGCAGAGCGACTCACAAAGGATGAAGGGGATCTTCGGTGGAGCCGGTCGAGGGAGCCACCCCTGGCTTATTGAGTCTTATAGAGTTGATGGGCCTTGCCTTGGGGTGAGGCGTGGGCCCAAATTGCACCCCACTGCAGGCGTCTCTCAGCCGTTGTGTGCAGGGAAAAACCTTGCACAGTAAAGAAAACCTTCTCTTGAGTGTGAGGTAATTAACAATTTCTCGAACTCTTGGGAAGTTTCTCTTTACTGTGCAAGGTTTTTCCCAACACACAATGGCTGAGAGACGCTCACAATGAGGTGCAATTTGGGGGTGGCGGGTGGGGCAGGGGATGGGCTGGGCCAGGCCACAAGATGCACCTCTTACTGGAGATTGGCAGCTCCGGATCTGGTGGCTTTTGGGGGGTTTTCTTTAAAAAAATGCCTCTGCAGAGGAGCTGAAAACCTCCGAGGTTGCTTTGGGAGAGGGAAGACGGACAGCATTCCCCCCCTCCCCCCCTGGGTGCCTGCAGCCTTGGAGCAACTCTGGGCCCTTCCACACTAAAGAAAATCTTCTGGGAGTGAGAAGTTGTTAATTTCCTTTGCTGTGCAAGGAGTTGCTGCAGGCTCCGAGGCTGCAGGCGCCCAGGGAGGGGGAATGCTGCCCATCTGCCTGCCCCTCCAGAAACAACCTGGTGTTTTTTGGGAGGGGGATCCCCAGAGCACCCTTGGAAAGGACTTTGGCGATCGGACTGCCGCTAAAAGCAAACAATGAGGCGAGGCACAGAGATGGTTGGAAGAGGGAGGGGGAGGGGAGAGAGAGAGAGAGAGTGTGTGTATGTAATGGCCGGTTTCATCCAAATGAGTTTTTGTTTCAGGTGGATCTCCTAGCTTTGAAAGGAGGAAAGGAAGGGATACAAAGAGAAAGAAAGAAAGAAAGAAAGAAAGAAAGAAAGAAAGAAAGAAAGAAAGAAAGAAAGAAAGAAAGAAAGAAAGAAAGAAAGAGGGTAAAAGGGAGAGAAAGAAAAAGAAGGGAGAAACAAGAAAGAAAAGAAAAAAGAAATAAAATGTAAAGAAAGAAAGAAAGAAAGAAAGAAAGAAAGAAAGAAAGAAAGAAAGAAAGAAAGAAAGAGAGGGAGGGAGGAGGAAGGGAGGGAGGGAGAAGAAAGTGAATAAGATATAGATGGGTGGATGGATGTATATATACATACATGGAGGGGGGGAGGGGGGGAGAGAAAAAATAAGAGAGGAAGGAAGACTCTTTCAAACACCACAACAATCTAGGATTGGAAGGGATCTCGGAGGTCATCTAGTCCAACCCCCTGATCCAGCTGGAGACCTTATATCCTCTGGATTATTTTGGTGCCTCTAACAGAGAGGAAAATTGCCAGAAAAGGGAAGGAGTTTACTTGGACAAGGCTGCCATGCAGAGGAAGGCAGAGACAGTGATTAACTTATGACAATTCAGCCCAACATTTTGGTTGCTAAGCAAGAGTGTTGTTAAGTGAGCTTTGACACATTTTACTCAATTCATGACATCTCCTGGCTCTAACACTCATGTGCAGGCTAGGGAAGAGCATCTGAAGGCCTGTGTAATGTTCTTATGTGCAGAAATTATAGTTAAATGTGTGCCAGAAAATGGATTCTGGGTGTGTTTTTCCAAACGCAGTAAGTGAGGTTGAATGTGTATAGTTTTAGAAGAGCTCTGCATGTGTGTGTGTGTGTGTGTGTGTACATACTCATACAGTGAAAAAAAGTAAATAATGTATCTTTTTGTGAGCCTATACACACACTATACCTTGTAATACGTATGTACACATATGGCATATATACATAGGATTAAATTGTGTATTTTGGATGTTCATTAGTAGCAAATAAATAGACAGGGAAATTGTATCTTGTTGACGCAAGGAGAGGCCAGGCAAGTTACCCCTTGACGTGAGTGATGTCAAGTTGGCTACACCCACCCAATCACATGACCCCCAAGTCTTGCCCACCCAGTCCCCACCCAGTCACATGACCACCAAGCCACACCCACCCAATCACATGACCACCAAACCATGCCCACCCAGTCACACGACCACCAAGCCATGCCCACAGAACCAGTAGTAAAAAGATTTGAATCCACCACTGGATACAACCCGCTTCCAATAACTGACTCCTGTTACACACGAGTGTAAGATCCGCTCACTCTTATTCCAGAGTGTCAGACATGGAAAAAGTGAATTCAGTTACAAGAGAGGAGATTTTAACTGAATGAGAGAAAAAAAGTATGATAAAAGAATGAGCTGTTTTAGAGCTGAGCCAGTAAAGCAGAGAAGTTCAGTCTCCTCTTCATGGATCGTCTGAGAGCAAAGACTGAGCAGCCATCAGTCAGAGAAGCTTGAACTGGGATTCCTGCAGAGAGGAGGGGTTGGGCTAGATGGTCTCAGGGTCTCCTCCTAATTTATAAAGGTTGTCATGCCACAACATGTACCATATTTTTCGGAGTATAAAATGCAACGAAGTATAAGACGCACCAAGGTTTTGAAGAGGCTTTTTTTAAAAAAAGTAGGTAGGTAGGTAGAGGGAGAGAAAGAGAGAAAAACACAGTAGGTAGGGAGGGAGAGAGAGAGAGTAGTTAGGTAGAGAGGTAGATAAAGGGATAGAGAGAGAGAGAAATAGAGAGATATATACAGATAGAGGAATACAGTAGGTAGGTAGGGATAGAGAGAGAGAGGTTAGGTAGGTAGAGGGATAGAGAGAGAGAAATAAAAAGTGATAGAGAGAGAAATACAGTAGGGAGGGAAGGAGAAAGAGAGAGTAGGTAGATAGGTAGATGTTTCCAGGTATATTTATCCATGTGCTGGAGAAGGAAATTGCTGACAATCTGCAGCACCTAAGACTTTGTTTCTGCTGGCACAGAACTTGATCAAAGTAATTCTCATCAACCAGTTAAAGAGCTTTCCAAGAGGGGAAAAAAGTTTTTACACTCTGCAAACCTCCCCAAAACAGCCTGTTTTTGTGAAAACGCCCCCCCCCTTTTTAAAAAGTCACAAATAGCCATGGGGGGGGGGGCTTGCAGAGTGCGGCTGGGGAGGAGGAAATGAGAAAAAAATGGCCCATTTTCTGCAAAAAAAAGCCTGTTTTTTGTCAAAAAAATTGCATGCATAGCCTATAAGCCTTAGGCTTATAGAGTGCTGCTGGGGGTTGGGGTGTGGGGAAATGGTCCATTTTTTGCTCATTACTGCCCTCCCCAGCCCCCAGGAGCTCTCTGAAAGCCTCCATAAGGGTATGCACGGCCATTTTGGTGAAGGGGGCGTGGCTTTGGGAGGCAAAAAAATGCTGTATTCAATGTATAAGACGCACCCAGATTTTCACCCTCTTTTTTGAGGGAAAAAGGTGCGTCTTATATTCTGAAAAATACAGTAACTGTTGTCCTGTTGTTGCTCTAGCCCCACCTAGTGGCCGAGGGCAGATAAGCCTAAGTATAAGGTCTGAAGCCAGACTCCATTTTCTGTCAGCCTTTGGAGAAGACGGAAGCAGCCGTTGTGACCGAGACCCCTGGTCATCCGGAGATGCTTCTGTCCCTCACACGGAGCATCTCTGGGGAGGTTCCAGCTGCTTCTTTGCTGGCTGTCAGTTAATGCTGCCTATCTAGTCTTTCTATTTGGTTTCCACTCTTTGCATCTCCTCAGTTTCACCTGCCCTCTTCTCCCAATAAAGCATCCAGATCCACGCCAGGCTCCCTTTCATTGGAGGAGAACAGGGGGGCTTAGCTGCCTGTCCAGCTGCACAAAGACCCATCTGCAATGGGGACGGAGGAAAGGTGGAATTCCACTAGGCTCACCACAAACCCACAAATACAGGAATTTATTTTAAAAAGAATACAGCATTTTCCAATTAGCAGTGCTAAATATAAAAATGCCATGGTATCTACTCTTTGGAAGCATTAATTCCCTGAGTAATTAAATTGGCCAGATCTGTTGAGATGGTTCCCCTCCTTCTCCTCTGGATTCCTCCTCCAAAGGATCTAAGATTAATGGATCCATTATAGGGACCCCCATACCTGCCATGGCTGCAGCCTTGGAGACCCCAAGATCTTTTCTTCCTCCTTCCTTCCCCTCCTCGATCTGGAGGAATATGCAGCATTCAGGGCCTGGGCCAGAGTCTTTATGAGACCGTAAAGGTGGTAGTGATTTGGGATCCTTTTTCTGTCCCTTTTCCACTGGGTCTCCAGTGGGGCTTTCTGGGTGCATCTTCTGCGGCCTTTGACAGAAAAGACATTCTTTGAAAGAGAACAATGAAAATAATGATCTTGAAACTTTTCTTCCACAAAGAAAATGGGTTTAAAGGCAGAATCTATTGGCCTTTCTTTTTCCTGATAACCAAAGCTCCAAAGACTATGGATGTATTTGAGAAGTCTGCGCTTGTTTATTTGATATGCTTTAAAACTTGTGAGGATCCAGACTTTCCCCTCAATGGGTCCTGGGAGACGCATAAGTGTTAAGTGGAAAGGAAGAATTCTGTCCCAAAGGGAATCAAATTCCTTGAAGTGAACAAAGACGTTGACTTGTCTCCACTTAGAGAGGGAATCCCTGAGGGCTGCTGTGTGTCCAGTTGTTGAGAACAGTTGTGATAGAACCACACAAATTCCATTCCTGACAAGCACAGGAGTAAAAGTCCTCATGAAATTCTCTCCCTTTTCTGCGTCTGAAGCAAAGAGGCCAATCAGGGTCCATCTGAAGTGGAGGAGCAGCTGGACAATTGCTGGGTTCTGGATTCCTTCTTTGGGGAGCATGTGGTGGAAAAAGGGGAATCGACGTTTATCAGTCAGAGCCTCTGAAGCTGTTACATCATTGATCTGAAAAAAGGAATTGAAAGGATTAGAGCCGTGATGGGGAAACTGTGGCATGCAGAGCGTCCTCTCCTGGCACTCCAGCCTCCCCAGCCCAGCTCCACTAGCATCCACATGCAGGGGCACCTCCTGGCGGCCAGCTGGTTTTCGGGCCTTTCTGGAAGGCCAGGGCGGGGGTCGCATGAGTATGCAGTGGGGGGGGGCTCACATTGTGCAGGAAACTCCAGCGGGCTGTGAGTGAGTGTGGATCCCCCCCCCCCAGTGCTTTCTGGCTCAGTTGGAGGCTTCCTTCAGCCTTCAAACAGTTGCAGGGCTTGTTTGGTTTTTTTTTTTTTGCTTCCAGGTTGGTGCAGGAGGCTTTCCAGCCCCCCCCCCCCCCCGTTATTCCCGAATTTGTGAGCTCTTAGGAAAGTATCCCCTCCTTGTGGGTTGCTAACAATGGTGGGTTTTAAAATTGCCAAGGGCCAGTGCGAGGGATGCATGAGTATGCAGTTTGTGTGTGTTTGTGTGTGTGTGTGTTCCCCCCCCCCCCCCATTTTGGCCCTGGAAAGCCTCCTGCACCAACCTGGAAGCAAAAAACCCCAAACAAGCCCTGCAACTGTTTGAAGGCTGAAGGAAGCCTCCAACTGACCCAGGAAGCACTGGAGAGCCAGGCCATTCACACTCACTTCCAGCCCACCAGAGTTTTCTGCCCCAGGGCAGAAATGAAAACCTGTCCTGTGGAGCCCACTGCCACTTGGACGGAGGAGGACGACCACACGAAGAAGAAGAGGAGGAGGAGGAGAATGGCGAGGCTTTGCAGGAGCCGGCAGGGAGCAGGTCAGGTGGGGCTGGCTGGCTGGCTGGGGAGGGGGCAATCATGGTGCTTAGGTGGCAGCAGCCTTCATGCCCCAACTGTGCTGGGGAGGAAATAAGAGGCCCTGCTTGAATGGGGATGAAAGTACACACACACCCTGCCTCCCTGCTCAGGTGTCGGCCACACCAGTTTGGGTGCCCTGGCTGAAGCACACTTTCCCTCACACACACACACACACACACACACACACACACACACACACACACTTAGATTACTCTCTTACCCTCCCTGTCTCTGTCTGGCCCCATTTGCATGCTCAGCTGTCGCCCACACCATTGGCAGCAGTCTGGGTGCCTAGGCTGAAATATGCTTTCTCTGCCAAACACACTTGGATTGCCTGTCTCTGTCTGGCCCCATTTGCTGCTCCTTGAGACAAAGAAGCCTCATTAAGTAGCTAAGTGGAAAGTAGTTGGGGGCAGGGGAGGAGCAGGATACCTGCAGGTAACCACTTTCCCCACCCACCCACCCATCCCCGAGAATGAAAGTTTCTGGATCCCTGACTCTGCAAAAGAAGATGGGTGCCTGAATCTGCACAATATTATAGCACCCAGGAGCGTCCATTCTCGGCACAAAAAGCATTTCCCAGCCAACTCTCCTCTCCCTTCTTCAAAGGCAAAGAAGCAGAGAAACAAGAGAGGAGACAGAGGTTTGGAAAGTAAATGAGTCCTTGTTGCAGGAAGGGAGGGAGAAGCAGGAGGTATCTTAGTGGATTGGGGAGGCCTTGAGGGTCTCTTCTATCACTAGGACCCCCATGGCCTTCCCCACGCTGAGATACAATACAATAGCAGGGTTGGAAGGGACCTTGGAGGTCTTCTAGTCCAACCCCCTGCCCAGGCAGGAAACCCTATACCGTTTCAGACAAATGGCTATCCAACTTCTTATTAAAGACTTCCAGTGTTGGGGCATTCACAACTTCTGGAGGCAAGCTCTTCCAATGATTAATTGTTCTAACTGTCAGGAAGTTTCTCCTCAGTTCTAAGTTGCTTCTTTCCTTGATTAGTTTCCACCCATTGCTTCTTGTTCTACCCTCAGGTGCCTTGGAAAATAGTTTGACTCCCTCTTCTTTGTGGCAACCCCTGAGATATTGGAACACTGCTATCATGTCTCCCCTAGTCCTTCTTTC
This sequence comes from Natrix helvetica, assembly GCF_964273705.1. Classification (NCBI taxonomy): domain Eukaryota; kingdom Metazoa; phylum Chordata; class Lepidosauria; order Squamata; family Natricidae; genus Natrix; species Natrix helvetica. Next base: position 132,811,749 of record NC_138551.1, read on the forward strand.
TATTAAACTAGACATACCCAGTTCCTGTAACCGTTCTTCATGTTTTAGTCTCCAGTCCCTAATCATCTTTGTTGCCCTTCTCTGCACTCTTTCTAGAGTCTCCACATCTTTTCTACATCGTGGCAACCAAAACTGAGTGCAGTATTCCAACTGTGGCCTTACCAAGGCATTATAAAGTGGTATTAACACTTCACGTGATCTTGATTCTATCCCTCTGTTGATGCAGCCTAGAACTGTGTTGGCTTTTTTGGCAGCTGCTGCACACTGCTGGCTCATATTTAAATGGTTGTCCACTAGGACTCCAAGATCCCTTTCACAGTTACTACTGTTGAGCACGGTACCACCTATACTGTACCTGTGCATTTCGTTTTTGTTGCCTAAATGTAGAACCTTACACTTTTCACCATTGAATTTCATTTTATTAGATAGTGCCCAATGTTCGAGTTTGTCAAGATCCTTCTGTATCTTTAGCCTATCTTCTGGAGTGTTGGCTATTCCTGCCAGCTTGTGTCATCTGCAAATTTGATGAGTTCCCCATTTATTCCCTCATCCAAATCATTGATGAAGATGTTGAAGAGTACTGGGCCCAAAACAGAGCCTTTGGGTACTCCACTGCATACCTCCCTCCATGTAGATGCAGTTCCATTGAGGACTACACGTTGAGTGCAGTCGGTCAGCCAGTTATGAATCCATCTGGTGGTGGTCATGGGCACATTGGTATCCTTGAATTCTGAGCTCTTAGGAAAGTATCCCCTCCTTGTGGTTGCAAACAGCTCTTTCCAGTGGGGGAAAAAAGGACAAAGCAATTGGGGAAATAGTTTCCTTTGCTATATTTCCAGTCTGAATTAGAGCATGGCAGGGTCCCTACAGAAGAGATCTTTCAAGGATCATTATGTATTCATAGTAAAGCAACTAACTTAGCTCTCCTCTTAAATGCTAAAGCTGTTGCACATAAAAAACAGAGGAGCTCTGATCAACTACCAGAGCCATCATTTTGACAGTTTTGCTGTCCTGTAGTCTGTCCCCATGAAATGCAAGCATGGAATAAACTGAGCCTGGTTTGTCCTCAGTCTTTTCAGTGGCCACAAACTACTAGCAAAAGTGGCATTTGATCACAAGGCAAGGAATGTTTCCCCTTTTGCATTGGAGCATCAAGAAGGGATAGGAAAGACCAAGAAAAAGACGGAAAGAGGAGAAGAGAGCAAGGAAGCAAAAAGAAGGAAAGAGGGGAAGAAAGAATGAAGAGGGAAGGAAAAAGAAGGGAAGGAAGGAGATTATAATGAGAGAGGGTGAGGGTGTGAGGTAAATCCTGCCTTAGCACTTGATCACCAACAGCTCTGTTGCCTTTTACCATCTCCTTGTCCCATCCTCCTGACCTCTCCTGGTGGTCTCCCATCCTATCATTGAGGATGCTTTGGCTACAAATCTAGGTCTCGTAAGGAGAGAGAGTGGGCCTCCCTCTGACCCACATACTTTGACCTCCTGCACACACCATGGGCAACCAAGGAGATTGAGCACAGGAGCAGTGGGAGCTGGCCATGCGTTGCGATTTGGGCATTCGGTCTCTAAAAGGTTTGCCATCACTGCATTAGAGCATACACAGAGTGCAACCTAATTCAGCTTTTGTTAAATTGCTGTTGAGAGAAGCTCCATTGTAACCTAATGTGCCAACTACATAGATAAAACTTCTAGGCGAATTGCAAAGCTTAGCCTAGCAAAGTAACGTCTTGTGAAAAGTAAAATGTGGAATCTGCCAAGTAGCCTTGCTTGTGCCTTAAAATGTGCGTTCAGCATTCCCTAACAAAGCTATGAGTTATACTCCAAAAATGGATTTCTTTTCCCTTCTACAGTCTATGGTTTTCAGAGGGCTGACAAAAATCACGAAATTTGCGTGATATCAAATTATGTTTCTATAGCAATGATGTTCTGTGCAAGCTATAAAATGTTTGGAGAAGGTTTTGGCACATGCCTGTTTTTCTGTCTCTGCCTGCTCTGTTAAGGTGGGAGACAAAAAGGTCATCCAGTCTTTTGCTTTCTGCAGAAATAAAATCTGATAATCCATAGCTTCGTCTTCAGAGTTTCATTGGACTTATCAGATTCTGAGCTGCATTCAAAAACCTTGTACAATGAAGAATGCTGTGTTATATTTGGGGCCAGTTCAAGTCCACAATATTAAATAAATCCAATCTTGTTCTCATGAAAGCATTAAAATAATTTGTTAATTAGACATTGTTCAAAATATTAAAGACAGAATATTAGCAAGATTGTATTATAAAAGTGGAAAATAATAAATACATTTTAAAAACTATAAACAATGTAAATCATATTACTGTATTTCACACCTATAATTTATTGCAATTAAATTAACATGTGCAAATGCCAACTGAAGTATTCTATTCCAATAAAGGGCCTACTATAATTTTTGAGGATTGTTGCATATTTTAATGCTTCTAAGGTCCAGATTCTTTGTGGAGGAATCTTTTTAGCTTCTCCAGTTGTACAAGAAACAGGGAGACCTCAGTTCCTCATACAATTTGTCTGTAGTAGAATCTAAGATTGGTCTAACTGAGCTCCTTTGATGATGAGGGAGACAAGATTCAGTCTCAGAGAAAACAACCCCAGGTAAAGAAAAGTGTCACTTGCTCTATTGACCCAAAGACCATAACTTTTGAACTTGATTCATTAATTATCTGATAATTATTATGAGAAAAGAACCCAAGTCTTCCTCACGGGGTATATAATCCAATGTGTAAGTATGATAATATCACAGTGTAAATCAGCATGTTCCAATAGATATTTAGCATGCTAAACATATGTACCCATAACAGAACTTATAACAAAATAAAAGGGTTGGAAAGGATCTTTGAGGTCTTCTAGTCCAACCCCCTGCTCAAGAAGGAGACCCTATACCAGGGGTCCTCAAACTACGTTCCATGGGCCGGATACAGGCCACTGAAGCCATTAATCCAGTCCACGTGGGACCATGAGGCTGTCCTGCCCAAATCACCCCACCCACTTGCCAGTCCCCACCCACCGGCTGAGTGCAGGCCTTACCTTCTCAAGCCCCACGGACTGAAACTGCAAAGTAAGACAAAAGCTTTTGGCCGGCAGAGTGTCTTCTGGGGGCTGGGGAGGCCAAAAATGGGATGCACGGAGGCCCCAGGAGGCGAAATGGTGCCCTCTGCTTCAGATTCTTAGCTTGGGCTAAGTGGAACGCAAAGCCATGTCGACTGGCACGTGTGGCCTTGCCTGTTGCTCTTCCGGGTTTCTTGTGTGCATGTGAGCATGACGATCAGCTGGCCTTTACATGCGCGGCAGTGCCAGGAACTGGAAGAGGAGCTGCCTGGTGCACATGTATGGACCAACATGCACACTGGTCAACTCCTCTTCCAGATTGCATCCTTGACAAGAACACTTGGTGCCAAAAGGGTTCGCCATCAATGCCCTATTCCAAGGGTGGTTTTATCAAGGCATTATAAAGTTGTACCAATACTTCACGTGATTTGGATTCTATCTAAGATTCCAAGATCCCTCTCAAGGTTACTGCTATTGAGCCAGGTTTCACCTAATCTGTACCTGTACATTTGTTTTTTCTAGCCTCAGTGTAAGACTCAGGGGTTGCCACAAAGAAGAGGGGGTGAAACTATTTTCCAAGGCACCTGAGGGTAGAACAAGAAGCAATGGGTGGAAACTAATCAAGGAAAGAAGCAACTTAGAACTGAGGAGAAATTTCCAGACATGTAAGAACAATTAATCAGTGGAACAGCTTGCCTCCAGAAGTTGTGGAAATCTTTAAGAAGATGTTGGATAGCCATTTGTCTGAAACGGTATAGGGTTTCCTGCCTAGGCAGGGGGTTGGACTAGAAGACCTCCAAGGTCCCTTCCAACTCTGCTATTGTATTACTTTACTTTTCTCTATACTGAATTTCCTTTTGTTAGATAGGCCCCGGGTTCAAGTCCATCTAGATCCATCTGGATCTTGAGCCTATCTTCTGGGCTGTTGGCTATTCCGGACATCTGTAAATTTGATGAGTTCCCCATCTATCCCTAATCCAAACCATTGATGAAAATGATGAAGAGTACAGGGCCTAAAATGGAACCTTGGTGTCCCCCACTGCTTGTTTCCCTCATGTAGATGAAGTTCCATTGAGGACCACAGGCTGAGTCCATCTGGGGGTGATGCTGTCTATCCCACATATTTTTAGCTTACCAAGAAGTAGATGGTGGTTTACTTTATCAAAGCCTTTCTAAAATCCAAGTCCTGGAAACTATGTGCACTGCATTTCGCTGGTCCACTAATTTAGTAATTTTTGGCAAAGAAAGAAATAACATTTATTTATGATCTGTGTTTGGATCCTTCATTCGTTGAAGTAAGTTGTCAACAGTGGCGTAGCGTGGGTTGTCAGCACCCGGGGCAAGGCAAGTAATTTGCGCCCCCTAACCCGTGGATTTTAGCACTCAAGTCTCTTCCACTAGATTAGTTAAAGAAACCCTTACCCCTAAGCACATGTATTGTTTGTTATGAAAATACTGATGTAATTAAAGTAAAATGCATCTAAATACAAGTTTATTTTCAAACACTTTATTGAGTTTAATGATCCTGCCTATGCCCTGCTAAGTGTCCAGCGTTCCCCCTTTCAATGCGGAATGACCAGCGTGCCCCCTTTCAATGCAGAGAGACCAGCGTGCCCCCTTTCAATGCAGAGAGACCAGCGTGCCCCCTTTCAATGCAGAGAGACCAGCGTGCCCCCTTTCAATGCAGAGAGACCAGCATGCCCCCTTTCAATGCAGAGAGACCAGCATGCCCCCTTTCAATGCAGAGAGACCAGCGTGCCCCCTTTCAATGCAGAGAGACCAGCGTGCCCCCTTTCAATGCGGCCGGCCCCCCCTGCACCCCCCACGCTACGCCACTGCCACAGAAGCATCTTTGGACAATGATGGCTCGCTCGGCTAAGAAAGGGAGATGAGCACTGGCCCCTAGAATCAGACATAACCTTTACCTTTTATAAGTATTACAGATAGTCCTTGACTTACAACCACAATTGAGCCCAAAATTTATGTTGCTAAGTGAGACATTTGTTAAGTGAGTTTTGTCCTATGTTAAGAAATTGCAGCCAGTTTCTTGCCACAATTGTTAAGTGAATTACTGTAGCAGCACGGTTGTTAAGTGAATCTGGATTCCACATTGACTTTGCTTGTCAGAAGGTCGTAAAAGGGGATCACATGATCCCACAATACTGAAAGTCATAAACACGAGTCAGTTGCCAAGCATTTGAATTTTGATCATGTGACCGTGAGGATATTGCAACAGTCATAAGTGTGAAAAATTGTCATAAGTCACTTTTTAAAGTGATGTTGTAACGTCAAACAGTCACTAAATGAACTGTTGTAAGTCAAGGACTTCAGTCTGTCTCACTAGGTATAGATATTTGTTAATATTTTCATAATGACCTTTGAGGGAGTTCTGTATACAGTCATAATTAACAGAGAGTGCTTAATTTGAATCTCTTTAGTCATTTCCTACATTCTACCTTGCACTTGGCTAGGAAGAATTTATTATTTAAGAGTATTGCATCTAATTAAGATGTCAGCCTCTGCTTTTTAGTCATCAAAGTTAGGTATTTTCTATTGCAATTATCTAGTATTTTGTATAATTACATAATTATATTCCTTGCTTGAATACTTTCTTCCTGAAGATAATGTAATGATATTTAACAGAATCAAATGCACATTTCTTCCCTTAGAAATCATAAATCAAATCTACAGGTATAGGATGGAGGACATGGTGATGTCTTGGTAATAGAACTTATGCAAGCATTTTGAAAAGATAAAATAATTGCATACAATATATGAGTGAATGTTGCAATGTGGCTGCAAAAAAGGCAAGCACAATTTGTATACTTTTCAAATCACAGGAAGGAAGTGTTCCCTTTCATTCTGTGTTGGCCAAATCGCATGCTGAATTATTGTGTACAATTTAGAGCATCACACTAAGAAGGATTTAGACAGATTCAGAAAATAACAGCAGAAATAAATGCAAGGGAATTTAATATGCTCCAGTTATTGTGTCTGCAACTTTAGGATTATATTACTCAATGGCAGCTGTGTTTTATGTACTCCCAAACACAGAGACTTTCACAAGACCATCCAAATGTCCAAACACTTTATTTTGCTTACTATTGATTTAAATTCCCAAGAACAGAAACCGGATTGCCAAGATTGGTCAAACATGCCTGCTTGCAGAAGAATCATATTATGAGGGGTCTTTAGTGCTCTTTGAGCTTGCTTGTTTTCTTGCAGAGGTTTCATTACCCAAACTAGGTAACATCATCAGTGCTAGTAAGGAGTGTGGCATCACTAGCACTCATGTTACCTAGCTTGGGTAATGAAACGCAAGCAACTTCAGGGAGCACCAAGGACCCCTCATATCAACCCTGAGGTACAAATATTTCTCTTTTATTAGAATCATACTACTTTATTCCTGAATCCACAGATTGCACACGTCTTATTCTTTAATTAGGCATGAATTTGTTTGAATGCAATTTAGTCAACAAACCACAGCTAAGCCAACTATGGCTTTTCATGGAAACAGATTTCACCCCCCCCCCCCCAGGTAAATCCATAGTTTGCTTACTCCTAATTATTTTGCTAAGCCCGACCTGTCTCCGCTCACACATAACGTGTGACTTAAATGCACATCTTGATTTACAAGCCACAAGTAAACAAACCACCACCTGTTTTACACAGCTGCATAAATATGTTCGCCCGCTTTGGTTTCTTCCAGATTACTTGAGGGATGCAAGAGACTTTTGAAGTCCCACACAAACATTTAGCGGAACCCAAATTATGTTAGTATCAGAGAAAAAGGTCAGCCGGGACAGACATGTTTCACCCTGGCACGACTTCTATTCTTCGAAGAGCTGCGTGAACGGGAGGGCAAAGCTCTACCGAGCGGATTTCAGCCCAAACCCCCCAGCAGATCTAAGTTGGCCCCAAAAGTAGCAGCTCTGCAATCGCCTTAAAGGCGCAGGAGATCCGTCGGGGGGGGAGAGAGGGGGGAAGGCCAAGAGCGGCCACGAAGGACCGACAAGGGGCAAATGTCTGGCGTAGGGAGGCGCTGGCGGTGTCTTTAAGGCGCTGTCCCCGCCCCGTTTTCAGACTGCTGGACACCCCACCTTCCTCCTGCCGAACCGGCGGCGGAGGAGCGAGCAGTACTGTGAGAGCTACGAGCCGCAAGTGTAGGCAGACGAGCGCTCCTGCGAATGCAAGCGCGCCCCTCTCAGATGTTGCGCCCGGTGCGGCCGGCCCCCCCTGCACCCCCCACACTACGCCACTGGTTGTCAATATCTAGACTGATTACCAAGGGTTCAAATATGCATCCTTCCCTTCCTCCTTGGTAAGTATCAATCCTTCTTCTCATTGTTCCGTTGAGCCCCAACCTCCCTCTCAAACAAGGACCTGGAGAAAGAGCCTGGATCAGGGTCAACAGGTGAAGCTCCATTTTGAGGGCAATCAATTTCCTATCTAATATTTCTCTGTTAATTATGGCAAATGCACTAACATCTAGAAAGCCAGCAAAACCGTGTTTTACTTTGCTGATATAGATTAGATATTTCAAGACAAATTTGTTACCAATATTAGATTATTGACATGCAATATTTCTCATAAAATCTATATAGCTATTCACTACCTAAAACCTTCTGTTTCTTCTGCAAGGAATGCATTTTTCTCAAGTTTAACTTAGAGGATCCAGGCATACATTTCAGCCACAATATCTGCTAGTCTATTTGGCCTATAATTGCTAGAGTCCTTTTTATTCCACTTTTTAGATAGATAAAATGCTACTATTGCCAACTTCAATCCGACTGGATATTATTTATATGTGGAAATGAAGATGCCAATAGAGGCCCCAACAACCAGGGATATTTTTTGATCAGTTAAATTGTTGGTAGAATGTCCTCTCCGGGAATGTATTGCTTGCACTTCAGGCCTTTTATGATTAATCTCAACATGAACATAATGGGGTAAAATATTGACTTTTTTGCTAATATGGAGAAAAGCAGATTTTGAATTCCATGGAGAAGACATGATTGCACCTATTGCTCACCCACCACCACCCACCCCTCACTTTACCAGATGGAGAAAAACACAGACAGACCTGTGGGACTTTGTAGGTGCCTCCTAACGTTGACGCCTGGACGGAGATGTCCCTCTGAGCTGCATCAAGAAGAGCCAGGAGGTTCTCCTTCCTTCCACAGCCGTAGTTGGGGACATTGGCTTCTCCAGTGGAGAGAATGTCCAGCAAGGCATCTGAAGTACGTAAAGTGCTCCAATAGTCGGCATGGATGTTGTAGCCAAGTGTGAGATTGTGCAGGAGCTGGGAATTCTTGTTGACTGTTTGAATGTTGAAAATGAATACTAAGGCATCTGGAAAACCATAAACATCCCTATTGTAAAAAAAAAATGTTATTATAATGGACAGGGACAGCAACAAATACTTTTTAAAAATATATAATCTTTCAGAAACCTATTGGAGCCTTAAGCCAACATTGATCCAAAAGCAATGATCAGTTATACAAATACGGAAATGGACTGAGGTACAGCAACTACAACTGGTTCCACCACTACTTTTAATAAAATTCATTATTCGAGTGATAAATTAAGGATTGAACTGAGAGAGGAAAATAACCTGCAGCCCTTTCAGCTTTTTTTTCAGGCCTATTTTTTGATTTGAGTTTCTTTCACAAAATCAGACAAGAGAGAGAAGCCATGGAAATCAAAATCATTGAGGAAATTAGACATAATCCCCAATATAGGAATAAATGAAAAATAAAAACAGAAAAGAAGGAGAGTGTTAGAATGGAGGGAGTGCACCTCCATCACCCTGAATGACTTACGGATCATGGAAAATCAACTGAAGACAAGGAGCCACGTTGAAAAGCAAGTTTGTATGCAATATTTCCTTTCCACTGATGACTATCCCAATGAGATGGTCTCCTGGGTTGTAAAAGCTCTGTGGTCGTTTTCCATCCTGGTGCTCCAAACTCTGCGGGCATTTCATTCTCAGCTTCCCAGAGACTGGATGGGACAAAAGCAGCATCAGAAGCAGAAGCAGGAGGTCCATCATTCATAGTGTGAATCAATGAATCCCTTTTCTGTTTCTAAAGAAGAATTAGAAGAATTCAAAGGACTCTCACAAGGTGGAATATGATCCAGTTGCTTTCCTGATTGAAACACAGAGAACCACTCAGCTTCATCTGGAAAGGAGCGAGACGGATAGTCAAGAGCCAGACCCTGCCTGTCCCTAAACTCCATATTTCTCTCCCCAAAGTCTCCCCTGGAGGATTCGGCCAAAGAGCAGAGCTGAAACTTTTATCATAATTCTCCCTCTCAGGAGGGATCCCTGGATAATTCAACCAGTTCTTGGACTGAAAAGTTGTTGGGAAATTCTGTAGAGGGAAATGAAAGGGATATAATCCCCATGTGATTCATAATAACAGGGGCAGATATTGAATTAAAGCCATCATCAAGAATTGAGAGATTTGGGGTCTCCATGCTTGAAACTGAGCCCAGAGGGAATACACAGCACCTGCGGCTGAAGAAACAAATAAATCTGAGATTTGTTGGCATAGTGATAAAAGACAAAACTCCAGGGACCACTTAATGGCAGAGCATATCACAGAACTGAAATAGTTGGCAGCTGAGTTGGAACCAAAATGTACTTTATTTTGAAAGCTAATGCTCAAGGGCACCACACAAAAGGGCTGATGCTATAGTATGGCCTGTCTCCAAGAACAAAATCAACTTTGAATTTGAATTTGAATTTTATTGAATTTATAGACCGCCCCCTCTCCCCGAGGGGACTCGGGGCGGTGTACAGACAGCAAACTAAAAACCATGTACAAAATAAATAATCTTAAATAACCCTAAAATCAGATAAAATGTTAGGCTGTACAGTAATAAAAATTAAAAAGAAACCTAAAAAGACTACCTCTAAAAATTTAAAATACAGGCGAGAAAGATTAAAACTACGGTTAGGCCAGGCCAGCTAAGTTGAACAGGTGGGTCTTAAGTTTCTTGCGGAAGGAGCGGAGATCGGTGGTTATTCTGATGTTGGGGGGGAGATCGTTCCAGAGGGTTGGGCCCATCACAGAGAAGGCCCTACTCCTGGGCGTCGCCTGCTGGCACTGCCTAGTGGACGGCACCAGGAGGAGTCCCTCTCTGTGAGAGCGAATCGGCTGCAGGGATGTATGGGGTAGGATGCGATCCCGCAGATACCTAGGTCCTGTGCCATGGAGCGCTTTAAAGATGATAGTCAACACCTTGTAACGCACCCGGAAAGCCACAGGTAGCCAGTGCAGCCCGCGCAGGAGAGGTGTTACATGGGAGTACCTAGTACCTCCCATGATTGCCCGCGCGGCCGCATTCTGGACCAGCTGCAGCCTTCGGGTGCATCTCAAGGGAAGCCCCATGTAGAGAGCATTGCAATAGTCCAGTCGGGACGTCACTAGTGCATGAGTGACTGTGTGAAGGGCGTCCAGGTCCAAAAGGGGATGCAATTGGCGCACCAGGCGAACCTGGTGGAATGCCCCCCTTGCCACAGCCGTCACATGGTCATCCATTGACAGCCGGGCATCCAGGAAGACGCCCAAATTGCGTGCCCACTCCACAGGGGCCAGTTGTTCGCCCCCGATGGCCAGTGATAGAACCCACTGGTTGAACCGGGGCACCGGTAACCACAGCCACTCCGTCTTGGAGGGGTTGAGCTTGAGTCTGTTACTTCCCATCCAGACCCGTACGGCCTCCAGGCACCGGGACATCACTTCGACGGCATCGTTGGGGTGGTTCGGGGTGGAGATGTACAGCTGAGTATCGTCAGCGTACAGATGGTACTCGACCCCAAAACCACGAATGATCTCACCCAGCGGCTTCATATATGTGTTGAACAGGAGAGGCGAGAGGACCGACCCCTGCGGCACCCCACAAGGGAGTGGCCTCAGGGTCGACCTCTGCTCCCCTGTCAGCACACATTGCGTTCGACCGGAGAGGTAGGAGGAGAACCACCGCAAGACGGTGCCCCTCACCCCCAACCCCTCCAGACGACGCAATAGGATACCATGGTCGATGGTATCAAAAGCAGCCGAGAGGTCTAATAGGACCAAGATGGAGGAACAACCCCCATCTCTGGCCCTCCAGAGATCATCCACCAACGCGACCAAGGCCGTCTCCGTGCTGTGGCCGGGCCGGAAACCGGACTGGCACGGGTCTAGATAATCGATTTTTTCCAAGTGGCGTGGGAACTGTTGTGCCACCACACTCTCTACAACCTTCGCCAAAAAGCAAAGGTTGGAGACAGGACGATAGTTAATTAACATAGCTGGGTCCAGGGAAGGCTTCTTGAGTAGGGGCCTCACCACCGCCTCTTTCAAGACGGCCGGCAAGAACCCCTCTCTCAAAGAAGTGTTGACTAACTCCTGGAGCCAGCCTCGTGTGACCTCCCAGGATGCCAGTATAAGCCAGAAGGGACACGGGTCCAATAAACATGTAGTGGCTCACAGTCGCCCACGCAACTTGTCCATATCATCGGCAGTAACAGAGTCAAACTCCTCCCAGAATGGTCCTTCAAGACTCGCCTCTGGCATCCCTTCTAGACTACTGAAGGGGACCCACTCGCTACGGATCTGAGCGATTTTGTCCTGCAGATATTCCCCAAATTCCTCTGCTCTACCCTGCAAGGGGGCTTCCCACGGCCTCTGTGAAAGGAGGGAGCGGGTCACCCGAAACAGGGCTGCAGGGCGGTTATCTGCGGACGCAATAAGAGCGGCACTGAACTTCATTGAAAAACTAGTTACCAGAATTTTGCAGAGTTAAAAAAAATGAGAGAGAGGGAGGGAGGTAGGGGGGAGAGAGAGAGGTTAGAAAAAAACAGAATCAGGGCTGCCTCTCACCCATGGAATGAACACAGGGAGAAAGGAAGGAAGGGGGGGGGGGGAGAAAAGTTAAAAGAAATGAGTGAAAAGATGTCAAAATCAAGGCATGAAGTAAGTATGCCTTAGGACCATGATGGCGAACCTATGGCACGCGTGCCACAAGTGGCACGCGGAGCCATTTGTCAGGGCACGCGAGGCACTGGCCAGCTGAGTTCACCTTTTTAAAAGCTATTTTTTGCCTTCCCCAGGCTCCAGAGGCTTTATAGGAGCGTGGGGAGGGCGAAAACAGCCCCCCCCGCCCCCCCCGGAGGCTTCAGGAACCGTCCCTGAAGCCTTCGGAACGCTTAAAACCACCCTCCGAGCAAACCGGAAGTGACTTCCGGGTTGCTCGGAGGATGGTTTTAAGCGCTCCGAAGGCTTCAGGGAAGCCTCTGGACAGTCCCTGAAGCCTCCGGAGGGCCTCCGGGGGGTCAGGGGAGGCTCTTTTCGCCCTCCCCAGGCTCCTATAAAGCCCCTGGAGCCTGGGGAGGGCAAAAAAAACATGTAAAAATGGGGGGGTGTTGCGCGTTTTGTGCGCATGCGCACGGGGGGGCTCACGCATTGCATTATGGGTGTGGCACGCCCGCACTCGACCCCCCTGCGCTCCCCCCACTTGTGGCACGCGAGCCAAAAAAGGTTCGCCATCACTGCCTTAGGAGATAAATGCCTCTGCTGAAGTTATGATATTACTTTTATAGTTTCAACTTGGGTTGTTGAGAAGAGTTGGTTCCTACTGTGCTAATAATTGTTTTAAAATTAATAAATGAAAGTCAACAGTTAGGGTGTTTGGAAAATAACATCATAGCCATAGAAGGCTATTTGATGGTGAGTCAATAGAGTGAATTAACATATTTCCTTATTTAGGGTAGTTTTCTCCAGAACTGAAAGTTCACTCACTCTTGTTCAATGAAGCGCCTTTAGAGCAGGGGACTCAGTGAATTTGCTGCTTAAATTTTAAAAACCATCCAGCTTCCTTAGCCCAATATATTAAAGTCTGTATTTCCAAGTTCCTATATCAAACTATAGTTAAAATAGTTCATGCTTAGTACAATTCCAGTTCCAGCATCTGAAGAGTATCTTAGAGATGGATAAAAGAACTTTAGCTTCTGCCCTCAGAACTAATTTAGGAAGTTGTTCATTTTTCTCACTCACTAAAATTAGGGAATATTATTATTGATCTAAAATGAAATTAGTGGAAAATGAGAGAACCCCAAAATCTGGACTGTCAGAACCAACAAAATTTCAATTGCAAGCCACTTTCCTTGAACATCTGACAAATACTATTAGGAGCTGTGGTTTCCCTGTCTCTTGTGTCCTCGGAGAACAAGTTCAAGAGAAGGCTGCACAAAGAATCTGGGATATCCGAGCAGAGAAAGATACACCCAACCTCAGTAAGGTTGGCACATTGAAGTGGATGAGCTGCTACGAACACAGAGACACAGAAATGCCTTAATATCTCAGGGTCGTATTTATTTGAGCAAGATTTGAAAAGCTAGTCATAATGGTTAATTAAAGAAATATAATCAACTGCTTATAATGAAAAGGATTTTATTTGTGGAGCCCCAGTTAAGAAGATGGCATGCATCTTAATACATCTGTTATTGGAATGTCTACTGTCTAAGAAAGAGAAAGATCTTGGACTGCATTGTTAGACAAATGACCCATTGCTTAAATCCAAACAATTGATTTCCTGGGTGGTCAGAATTCCAAAATTACATATAATGCAGCCCCTTATTGGAGCAAAACTCTTCCATTGAACTGGATATGTGGGTATGACTGTGGCAAATTTTAAGGGTAATGCATAAATATGTTTTCCAGTCTTTATTCATATTCTTTCTCACTTATTTTTTTATTACTTTCCATTTTTATATATGGACTTATTATGCTCTGTGTTCTACATTATTCATCTTGTTATGGCTTAATGGCTAATTGACAACAAATTCTTCTAATAGGTTCCTGAGAACCAGGTTGGATTTATTAAAAGCTAACATTTTGGATTTGATCTAACCCCCAATATAACACAGCATTCTTCATTGCTTTTTTAGATCAGTGATAGAATTGCTTCAGAGGCCCTGAGAGATAAAAATCAGTTCCCCTTTTTCCACCAGATGTTCCCCAAAGAAGGATTCCAGTACCCAGTAATTGTCCAGCTGCTCCTCCATTTCAGATGGACCCCGATTGGCCTCTTTGCTTCAGACACTGAGAAGGGAGAGAATTTCATGGGGATTTTCACCCCTATGCTGGTCAGGAATGGAATTTGTGTTGTTGTATCACAATTATTCTCCACAGATGGAAATACAGGTCCCCTCTCTAAGTGGAGACAAGTCAATGTCTTTGTTCACTTCCTGGAACATGTTACTCTTGCAAACAGTTCTTCCTTTCCATTCAGCACTTGCACACTTGCCAGGACCCACTAAAGGGAAAGTTTGGATCTTGTCAATCTTGGGTGAAGCGACAATGAGAAGGCCCAGGCTTTTCAAATATGTCCACAGTATTTGGAACTTTGAAAAAAAAAAAGTCCTAAGGATGATCCCTTTGAACACAGTTTCTTTGCGGGACCTCAATATCAAGATGAGCATTTTCACTGTTCTGTTTCAAAGTCCATCTTCTCGGTCAAAGATAGGGGAAGATGCACCCAGAAAGCCCCACTGGAGACCCAGTGGAAATGGAACAGGATCCAGGTCCTAAATAACCCCAATGTGTACAATATCACCAAGACTCTGGCCCAGGCCTTGAATGCTGCCTATTCCTCCATTCTGAGGAGGAGAAACAAAGGGGTCGAAGAGAGTTTGGAGCCTCCAAGGCTGCAGCCGTGGCAGGTAAGGGGTCCCGACAAGGATCCATCAGATCTCCTTACTTTTTAGGAAGCATCCAAAGGAGACGGAGGGGAACCATCAGAGCTCTTTGGGGTACAAAAGGCCAAGAGTTTGGGGCAATTTAATTATTCATGGAAAGGGGTGTTAAACACTGCTAATTTTAAAACCATGCATACATTTTTCAATAAAATACTGTAGGCAGGGGTTTGAAATTAGCACCATAGAATTTTATATTTATACCTTTGAAGGAAACTCTGAGACCATCTAGCTCAACCCCTCCTCTCTGCAGGAATTAAAGCTTTTCTGTCTGATGACTGCTTGGTCTTTGCATGAAGATTGTAGGAGCTGAGAAGGTGGGGGTTCAATGCATCATCTTGTTAGAAACATTATATTCCAACAACTCCATTCCCCCCTCCCCCCCCCCATGGATTTTGTTGACTTTGAGATCAACTGCTGTTCTTGGCTACTTGCGCCTGAGAAAGACAAACAGCGAAGGGGAGACTGAACTCCTCTGCTTCTCTGAGTTTCCTCTCTTGTAACTGAGTTCATTTGTCCATGCCTGACACTCTGGAATAACAGTAAACAGGTCTTAAGCTTCTGTGGGACATCTTTCCGTCATTGGAAGAGGGCTGCATCCTCCATTCGCCAATTGAGAGATTGTCCTTGAATATCTAATTAATCGAAGAGAAGGATTAGGAGGGACATAACAGATGTACCGGAGAGGCTGACCTAAAGAAGAGGGGTTTCATTTATTCTATAAGGCCCCTGAGGGCAGGGCAAGAAGCAATGGGTGGGAGCCTGTTAAAGAGAGATCCAACCGAGAAGGAAGGAGAAATTTCCTGACAGCAAGAACTGTTTAATGGGTGGAAAAGCTTGCCTCTTGGGCTTGTGGATTCTCCATCACTGGCAGCTTTCAAAAATAGACTGCGTAACCATTTGAGTGGGATGGTATTGAGTAAGGGGTTGGCCTAGAACAGTGGTCGGCAAGCCTCGGCTCACGAGCCACATGCGGCTCTTTACACCCTTTAATGCGGCTCTTTACACCCTTTAATGCGGCTGTTCTGTGTGCCGGGTGTCCGCTCCCTTCCCTCCTCTCGGGCGGCCACCCCAAAAGTCAGGACTCTGCAGCTAGCCTCTGTAATTGCGCCTATGTTTTCCATGGCGTGGAGCAGCGGCGAGGCTCTGCGCGGCCAGCGATGACTCCGGGGGCCATCCGGGAAGACGAGGAACGCGAGGGGGGACCCTGCCCCCCACTGATGGCCTGCCCCCCACTGATGGCCTCCGGAATCATCGCTGGCCACGCAGAGCTCGCCGCTGCTCCACGCTGTGGAAAACATAGGCGCAATTACAGCCCAGAGCAGGAGCAAAGCCCCTTTCCCAACTGGCCCTTCCTCCCTCGGAATGCTTCGGAGGGAAGCTTCTGCAAAAGTCCGGGCGAGTGACAACAAGTTCCCGCCGTTACGAAGTCTCCGAGGCTGTAATTTTCTGAGCTGTGCGCGCGCGCCTGTTTTCCACGGCGTAGAGCAGCGGCGAGCGATGATTCCGGAGGCCATCAGTGGGGGGGCAGGGTCCCCCCTCGTGTTCCTCATATTCCCGGATGGCCCCCGGAATCATCGCTCGCCGCGCAGAATCTCGCCGCTGCTCTACGCCGTGGAAAACAGGCGCGCGCGCACAGCTCAGAAAATTACAGCCTCGGAGACTTCGTAACGGCGGGAACTTGTTGTCACTCGCCCGGGCTTTTGCAGAAGCTTCCCTCCGAAGCATTCCGAGGGAGGAAGGGCCAGTTGGGAAAGGGGCTTTGCTCCTGCTCCGGGCTGTAAGCTTCCCTCCAAAGTCTTGGGATGTTCTGAGGAGCCCCCCAAGGCAAAACGCCGCTGCCAGGTAGTTAAAAGTACCTCTCTGATTCTGTCAGACTCTGTCAGTCTCTCTCTGATTCCCTCTCTCACTCCCTCTCTCTGTTCCTCTCTCTGTCTGTCTGTCTGTCTCACTCACACACACACAGACACTGTGGTCACCTTGTTGAGTGTTCCAATCACATTTGAAACACTCAACAACTGGCCTGCATTTATGGTATTTTGCAGCATTCTGCAGTCATAGGACCAAAATTGGTCCTATGACTACAGAATGCTGCAAAATACCATAAATGCAGGCCAGTTGTTGAGTGTTTCAAATGTGATTGGAACACTCAACAAGGTGACCACAGTGTCTGTGTGTGTGTGTGTGTGTGTGAGAGAGAGAGAGACAGACAGAGAGAGGAACAGAGAGAGGGAGTGAGGGAGGGAATCAGAGAGAGACTGACACACACACACACAGAGACGGAGAGAGAGACAGAGAGGGGGAGGGAGGGAGAGAAAGATAGACAGACAGAGAGAGACACACACACAGAGTGAGTGATTAAGTGAATGAGTGAGAGACAGACACACCCACATACACAGAGTGACAGAGAGAGTGGAAGGGAGGGGAGAGAGACATAGGGAGAGACAGAGACAGACACACACACACACACAGAGTGAGTGAGAGACAGACAGACACACACACACACACAGAGTGACAGAGATGGGGGAAGGAGGAGAGAGAGACAGAGATACAGAGAGAGAGACAGGCAGATAGACACCCAGAGAAAATGACAGAGGGAGAGAGAGAGGGAGGGAGGGAGAGAGAGACAAAGAGCCAGAGAGAGAGAGAGAAAGAAAAAGAAAAAAAGAAAGAAAGTGGGAGAGAGAGATGAAATTAAAAACAACAACATACAAACCTGACTTACTCAAACTATCCAAGGAAATGCAAGGCCAATGTTCACATTAGTGGTTGTGACTTTGTCAGTCATTGTCAGGATGTAATTTTCTCTACATTGTAAGGCAAATTTTACGGAATTTAACGTTATCGATAAATAATATCGTTCTAAAGTTTTTGTTTTATTAGTTGTGTTATTTGTATCCTCCCGACCTATGTGCATACTTGCATGCAGAATATTCTCAATAAAAACTTATTGAAACTAAAAACAGTGTACCATCCTATGTATTTTCGGTTTTAAAAATGTGGCTCTCAAAATAAATTTCAATCGTGGTTTTGATGAGATTTGGCTCAGTTGAAAAAAAAGGTTGCCCACCACTGTTCTAGTCCAATCCCCAATCTTGAAAATCTGGAGCCCCCATTAAGAATTATCTTTGTTATCATTGTTAAGAAAACAATGTACCATTCAATTATATTTGATTCTTTTCTTCTTCTTTAATCCCCAGAAAAAGGTGTCTGCAAGTGTCACCAGAAAAACGAAATGAAGATGTGGAGGCCGCCATAATCACGGTGGAACCGTACATACCAGAACCCATTTACCCCAACATCCCCATCATTGATGAGCGAAGGATGTCGGACGTTCTGCCTTGCACGACAATGTGATGGTTGGTAAGTGAACTAATTTGGTTTTCTTTATTTTTCTATTTTAAAGGTATTCTGTTGTTATTATTGTTGTTGTTATTGTTATTTAATTCTTAATACCTTTTGTTGTTTTGCATTTCTTGCTTTTGGGGTTTTGTGTGGGGGTGGTTGGACTATGGAGACTAATAGGAAAGAAAAGTAGGAGCCTTTAATTTGGTTGCTCTGTTTTTTATTGTTTTGTTTCTATTTCATTATTCTTAAACTATTCTATCTGTGTTTCTTTTGCCCCAGGACAAATTGCGGCAACCATCACATTGTTGACCAGGGCTGAACGTCTGACATCGTCTTCCATCAATCATGGTGATGTTGGGATCGATGGATTCCGGTATGGAGGTTCCACAGTGATGGAGGCCTCCTCATCTTCAGTGGTTCTGGTGACACTTTCAACACCTTCAACGCAGAGGCCAAATCATACATGGACCCCAAGGATGACAAAAGTCGTTTTCCAGGGTCTCCGAGGAAGTTCTGAGGACTCTCACTGGATGGCCGCACCAGTTCTGACAGATGGACCTGATGGATGGACCCGTGGCTGGATGAGTAACGAGCACAGAGCTCCACTTCGACTCAAAGGTGACCTCCTCACCTGGCCTAAACCCCATTGAGATCTTGTGGGTCCTCCTTAAGGGGGAGATTTATGGTGAAGGGAAACAGTTCACCTCTCTGAACAGTGTCTAGGAGGCTGTGGTGCCTGCTGCACAAACTGGATCCTCAACAGATCAAGAAACGGACAGACTCCATGAATGGAAGGGTTAGGGTTAGGGTTGGTTAGAATGGTGGCTATATTGGTCACTTATTTCTTTTTGTGAACTTTCAGAAACATTTATTTGTACATTTTGAGTTGTTTGTTTATTATTCTGTAAATAAATGAGTGTATGGGCAAATTTTCATTTTGTTGTGTAATAATTCTGCAGACTAATAGTTGCCCAATAATTGTGCAGACACAGATATTCTCCTAAGAAAGCCAAAACCTCACTTTTACTTTCTTCAATGTTCAGGTTTGAGGTTTATTAACATTTTGGATTGACCGAGAACACTGGAGTTGTTCAATAACACAATTAATCCTCCAAAATACAGCTTGCCTAATAATTGTGCACAGAGTGTAGGTACCACTTTGGTGGGAAATGTGGTCCGTTTCATGGAGATGGTCAGGCCCCCTGCCAGTGCTGGACATGCTCGGATGGGACCCCCAACTGTGAGCAGTGGTGGGATTCAAATAATTTAACAACTGATTCTGTGCCCTAATAACAATTTTAAATATAAAAAATGGATATTAAATCTTATTTTGGGGGATGTCTTACTTTACAGCAGGTGGTGTGGTGGTGGTGGGGACTGCACATAATTCAGCACCTGCCACCAAGATGCCCTCGCTTATGTTTCTGTACATTTGACTCATCCTATGGACAGTACAAACCTTATTACCTGTTAAGACTATAGAGAAGAGCAGACTTAACAGCATCAGAATGAGGATGGTATATATTTTATATGGTTTGTCCTAGGAGCATCAACCAGGCAGGGCAACAGAGTCATCTTGAAAAATGAATTTAAGTAGTAAAAACAGTAAAAATCTGGCTGTTTGAGACCCCTTGTCATCTGGAGCAGTGGTTCTTAACCTGGGTGATATTGCCCCCCAGGGACTAATTTCGTTTATCAAGGGGGCGATGGAATGAAAAGGGGCAATTGTCCCCATGTTGACTTAGCTGGTGCAACTTATTCCATCCCAACCCAGCTCCCTCGAGACAGCCGAAGCTAGTGGGCAGCATCTCCCCTTGCCCCCTCCTCTCCTGCCGGGTCGCCCATCTTATTGCTGGGGATGCTTTGCTTACAAAGCCTGGTCTCCTTGCATGGAGAGGGAGGGGGCCTCCCTCTGACACCCCCCCCCCCCCACTTTGCTTTCTGCTGCCACAGGTCCCTTGAGATCTCTCAAGGCAGAGGTTTGACTCAATGGCTTCCTGCAAACTTTCTCCTCTGCGCTTCCACGTGCAGCAGCCTCGTCCTCTGCCCAAATGCCAAGGATGCCTGGGATGGGGAGAAGAACGTCTCATTGGCGAGCTCCTCTCTCTCTCTCTCTCTCTCTCTCTCTCTCTCTCTCTCTCTCTCTCTCTCTCTCTCTCTCTCTCTCTCTCTCTCTCTCTCTCTCTCTCACACACACACACACACACACACACACACACACACACTCCAAACTTGATGCTTTTATCCACTCAGCTCTCAAAGGGCTCCTCCTCCTTTCAGGATTTCCCCCCTCTCATTCGGCCAGAATCTCTTCTCTTGTCCCTGAGTTCATGTTACCAGGACTGACTCTCTGGAATAACCCTGAAAAGATTCCAAGCTTTTGTCTGAGCATCTTTCAGTTACATCAGTGATGGCGAACCTTTTTTGGCAAAAGCAGGGGGGGGGAGTGCAGGGGGGGTCATGTGCGGGCGTCGCACACCCATAATGGCCCGCTGCCTCACTCTCAGGTCGGGCAGGGCCATCCCTGGCAGGCGGTCTCTCTGAGCCGGGGCCTCTTCCCTCCCGGGCCACGTCGGGGCTCCGTCTGCAGAGGCTGCGACCAAGGAGAGTCTGGGGGGGGGGGGGCAGACTCTGCAAAGTGGGCAGGCACTGCGGAGGGGGCTGCGGGAAAGCCGGTCTTGGGAGGAGCACATCGGGCACCACTGAACTCCGAGGCAGGTTCTCTCCGTCCAAGGGTGCGGCCGTTGGGCGGGGGAGAAACGGCTCCCGGCTCCGAGGAAGGTGGAGAGTTGCCAAGAGCAGCAGAGGCGGGGGTGGGTGTGGGTGTGGGTGGGTGTAACGTTGGAGGCTCTTGGAAGGGGGGAGGAGGGAGGGAAGAGAATCTCCTCTTTGGGGGGGGAGGTTGAAGGTGTCAACATCCCCCCATTTCTTGGCTGCATCCAAAAGAGCTGATGTGGTTCCCATCTTCAAAAAAGGGAAAAAATTAGATCCAGGAAACTACAGACCTATCAGCCTGACCTCTATACCAGGAAAGATTCTGGAAAAAATAATCAAGCAACGAATTTGCGAACACCTAGAAGCAAACAAAGTAATAGCCAAAAGCCAACATGGATTTGTCAAAAACAGATCATGCCAGACTAATCTTATTGCATTCTTTGATAATGTGACAAAATTAGTGGACCAGAAGAATGCCGTTGATATAGTTTACTTGGACTTCAGTAAGGCATTTGATAAGTTAGACCATAACCTACTACTAGATAAAGTAGAAGAATGTGGGTTAGACAGCATCACCACCAGATGGATTGGTAACTGGCTGACCAACCGCACTCAACGTGTAGTTCTCAATGGAACTGCATCTACATGGAGGGAAGTATGCAGTGGAGTACCCCAAGGCTCTGTTTTAGGCACAGTACTCTTCAACATCTTCATCAATGATTTGGATGAGGGAATAAATGGGGAACTCATCAAATTTGCAGATGATACCAAGCTGGCAGGAATAGCCAACACTCCAGAAGATAGGCTTAAGATACAGAAGGATCTTGACAAACTTGAACATTGGGCACTATCTAATAAAATGAAATTCAATGGTGAAAAGAGTAAGGTTCTACATTTAGGCAACAAAAACGGAATGCACAGGTACAGTATAGGTGATACCTTACTCAGTAGTAGTAACTGTGAAAGGGATCTTGGAGTCCTAGTGGACAACCATTTAAATATGAGCCAGCAGTGTGCAGCAGCTGCCAAAAAAGCCAACACAGTTCTAGGCTGCATCAACAGAGGGATAGAATCAAGATCACGTGAAGTGTTAATACCACTTTATAATGCCTTGGTAAGGCCACACTTGGAATACTGCATTCAGTTCTGGTCGCCACGATGTAAAAAAGATGTGGAGACTCTAGAAAGAGTGCAGAGAAGAGCAACAAAGATGATTAGGGGACTGGAGACTAAAACATATGAAGAACGGTTGCAGGAACTGGGTATGTTTAGCTTAAGAGAAAGAAGGACTAGGGGAGACATGATAGCATTATTCCAATATCTCAGAGGTTGCCACAAAGAAGAGGGAGTCAAACTATTCTCCAAAGCACCTGAGGGTAGAACAAGAAGCAATGGGTGGAAACTAATCAAGGAGTGAAGCAACTTAGAAATGAGGAGAAATTTCCTGACAGTGAGAACAATTAATCAGTGGAACAGCTTGCCTCCAGAAGTTGTGAATGCCCCAACACTGGAAGTCTTTAAGAAGATGTTGGATAGCTATTTGTCTGAAACGGTATAGGGTTTCCTGCCTAGGCAGGGGGTTGGACTAGAAGACCTCCAAGGTCCCTTCCAACTCTACTATTGTATTGTATTGTAAGGCTGGAAGAGCCGCCGCATCCCCTGGAGCTTCTCCTCAGCCGCAGATTTGGGCTTTCTCAATTCTGCCCCCCCCCCCCTGATCTGAAAGGACGACCCGACTTTCTCCCCCTCCACTTCCACTCCCACCCATCACTTCCTCGGTCTTTGTCCGACCTGGCACTCCGAGGGCGGCGGTCCCCCAAGGAGAGAAAACCCCCCTTTCTGCCTCTGCTTTTCCCAGCGGCAGTTGCGTTGAGGCTCCTCAGCTCATTCTCCCCTCCCCCCGCCCCATCTTCTGTATCCTTGGAAGGGGCAGGTGGGGGCAGTGATGACACAGCCGGCCCTTCTTCACTCCCCCAACTACCCCCCCCCCCGGAGAAGGAGAGCTGTCCTCTCACTTGGGGGGGGGCATAAAAATGACAGGACATCACATGGGGGGGGGGAAACTATGCTTTTCTTGGAGTTGAGGTGGAGCCGGTCCCTCCCCCTCCAGACCTTAGCAGCCCCCAAAGACCGTGGAGGCTCCTGAGTGGCCCTGACTGACCGACTGACCGGGGTCCCTTGGGGCTTCTTTTCAATCCCAGCAGGATTAAATCCCCCTCTTTCTTTCCCCAGAGAATAAGAGAGGCCCCTCCTTTCCTCCCCCCCCCCCGCAGGCTGCCAGAATCCCAGTTCCTCCTTTCCCTCCGCTCTGCCCGGCAGCTCCAGAACTCGCCCCCCAGGACAGCTCCCACTCCCCCCCCCATTTATCCAGAGCGCTGCCTCCCCAGAGGGACTGGTAGGTCTCAAGGGAACAGAGTCCTTTGTAGGAAGCATCGCAAGTCTCCCGGTCTCTTCCCAGCCTTCAAAGTGACGCTGAGCTGGTTCCTCTCTGTCTGGAGTCTCCCAGCCTCCAATCGTCTGAATGGGAGCCCTGGTGTAATAGCGATGCAAGAAATGGTCCGGGGGGGGGGGGGGCTCTCAATTTTTTTTATTTCTCTCATACATATTTTATAAGTGCCTGAAATGATGATGAATGCCCATCTCCCTCTGTTAAATAAAGTCTCTTTTCTGTGTGGTCTCCTGTCCAACGAGACACTCGAGGTTATCCTAATGATTGAGGAATTTGCCTTAACTCTGTGTCCGCTGAATGGGAAAGGGGGAAGAAGAAGGGAAAGGGAAAAGGGAAACGGAGTAAAAAGGAAACAAGCAGGAAGGGGAAAGGAAAGGGAAAAGGAAGCAGAAGGGAAATTGGAAGAAGAGAAAGGGGAACAGAAAGGGGAAGAAGAACTGAAATAAACCCCTTCACCTTTCCTTCCCTTCGGATTATTTTGCAACTACAAATAACTGAAGAAGAATCAGCCTGACCCGCTCACAACTTCAGAGATCAAACCAATCAGATCGTCTCTTCGGAAAAGACCCCCATGCAGCTCTCTTTGCTTCGTTGGTTGGTCTCCTTCCCTCCCCCCCGCCCCCCCCTTTCCGTCTTTTCCTTCCTCCCGTTTTCCTCCCTCATCAGCTGCCACGGAGTGCCTGGAGGAGCCTATTTGTGACGTCCTCTTATTACGTCACTCTTACACAGCTGAGCAAAACCCAGCCAGCTAGTCCAACTCAACCACCAACCCAAAATCCCCGGGAGCCTCGATCAGCCCCGGGAAGACGGAGTGGAAGAGAAAGGGATCCAGTGGAGGGAGCAAGAGCTTCCTAGGGAGGCGGAGCTGTCTGAATGGCCGTCAGGGAGGGCCACCTGCACATTCCCCGAGGGGCTCTTCTGGCCCTCCAGCTCCGCCCGGCTGCCAGGCTGAAATCCGAAGGGCGCTGGAACCTGAGCGTCTCGGGGGCTGCGGAGTCCTTGGGGGGAGGCAGGAGAGGCAGAGGCCGCTGGAGCGCTCACGAGTCCCTCGGTGGGGCTGAAACCTTCGGCTAATGGGGAGGAAGGGCGCCCCCTGTGGAAAGGGGAGAGTTTTGGAACTCTTGGGCAGAGCGAAGGGAAAGGAGGAGCTGCGATTCTGGCAGGTAAGGAAAGGAGGGGGGGCTCTCTTCTTCTTCTTCTTCTTTGGGGGAGGAAAGAGGGAGGGAAATACTCACCTGTTGGCTGCC
This sequence comes from Natrix helvetica, assembly GCF_964273705.1. Lineage (NCBI taxonomy): Eukaryota > Metazoa > Chordata > Lepidosauria > Squamata > Natricidae > Natrix > Natrix helvetica. The sequence goes on from NC_138551.1 coordinate 132,836,329, forward strand.
TGGCTCTTCTGCAGCCATCGCCCATCCAGATGAGACCCTCCGCATCCCTCCTTTGTCTCATTAAAAGCTTCATATGTGGGGAGCCGGTTTCAAAGGACTACAAAGCCCCAGATCCTTTGACGTTCGATGACAAATGTTTGATTTCTTCAGAGTAGATTAAATTGGGGGGGGGCACAGATTACTCCCCCTTGGGTTAAAATGACTGATCAAGATTGAACGAGTGTGATTCATTGAGGGAATGTTTCTCTCTGCCCTTCTCATCCTGGGTGTAATAATACTTCCACATTATAGAGTGTGAAGTAACATAAATATGCTAAATAAATACATATGTTAAATAGGAAAATGAAAGCAGTTGATGGGCTCAAAGTTTTTGTACAGATTTCAAACAGAGAGGAGTGTGTATTTATGACTCTGAGTGTTTGCCAATACAGATCATCCTTGCTTTACCACAATTGAGAAGGGAAACTCTGTTGGTATGCAACACAATTAAGCAAGCCACCCCATAACCCAACCTTATAATTTCAGGTCAGCTTCTTCATTGACTGCTTGGTGGAAGTTAGCGGGGAAGCATGGAAATGGAAATCACATGACTGGGGGATGGGGGGGCACTCTCATAAATTCAAAGACTGTCCGTAATGTTACTTTTTCAGTGCTGTCATAACTGCTAAATAATGGCTAAACAGGGAAGTTGTTAAGTGAGGACTACCTCTATGCTTGGGTCCAAGTCAAATTAGGAAAAAGGTCAGAGGCAACTTTCAAGAATGACCAGCTGGGTACATCAGCAGAAGGAATCCCTTGTTCTCATTCCACCCGAGAGAAATGGATTGTGTTGTTCTACACCCCAGGAAAGCAATCCAGCACAACCTGTGTGCCCAGGAAGGCTGTGAAAGCAACTGGAAATGATGAATCTCCTTGCATGGTATCTGACATGTACACTTCTGTTGAAGCTATGCAATGACTGTCTTAAATACACACATTTAAAAAGCCTAATGTGTGTCATCCTTACATGAATGAAAGGAAAGGTCTTCCCTGAATGTTTACAGATGAAGCGGGAGTGTAAGTTGCTACTTATTTTTCACTCTTGTAAATGGATTCCTTCCTTCCTTCCTTCCTTCCTTCCTTCCTTCCTTCCTTCCTTCCTTCCTTCCTTCCTTCCTTCCTTCCTTCCTTCCTTCCTTCCATGGTGTGAGAGGCAGACTTGATTTCACCATCTATTTTCACTTGTTTTTTTTCCTCACTTCTCTCTGTGTTTCTGTCTCTGTGTTTTTTTTTAACTCTGCAAAGTTCTGGTAGGTAAGTAAGTAACTAGTTTTTCATTAAAGTTGATTTTGTTCAACAGACTGGCTGCACTATTGCATCAGCCCTTTTCCAGTGATGCCCTTGAGCATTAGCTTTCAAAATAAAATATTTTTTCTTCCAACTCAGCTGGCAGCTATTTTTCAGATCTGTGACATGCTCAGGCATTAATGGAACTCAAAAATATTTAATGGTGGACAGGACCACCTGGAGCTGAAGGGGAGAAATCTTTGTTATGTAGAATAGACTGGCCCAGGCATTAATGGCTCATTGCCAAAAGTGGGGGGGGGGTGAGTTTCTTCCTCCCTTTTAGGGGGAAATATTCTGCCCTTTAATATTTCCCAAAATATTTCATTTTCTAGGAGAGAGGTGGGTGCTAACTTCCTAGAGGATAAACTGCTGGTTGTTATAACAGAAATCGCAAAATTGGATTTCTATACACATAGACACACAAACACAAATACATGGATATATTTAAAAGAAAGCAGATTTCGCATTCAAATCCTGAAGTTCTCAGGAAAGACAAAATCCCGCCCCTCTTTCTCTCTAGTGGCTGCCTCTATTCCTGGCCCACCCCCTTTGTCACGACAACCCTGTAGCCAATCACACGGGGGGAAGAGACGGTTGCCTGGGAGCTTCCCTGCCCTCAGCCTGATGGAGAAGAGGCTGAAGAAGCCAAGCCAAAGGGGAGGGGATGAGGAAGAGACAAAACCTCCCAGAATTGCAGAGGGGGGAGGGCTTAAGCCCCCTACCCAAAAAAGGCTGCAATGAAGAGGGTCTCCTCAGCTGGGGGCTCTGAGAGCCTGGAGGGACCACAGGAGAACCCCATCTTCCTCAGAGTCACGGAGGGTCTCCTCTTTTCCTCCAGGGCAACCCCAGATCCCCCTTGGAAGACCCAGCCCTACATGGCTTCTCTCCCACAGGAGCCTCTCCTGGAAAGACATGCAGCCCAAGCAAGGCTGGAGGAACCCCGGGGCTGCATCCCCCCAACATTCAACCCTGGGACCCATAAACCCATTCTCTTCCCAGGAATGCCCCAGACCCCCCTCCTCCTTCCTGGCCATCCTGGGCCTTTTCTGTGGGTCTGGAGTTTGCTTTACCCTGGGTGCCCCATGGATGGAAAGAGGTGGCTGAGCAACATGGGATATGGTCTCCCCCCTTCCCAGGACTCAGGAGATGGAACCTGGAGGGGGATTTTGCAGATCTGCTTCCATTCCCTAACATGAGGCTCTCCAGCTTCCTTCTCCCAAGAGGGGCTCCCCACAGCTAGGCAGAGTCCTCTCTGGCATCCCTGCAAGAGCCCCCTTGGCTGGCCTCTGCATGGAAAAGGGTGGCAGGGGAACATGGGATATGAGCTTCTGCATTCCCAGTCTCTGAAGATGGAAATTGGATTTTGTAGGTCAGCTTTTTCATTTATTCCTATATTGGGGGATATGTCTAATTTCCTGAATGATTTTGATTTCCATAGCTTCTCCTTTGTCTGATTTTGTGAAAGAGACTCAAAAAGGGGTCTGAAAAAAAGCTGAAAGGACTCAAGATTGTTTTCCTCTCTCAGTTCAATCCTTGATTTATCACCTGAATAATGAATTTTATTTAAAGTAGTGGTGGAACCAGTTGTAGTTGCCATACCTCAGCCAATTTGCATATTTGTATAATTGATCATTGGTTTTGGATCAATGTTGGTTTAAGGCTCAGTAGGCTTCTGGGGCATTATATATATATTTAAAAAGTATTTGTTGTTGCTGTTGATTATAATAACACTTTTTTTACAATTGGAATGTGTATGGTTTTTCAATCGGCTTAGAGTTTATTTTCAACATTCAAACGGTCAAGAAGAATTCCCAGCTCCTGCACAATCTCACACTGGGCTACAACCTCCATGACAACTATTGGAGCCCTTTATGCACTTCAGATGCCTTGCTGGACATTTTCTCCACTGGAGAAGCCAATGTCCCCAACTATGGCTGTGGAAGGAAGGAGAACCTCCTGGCTCTTCTTGATGGAGCTGCCAGGGACATCTCCGTTCAGGCATCAACGTTAGGAGGCACCTACAAAGTCCTACAGGTTTGTGTGTGTTTTTCTCCATCTGGAAAAGTGAGTGGTGAGTGGTGGTGGGTGGTCCTCAATGGAACATCTACATGGAGGGAAACAAGTAGTGGGGGACCCCAAGGTTCCATTTTAGGCCCAGTACTCTTAAACATCTTAATCAATGGTTTGGATGAGGGATAGATGGGGATCTCATCACATTTACACATGACACTAAACTTGCAGGAATAGCCAACACCCCAGAAGATAGGCTCAAGATCCAGGTGGATCTAGATAGACTTGAACCCTGGGCCTGTCTGGCATCTCTGCAAGAGCCCCCTTGGCTGGCCTCTGCATGGAAAAGGGTGGCAGGGAAATATTGCAAAACCCATTCTTCTGCAGGAAAGGATGGAACTAGGAGGAGAACATCCAGGAAGTTTAAAATCTGAAAGCTTTCTAAAAAATAACATTTAGCCTTTAAACATTTGAATCTTTTTTTCTACATCTGTCTAACATCAAAATATGCTTATTTAGAAAAAAATAGATGTTACTGTTATCTTCATAAATAAAAAAAAGATTCAGCAAAATTTATCCACCATATATTGGCAAAATATATATTAACAAAATATAATTGATGCAATTGGTAAGTTATAGTGGACATTCTAGCAGGTGACAAATAAAACGAATCATAGAAAAAAAGATTCATAAATAAATGCCTAGAAAACATCAAGTTGATTATGAGAAACCATTAATTTAGTGACCGTTCAAAGTTACAACAGCACTGAAAAAAGTGACCTATGATAGTTTTCCCCACAATCATGGCAGCATCTCCAGGGTCTCCAGGGGATCAAAATCTGAATTCTTGGCATCCACTTATGATGGTTGCAGAGTTTGGGGGTCACCTGATCTCCTTTTGAGACTTCTGACCAGCAAAATCAACAGGGAAGCCGGATTCACTTAACAACCATGTTACTGACTTAACAACTGTGATGATTCACTTAACAAGAAAAGGCAAGAAAGGTCATAAAATAGGGGAAATCTCACAACGGCCATCTTGCTTAGCAACAGAAATGCTGAGCTCAGTTGTGGTGGTAAATCCCATCCTGCCTCTTCCAATAACTGGAAGAAGTTGCCCAGAAGCTCCAGATCTTCTCAATGTTGTTCCAGAGGGAGGAAAATGGGGAAATGAGTTCAGTCAGAAGGGAGGAGATTCTGGCTGAAGGAGAGGAAAAACACCCTGAAAAGAGGAGCCATTTCAGAGCTGAGTCCTCAAAGCAGAGAAGTTCAACCTCCCCTTCACTGAGGATGCAAAGACTGAGCAACCATCAGTCAGAGAAGCTTCGACTGGGATTCCTGCAGAGAGGAGGGGTTGGGCTGCATGATCTCAGGGTGTCCTTCAAAGTTACAAATATAAAATTCTACTGTGCTAATCACAAACCCATAAAGACATGAATGTATTTAAAATGCAAACATCCTTTTAAAATTAGCAGTGTTTAAAGCCAAAATGTAGCTGTCGTGGTGCCTGGCAGCCTGGTGCTTTGAAGGTTATGTCTCAAGCAATTAGATTGAAGCACAATGTGGTTGAGAAGGTTCCCCTCCTTCTCCTTTGGGTTCCTTCCGCAAAGGAACTCCATATTGTTAGAAATAGGAAATAAAGCAAGGAAGGCAATCTGGTACCCAAAAGTAGCAAAATTTTATTAAAGTGTAAATTTTGGCGATGTGCTTAAGTCAACAAGGAGCCAAGAGAAGAACATAAGTGGAGGCTTGAGAAAGAATCAGTGTTTAATTTGATTAAAGCAAAGAGCTGGGTCCAAACATGTACAAAAGAGACATGTAAGGAAGGCCACACCTTAGAGAAGGTATGGCCTCCTTTTATACCTTTAGAGACATCAGCTTAGTACCCAATACTCCCCCCCCCCCGGGGCCCATGCCTTCCTTGTAGCCCTGCATAGGCTCTGCAGCAGGGAACGGTGTGTATGTGTGTGAGTGAGTGATTAGCAACGGAGACCAAAGGTGTAAGTTAGAGCTGGGTGCCCCCATATGTGTCCGCTGGGTGAGCCCTGAGGGTGATGTATGGGGTTCAGACTGATGGCAGGAGCAAGTGTTTGGCAGATACCTAATACAGCATGCATGTGTTACAGGAAACAAAGGTTTAACTGAAGCAAAGGTTTACAGAACAGAATAACAAGCTTCTACAGATTTTATTATTCCAGTATAGTATATTCTACTACCGGTATTATATCTAACAAGCTTCTACTAATTCTATTATTATTTCTCTTCAAATGCATCTGCAGATACACCCGGTGGACCCGGGTTTCATGCCCTTCCTCCCGAGTCCCTGCGGGGAGAGGGGGGCGGTATATAAATTTAATAAAACTCAAAACTCAAAACTCAACACTGTTCTGTGTCCCCATTGGCTGGGAACTAGCAAGTTCTCAACCTATCCAGAGCACCTGTTCAACAATATGACCTTATTTCCCCCAGCAACCTCCTGTCTCCATGGCCTGATGTGGTTATGCATCACCAACTTTCCGTTGCTCTTTTGCATAAATCGGTTATATTTTGAAATGTGCCAGTTAAGCTATTGCTCAGAAAGCACCACCCCCTTTTCTTTCTAGACTTTTCTGAATCACTTTGTTGACTGTAAGAACAAGACTGTTTTCACGAGCTTTCAAAAAGTTCCTTAACTTCCCAGTTCCTTATTTTCTCTATTTATTATGCAGAAGCTATAATGAAACTTTATTTTAGAAGCAATACTTCATATTCCACAATATCAGGAGCCCCATACCTGCCACAGCTGCAGCCTTGGAGCACCCAAGATCCATTCGCCCTCCTTCCTTCCCCTCCTCCTCGATCTGGAGGAATAGGCAGCGTTCATGCCCTGGGCCAGAGTCTGAATAAAACTGTACAAATGGGAGTGATTTCTGATCCGGACACAGTTCCTTTTCTCCTGGGTCACCAGTGGGGCTTTCTGGGTGCATCTTCTGTGGCCTTTGACAAAAAAGACATTCTTTGAAAGAGAACAGTGGAAATAAGGATCTTGAAATGGATCTTCCACAAAGAAATGGGGTTCAAAGGCAGAATCTTTTGGCCTTTCTTTTGGCAGAAAAGCAAAGGTCCAAAAACTGTTATCATGTTCTACCTCACCTTCAGCTACATGGGCTTCCTGGCTGCCATCTGCTTCACGGTGGCTTTCCTGGCCAGGAATCTGCCTGGGGCCTTCAACGAAGCCAAGCTGATCACCTTCAGCATGCTGGTCTTCTGCAGTGTCTGAGTGACTTTTGTACCCACCTACCTGAGCTCCAAAGGGAAATACAATAATACAATAGCAGAGTTAGAAGGAACCTTGGAGGTCTTCTAGTCCAACCCCCTGCCTAACAGGAAACCCTATACCGTTTCAGACAAATGGCTATCCAACATCTTCTTAAAGACTTCCAGTGTTGGGGCATTCACAACTTCTGGAGACAAATTGTTCTGCTGATTAATTGTTCTAACTGTCAGGAAGTTTCTCCTCAGTTCTAAGTTGCTTCTCTCCTTGTTTAGTTTCCACCCATTGCTTCTTGTTCTACCCTCAGGTGCCTTGGAAAATAGTTTGACTCCCTCTTCTTTGTGGCACCCCCTGAGGTATTGAAACACTGCTATCATGTCTCCCCTAGTCCTTCTTTCTATTAAACTAGACATACCCAGTTCCTGCAACTGTTCTTCATATGTTTTAGTCGCCAGTCCCCTAATCATCTTTGTTGCTCTTCTCTGCACTCTTTCTAGAGTCTCCACATCTTTTCTACATCGTGGTGACCAATACTGAATGCAGTATTCCAAGTGTGGCCTTACCAAGGCATTATAAAGTGGTATTAACACTTCACGTGATCTTGATTCTATCCCTCTGTTGATGCAGCCTAGAACTGTGTTGGCTTTTTTGGCAGCTGCTGCACACTGCTGGCTCATATTTAAATGGTTGTCCACTAGGACTCCAAGATCCCTTTCACAATTACTACTGTTGAGCAAGGTACCACCTATACTGTACCTGTGCATTTCGTTTTTGTTGCCTAAATGTAGAACCTTACTCTTTTTACCATTGAATTTCATTTTATTAGATAGTGCCCAATGTTCAAGTTTGTCAAGATCCTTCTGTATCTTTAGCCTATCTTCTGGAGTGTTGGCTGTTCCTGCCAGCTTGGTGTCATTTGCAAATTTGATGAGTTCCCCATTTATTCCCTCATCTAAATCATTGATAACGTGTTGAAGAGTACTGGGCCCAAAACAGAGCCTTGGGGTACTCCACTGCATACTTCCCTCCATGTAGATGCAGTTCCATTGAGGACTACACGTTGAGTGTGGTTGGTCAGCAGTTACCAATCCATCTGGTGGTGATGCTGTTCAACCCACATTCTTCTACTTTATCTAGTAGTAGGTTATGGTCTACCTTATCAAATGCCTTACTGATACATGGTGGCTGTTCAGGTCTTCTCCATCCTGGCCTCCAGTGCTGGTCTGCTGGTCTGCATCTTCATCTCCAAGTGCTACATTATCCTTCTGAGGCCAGACCTGAACACAAAGGAGCATCTCACAGCCAGAACCAATGTAAAAACATGAGATATAATACCATGATATTATAAGAATGGTAAAATGTCCTTTTATTTGAAAGAATACCTAAATTATTTCCACTTAGTATGCAAGAATCAAAGACAATGATATATGTCTGTCTCTAAATGGAAAATGTTTGAATGACTGAAATTCTTGTGTCTTCCTATTCATCACAATAAATTTAGCTAAAGAGAAGAACTCGGTGAAAATCATTCAGAGGAATTTAATATTCGGCAGCTATCAATGAACCAGATACCGTATGAAAAAATTGAGCAATTATTCTTACTGACAGTGGCTGAAAGTGTGTACCGTATATTTCAGACTATAAGACACACCTAGTTTTAGAGGAGGAAAACAAGGGGGAAAAAGGTTTTGGCTCCACTCGTCCCATTTTTGCCCTCCACGGCCTCCAGAAGCACTGTGCAGGCAAAAGAGGCCTGTCTTTGGCCTCCTGAACCCTCCGTGTGTCCTGTTTTCACCCAAAAACATGCCTGGTTATGGGCTGCTTCTGGGGGCTGAGGAGGGCAAATACAGGATGCACGGAGGCTTCGTGTTAGATCGGGTAATGGAAAGGCACACACAGGATAACGGTAACAACAGCTCTTTATTAACTCAGTAGCAACTATGTACAATCCAGCGAAGGTTGAGTCTGACAGCAGCCCTTTTATAGGGAGCTGTCATACCCTTCGACCAATGAGATTAAACCTCTGTTCCCACCGGAACAGAGGACGTTGGTGGAAACCATGATAGCTGATGCTAGTATCTAACACCCCTCCCCTCTTAGATGGAGTAATCCGACTGTTTACGCAGTCACGCAGGTAGGCGGGCATTTTGGTAGCTCTGCCTGACCTGTGCAGTTCAGTCGGAGGGTGTTCTTCGGACAGGTCAGACAGACCTGTTTGCTCCACAACTCCGCTTGGTGGAAGCCCCTGGAACCTTTCACAGGGTACAGCTGGAGCTTCTAGAGCTGGTTCGCTCGGAGCTCACTGCAGGCCTGCAACACAACCAGATAAGTTCCCCGGTACCCTCAGGCTTGAGCTACCTCTGGATGGAGTGAGTTCTTGCTCCTTTTGGGTAGGGCTTTGGCTAACTTGTGCAGGAGCTAAAAGTGGAGTTGGAGAGGCGGTCACGGAGTTGGGCAACGTGCCTTCTCCAATTCCGACTGTCCTCGAGTTCTACAAGATAAGAGCGAGGCCCGGTGATGCCTATCACTGTGGCAGGAATCCACAGAGTTCCCCCGGTGTAGTTGTGGGCGTAAACTGAATCCCCTACGCTAAAGTTCCGAATTTTGCTTGTGGAGTCAGGGGGTGATTTGCAGAATACTTTGGGTGTAGCCAGTCTAAGTGGGACCTTAGCCAGCCATCCATGAGAAGCTGGGAGGGGCTTCTCCCTGTAGTGGCACTGGATGTGATGTGCTGAATTAGCAAATAGTGATCAACCCGTGTTTGCCAATCTCCTGGGCCCATCCTAGAGAGGGCCTCTTTTGCAAATCTCACCATTCTCTCCGCCTGACCATTGGAGGCCGGATGGAATGGCGCGACCAGGGCATGCCTGATTCCCTGTGCTGCTAAGAAGGTCTCGAATTGCATGGCCGTGAATTGGGGCCAGTTGTCAGAGGCCAAGATGTTGGGCAGGCTGTGTGTGGAGAAAAGTCTCCGTAGTACCTTGATGACCGCTTCTGCCGTAGTGGAGATCATCAGGACTACCTCTAACCACTTCGAGTAGCCGTCCACAACCACAAGGAATGTCTGGCCGTGAACTGGGCCAGCAAAGTCTATATGCACCCTAGACCATGGTGCTTGTGGACGCTCCCACTCCTTAGCGGGCACCTCTGGGGGAGCAGGTCTGGACTCCTGGCACGATGTGCAGGTAGCCACCCATTCTTCAATCCCCCTGTCCATGTTAGGCCACCACATGTAACTCCTGGCCAAAGACTTCACCCTGACAATTCCAGGTTGTCCTACGTGTAAAGCCTCTAATACTGCAATGCGCAGTTTGGGTGGAACAACGACCTGGTCCTCCCACAGCAAACAGCCATTAACAACAGAAAGTTTGTTGCACTTACAATGGTACATTTTGAATTCAGACCCAACAGGCCCCTTGGGCCACTCCTTCCACATCCAGTTCAAAATTTGTTTGATGATGGAGTCTTTTGCAGAGTGGCGGGCAACGTCACTAGACGAGACAAGACCAGTCTCTAAGCAGTCAATGAGCAGAACTGGCATCTCGGGGGTAGAGTCAGCAAGAAGTTCTGGTAGCGGGCAGCGGTTCAAGGCGTCGGCGTGCCCCAAAGTGGCACCTGGTCGGTGGACGAGGAGGTAGGAGTAGGCGGCTAAGAAAATAGTCCATCTGGTCATCCGCAGTGATAATGACACAGGAGTAGGTCGGTCCCCAGCCAGCAAGCCTAGCAGTGGTTTATGGTCCGTAATTAGCTCAAAATTACAGCCGTATAGGAACTCATGGAACCTCTTTACTCCGGCCACTGCAGCCAAGAGTCTCACGGTCCAGCTGGCTGTAGTTCCACTCTGCAGCGGACAAGGTCCTAGAGCAAAAGGCTATGGGAGCCTCGGTTCCGTTGGACATGCGGTGGCTGAGGACGGCTCAGGAGTCAAAGAAAATCATATCAACTTGTTTGGAAATGGAAAATGGTTGAATGAGTGTAATTCTTGTAACTCCCTTCCCTTCCAGCTCAATAAATGTTGAAAGTCATTCAGAGGCATCTTCCTTCCCCACTGACTTCGCTTGTCAAAAGGTCAGAAATGGTGATCACATGACCCAGGGACTCTGCAACCATCATATGTAAGTACATGCCAGTTGCCAAGCATCTGACTTTGGCTCATGTGACCATGGGGATGCCGCAATGGTCATAAGAGAGAAAAAATGGTCATAAATCACTTTTTTAGTGCCATTATAACGTCCAGTGGTCAATAGAGAAATGGTTGCAAGTTAAAGACTCCTTTTACCATTGCTAGGAGTTGGTCCTGGATGATTTGGGCCCAGGGATGCTTTGGGGGCCATAAACTCCTGAGCTGCCTCTGAGCTCACACCTAGGGATGGCTGTCTGAAGTCCACCAGCACCATAAGCCCAGGGGACTCCACCGCCGCCGAGCCCCAGAGGTCAGGCATGGAGTCTGGTGCAAGAACAGCATCCCCCACTGACGCCTCCTGGTGCCCAACTGAAGAAACAGCCTCTCTCCTCTGGCCATTTGTGGGCCAAGGGCCCTGCATGCCTCCCAACCTGCAACCATCATAAGTACATGCCAGTTGTCTCCCCTCCCCTCCCCTCCCCTCCCCTGGAGTCTCAGCTGGTGCCAAACCCAGAAACCATCCAGGCTGAGCTCCGTGAGCACAATCGTCCCCTCCGGTTTCAGCCAGGTCTCCGGGATGCATGCCAGAGCAGCCGTTTCCTCCCCCATGAAGTCCTGGATGAACCTGATAGAGTCCCCAAGTTCTCTGTGTTAGAAGATGCAGAATTTCAAATAAAGCTCTCTAGGATTATGCAGCTGACAAATTCTATTAGGAGCTGTGGTCTCCTTATCTTTCATGTAACTAGGTGAGACAGAAATAAAAAAAGATTGCTTCACCAACAATCTGGAATATTGAATGTCAAGTGCATAAGAAAGAGAGAGATCAGAGTCTTGGACTGCACATTAGACAAACAACCTATTGGGATACTTGGGTTAAAGCATTTTCTGTGCAGTCAGAATTAAACATTTATTGGAACCAAACATTGATTTGACATCTGCATAGGTGGGTCTGATTGCAATAAATTGTAGGATGATACAGAAATGTGATTTATGTTTTTCTTATTCTTTTTTGTTTCATTTGTTTCTTTTATTCAATTTTCATATACAGTGTTGTTAATGCTTTGTATTTAATATTCTGCTTCTTGATATGGCATAATGGCTAATCAACAATAATCTATTTAATTTGTTCATCAAAAGTTGGAGGTTTCTTCTGAGTGGCTTCTCCAGAGCAGCAAAGGCAGGAGAAGACCCACAAGTGGGAGGCCGCCAATCAGGATGACCCATTGCAGGGGATTCTCTCTCTTTCCTGGAACTGAGGAAGAAAGCTGGAAGTGGGAGAAGGGAAGGGGCTCCTGGGTGCAAACATGGTGTTGATCTCCAGAAGGGGATCCAGGAGGTCTCTTAATCTGTCCCTAGGGTGGCTTTCCTCAGCTTGGACATTTCAGATAGGTTCAACTACAATTCCCAGAATTCCCAGCAGAGCTTTGATTGCATCATCATGGATGCTTCTAACCTATGGGCCACCCAGCCCTGGGAGTTCTTGGAATTGTACTTGACTCACCTGCCGGATGATGGAACGGAGAAGGGGGCTCCTGGAGGTCATCCACTCGTGTGCGATTTACAGACTGGATTCAGGCAAGACATGAGGACGTAAACCCAAAGGAACCAAATTGTGGGGTTCCTATACTGTTTAATCCAGTGTTTGTCATCTCTGGCAACTGAAATTTATTAATTATTCTTTTTAAATTACTTGAATTAAGCTGGAGTAGAAAGAAGAAGAAGAAATAAGTATAGAAAAAAGACCATTGTGCCACAAGACACAAATACACGCACACAAACATGCACACTCAGAAATTCTTCATATATGCAAGATATAAAGGTTGATGCAGCAGTTTCCGTAAAGAACGCCCATAGTCACAATAGCCAAAGCCCAGTTTACTTCTTTAAGTAACTGTTCAGAAGCTGCAAGGAACAGCAGGATTTCCTGGAGGAATCAGGCCCACAAATTTCCCCTTCCAAAGTTGGAGATCAAAAGGCGGAGAGGCCATTTCTGTGCTCTCTCCATCAGGATCCAGATAACTGAGGTGCCCTTAAAGAGGAGAGGGGTCTGGGCAATGACTGGGAGCTACAGGTCCAAGTGGAAGTCCAAGGATCTGGTCACAATGTTGAGGTCCCCTTTTATTTTAGGTCTCCCAGGGCTGCAGCAGCAACAGACACAACATCAAAAGTTATTTCTTATGTCTACAGATGGAGCCACATCAGTGTTGGCAAACACACCTGGGTCCCCCTTCTTGGAGGAAGGTGGCCTTATTTGTTGCCAAGCATGAATCACAAGGATGCATGAATTAACATCCGGAGGCCACCAGATTGGGGCAGGCTGTTCTCATTCATTATCCACAACTGATAGAATCTTAACCGCCATGAATCCACAGGTGGAAGGCCCCTGTCCAGTAATTAATGGTCGGTTCTGTCCTATTTTTTTAAATGTGATAACTGCAACCTCAGTGTGATGGTGCATTTTTGAAGACACATGAATTGTTCCTTTATCTGAGGAAAGCATTCACTACATGGGGAACAGTCAAGTCTGTCATATGTCTTTTTATGTAGCCTTCTTGGTAAATGGAATTGCATCAAATCAAATCAAGTTTATTACAATCAAAGACCAGAACAAATAAAAACACTCAAGGAATATCCAGTTAAAATTGTATAATGAAATAATAAACAACAGATAAAATCTACATTAAAATCACAATTTGACATCCAATCTGTCAGTTATACATGGCCTAACGATACTATAACATCAGTCCTTAACCTGTGAGGCCCAAAGTCATTAAATACTAAAAGGCAAAGGAGTAGTAATGCAAAAGGGTTTCCTACATCAGTTGTGTAAAATAGCTATGGTGGATTAATCCCGTGTTTCCCATGAATCCTCAGTGCTGCTGTGGAGAATCGAGCCACCCTTGCTGTAACCACAGTCTGTTCGGCCTTAAGCAGCCACTGGAGCTAAGAAATGTCAGAATGGCCAGGATGCCTATCGGTTATTGGGAGGACACGTTTCTTTCTAATATCTCCATAGAAAGAACATTGAAGGAGTCTGTGTCCAACTGTCTATCTGGGAGAGGAGGGAGGATTGGGGGAGGGAGGGAGGGAGGGAGGGAGGGAGGGAGGGAGGGAGGGTGGGGGATTTGCTACCTCGTGTGTCAGGTGAGTTTGGCCAGAGCCGGATCTGGGAGACGGAACCGAGCAGCCAAATGGACTGAGCAGTCGGGGGCAGAACAGCCTGAAGGAGAGGAGGGGAGAGAAGAGCAGCCAGAAGCTGAAGGGGAGCCTAGGGGTCCCCAGGAGAGGCCTTGGGAGAGCAGAGAGCCCAGAGGCAGCAAGGCTGAGGGAGCAGGGGGCAGAACGGGAGGACAGGGCTGGGTGGAGGGTCTCGGGGGCAGGCAGAAACTCCTGCTGCTCCAGAGCCTCTCAGGGGGAAGCAAGAGGAGGAGGAGGCCATGCCTAACATCTACCTGTACTTTTGCTCCCTCCCACTGCCCTCATGCATTTACCCCATGCCACCCCATAGATGGCCTCTCCCCCTGGTCAGACAAGCACATCCACACCACACCAGACCCGACTCTCACCCCACAAAGAAACTGGCAAAGATCCCATTCAACCCCTCTGGCTCTAAGCCTATGGGGAGCCCCCCAAACATTCCTCATCAAGCACAAGGAACGTAATCACCATAACAGACTAAGAGAGCTGGAAGGGACCTTGGAGGCCTTCTAGTCCAAGCACTGCTCAAGCAGGCTAACAGTGGAGTCCTTAAGAGAGTTCTACCTTCAACAAGCTAAGAGAGATCTAACAAAATGAAATTCAAAGTAGAGAAAAGTAAAGTCTTAAATTTAGGTAAGAAAAGCCAAAAGGACAAATATAGACTGGGTGAAATCAGGCTTAATAGCAGTAACCGTGAGAGGGATCCTGGAGTCTTAGTGGAGAAACAATTAAATATGAGCTAGCAATGTGCAGCGGTAGAAAAAAAAAACAGTGCAATCCTAAATTGCATTAACAGAGTGATATAATCAAGATCAAGTGATGTACTACCACTCTGTAAATCCGTAGTAAGACCACTCCTAGAGTACGGCATACAGTTTTGGTCATCACACTATAAAAAAGATGTTGAGACTCTAGAAAGAACGCAGAGAACAGAAACCAAGATGATTATGAGCAGAGGTGGCACATGGGTTAGAGTGCAGAACTGCAGGCTACTTCAGCTGACTGCTAGCTGCAGTTCGGCAGTTCAAATCCCACGAGGCTCAAAGTTGACTCAGCCTTCTATCCTTCTGAGTTGGGTAAAATGAGAACCCAGACTGTTGGAGGCAATATGTAAAAGCACTATGAAGCTATATATAAGTCTAAGTGCTATTGCTATTAGGGGACTGAAGGCTAAAACATACAAAGAACGATTGCAGGAACTGGGCATGGCTGGTGTAGTGAAGAGAAGGACCAGGGGAGACATGATAGCAGTCTTCCAATATTTGAGGGGCTGTCACAGAAAGGAAGGGGACAAGCTATTTTCCAAGGCACCTGAAGTCCAGACAAGGAATAATGGAGGGAAACTGAACAAGGAGAGATTCAACCTAGAACTAAGGAGAAATTTCTTGATAGTGAGATCAATCAACCTATGGAACAGAAGTTGCCTTCAGAAGGTCTGGGAGCTTCATCCCTGGAAGCTTTCAAGAAGAGACTGGACAGCCATTTGTCAGAAATGGTGTAAGGTCTCCTGCTTGGGTGGGGGGCATTGGACCAGATGGCCTACAAGCTCCCTTCCAACTCTGTTAATCTTTTCTAGTTTCTAGAGAGGCTGGAAAGGATTCCACATGTGGATGTCCAAAACTGTGAATGCAGAAATGCTTCATTCCTTCTTTGAATCTCTTTTTAGGCACAAAGGAAACAAATGAAAAGAACGATGAGAGAGATAGAATTGATATACAATTCCAAATAGGCACAGAATTCATAGAGTGGTTGACCAATTGCACCCAGTGAGGAGTCCTTCATGGAGCTACATCTACATGGGGGAAATATTCAGAGAGGGACCTCAAGTTTCTGCCTTGGGCCCCAGACTCTTCCATATCTTCCTAAGTGATCTATATGAGGGGACAGAAAGGGAACTCATCAGGTTTATAGATGGCACCAAGTTTGTGGGAATTACTAGAATATAAGCTGAATATCCAGAAGACATAAACATTGGATGCTACCTAACAAGATGCAGTTCACTGGTGAGAAAAGCCAGGATCTGCACATAGGAGACCCCAATGCCCAGGTACAGAACAGGGGGTACCTGGCTGAGCAGTGGTACCTTTGGAAGGATCTCCTGGCAAAGCACTTAAAGGTCAGCCAGAACTCTGCTGCAGATGACAAAATAGGCCCAGGCAGTCTTAGGCAGCAATAAAAGAGGGGCAGATTCAAGAGGGAGAGAAGTGCTGGTACCAATTTCTGTCTCACTGGTCAGACCATCCTTGGAATACTTTGTCCAATTCTGGTCACCCGGAAAAGAAAAAGTTGTGGAGATTCTGGACAGTGTGAATAGAGGAGGAACAAAGGTGATTTAAGGTCTAGAGGCCAAATCGTTTGATGAACGGTTGATGGAGTTCACTATGTCCAGCCGAGAGAAGGTGGGAAGGATTAGGCAGCCATGATAGAATCTTCTAGCACTTTCAGGGGCTCCCACAGAGAAGAGGGGAGTGACTTTGTCTCCAGAGCCCCGGAGGGAAGGAGAAGAGGAAACGGGTGGGAGTTTGTTAAAGAGAGACCCAATGTAGAAGTCAAGAGAAGTTTTCAGACAGCAGGAACAATTAAGCCATGGAATAAGTGGCCTCCCAAAGTAGTGAGTGCTCCATCTCTGGAAGTTTTCAAAGTGGACAAGAGAACCATTTGACTGGGATGGTATAAAGTTCCTGCCTTGAGCAGAGGGTTGGACTAGAAGACCTCCAAAGTCCTTTCCAGCACTATAAATCTACTTCCTATGTTCTACCATCCATAAGACTACTTCACCACCCACCACCCACCGGCCACTGACCAGTTCCAGTTGGCCTTGGTGGCCCCTGGCTTCCCCCTCCTGTTGCTTCTCTCTTGAAGCCTCTGGAGCAGCAGGAATTTCTGTCTGCCCCCGAGACCCTCAACCCAGCCCTGTCTTCCAGCTCTGCCATCAGCTCCGTCAGTCTTGCGGCCTCCGGGGGGTCTCTGCTGCCTCGAGGCGTCTCCTGCAGACCCCTCAGCTCCCAATTCAGCTTCTAGCTGTTCTCCTCTCTTCTCCTCTCCTGTGGGCTGCCCAGATCCCAGCTGCTTGGCTCATTTGGCTGCTCGGTTCTGGCTCCCAGTTGCGGCTCTGGCCAGACTCCCTGCCCTCCCCACAGCAGAGCCCTCACCCTCCTCACTGCTGCCCCTCGGCCTCAGATGGCACTCCGAGGCATGGAGCTGAGCCTGGGGATTCACCACTACCAACCTCACCTCACCATTGCCATGGCCATCACCTCCACCCTCCTTCTTGGCTCGGAGCCCTGGGATTCCTCGGTGCTCTCAGGCCCTGATGCTCGGTGGCTGGGAGGCTTTCAGCTCAGCTGACAGTCCTGCAGTGCCTGGTAAGGTGGGGGTAAGGGAGGGGCTCCAGCTGGTAAGGGTGGGGCTCTCCTGACTCCCCTGGCACACTGGGTGGCAAGTCAAAGGAAGGGAGGGGAAGAATCTCTTCTCTCTTTCACATGGGAAAAGGCCGCCATTCCTCCATTCCAGGTTTGGGGAGAGAGAGTGTCAGCAAAGTTGTCCCATGTGCTGGTCACTCAGGAGTGCCAACGTCATTTCTGAAGGAGGCCACTTGGCTGGTGACCTCCCTGTGGAGATCTTCCCTGTCTTTCTCCAAACACCTATTCTGCAGCTCTAATTCCTGGATGGCCATTCTGACATGGGTCCATCCTTCTCTGTTGTCCTCCAGAGTTTTCTGCAGGTCTTCCATTCTGGCCTGGTAAACACAGGTCTGCTGCTGCTGCAGATGGTTGAGGTGCTTCTTCTCATTTCCCCTCACATTCTGAAGAATGGTGACTTTCCGCTTCAGTGGCTTTTCTCCACAAAATGGAACTTTGGTCCATCTCAGCCAGTTCATGCTGCAGACTCTAGAGGTGCTTCTTGAGTTCTTAAGAAGTTTCCAGACCTCTTTGAGGAGTTTGTAGAGATTGTAAGGCAGCCTTCTCAAGTTTGAGGAAGTTCACTTGGCTAGTAACTTCAGACATTTCTTTCTGGAGTTCTTCACCAAAGATTCTTTCTCTGGCTCTAACTGGTGGATCATCGTGTTGGCATGGTCCAAGCTTCCTTTGTTGTCCAGCAGAGTTTTCTACAGGTCTTCTGTTGTGGTCTGAAATTGATCCACTGTCTGCTTGAGACAACTGTGCTGCTCTTTCATCCGTTGTTTGTCTTTCATGGATTCCTGGATCTGAATGTCAACGGAATCTGGTTAATCTGGAGATCATGGAGGCCATCACTGCTCACTGAGAAAACAGCCCAAGGATATTCCCTAAAGGACCTTTTCTTCCCTGCTGCTGACCTGTTTGGAAAATGGAGAGACACAGTCACATCCTCTCTCAGTTCAGATAAGTTTGCTAACTGCCTAAAGTCCACAGACGCCTTCAGGTGGCCCAGTTTGAGAAACTCTGACTTAATCCATCACAACTGATCTCCCTTCAAACTATCTTGACTTCCAACTTAATTCTGACTCCAATTCGAGGCTTCTCTTCTCTCAAGACTCTCCAAAGGAGTCAAAATCTGCGATTGGTCAATTCGGGGCCCTCTGGCACTGCTAGGGGGCTTCTCATGAGAGGGAAAGGGGGGACCATTCGGATTAGGAAAGAGCCCCCCCCTCCAAGTACTTACCAGTCCCATCCAAGGTACGAAATCCTGGTGGGTCCCCTTGAGCAAGTCCCTCTCTCTCAGCCACAGCCTACCTCACAAGCATGTTGTTGTGAGGATGATGGAGTCTTCAGTATGTTCACTGTCTTGAGCTATTTAGAGAAAGAATAAAGGTGGATAAAACTCTGAGTAATAAAAAATAAAAATATATGAATAAGTCAACCAGTAGGATGAGTCTGTTTGGGAAATAATTACATCTGGCCAATGGAATCTCTTTTTAGGTTAATCTCCCCAGGTCAGCTTCTACCTTTGGGGTCTCAATGCCTCTCCCACTGGGACATCCTGAAGCCAATTTTTCCCCCTAGATCACATTGTCGACCCTCAGACGGCTGCTCCCAGGCCCTTTCCAGAGACAGGAAGCTTTGACATGTTGGATGAGGAGTTTGGTGACCGATACAGAGGCTGCAGACACGGCAGGTATCAAACATCTGTCATGTTCATTGAACTCCCCCTTATCTAATCTCTCCCCCTTAATTCTGCCTTAATGGGAAGGGTCTCTCCCTCCTGAGGAGCCCAGGCGAGGGAGACCCTGCGATGCCCCCAGTGCCAGCCATCCAATCCAGCCACTTTCCAGGGATGTTGAGCAGAGCCTCCATTAGGTGGTCCAGGAGGAGCCTCTGATGTCACAAGCCAAGATTTGAATAATAGCCAACTGGCTGCCTTTACTGGGGGGGGGGGGGGACTTATCCATTGATGAGCCAATCCTGAAGAGGCTTCGAGCCCCGGATTCTCTTCAGCCAGAGTGGCTCCCTCTGAAGGGGGAACCCTTGGTCGCCTGGAGAGGTCAGGGAGCCCCAGATTCTGCCCCTTCTCTGGTGGTGGAGTCCAGATTGGGAGTTTTGTCCCTTGGATCTGGAATCTGGTATTAGAGATCCAGAGAATCCAGGTTTTCCTGCACCTGCCCAGAGGATGAAAGGGAAATATGCATAAAATATTAGATATTCTTCTTCTTAAAAAGGCCCTGGGAGAAGGTGCCTGAAGAAACGATGGATCCAATGATGTACAGTCCCTAACCAAGTATCCTACACATCCACTCATTCAGCAACAGTTCCAAGTTCCACGGTTATTGAATAAAGGGCTTTATGATGGGTCCTCATACTTACGACTAGTGCAGCACATAGTCGCCACTTGGGTGCCTGGCAATCAACATGGATTTTTGACAAGGAAAATCAGTGGGTGAGATGGTGTTTGTTTCATGACTGCAGGATTCACTCAACAACCGCAATGATTCGTTTAACAACTGTGGCAATAAACATTGTAAAATTCAGCACAACTCACTTAATGACTGCCTAGCTTAGCAATGGCATTTTTGGTCCCAATTCTGGTCGTAGGTCGAGGGCTACCCATAGGATGCAGTAGCAGGATGGTTTGGAGAAGCTTAAGCAGGTCTGGATTTAAGCAGGGAAGGGAGACCACCAGGAAATGCCAGAGGTAGGTTGAGAAGAAGGCAGTGGCCACCCTATCTTGCTATGAAGAAAAGTAGGTGGGGCCCCTTAGTGACTTTGTCCCAATCAGTAAGTGATTCTGAGTTCTAGTCCCGCCTTAGGTATCAAAGGCAGCTGGGGACTTTGAGCCAATCACCAGAAGGCTCTGATTTGAATTCCCAGGGCCCAGCTAGGAATTCAGGGCCAGACTCTATGCTGCCCCCTACAGTTGGTGAGTTCCAGCTGAACCCTGGCAAGAGGGAGGGGCTGTGACTGGGGGAGGGAGGGGCTCTCTGTGTCCAGGAATTTCTCTCCTTTGCTCTCGGATGGGGGTGCTCTACCCCAGAAGGACCCAGGGGGAAACTTGGGGTCCTCCTGGACTCCTGGCTCCTGCTGGAAGACAAGGCTGCAGTGGTGACCATCAGGGCCTCTGCCCAAAATCCACCTTGCTTTAACATTGACAATGGTTAAGGCAGCAGTCTAGGAAGCAGGAGATCCTGAGTTCGAGTCCTGCCTTAGCCCTGAAAGCCTGTTTGCTGACCTCGGGACAGACGCTCTCTTTCAAACAAGCCCACCTCACAGGGTGATTGTTGTGGGGAAAGGGGGAGGAAGTGGAAGACGAGTTGGACATGTTCACCTCCTTTAGTTAGTTGAAAAAATAATAAAACAGTGGGAAAAAGTCTAACAAAAATAAAAATGGACTTCCCTGCTTCTGTTTGCATGGAATCTGTCCTGGCCGTGTGCAGATCCAGGAATTTCTCTTCTCACCAGGGAGGAAGAGGTTTTTTTTAATCATCCCTTCCATTTTCACTTCCTGTGGAGGCCCCAGTGAGGACCCTGGACCCCCTCCCAGCCCTGGGACACAGCCAGTTTCTCTGTTTCTTTGGGAAAGGTTCCTTACTCAAGCAGAGTCTTCCTGAGCCCCATCATCCACTGCCCTCCCTGACTAGGATCAGCTGAATTCCTCCCTTCAGACAATAGGATAAAGGGGATTAGGACAGAGACTCTGGGTGAGTCTCCGTTCTTCCACATGGAAAGGTCACACTGATCCGGTCCCCAAAGCCAAATCCCCCCTCGGTTCCTGGACACCTCCAGCCGTTGCTCAGCTGAGGTTGCAGCAGGGCCAGAGTGGCTGCGAATTCGGATGGAAGGACCACAAACCCTCTTCAAGCCTCCCCAGCCACAATGGACTCTGAGACACAGACTGTGGCCTCCCAGAAGCTCCTCAATGGGGCCTTTATGGGGCAGGGAGAAGGGATATGGGATCAATCTCACCATAGTCCCCCTATAGGGGTTTCCCATCTGCTGTCCCTGGTGGCAGATCTAAGACTGTGAATCCCACTGCTGACACCAGTTTCTGTGGAATCAAACGCAGGACCCAAAAACCCAATAATCCAAGCTCAGTGGATTTATTTATTCAGTATCCACTGGAGGAATTTCCCTCCATAAAATAGTGAGAGGAAATCTTACAGACAAAAGCATGCACACAAATTATACATTCCTGGAAAGGAGGAGAAAATGACAATCATACAGGTGCATAGTTTATTTAATAGATGTAAGCATGAATATTCATAATTAGTGAGAGTAGAAGTTACCTTCCTACCATTGAATTGTTGCTACCCTCAAGAAAGAGTTATTGTGTAAATTAAAGCAGTTTGGACAAAATGTACTGAGAAATGTGGGCATCAACGTTGCTCCTTACATTCCTTCAATATTTCTATCTTGCCAACATGCCCCCATTTCTCCCCAAAAATTGTCTCCTCATAATCTTCAACACACCCTTGATTTATTTCAAGAAAAAGAGTTGACCCACTCATGCATGCAGAACAGTTTGGGCCATTGTCTATGTTGAGACCAGTGGTTCCTAACGTGGAGCTCATGCTTCACAGGGGGGCAATTTGATTTTTAATGGGGGCAATTTGAACCTTGTTTAAACTAATTTACTGGCCTTTTAGGCTTCCTCCGTGTGAGCAGAGTTCACTCTTTGAGTAAAGTAAGAATTATATGTCACAGGATTTTAAAGATGCTTAGGTGGGGCATGGCCAAAAAAAGATTACGAATTACTGGTTTAGACTGTGGAACATGATAAAATTTGAAATTCCTCAGTCTCACATTTACACATTTCTTTTGGCTGTGAGATGCTCCTTTGTGTTCAGGTCTGGCCTCAGGAAGATAATGTAGCACTTGGGGATGAAGATGCAGCCCAGCAGCCCAGCACTGGAGGCTAGGATGGAGAAGACCTGAACAGCCACCATGTATTTCCCTTTGGTGCTCAGGTAGGTGGGCACAAAAGTCACCCAGACGCTGCAGAAGACCAGCATGCTGAAGGTGATCAGCTTCGCTTCGTTGAAGGCCCCAGGCAGATTCCTGGCCAGGAAAGCCACCGTGAAGCAGATGGCAGCCAGGAAGCCCATGTAACTGAGGGTGACGTAGAACATGACAACGGCCCCTTCGTTGCATTGCAGGATGATCTCTCCAGGCTGGGAGTGGAGGTCAGAGTCAGGGAAGGGGGGAGAAACTCCCAGCCAGATGGAGCAGATGATAATTTGGAGAGCAGAAGAAGAAAGGATAATGGAGTTGGCCAAGCTCTTCCCCAACCATCTCTTCACTCGGTTTCCTGGTTTTGTGGCCAGAAAAGCCAGCACCACTGTGATGGTTTTGGCCAAGAGAGAAGAAATGGCAACTGAGAAGATGATGCTGAAGACCGTTTGTCGGAGAAGGCAGGTGGCTTTCCTTGGTTGACCAATGAAGAGAGAAGAGGACAAGAAACAAAGCAGGAGGGAGACCAGGAGGATGTAGGAGAGGTCCCGGTTGTTGGCTTTGACAAGGGGAGTTTCTCGGTGTTTAATGAAGATGATTAAAACAAGGCCTGTGGTTAGGAAGAAGAGTAGGGCAAAAGAGACCAGGATGATGCCCAGATGTTCTTCATAAGACAGGAAGGCTATAACTTTGGGGATACATTGGACTCTGTCCACATTTGGATATTTATCACCTGGACAATTGGTGCATTTTTCTGCATCTGAGAAACCAAAAATCAATTTTCTTTAAAATTCTGTCCTTTTATTTTTTGTTAAAACTAGCATAAGAAGGATTTAATCTTTTTTAAAAGTAGCTAAGTTGAGGAAAGTCCTAGGGTGTTAATTATTTCTGGTGTAATGTGTAATGTAACTCATAGGAAGCTACATTATTAGAGGTTAGTAATGAATCATATAATCTTTTTAGGCAAAGATCTTGTGTCCTGCCACATGGCAGTTAATATACTGGACTTAGAGGAAATCTACAGTATCTTGTAACATCTGGAAGTAAGCTGGAATTCAGGAGAAATTTCCTAACAGTGAGAACAATTAACCAGTGGAACAGCTGGCCTCCAGAGGTTGTGGGTGCTTCAACATTGGAGGTTTTTAAGGAGAGACTGGACAGTCACTTGTCTGAAATGGTATCGGGTCTCCTGCTTGAGCAGGGGATATGACTAGAAAACCTCCAAGGTCCCTTCCAGCTCTCTACTGATTGATTGATCTACATGACAGGCAGAATATTTGTGTAATGAGTCCCCCTACCATAACTATCCAAAGCACCACATTATGGACCAGTGACACCTTCTCAGTGATCCTCAAGGGGAGAATCCAATATACAGTGAATTGCAAGGTCTTTCAGAAGGTGGACCTAAAACAATTCATCAAGTTTTAAAGAATTCAGATCTTCCTAGAAAGATGAACTTAGCAGCACATATCCAGACCAAAAAGCAGGGTGTAGGAATGGAGGAAAGGTTACGTACAGACATGCGCAGCACACTGCCATGATCTCAGTAGCTGGTTACCTCAGATTCCTATGAGCTCACCTAATTAGCAGTGCCAGACATCATCTAGATATGTAAGACTCTATCATGGCTGGGATGTTCTTAGAGATTGACAAGGAGAATGCATCAATTAGATGCTGTTGCTATGTGCTCTTTGCTTTGCTTGTGAAAACTGTATAAAAAGAATAAACTCTGCAAGAGGCAGACAGAGAATTTGGAATGAACCCTGTGATGTCTGGACTCTGAATCCATCAGCAGGGGAGATGTTTCCTCTGTTGCTAGTAAAGCTTGCCCAGTCTGCCACCCCCTCCTCCCATCTCCTCCCAGCCCCTCCTTCAAAGACTTTTTGATTTACTTCCTTTTACATAAGAAAGTGTGCAGGTTAAAAATTAAAAAAAGATGAGCTTGTGTCTTTTAACTTGCACTTTCATGAAAATGTTCTGGATGGATCCAGTTCCACAAAGCCTCCCATTTTCCTCAGTGTGACCCACCTTCCTGAGTGGAGAAGGTCCCCTCCGGACAAGGAACACAGTCATAGCAGCAAACTGGCTCTCCTTCTCGAGCCCTCTTGACAAATCCAGGAGGACAATTTTCCGCACAGGTGGACTGAGGCAGGGACTGAGCAGAAAAATGAAGAATGCCAAAGAAAATGTGTTAGTAGACAACATTCATGGAAAATAGAGATAGACACTGACATTAGCCAAATAGCCTCTGGTCTTCATGTAAGTAAATATGAAATATTTGACTTCTTCTAAGAAGATGCAGGAGGTATAACTAACTACTGGAAGATTCTTCATTTGGTTCCTCCCTTTTCCTTTTGGCATTTAACATTACAATAAAGGACTTTTCTACTTAATAAAGTCAGCAGAGATGGAATTGAAAAAAGATTTACATATGATGATATATTCATATTAAAACTGAGAATAACATTTATTGTAACAGATTTCAGAAATTTCTATTCCATTAGATTTTTCAATAAAAAATAAAACTGTGATGAAGAAAGAAATCTCTGACCAGTAAGATCTTGAAAGATTTCCATAAAACATGTCAAAGCCCCTCCACTTAGGTCCCATCTGTTGAAGAACTTCCATTAGATGATACCAACTGGCATGGAAGGCCAACCACCCTGGAGACTATAGGCTTTGCCCACTTGAAGTGGGACCTCAGGCTTTGGAAAGCAGAAAAGACACCAAAATTTATCTCACCTTATTGAGCAACTTTAGCTGTGAAAGGGCATCTTCTTTGACAGAAAGTCTCTGTCTTTTAAAATTCGCCAGAATCTCTTCCACAACATCCTTCTTGGGGAGAACCAAGAAGCCCAAAATGCCTAGATCGGCTCTTATCTCTCCATTTTGGTCCAAGTATAGTTCAAACTGGGAAATATTCCAAAATTCATTCTTCTCCAGAAAGGGATGAAACTAGAATGGGAACATCCAGGAATTTGAAAAGCAGGAAACTTTGTTTCTTATCCCACATTGAATCTTTCTTCTACAATTATCTAACCTCCAAATATGGCTAAATAGGATACAAATACTGCCATTATCTTCATAAGTGAATGAAAAAGTTTGAGAAAAGTTTGTCAATCATTTAGTGACAAAATATAAAGAAAATATAATCCACACAATTGGTCAATTTTAGGGAACATTCTAGAGGAAATGGCAAATAAAATGAACAGAGAAATAAAAGATGATCCATAAACTCTTTGAAAACAACAGGTTTCCCAGAAAGCATGCGTTGATCAAGAAGAATGTTGTCAGGCTAATCTTCTCCCTGGTCATCCTGATGGAAAACATCTCTAAATGTCCCAATTCTACTTGATTGTAATACGACATTAAAAAAAATTTTGGGCAGATCTGAAAGAACAAATCTCCAACCAGCTCTTTTCTCAGTCTGAAAAGTTAGTGAGGATCCTGAGTTTCTTTCTCTCCCATTATGCAGCTGCAGGATTCTCCCTCTTATCTGATCCTTCCCTAGGCAGCCTCTCTTCCCCTCATCCCAAAAATCATTCTCACACATCATTACACTTCCTAAATAGATTATGGGAACTCTGGTGATATCACTGGATTTTAGTAAAGGAGTTAGAAATAATTTTGTGATAGGATTAGAAACCAGAGGGGTGGATGGTATGATAACTAAGTGGATAAAAACTGTCCTCAAAATGATACTCAAATAATTTTTAACCCTTTTTAATCTTTCTTATGACACCTAAAAGTGATGGATACAAATTTGCCTTTGGTCATCAATTATTCTATGTTGTCATTAATACGGTAATTAATAGGATCTTAGAGTAAGCTAATTTGATGTGATTTAAAGAATATAAAGTCTTTCAACTTAGAAGCCTTATCTGAAACTTCATTTTAAAAGTTTGATAAAATAACAATGGTTTTAAATCAACTTAAAGGAGATAATCAGAAACAAGCAACAATTGTTGAATAGGATGGATTGGATGGCTGGACTGGAACTTAACTTGCTGCTGGCATCCCTGAGGAAGGAGTCTGGTTTGAAGGGAGGCTGCTTGGAGATGGCTGGAGAGGCCATGGACCCTGAAGACTCAAAGTGGACAGAACGGAGGACTGATGAAATGGATTCTTTCAAGAAGATTGAGGGAGATTGGGGAATGGAGTTGTCATATTTAACTGGAAAACAAGTCTTTAGAGTTGTGTTTGCATATAGGACATCCTATAACTTTGTGGAATGGAAAGCAGTTGTTGGGAAAGATCCTAATTAAAATTTTAAAGAAATGTATTTTTATTATAAGAATCAAACAAAGATGTTTAACCCTGGACAGATTATGGATGGATCAGAGGTAATGATTGTGTTGGTCTGTGGTAGAAATTTTCTGTGAGTTAAATAGCAGGTAACAGACAATTTTGAAGTTTTGAAATTTAACTTTATTGTTGGATTGCCTGATAACTATGTTTTTTATATACAGCAGATAGATGACAAGTCCAGTGAATATATAGTTTATAATTGTGGGCCTATTTTGCAAGTGGGAGAAACTATTATTGCTGTATTGTATTCAATTGGGGAGACATTATGCATGTGTTTGTCTGTTTTTAATGTTTTATCTAGTTTTGTTTTGTCTTTGTAATAGTTTTATTTTCCAAAACTTGTATTTTACTTTTTTGAATAAAATAAAATTTTATAAGAGGAATATCAAGTTTCGAGAAACAATATTTATGATTAGCACATAGAGAAGGGTTCATAAGTAAAAAGCAGTAGAAAAGTATCTGATTTTTATCTACTAGGACTTGACTAACAATAGAGTCTCATATACTGTAAGAACATTAATGATGGACTGGAAGAAATATGAAGGATAACAAATTTGATATGTATGTGAAAATGATCTCAAAATCATAGTTAACTGGAAACAGAATCTGAGTCAGCAGGGAGATGTCCTTGGAAAGAAGGCAAATGCAGCCATAAGAATCTCAGGAAGTGAACGTTCTGCTTTGGGAAGACCCCAACTCAAGGACCAGGTCCCCTTGCAGGCATCACACGTGGAGGAGAATTTGCACAAAATCTACATGAACTTCAGGGAAGGACAAGGAAGCCAAGGACGAGTTGAAAGGAGCTGCTCTTAGCCTCGAGGAAATACAACAAGGAGAAGAGCTGAAGATCAAGAGAAGTCTGGGAGCCCCCTTTCCAATTGAAACAATCTCTCGGTTGGGGGAGGGAGGATACAGCCAGTGGTGGAATTCAGACGGTCTGGCCTGGTTTGAGTGAACCGATAGTAAAAATTCGGCCTGGCCACGACTCTCCCCACCACTACTTGCCTCACAGGCCTTTGATGGTGCCTTAGAGTCATTGCTGCAGCTGCTGTTTGGCTCCCTTGCCTCGACCACGTGGCCACGCAGCCCAGCCTGTTTGCCTGTCTTTGCCGTGGCCTCCTGCTCATCTTGGTCTGCTTCTGAATGCCCACCTCAGGCTGCTCTTGACCACTCCAGCAGCGGCCATTCTTTCCTTCTTTCCCAATATTTATGATTAGCACAAAGAGAAGGGTTCATAATTAAAAAGCAGTAGAAAAGTGATTTTTATCTACTAGGACAGTGATGGCGAACCTATGGCACGCGTGCCACAAGCTATTAAAAGCTATTTTTTGCCTTCCCCAGGCTCCAGAGGCGTTCCGAAGGCTTCAGGGACCGTCTGGAGGCTTCCTTGATGCCTTCGGAGCACTTAAAACCACCCTCCGAGCAACCCGGAAGTCACTTGCCCTCGTGTGCCCTGACAAATGGCTCCGCGTGCCACTTGTGGCACGTGTGCCATAGGTTCGCCATCACTGCACTATACCTTGTACTATGTATGTACACATATGGCATATATACATAGTTTTAAATTGTTTATTTAAACAATTAACCCAGTTACATGACCACCAAGCCACACCCACCCAGTCACAAGACCACCAAGCCACACCCACAGAACCAGTAGTAAACAGATTTGAATCCCACCACTGGATACAACCCTCTTCCAATAACTGACTTCTGTTACACACGAGTGTAAGATCCGCTCACTCTTATTCCAGAGAGTCAGACATGAAAAAAGTGAATTCAGTCACAAGAGAGGAGATTTTAACTGAATGAGAGAAAAAATATGATAAAAGGATGAGCTGTTTTAGAGCTGAGCCAGTAAAGCAGAGAAGTTCAGTCTCCTCTTCATGGATCGTCTGAGAGCAAAGACTGAGCTGCCATC
This sequence comes from Natrix helvetica, assembly GCF_964273705.1. NCBI lineage: Eukaryota > Metazoa > Chordata > Lepidosauria > Squamata > Natricidae > Natrix > Natrix helvetica. The sequence goes on from NC_138551.1 coordinate 132,864,828, forward strand.
AGTCAGAGAAGCTTGAACTGGGATTTGTGCAGAGACGAGGGGTTGGGCTAGATGGTCTCAGGGTCTCCTCCTAATTTATAAAGGTTGTCATGCCACAACATCTACCGCATTTTTCCGAGTATAAGATTTACCGGAGTATAAGACGCACCAAGGTTTTGAAGAGGCATTTTTTTTTAAAAAAGTACTGTGTTTCCCCAAAAATAAGACATGCCCTGCTAATAAGCCCAATGGGTTTTTCAGAGCATGCGCCAAAATAACCCCCTCCCCCAAAAATACCCCCCCCCCAACTATTTAAGTGCATGTGCAAATGGTCCGCGCCATTACCATTGGTTGCTTTACATGCAAACAACCAAGGTGAGGAGGCGAAACAGGAGTGGGGAGAGGGGGGGACATGCCCCACGCACCCCACAGCCCTTGCCGTACCTACGGGTATAGTTTGCCGGGCAAAAAGATGGCCCACTGCAAAAAGAGCGGTAGGCCAGCAGTGCGCTTCAAAAAAAACCTGTTCCGTCCCGTGCAAAAAGAACCCAACGTGCTTCGCAACCTGTTCCCTCCCCCAGCAGCAATGCGCTTCAAAAATCACGTTCCCTCCCGTGCAAAAAGAGGCCAACACGCTTCGCACCCTGTTCCCTCCCTTGCAAAGAGCCCAGAGCAAAAGGAGCAGCAGGCGAAGCAAAGTGCGTCGCGTCCCACTCCCTCCCTTGAAAAAAAGAGCCCGCCACAAAAAGAGGCCAGCAATGCGATCACGCCCTCCCCCACATGATTCCTCTCGCCCCCCATTCCCTTCCGAGCAAAAAGAGTAACTCCCACCAAGCCCCAATGATAACGGCCGCCTGGCTGCTTCCCTTCCCCAACCTCCCTTTAGTAAGGGGGTAGCAGTGGGGGGAGAAGCGAGACGCGTATCTTAGTGCTACCAGAGATTGACAGCTCCGCTGTGTTCCTTGCCGTTTCGTCCAGGGAAGCCCCATATAAAAAAAAAACCATGAGTTCAACTAGCGAGGTTTTTTTTACAAGGGGCTTCAATGGGCGAACGAACGCAGCGGAGCTGCCAATCTCCGGTAGCTCTAGGACGCGCGCCTGGCGTCTCCCCCCCTTCCTCTACATTGGTAAACGTTGCTACAAATGAGTCTTTGTGAGACTCCAAACAAATGATAGAATGGGGGGGGGGAGGAAACAAAGGCAGAGGACAGAGAATGAAAGAGAAAAGGAAGAGAATGGGGGGGGGAGGAAGGCAAAGGACGGAGAAAGAAAGAGGAAAGGGAGAGAATGGGGGGGAGGGAAAGGAAGCGAAAGGAAGGCAGAGGAAAGAGGAAGAAACAGGAAAGGGGGAGAATGGGGGGGAGGAAGGGGAAGGAAGGCAAAGGACAGAGAAAGAAACAGGAAAGGAAGAGAACGGGGAGAGGGAAAGGAAGGCAGAGGAAAGAGAGAGCAACAGAAAAGGGAGGAAGGGAGGGAAAGACACCGATTTGCCACACACAGGGAAACTACAGTCACAAACCCTGAACCCATGCATAGCAAAACCACAATGCCTAATCCCAACCACCAGACCCCCGGGGTTTTGCATTAAGGGTTTTAATGATCTAAAATGGCTTTTATTTTGACCCCCAGACAAGATGAGTTCAAAAAGAAAGAGCTACTCTTTGGGATTTAAGAAAGGAATCGTGGAGGATTCTCAGGGCAAGAATCTGGAAGCTTTCTGCAAGGAGAAGACGTTGGATCTTCGTATGGTCCGAAGATGGAGAGTGGAGTATGGTAACCTCAGCCAACAGGTGCAGGAGGGAAATGGCAAGAAGTGCAAGTGTGGATCCGGTCGGCAACCATTATATCCAGAACTTGAAGACATCATCTCTGAATGGATCGCTGACAGGAGAGCAAAGGCTTTGGTGGTAAGCAGGGCTGATATTCAAGCATTTGCCCTTGAAATGGCACCACAGTTACAAATTCCACAGGAACAAGTTAAAGCCTCTAAACATTGGCTGCATAACTTCTTTCAGCGACATGAACTCTCTCTGAGGAGATCCACCTCACTGTTCAGGCTGGAAGATGGTGAACTGGTGAAACGGGCTGTGGCTTTCAAGTCATTTGTTGATGGAATTGACTTTGCCAAGTACCAGCTATCGAACATTACTGCAATGGACAAAACAGCTGTGTTCATGGGACAAAGGGCTCAAACCACCATAGGGAGGAGGAGCTTCCGGCAATGGCGGTCGCCTCTTGAAGCTCCGGAATGCCAAGGAGCTCGGCGATGGGGGAAAAAGGCTGTATCCGGCCCTCGTTCCATCTGAGGGCCGGGAGTCAGACAGCATGACCACCCTGGCCCATTTTGGACCCATTTGGGTCCACCAGGGTGGGTCGGGAGGTTGGAGGGAAGGCTAAAGAGAAGATGGTGTGTGGAGTGGGGAGAGAAGCCGGCAGCGGAAATGGCGGCGTTGCGGCAGCGGTGACAGCAGCGTTGGAGAGCGTTGGAGAGAGCGGGAGGAAAGAGGACTGTGGAGGCTGCGAATGTGAGGCTGCGAATGTGAGGCTGCGAAGCTGAGAGGCTGAGAGGCCTCGTGAGAGAGGCTATAGCCGCGGTGACGCTTTGAAGGGAAGAGAATTGTTGGAACGTTGGAAGGAGAGAGGCTGGTGAGCAAACGTTGGAAGGAGAGAGGCTGGTGAGCAAATGCTGGAAGGAGAGAAGCGAGTGAGCAGATGCTGGAAGGAGAAAGGCTGGTGAGGCTGGTGAGCAACGTTGGAAAGTGAGAGGGAAGAAGAAGCTGGAAGGAGAGAGGCTGGTGAGCAGAGAGGATTGGAAGGAGAGAAGGAGAGATTGGAAGGAGAGAGAGAGAAAAAGAAGGAGTTGGAAGGAGAGAAGCTGGTGAATAGAGAGAAAGTGGCTGCGACTGCGGCTGCAGCGACGCTGGAAGGACGCTGGAAGGAGAGAGACTGGCACCAACAGCAGCAGCCGCTGAAAGAGCTGACATGGATGCCAGGAACATCATTAGGACATTGGGTGAGACCCACCAACATCTGGATTTTGGGTGGGGGTCATGAGAGAGCAGGATTGGAATGGAGGCTGGGGGCGGCTGGGGGCGGCCTGGAACACCGGGGGCCACCGGAAGCCCTATATTAGGGCCATGGGTAGGCCACAGGGATGTCTAGGCCAAGACCATCTGCCCCCAAGAACATCAGCCCCCTCCCAATTGGGAACCCCATTCCTTAAGAACTTCAGATTACTATCTACAAACTCTCTCTATGAACTCCCACCCACCTAGGATCATCTAGGCTGCTACCACCCTTTGGACCATCTCTCCACCACCCAGACCACCACTTGGACATTTGATTACTCTTCCCCCCCTTTTTTTTTGACTGACCACTCATCATCCACAGCACCTTGACCCCATCGTGTTTTTTAAGATCTTTTAAGATTATTTATTCGAGGCTAGACCTGCTCCGCCTGCGGGAGACCCCCCTCTCGCAGGCATGGCCCTTGACGCTTGTAAGGGCCCGCCTTGATGACGGGTTTATAGACCCCGAGAGGTGGAAGAAACGGAAGCTTAGGGGGTTTTTAAATAAATGTTTTTTATCCTTTTTAGGGGGTTCCAGGGAGGGTTTTAGGGTGGGGGGAGGGGGGAATCTGTCCAGGAGGGGGGCCAGTGCCAGGCGAACAGGTGAGTCTAGGAGGGAAGTGAGTGTGGTGGAGGGGGGGGGAGGGGAAAGAACATTCAAATAGAGGGTTGTCTTATTACATCGGTCGCGGGGAGGAGGGGATGCGAGGACAGGAGAAGACCACAACGTCGGTTGGGAGACCGTGGTTGTTGGTTACACCCGGTCGTTTGTACCAACCCCCGCAATCTAGGTGGTCAGGAACTACAGAGCCAGGGCCTGAGGCTGATGCTCTGCAATGCAAGGTCCGTGACCAACAAGGCCCCCCTCATTAATGAGTTGATCTCAGAGGGGGAGCTGGACCTTGCAGGGATAACGGAGACCTGGTTGGGCCACGAGGGTCGTTTACCCCTCGTGGAAATGTGCCCACCGGGTTTCTGTGCATTCCATCAGCCTCGGGCCCTGGGTAAGGGTGGTGGGGTGGCGGTAGTTATACGGGAATGTCTAGAGCCGAGGGAGTTCACTGTACCTCAGACTCCCGGATGTGAGTCCCTTGGTGTGAAATGGGGCCCAGGGAGGCAGTGGGGCTTGCTGATTGTATACTTGGCTCCTTGCTATGCGTCAGCAGCCCTGCCCGAGCTCCTCGAGCTGATCTCAGAGACGGCAGTTGAGACCCCCAAGCTTGTGGTTATGGGGGATTTCAACTTGCCGTTGACGGGGGAAGCATCCGAGGTAGCTTGGGAGTTCATGGCTTCCATGACAGACATGGACCTGACCCAATTAATTCAGGGCCCCACACACGAAGGTGGCCACATTCTGGACCTTGTTTTCATATCTGAACAGTGGACAAGTGATCTGGGAAGAGGGGATGTAACCATTACTCCCCTGTCATGGTCAGATCACTCATGTCTCCGGCTGGACTTCCCTGGCGCTACCCCCCACCGCGAGGAGGCGGAACCAAACTGTCCAAGTTGGTACCGCCCCAGGCGCCTGATGGAACCGGATAGGTTCCAGATGGAGCTTGGGCCATTCCCTGTAGCCCTGACCCGCTCTCGCTCCGAGAACCTAGTGGCCGCCTGGAATAGGGCGGCCGCTGGGGCCCTGGACTGAGTTGCGCCTTTGCGGCCTCTCCTGCGGCGACGACCCACCCGGGCTCCTTGGTTTACCGAGGACCTGAGGGTGATGAAGCGCCATAGGAGACGCCTAGAGGGCAGGTGGAGGTCCTCACGCTCCGAATCTGACCGAACACAGGTAAGAGCCTATTCACGGACTTACCTTGTGGCATTAAGAGTGGCCAAACGCAGACATTGCGCCACTCTTATTGCGTCCGCCGATAACCGCCCTGCCGCCCTGTTTCGGGTGACCCGCTCTCTCTTATCACAGAGGACGCGGGAAGCCCCTTTACAGGGCAGAGCAGAGGAGTTTGGGGAATATCTGCAGGACAAAATCGCTCAGATCCGGAGCGGATGGGCCCCCTTCAGTGGACCAGAGGAGCCGCCAACAGTGAGTCTTGTGAGACCATTCTGGGAGGAGTTTGATTCTGTTGCCCCCGAGGAATTGGACAGGTTGCGTGGACGGCTCAAGCTCAACCCCTCCAAGACTGAGTGGCTGTGGCTACCGGCACCCCGGTTCAGTCAGTTGATTCCATCACTGACCATAGGGGGCGAGCAATTGCCCCCTGTGGAATGGGCACGCAATTTGGGCGTCCTCCTAGATGCCCGGCTGTCAATGGATGACCATGTGGCAGCCGTGGCAAGGGGGGCGTTCCACCAGGTTCGCCTGGTGCGCCAATTGCGCCCCCTACTGGACCGGGATGCCCTACGCACGGTCACTCATGCACTGGTGACGTCTCGGCTGGACTACTGCAATGCCCTCTACATGGGGCTTCCCTTGGGACGCGCTCGAAGACTGCAGCTAGTCCAGAACACAGCCGCGCGGGCTATTATGGGGAGTACTAGGTACTCCCACGTAACACCGCTCCTGCGCGAGCTGCACTGGCTGCCTGTGGTCTTTCGGGTGCATTTCAAGGTGTTAATTACTATCTTTAAAGCGCTCCATGGCTCAGGACCTAGGTACTTGCAGGATCGCATCCTACCACACACTTCCCTGCGACCGATTCGCTCTCACAGGGAAGGACTCCTCCGGGTGCCGTCCACTAAGCAATGCCAACGGGCGGCGCCTAGGAGTAGAGCCTTCTCTGTGATGGGCCCAACCCTCTGGAATGACCTCCCCCCCGATATCAGAACCACCACCGACTTCCGCTCCTTTCGACAAAAACTGAAGACTCACCTGTTCCGTTTAGCCGGCCTGGCCCATTTATAGTTTTATTCTACCTCCTGGCAGATATTTTAATTGGGTATTTTTAGGGTTATTTAAATATTGTTTTTAACTACTTTGCTTCAGATATGTACAGTTTCTTATTGCCTCCTCTTTTGTGTTTGTATTTTCTATTTATTGATGTGTTTTTATCTGACTGTACACCGCCCCGAGTCCCTTTGGGGAGAGGGGGCGGTATAAAAATCTAAATAAAAGTAAAGTAAAGTAAAGTAAGACCAAAGGGGTGCCACGTCCATCTATATTTCTGCCACAGGGTATGAAAGCACCCGGGAAACATGTATCCTGGCCATCAGAATGGATGGTACCAAGGTGGTACCCCTATTAATAAGCAAGGGAAAGAAGGACAAAGTAGAGAGGATTGGAGGGATTTATGTTCTGGAAACAGAGAAAGCCTGGTGCACCCAGGCAGCAATAAGAAAATGGGTGGAGATAGTTTTGCCACTTGTTCTAAGAGGCGGACAAAGAGGCATGGTTGTGTGGGATGCAGCCAGCACACACCGGGCCAAGGAAATGAAAAGATTTCTTGCACAACGCAGGATAGATCAAATAATGATCCCTGCAGGGATGACTGGCTACCTACAGACATTAGATATAGGTATTAACAGTGACGTGCGGTGAGGTTTATGGCTGGTGAGGCAGCAATTTTTTAGGCTTGTGGACTTCAACTCCCAGAATTCCACAGCCAGGCATCCTCAGTTCCAATTTAAAGTGACAGCATTTGTTTTTCTCCTTTGCGAAAGAAGTTTACTTCTTTCTTTTTCTTTTTCTTCTCCCTTCCCCTCCTTCCTCCCTCTCTCACTCCCTCCCCCTCTCTCAAACACACACAGACACACACACACACACACACACACACACACACACAGAAGTTGGATTGGACTATCTCTCCTACCCCCTTCCCTCTCTCTCAGTCTCTCTCTCTCAAACAAACACACACACAAAGTATGTGAGGGGGAGGCAGGAAGCCAGTCAAAGAGCCATACTGGAGCACACACACTTTCCCCCAGCCCCGGAAGGATCCAGCCCAGCTTCACTGATTACAGGTTTGAAAAGGCAACGTGGCTCTGCCTGCAAGGGAGAGCACAAGCAAGCCAGAGTCCTTCCCTCCAGCCTTTGCCAAAGCCCTGCACCAGGAGGATGAAGTTTGAATTCCTCCCCCTCCCTCCGACCCACATATACCTTTTCCAGCTGTTTCAGAGAGGATTTCAACTCTGCTCTTGCCTCGGGTCCTCTGAAGAAGCCCCACCCAAACGAGCGTCCTCTACTTTGAGGCAGGAGAACTGGGTGCCTCCCATATGTCAGGAATTTTTAGGCTTTTAACCCTTGCTTAACTTAAAATTCCTGACGTAGGAGCGGCACGCAGTTCTCCTGCCTCATAGTAAAGGGCGCTTTTTAGAGGCTTTTTTAAACAGTTAAGCAGTCATCCACAGTGAGGCAGGCTCAGGCAGAACTAGCTCAGCCTGACCTCAGCTCTTGCCTTTTTCTCTTTACATTTTTTTTCTTTTCATGATGACAGTGGTGAGGCTGTGCCTCCCCTGCCTCCCCTGACTGCACGTCACTGGGTATTAATAAGCCATTTAAAGACAACCTGCACGTCCAAACAAATGACTATATTGAACACCAAATGGTAAGGAACAACAGAGGAAGTTTTGTGAAGCCTGGCCTGCCAGAATTGGTAAATTGGGTGAGGAACGCATGGGACCAAATTTCTGATGAATGTGTGGCAAACACCATAAGAGCAGGGTATATGGACAAAAGGTCCTCCTTTAAGGACACTGCTATTGCAAAACATGAACGCTTGGAACCAATGGTGATGAAAGAATTGGAGTCACAAGAAGCACAGAATGTAATTCAGGATCTGGACAGTTATGATGTTATTGTAGAAGAAGATGACATGACTACCATATTGGAATAAATTATTGAGTTGAGTTTGAAAATATTATTGAGTTTGAAAATACTGTTGAGTTTGACAATATTGTTGAGTTTGAATAAATTGTTGTACCATACATGAGCATTGTGGTTTCCCTTTGTGTGGGTTGGGATCAAGGTTTGCAACTGGTTTCCCTGTGTGGCAAATGGGTCTCTTTCCCTCCCATCCCTTCCTTTCCTGTTTCTTTCTCTTTCCTCTGCCTTCCTTTCCCTTTCTTTCCCTCTCTCCATTCTCTTCCTTTCCCTGTGCTTTCCCTTCCTTTCCCTTCCTTTCCCTCCCCCCATTTACTTCCTTTCCTGTTTCTTTCTCTGTCCTTTGCCTTCCTCCCCCCCATTCTCTTCCTTTCCTGTTTCTTTCTGTCCTTTGCCTTCCTTTCCCTCTGCCCATTCTCTCCCTTTCCTCTTTCTTTCTCTGTCCTTTGCCTTCCCCCCCCCCCATTCTCTTCCTTTTCTGTTTCATTCTCTGTCCTCTGCCTTCGTTTCCTCCCCCCCCCATTCTATCATTTGTTTGGAGTCTCACAAAGACTCATTTGTAGCAACGTTTACCAATATTGAGGAAGGGGGGGGGGGGGAGACGCCAGGTGCGCATCCTAGAGCTACCGGAGATTGACAGCTCCGCTGCGTTCTTCGCCCATTGAAGCCCCTTGTAAAAAAAACCTCGCTAGTTGAACTCATGAGGGTTTTTTTTTTACATGGGGCTTCCCTGGACAAAATGGCAAGGAACACAGCGGAACTGTCAATTTCTGGTAGCACTAAGATACACGTCTCGCTTCTCCCCCCACTGCTACCCCCTCACTAAAGGGAGGTTGGGGAAGGGAAGCAGCCAAGCAGCCGTTATCATTGGGGCTTGGTGGGAGTTGTTCTTTTTGCTCGGAAGGGAATGGGGTGTGAGGCGCGTTGCTGTCCTGCTAGCTCCCACCCCACCACCAATGGTAACGGCTGCCTGGCTTCTTCCCTTCATCCACGTCTCTTTAGCGAGGGAGGGGGGGAGAAGACAGACGCATATCCTAGAGATACCAGAGACTGACACCTCCTTCGGGTTCCTCGCCCTTTCGCCCATTGAAGCCCCTTGTAATAAAAAAAAACTTCCGTGGTTGAACTCATGAGTTTTTTTTTACAAGGGACTTCACTGGACAAATGGGCGAGGAACAAAGCGAGGTAAGAGGCGTGCCTTGCTTCTCCCCCCCCCCTTAAGGGGCGGCAGGGAAGGGAACCAGGCAGGCTGCCTTTACCATTGGGGCAAGGTGGGCGGTGTTGGGCCACGAGGCGCGCCTCTTACCTTTCCAGGTCCGTCGCAGTCCTCGCCATTGTGTCCATGGAAGCCCTGGTAAAAAAAAACCGCTCACGAGTTCAAGAGGTTTGATTGAACTCGCGAGAAGGTTTTTTTTTTTTAACCAGGCGCTTCCCTGAGCACAATAGCGAGGAACGCGACGGAGCTGGAAAGGTAAAAGGTGCACCTCGCTTCTCACCTGCCCCAGAAAATAATAAGCCATCCCCCTATAATAAGCCCAAGGCCATATTTCATGAGGCAAAAGAAAATAAGACCCTGTCCTATTTTCGGGGAAACACAGTAGCTAGGTAGGTAGATGGAGAGAAAGAGAGACAAATACAGTAGGTAGGTAGAGAGAGAGAGAGAGTAGTTAGGTAGGGAGGTAGATAAAGGGATAGATAGATAGAGAAATAGAGAGAGAGATATTGATATAGAAATACAGTAGGTAGTTAGAGGGATAGAGAGAGAGAAATAAAAAGAGATAGAGAAATACAGTAGGGAGGGAGAAAGAAAGAGAGAGTAGGTAGGTAGGTAGATGTTTCGAGGTGCATTTATCCATGTGCTGGAGAAGGAAATCACTGACAATCTACAACACCTAAGACTTTGTTTCTGCTGGCAAAGCACTTGATCAATGTAATTCTCATCAACCAGTTAAAGAGCTTTCTAAGAGGGGGAAAAAAGTTTTTGCACTCTGCAAACCTCCTCAACACAGCCCATTTTGGTGAACCCCCCCCCCTTTAAAAAGTCATAAATAGCCTTGGGGGGGGAGGGCTTGCAGAGTGCTCCTAATTGGGGGGGGGGCAAAAATGAGCAAAAAATGGCCCGTTTTTCGCAAAAACAAGTCCATTTTTTTTGTCGACCATATTGCATGCATAGCCCTATGGAGGCTTATAGAGTGTTGCTGGGGGTTGGGGGGCATAAATGGTCAATTTTTTGCTCATTACTGCCCTCCCCAGATACCAGGAGCTCTCTGAAAGCCTCCATAAGAGTATGCACGGCCATTATGATGAAGTGGGCGGGGCTTCATGAGGCAAAAAATGCTGTATTCGATGTATAAGACGCACCCAGATTTTCAGCCTCTTTTTTGAGGGAAAAAGGTGCATCTTATATTCCGAAAAATACGGTAACTGTTGTGCTGTTGTTTCTCTAGCCCCACCTAGTGGCCGGGGGCAGATAAGCCTTACTATATGGTCTGAAGCGAGACTCCATTTTCTGTCAGCCTTTGGAGAAGACGGAAGCAGCCGTTGTGACCGAGACCCCTGGTCATCCGGAGACGCCTCCGTCCCTCACACGGAGCATCGCTGGAGATGTTCCAGCTGCTTCTTTGCTGGCTGTCAGTTAATGCTGCCTATCTCGTCTTTCTATTTGATTTCCACCATTTGCATCTCCTCAGTTTCACCTGCCCTCTTCTCCCAATAAAGCATCCAGATCCACCCCAGGCTCCCTTTCATTGGAGGAGAATAAGGGGGCTTAGCTGCCTCTCCAGCTGCACACAGACCCACGTGCAATGGGGACGGAAGAAAGGTGGAATTCCACCAGGCTAATCACAAACCCACAAATACAGGAATTTATTTTAAAAAGAATACAGCATTTTCCAATTATCAGTGCTCAATATAAAAATGCCATGGTATCTACTCTTTGGAACCATTAATTCCCTGAGTAGTTAAATTGGCCAGATCTGTTGAGATGGTTCCCCTCCTTCTCCTCTGGATTCCTCCTCCAAAGGATCTAAGATTAATGGATCCATATCGGGACCTCCATACCTGCCATGGCTGCAGCCTTGGAGACCCCAAGATCTTTTCTCCCTCCTTCTTTCCCCTCCTCGATCTGGAGGAATAGGCGGCATTCAGGGCCTGGGCCAGAGTCTTCGTGAAACTGTAATCGTGGTAGTTATTTGGGGCCCTTTTTCTGTCCCTTTTCTCCTGGGTCTCCAGTGGGGCTTTCTGGGTGCATCTTCTGCGGCCTTTGACAGAAAAGACATTCTTTGAAAGAGAACAATGAAAATAATGATCTTGAAACTTTACTTCCACAAAGAAAAAGGGTTCAAATGCAGAATCTTTTGGCCTTTCTTTCAACACATAACCAAAGCCCCAAATACTATGGATGTATTTGAGAAGTCTGCGATTGTCCATTTCATACCCTGCAAAATTTGTGAGGATCCAGACTTTCCCCTCAATGGGTTCTGGCAGACGCATAAATGTTAAATGGAAAGGAAGAATTCTGGCCCAAATGAAATCCAATTCTATGAAGTGAACAAAGACGTTGACTTGTCTCCACTTAGAGAGGGAATCCCTGAGGTATGCAGTATATCCAGTCTTTGAGAACAATTGTGATATAACCACACAGATTCCATTCCTGACAAGCACAGGAGTAAAAGTCCTCATGAAATTCTCTCCCTTTTCTGTGTCTGAAGCAAAGAGGCCAATCAGGGTCCATCTGAAGTGGAGAAGCAGCTGGACAATTGCTGGGTACTGGAATCCTTCTTTGGGGACCATCTGGTGGAAAAAGGGGAATCGACTTTTATCACTCAGAGCCTTTGAAGCTGTTAAATAATTGATCTGAAAAAGGAATTGAAAGGATTAGAGCCATGATGGGGAACCTGTGGTATGCAGAGCGTCCTTTCCTGGCACGCCAGCCGCCCCAGCCCAGCTCCACTAGCATCCACATGCAGGTGCACCTCCTGCTGGCCAGCTGGTTTTCGGGCCTTTGTGGAGGGCCAGGGAGGGGGACGCATGAGTATGCACTGGGGGGGGGGCGCTCACATTGCACAGGAAACTTTGGTGGGCTGGAAGTGAGTGTGAATGGCCTGCCCGCCCCCCGCCGTGGTTCCTGGCTCAGTTGGAGGCTTCCTTCAGCCTTCAAACAGTTGCAGTGTTTGGGGGGGGGGGTTGCTTCCAGGTTGGTGCAGGAGACTTTCCAGGGCCAAAATGGGGCGTGGAAAACGCAGGGTTTTCCCACCCCCCATTATTCCCGAATTGTGAGCTCTTAGGAAAGTATCCCCTCCTTGTGGGTTGCTAACAGTGGTGGGTTTCAAAAACTCTTAGCACCTCTTCTGTAGGTGTGGCCTGCTTTGTGGGAGTGGCTTGCCAGCCATGTGACTGGGTTGAAGTGGCTTGGCAGTTCATGTGACTGGGTGGGAGTGGCGTGGCAGTCATGTGACTGGGAGGGAGTGACCAAGACGATGTCAGCATTCCCAGTCAAGATAGAGGTATAAATTAATCAGAAAAGAAAGAGGCATCCATACATCTGAATTTAACTTCAAAGCAGTGGCAACATCTTAAATTCATTCAGTAATAATGTTTGTTAGGGCTATGCACTGTTTTTGAATATATAGGAATGTAAAGCCCACAGCATCTACTTGGTACTTTTTAAAGGGTCAATGGGGGAAATGACATTGTCATAGGTCTATACTACAGGCCACCCAACCAAGCAGAGGAAGTAGATGAACTTTTTGCTACTCAGCTAAGGTATGTAGGAAGCACACCACAATAGTAATGGGAGATTTTAACTATCCTGACATGAACTGGGAAACAAACTCTGCACCAAGTGGAAGATCCAACAGGTTCCTAACAAACCTAGCAGACAACTTTGTTTCCCAAAAGGTAGAGAAGGGAACAAGGGGATCAGCCATATTGGACTTAATTCTCACTAACAGAGAGGAAATGATAGAAGGTGTTGAAACCATAGGAACCCTGCGGGCAAGTGACTATGCAATATTGGAATTCAACATTATCCAAACACAAGTAGTAGAACAAAGTCAAACTAGAGTCTTGGACTTTAAGAAAGCTAATTTCAATAAACTTAGAGAGAGCTTGGGAAAAATTCCATGGATGAGAATTCTCAAGGGGAAAATAACTCAAGAAGCTTGGAAAAATTTGAAAAATGAGATTACAAAAGCCCAGTCTAGCACAATACCAATGAAGAAGAAAAATAACAGCTCCCAAAAGAAACCAACATGGCTGCATAAAGAACTATCTGACAAACTGAAAGACAAAAAAGGTAAGTATAAAAAGTGGAAGGAGGGGGACATAACTAAGGCAGAATATCAGCAAATAGCCCGAGCCTGTAAAGATGAAGTGAGGAAAGCTAAGGCTCACAATGAAGAAAGGCTTGCCACAAAAGTAAAAATTAACAAAAAAAGCTTCTTCCAACATGTTAAAAACAAGAAAAAGTTAAGGAAACAATTGGTCCATTGCTAGGAGAAAGTGGCAAGAAGGTGACAAGCAACAGGGAGAAAGCAGAACTATTTAACTCATGTTTTCCATCTGTTTTTACACAAAGGGATAAAACAGTCCAACCTATCAAAAACAGCACCACAAAAATCAGATTAGGAACACAAATTGAAATAGGGAAGAAAATGGTAAGTGAGTACCTGTCTACCCTAGACGAGTTCAAATCACCAGGACCGGATGGATTACACCCCAGGGTTCTGAAGGAACTAGCAGATGAGATCTCAGAACCACTGAATTATATCTTTCAGAGATCCTGGAACACTGGGGAACTACCAGAGGACTGGAAAAGAGCTGATGTGGTTCCCATCTTCAAAAAAGGGAAAAAAATAGATCCAGGATACCACAGACCTATCAGCCTGACTTCAATACCAGGAAAGATTCTGGAAAAAATAATCAAGCAACGAATTTGTGAACACCTAGAAGCAAACAAAGTAATAGCCAAAAGTCAACATGGATTTGTCAAAAACAGATCATGCCAGACTAATCTTATTACATTCTTTGATAATGTGACAAAATTAGTGGACCACAGGAATGCCGTTGATATAGTTTACTTGGACTTCAGTAAGGCTTTTGATAAGGTAGACCATAACCTACTACTAGATAAAGCAGAAGAATGTGGATTAGACAGCATCACCACCAGATGGATACGTAACTGGCTGACCAACCTCACTGAACGTGTAGTCCTCAATGGAACTGCATCTACATGGAGGGAAGTATGCAGTGGAGTACCCCAAGGCTCTGTTTTAGGCCCAGTACTCTTCAACATCTTCATCAATTATTTGGATGAGGGAATAAATGGGGAACTCATCAAATTTGCAGATGACACCAAGCTGGCAGAAATAGCCAACACTCCAGAAGATAGGCTTAAGATACAGAAGGATCTTGACAAACTTGAACATTGGGCACTATCTAATAAAATGAAATTCAATGGTGAAAAGAGTAAGGTTCTACATTTAGGCAACAAAAACGGAATGCACAGGTACAGTATAGGTGGTACCGTGCCCAATAGTAGTAACTGTGAGAGGGATCTTGGAGTTCTAGTGAACAACCATTTAAATATGTATGTAACATAGATGTGTGTGTGGGTAAGATTATCACTCCTGCTGTCAAGCAAAACCAAGCATGTAATAGTGATTGTCATACCATGTGCATGAATCACACAAGTGGCAAGAAAATAGGGGCAGTCAGGCATAATACAGGTTATGTAGACAGTAAACACAAGGTCAATCAAAATGGACTCAAATGTCTATATACCAATGCACAGAGTATGAGGAATAAACAGGGAGAATTAGAAATTCAAGTAAAAGAGGGCAGATATGATATTATTGCCATTACAGAAACTTGGTGGGATGAAACTGACAAATGGAACATACAGCTAGAAGGATTTAAATTATTTAAAAGAAATAGACCAAATAAAAGAGGAGGTGGAGTTGCACTATATATAAGAAATAACTACGTCTCTACAGAAATAGAGCACAACAATAATGAGAACTATCTTGAATGCATTTGGGTCAATATTAAAGGTTGTGGGGGAAATGACATTGCCATAGGTCTATACTACAGGCCACCCAACCAAGCAGAGGAAGAAGATGAACTTTTTGCTAGTCAGCTAACTAAGGTATGTAGGAAGCACACCACAATAGTAATGGGAGATTTTAACTACCCTGACATCAACTGGGAAACAAACTCTGCACCAAGTGGAAGATCCAACAGATTCCTAACAAACCTAGCAGACAACTTTGTTTTCCAAAAAGTAGAGAAGGAAACAAGGGGATCAGCCATACTGGACTTAATTCTCACTAACAGAGAGGAAATGATAGAAGGTGTTGAAGCCATAGGAACCCTGGGGGCAAGTGACCATGCAATATTGGAATTCAACATTATCCAAACACAAGTAGTAGAACAAAGTCAAACTAGAGTCTTGGACTTTAAGAAAGCTAATTTCAATAAACTTAGAGAGAGCTTGGGAAAAATTCCATGGATGAGAATCCTCGAGGGGAAAATAACTCAAGAAGCTTGGAAAAATTTGAAAAATGAGATTACAAAAGCCCAGTCTAGCACAATACCAATGAAGAAGAAAAATAACAGCTCCCAAAAGAAACCAACATGGCTGCATAAAGAACTATCTGACAAACTGAAAGACAAAAAAGGTAAGTATAAAAAGTGGAAGGAGGGGGACATAACTAAGGCAGAATATCAGCAAATAGCCCGAGCCTGTAAAGATGAAGTGAGGAAAGCTAAGGCTCACAATGAAGAAAGGCTTGCCACAAAAGTAAAAATTAACAAAAAAAGCTTCTTCCAACATGTTAAAAACAAGAAAAAAGTTAAGGAAACAATTGGTCCATTGCTAGGAGAAAGTGGCAAGAAGGTGACAAGCAACAGGGAGAAAGCAGAACTATTTAACTCATGTTTTGCATCTGTCTTTACACAAAGGGATAAAACAGTCCAACCTATCAAAAGCAGCACCACAAAATTAGGAACACAAATTGAAATAGGGAAGAAAATGGTAAGTGAGTACCTGTCTACCCTAGACGAGTTCAAATCACCAGGACCGGATGGATTACACCCCAGAGTTCTGAAGGAACTAGCAGACGAGATCTCAGAACCACTGAATTATATCTTTCAGAGATCCTGGAACACCGGGGAACTACCAGAGGACTGGAAAAGAGCTGATGTGGTTCCCATCTTCAAAAAAGGGAAAAAATTAGATCCAGGAAACTACAGACCTGTCAGCCTAACCTCAATACCAGGAAAGATTCTGGAAAAAATAATCAAGCAACGAATTTGCGAACACCTAGAAGCAAACAAAGTAATAGCCAAAAGCCAACATGGATTTGTCAAAAACAGATCATGCCAGACTAATCTTATTGCATTCTTTGATAATGTGACAAAATTAGTGGACCAGAGGAATGCCGTTGATATAGTTTACTTGGACTTCAGTAAGGCTTTTGATAAGGTAGACCATAACCTACTACTAGATAAAGTAGAAGAATGTGGGTTAGACAGCATCACCACCAGATGGATTGGTAACTGGCTGACCAACCGCACTCAACGTGTTGTTCTCAATGGAACTGCATCTACATGGAGGGAAGTATGCAGTGGAGTACCCCAAGGCTCTGTTTTAGGCCCAGTACTCTTCAACATCTTCATCAATTATTTGGATGAGGGAATAAATGGGGAACTCATCAAATTTGCAGATGATACCAAGCTGGCAGGAATAGCCAACACTCCAGAAGATAGGCTTAAGATACAGAAGGATCTTGACAAACTTGAACATTGGGCGCTATCTAATAAAATGAAATTCAATGGTGAAAAGTGTAAGGTTCTACATTTAGGCAACAAAAACGGAATGCACAGGTACAGTATAGATGATACCTTACTCAGTAGTAGTAACTGTGAAAGGGATCTTGGAGTCCTAGTGGACAACCATTTAAATATGAGCCAGCAGTGTGCAGCAGCTGCCAAAAAAGCCAACACAGTTCTAGGCTGCATCAACAGAGGGATAGAATCAAGATCATGTGAAGTGTTAATACCACTTTATAATGCCTTGGTAAGGCCACACTTGGAATACTGCATTCAGTTCTGGTCGCCACGATGTAAAAAAGATGTGGAGACTCTAGAAAGAGTGCAGAGAAGAGCCACAAAGATGATTAGGGGACTGGAGTCTAAAACATATGAAGAACGGTTGCAGGAACTGGGTATGTCTAGTTTAATAGAAAGAAGGACGAGGGGAGACATGATAGCAATGTTCCAATATCTCAGGGGTTGCCACAAAGAAGAGGGAGTCAAACTATTCTCCAAGGCACCTGAGGGTAGAACAAGAAGCAATGGGTGGAAACTAATCAAGGAGAGAAACAACTTAGAACTGAGGAGAAATTTCCTGACAGTTAGAACAATTAATCAGTAGAACGACTTGCCTCCAGAAGTTGTGAATGCCCCAACACTGGAAGTCTTTAAGAAGATGTTGGATAGCCATCTGTCTGAAACAGTATAGGGTTTCCTGCCTAGGCAGGGGGTTGGACTAGAAGGCCTCCAAGGTCCCTTCCAACTCTACTATTGTATTGTATTGTATTGTATTGTATTGTATTGTATTGTATTGTATTGTATTGTATTGTATTGTATTGTATTGTATTGTATTGTATTGTATTGTATTGTATTGTAAAGCAGCAGCACCTTTTTCCTGGATTCATGAAGTATCTACTTTAAAGAGTTGTGGGTGGGTATTATATTTAAACTCTTGCATTCTCTTCAGCACTTTGTTTGGAACAAGATCCAAAGTACCATGCAGTCCTAGCATTTGTACTAAAGCTAGGCAAGTTATTTTACACGGCTCTGAGCTCTCCTCCAGATCTGGTCAATGAAGCAGATGTTGCAAAGTCCTCCCACAACTTTCCAATGCTTTGAAATCCCACCAAATGATTTATACAGGCCTATTTCATACTTTCTTCTATATGGCAATCAGGATGGTTTTACAGATGGTTCACAGGTGGTCTATTTTCCAAGTACTTAGAGGGCCAAGAACTGCCTTTCCTAGATTGCAGCTTTAGCTTCCTTGAATGTTAACACACCTTCAGGCCATTCATATATAGACTAGCTCTGATCCTGGAACCATATCACATGCTTTATATGTTAATATCATATTCAATGTAATCATTAGTGCTAAAAAAACAGGCAGCAGTTAGAGTTGTTTGTAACAAAACATGGGCAATAAACAAGAAGTTGATTCACCACCACCACCCTTATTTTAGCTTGTTTCTGTCTTATCTAATATTTTCCTGCAATTCTTCCATAATCCAGACTACTAAAAAGAGTTCTACATAATTAGCCTTTTAAAATAAGCTTGATGTCCAACAGATTTCCTACTTATTAATATGAACAGGTTCTGGCCTGTTGCTTAAAGAAACAAATTCATCCCACAATCTACAGGAAAATGCAGTCTGTAAGTATAATTTCTTTTGTGCTACTACTAACACCACTACACATAAGCACCATACAAAAGGCTAGTAAGATTATTTGCAGAACAGTGTGCTCTCTCACACTTGCCATTGCTGTTTAAACCACTTTGTAGAGTATAATATACAATATACTGTGTATGTAGAGGGGAAACTACTTGGATTGGCCACCCTCTTAAGTTCTTGGTCTTGGAATTATGTGCACCAGAAACAATACCTATTTGTTTCAGAGTATTTTCAGATTGAAAGGTTGTCATGTGCTGAACTACCTGTTGTTTGTTTTGTGTACACAAACATAAAGTACAATTGGTGCAACTGTTAACTCTTTATACTGTATATAATTTCTGAAAATGTAAAGCAAACATAGGACTCCCCAGTCTGTCCCAACCGCATTTCAGCTTCTGCAACTTCACCCTCAAAATCCATGACCAATAAGATCGCTTCCTATTTCCGAAGGCGATGGATGCTGGGCGTCCGCTGTTCTCCTCTCCGGTGGGCTCCTTTTAGGAGCACAGGTGGTCTCGAAGGGACCACCTGCCATAGGGCGGCTTGCTGGAACCCCCGGAATCAGCGGCAACCATGGGGGGTTTCCAGCCTCGCTTCAGGAGCCGGGAGCGAGGGGGGGTGCATAGCGCAGCAGTTGGTTGCCTGCACCTTCGCTGAATGGATTCCGGAAGAAAGCAATTGATAAAAAGTAGGCTGAAGTGCTGGAGGTGAGAAGTTCGCTCCAATCTCTTTAACCCTCTTTAATTGATGAGCAGCAGCCTTTTGTAAATTGTGGATTCAATCCATTTGAAGTTGGAAGATTGGAGGGGGGTTCTTTCACCCCCCTCGGGTAAAGCGGCATTTGGACTATCTCTCAATCTCGGAATGGAAAGAGAGAGCAAAAGTTGAATTAGTCACTTGCACTAACTATGTGAGAAAGATTTATATCACAACTGCAAGAGGTGATTGCTGAGCTGTTTTAAAAACTTTATGGAAACTTTTGATGTTTTGCTCCCTGGTTCACTGTGAAAGGGGGAGCCAAGATGGCCTGCTTCCGTCTTCTTCTTTGCACTTATAAATGAAAGTTGCCTTTTGAAACTACCTTTGAAGAAATTCCTGGCTTTATATTACTACTCCCCCCTGAAGGACTCCTTGAGCTCCTCCTGTTATGTGGTCTTTCTGGATTTGGATTATTATTACTTAGCTCTGTTCTTAAATGCTAAAGCTGATGCACATAAAAAACAGAGGAGCTGTGATCAACTACCAGAACCATCATTTTGACAGTTTTGCTGTCCTGTAGTCTGTCCCCATGAAATGCAAGCATGGAATAAACTGAGCCTGGTTTGTCCTCAGTCTTTTCAGTGGCCACAAACTACTAGCAAAAGTGGCATTTGCTCACAAGGCAAGGAATGTTTCCCCTTTTGCATTGGAGCATCCAAGAATGGACAGAAAAGACCAAGAAAAATAGAAAGAGGGGAAGAGAGCAAGGAAGCAAAAAGAAGGAAAGAGGGGAAGGAAGAATGAAGAGGGAAGGAAAAAGAAGGAAAGGAAGGAGATTATAATGAGAGAGAGAGAGAGTATGTGAAGTAAATCCTGCCTTAGCACTTGATCACCAACAGCACTGCTGCCTTTTACCATCCTCTTGTCCCCTCCTCCTGACCACTCCTGGTGGTCTCCCATCCTATCACTGAGGATGCCTTGGTTACAAAGCTAGGTCTCGTAAGGAGAGGGAGTGGGCCTCCCTCTGACCCACATACCTTGCCCTCTTGCACACACCATGGACAACCAAGGAAAGTGAGCATAGCAGCAGTGGGAGCTGGCCATGCCCACCATGGCCTCCAAAGTCAACCACAATGGGTCCCTCATTGAAATTGAGTTTGACCCCCCTGGACTAATTGAGTTTGACATCCCTGAGTGCTACATGTGTTGTTTTCAAACTTAAAAAATATGAGTCAAGATTAGAAAAATTATCAGTGTGCATTCAACAGCAAAAGTCACATTAAGCAAAAGCCTGCCAAGTGCAAACGTTTTTTACCTTTCAATAAAAAGGTGTTTGTATCTTTAAAAGCGCTGTTAATGTGGGCTAGGGTTAGGGTTAGGGTTAGTGGCACACACAGTCTTGCCCGTTGCTATTCCAGGTTTCTTATGTGCATGTGTGCATGCCGATCAGCTGGTCTTTGTGCACATGGCAGTGCCAGAAACTGGAAGAGCTGGTCTTCCGGTTTGCGGGTGCTCATGCATGCCAGCCAGCTATTCATCGCGTGTGTGCCAGAAACCAGAAGAGGAGCTGCCTGGTGCACATATATGCACTGACATGCACACTGGCCAATTCCTCTTCCAGATCGCATCCCTAACAAGTTCACTCGGTACCGAAAAGTTTTGCAATCAATGCACTATTCCAAGGGTTGTTTCACCAAAGCATTAGAAAGCGGTAAAAATACTTCACGTAATTTTGATGTACTCCTTCTGTTGATGCAGCCTAGGATTGCAATGGCTTTTTTTGGCTGCTGCCACACATTGCTGGCTCACATTTGAGAGATTGTCCTCTAAGAATCCAAGATCCCTCTCACAGTTCCTGCTATTGAACCAGGTTTCACCTAATCTGTACCTGTACATTTGGTTTTTCTAGCCTCAGTGTAAGATTTTACTTTTCTCTACACTGAATTTCATTTTGTTAGATAGGCCCAGGGTTCAAGTCTATCTAGATCCATCTGGATCTTGAGCCTATCTTCTGGGATGTTGGCTATTCCTGCCAGTTTAGTGTCATCTGTAAATGTGATGAGTTCCCCATCTATCCCTCATCCAAATCCTTCATGAAGATGTTGAAGAATACTGGGCCTAAAATGGAACATTGGGATTCCCCACTGCTTGTTTCCCTCCATGTAGACGTAGTTCCATTGAGGACCACAGACTGAGTCCATCTGGCGCTGATGCTGTCTATCCCACATATTTTTAGCTTACCAAGAAGTAGATGGTGGTTTACTTTGTCAAAGCCTTTTTAAATCCAAATATACTACATGCACTGCATTCCTCTTGTCCGCTAATTTTGTAATTTTTGTCAAGAAATGAAAAAACATTTATTTATTATCTGTTTTTGGATTCTTCTTAACTCCTGGTAAGTCATTCATATCTATACTGAATAACAAGGGTTCAAATATGCATCTTTCCCCTCCCCCTTGGTAAGCATAGATCCTTCTTCTCATGGCTACATTGAGCCTAAACCTCTCTCTCAAACAAGGCCTTGGATCAGGGCAACAGTCTGAGCTCCATTTTAAGGGGAATCCATTGTCTCCTTGTTTCTCTGTTTATTGAGTCAAATGCTGCACTAACATCTAGAAAGCATGCAAACCTTGTTTTTCCTTACTAACATAGATTAGATATTTCAAGACAAATTTGTTGCCAATATTAGATTATTAACTTATGCATTATTTCTTATACAATCTATATAGCATTCGTCAGAGTTTTGGCAGTATGACTAGTAGTATGTGATAAACCCAGGAACAATAACACAGCCTTAAGACAATTAACAGTGGTTTATATACAAACGATATACAGACATATACAAGCAGGAGATAAATTCCCTTTCCATTCACTACAGACACAAGGAGAGAATTGAATACAGGCTGAGAGAGAGAAACACCCTCTAATGACCACATATATATAGACTCCTCTTAAAACAGTAAATGACTTGTGTGGACCCCACCAGAGTCTTAAAGAGGCAATACCACAGCTGCAATGAATCAGCCTCATTGCATCAGCCACATTGCATTAGCTTACTGATTACAGCTTACAACTTTACATCAGCTGGTAGCTATTAAATCCTCAGTAACTTGACACATTTAACTCTACCTACAAACTTCTTGTTCTTCTGCAAGGAATGCATTTTTCTCAAGTTTAACTAAGAGGATCATCGCATAAATTTTAGCCACAATATCTGCTATTCCATTTGGCCTATAATTGCTAGACTCATTTTTATTCCACATTTTAGATAGATAAAATGCTACTATTGCCAACTTCAATCCGACAGGATATTATTTATATGTGGAAATGAAGATGCCAATAGAGGCCCCAACAACGAGGGATATTTTTTTATCAGTTAAATAGTTGGTAGAATGTCTTCTCCGGGGAATGTATTGCTTGCACTTCAGGCCTTTTATGATTAATCTCAACATGAACATAATGGGGTAAAATATTGACATTTTTGCTAATATGGAGAAAATCAGCTCTTGGATTCCATGGAGAAGACATGATTCCATCTATTGCTCACTCACCACCACCCACCCCTCACTTTACCAGATGGAGAAAAACACACACAAACCTGTGGGACTTTGTAGGTGCCTCCTAATGTTGACATCTGGATGGAGATGCTCCTTCTAGCTCCATCAAGGAGAGCCAGAAGGTTTTCCTTCCTTCCACAGCCGTAGTTGGGGACATTGGCTTCTCCAGTGGAGAGAATGTCCAGCAGGGCATCTGAAGTGCGGAAAGTGCTCATATAGTTGTCATGGATGTTGTAGCCCAGTGTGAGATTGTGCAGGAGCTGGGAATTCTTGTTGACCGTTTGTATGTTGAGAATGAATAGTAGGCCATATTCAAAACCATAAACATCCCTATTGTAAAAAAAAGTTATTATAATCAACAGCAACAACAAATACTTTAAAATATATATATAATCCTCCAGAAGCCTACTGAGCTGTAAGCCAACATTGATCCAAAGCAATGATCAGTTATACAAATATGGAATTTGGCTGAGGTATGGCAATTACAACTGGTTCCACTACTACTTGAAATAAAATTCATTATTCAAGTGATAAAATAAGGATTGAACTGAGAGAGGAAAATAATCTGCAGCCCTTTCAGCTTTTCTTGAGACCCATTTTTCGATTTGAGTCTCTTTCACAAAATCAGACAAAAGAGAGAAGCCATGGAAATCAAAATCATTCAGGAAATTAGACATATCCCCCAATATAGGAATAAATGAAAAATTAAAAGCAGAAAAGAAGGAGAGTGTTAGAATGAATGGAGTGCAATTCCATCACCCTGAATGACTTACATATCATGGAAAATCAATTGAACAGAAGGAGCCACGTTGAAAAGAAACTTTATATACAATCTTTCCTCTCCACTGATGACTATACCGATGAGATGGTCTCCTGGCCTATAAAAGTTCCATGGATTTTTTCTATCCTGGTTCTCCGAATTCAGCGGGCATTTCATTCTCAGTTTTCCAGAGATTGAATGGGACACCAGCAGCATCAGAAGCTGAAGCAGGAGGTCCATAATTCATGGGGTGAATCAATGAATCCTTTCTTTTTCTAAAGAATAATTTGAAGAATTCAAAGGACTCTCACAAGGTGGAATATGATCCACTTGCTTTTTCTCAACACAGAGAAACACTCAGCTTCACCTGGAAAGGAGAGAGACGGACATTCAAGAGCTCAGACCCTGCCTGTCCCAAAACATCATATTTCTCTGCCCAAAGTCTTCCCTGGAGGATTCGGCCAAAGAGCAGAGCTGAAACTTTTATCATTATTCTCCCTCTCAGGAGGGATCCCTGGATAATTCAACCAGTTCTTGGAGTCAAAGGATGTTGGGAAATTCTCTGGAGGGAAATGAAAGGGAAATAATCCCCATGTGGCTCATAATAACAGGGGCAGAGATGGAATTAAACCGTCACCAAAAAATTGAGATGTTTGAGGGTCTCCATGCTTGAAACTGGCCCCAGAGGGAATACACAGCATTTGTGGTGAAGAAATAAATAAATCTGAGATTTGTTTGCATAAAGATAAAACTCCGGGGGCCAGTTAATGCCAGAGCATGTCACAGATCTGAAGTAGCTGCCAGCTGAGTTGGAACCAAAATTTACTTTGTTTTGAAGGTTAATGCTCAATAGCATCACACAAAAAGGCTGATGCAATAGTGTGGCCAGTTTCTAAGAACAAAATCAACTTTATTGAAAAAGTAGTTCCCAGATCTTTGCAGAGTTAAAAAAAAAATCACATCCAAACATAAACAGGGAGAGGGAGAAGTTAGAGAAAGCCAAGTGAAAAGAGATGGAGAAATCAAGGCTGGCTCTCACCCCATTGAAGGAAGGGAGGGAGGGGAGCTCAGGACCCTCATGTTGCAGATGGAAAGCTGATCTGTAAAATTCAACTTCCATCTTCAGAGACCTGGGAATGCAGAAGCTCATATCCCATGTTCCCCTGCCACCCTTTCCAATGCAGAGGCCAGGCAAGGGGGCTCTTGCAGGGATGCCAGACAGGACTCTGCCCGGCTGAGTGGGGAGCCCCTCTTAGGAGGAGGAAACTGGGGAGCCTTGTGTTGGGGAAGGGAAGCAAATTGCAAAATCCCCCTCCAGGTTCCATTTTCTGAGTCCTGGGAAGGTGGGAGAACATATCCCATGTTGCATTGCCATCCCTTTCCATGCATGGGGCACTCAGGGGAAAGCAAAGCCCAGACCCACGGAGAAAGTCCTGCATGGCCAGGAAGGAGGAGGGGATCCGGAGCATTCCTGAGAAGAGACTAACCTGGTTTATGGGTCCCAGGGTTGAATCTTAGGGGGATGCAGCCCCCAGGGTTTCTCCAGGTTCTCTTGGGCTCCGGGTCTTTCCAGGAGAAGCCATGCAGGGCTGGGTCTTCCAAGGGGGATCCAGTGTTGTTCTGGAGGAAAAGGCGGCCAGCCTCACCCTGGAGGGGACCCTCCGTGACTCTGAGAAGGATGGGGATCCCCCATGGCCCCTCCAGAGTCCCCAGTTGAAGAGACCCTCTTCATTGCAGCCTTTTCTGGGGAAGGAGCTTAAGCCCCCCTCCCTCTGCAATTCTGGGAGGTTTTGCCTCTTCCTCATCCTCCCCAAAACTTTGGATTTTGCTCTTTATTTCCCACACACACACACACTTTGGCTAGGCTTCTTGAGCCTCTTCTCCATCAGGCTGAGGGCAGGAAAGCTCCCAGGCAACCGTGTCCCCCCTCCCCTCATGTGATTGACTACAGGGTTGTCATGGCAAAGTGGGTGGGCCAGGAATAGAGGCAGCCACTAAAGAGAGATGTGGGGGGGATTTTTGTCTCCCCTGAGAACTGGAGGATTTGAATGTGAAATCTGCTTTCTTTTAGGAAACCCTTTATATTATTATGGAAAAGTAAAAAGTTGAGGTTCGATTTTAATGCCTTATTTTACTGCAACAGAGGAAGTCAGAAGTCAACACTTTTTTTCTCTTCTCCCTCCTCCCTCATTTCTCTTTCCCCTTCTTCCCTCTCCCGTTTCTTCCCATTTGCTTTTTGTATTTTATTCTGTAATTAATAAAATGTTTTAAAGAGAGAAAAAAAGAACTGGAGGATTTGAATGCAAAATCTGATTTCTTCAGTTCAGATACAGCCCGGAATCAGAAGGAGGGAAGGGTCAGAGGAAATGAAGGAATATTTTAAAATATATTTTGAAAAACAAAGGAACTTAGACTTTGACAGATAAAATATCAAAAGTGAACACCAAAACAAAAGAGAGAGAGAGAAATTATCAAATTGTGTAGAAAAAAGTTGTTTAGCTTTCTAGAGTTTGATCCATGAGATATATAGCAATTAAAAGCAAAAAAATGATAAAAGTCAGCCTTAAGCAAATCAATTGGAGATGCCGAGCAGAAAGATCGGAAGATGAAGGGAAATTGGACATTAAAGAAAATAGTGTCGCCAAGCAGCTTCTGGAAAATAATTAAAATAGTTATAGTGTTAATGTTACTTTCTGCCTGGTTGAAAGGATTTAGAATTTAGAATTTCTCTTTATTTTAATTTTAAAAATGTGTAAGCTTTCCTATTTGTAAAATAAAAATCTCACCCCAGTCACTGAAGGGAGAGACAAAAATCCCAAATCAAATTCAAGTTTCTAGTGCTTTGTGAGTATGGAGTTTGGGTCAATTTGGTCTTTGGTGGTTCAAGTATATATATCATATACAGTATATATGACCCTTCCTGATGCCCCTTAAAGGCCCCATTGAGGAGCTTCTGTGAGGCCACAGTCTGTGCCTGAGAGTCCGTTGTGGCTGGGGAGGCTTGAAGAGGGTTTGTGGTCCCTTCCATCCCAATTCACAGCCATTCTGGCCCTGCTTTGAGCTCTGCTGACCGATGGCTGGAGGTGTCCAGGAACTGAGGGGGAATTGGGCTTTGTGGAATGAGTGTCACCCTCTGTGTGGAAGAACGGAGACTCACCCAGAGACTCTGTCCAAACTCTCTTTTTCCTATTGTCTGAAGGGAGGAATTCAGCTGATCCTAGGCAGGGAGGGAAGTGGATGATGGACTCTGCTTGGGGAAGGAACCTTTCCCAAAGAAACAGAGAGACCCGCTGTGTCCCAGGGCTGGGAGGGGGTCTGGGGTCCTCACTGGTGCCTCCACAGGAAGCGAAAAAAGGGAGGGAGAGAAAATGGAAGGGATGATTAAAAAAAACTCTTCCTCCCTAAGACAACTGGAATTTTTGGGGTTTTTTTCCTTGAAAATGTTTCGCTTCTCATCCAAGAAGCTTCTTCGGTTCTGACTGAATGGTGGAGAATGGAAGGATTTGTCCTCTTTGCAGCCGTTTGGTGGTTAGCATTGTGAAGGTCAGCCATGAGCTCTCTGAGAGGCCTTGAGGCCACCTGGGGGTTTATCTGCCCCCTCAGGGCCACCTGAATCAGAGGGAAAATGGGGGGGGAATCTCCTTGGAACTGGGGAAAGGACCGTGTTGCTGTCTTGGGAGAGAGCAAAGTCCACACTCTGGACAGAGGAGACTCCTGGTTGGAAAGGGGGTCCAAGAGGCCATCTATCTTAAAACTGAACAGCCCTCTCTCAACCGAGGGTGGGGGACTATGACCCCTCCTCTCTCCTGTCTACCACACAGTTCTCAGGACATGGGGGGGGGTTGGGGAGGCCCAGTCTGTGTGCAAGGAGTCAGTTAGGTCTCTGCAGGGTTCAAGAATGGAGAGGATCGCTAGGATAGCATAAACACAATGCTGGAAAAAACCAGAAACCCCTGAAGATGATATAATAATAATAATAATAAAAACATTCTGGAATGTGCAGAGATGTTTGCTACTATGACTGCATTCCTTGTCCAGAGGGGACCTTCTCCACTCAGGAAGGTGGGTGACACTGGAGGAAACGAAGTGGAACTGATTCATTACATACATAAATAATAAAGGTTCCTATGATGGTTCTGAACATCACACAGGAAATTATTTGGGTCCCAATTCTTCTCTCACTTTCATAGACGATTAAACAAAAATTGATCTTTTTTTTAAAAAAAAGTATTATACTTCTTATCTTCTCTCACTGGAGGTCCTGCACAAGGCTCCTGGTATCACTTGTTCTCCAAATAAAGTATTTCTTGAAAGGTAAAAGGAGAGAATAGTAAGGGAGTATGTTTTTTTTTTCTCAGATACAGAAAAATGTACCAACTGTCCAGATGATGAGTATCCAAATGAGGCCAGAGTCCAATGTATCCCCAAAGTTATAACCTTCCTATCATATGAGGAACATCTGGGCATCATCCTGGTCTCTTTTCCCCTGCTCTTCTCTCTAACCACAGGCCTTGTCTTAATCATCTTCATTAAATACCAAGAAACTCCCCTTGTCAAAGCCAACAACCGGGACCTCTCCTACATCCTCCTGGTCTCCCTCCTGCTTTGCTTCTTGTCTCCTCTTCTTTTCATTGGTCAACCAAGGAAAGACACCTGCCTTCTCCGACAGATGGTTTTCAGCAGCATCTTCTCAGTTGCCATTTCTTCTCTCTTGGTGAAAACCATCACCCATGGTGCTGGCTTTCCTGGCCACAAAACCAGGAAACCAAGTGAAGAGATGGTTGGGGAAGAGCTTGGCCAACTCCATCATCCTTTCTTCTTCTGCTGTCCAATTTATCATCTGCTCCATCTGGCTGGGAGTTTCTCCCTCTTTCCCTGACTCTGACCTCCACTCCCAGCCTGGAGAGATCATCCTGCAATGCAACGAACGGGCCCTTGTCATGTTCTACATCACCCTCAGCTACATGGGCTTCCTGGATGCCATCTGCTTCACGGTGGCTTTCCTAGCCAGGAATCTGCCTGGGGCCTTCAACTAAGCCAAGCTGATCACCTTCAGCATGCTGGTCTTCTGCAGTGTCTGGGTGACTTTTGTGCCCACCTACCTGAGCACCAAATACATGGTGGCTGTGCAGGTCTTCTCCATCCTGGCCTCCAGTGCTGGTCTGCTGGTCTGCATCTTCATCCCCAAGTGCTACATTATCCTTCTGAGGTCAGATTTGAACACAAAGCAGCACCTTAAAGCCTGAACAAATATAAAAACGTGAGATATAACAGCATTGTGATATTGGAAAAATTGTTAAAGTTTCTTTTATTTGAAAAAAAGATTTTCTTTCCACTTTGGTAGTATGCAGGAATTAAAGAAAAATATACTGTATGTATATGTTTCTTGTACTTCCATTTCATTTCATCTTCCTGAAGAGAACTCTGAGTAACGTCAATGAACCTGACACTGTATAAAAAAATCATTTCAGCCATTGTTCCTACTGACAAAGGGCTAAAAGGGTAGATATATATGTGAGAGAAAGAAGGAAAAGAGATAAGATGGAAGCCGTGGGAATCAACTTCAAGCATGTTAATCTCCATGAGAACCATTGGAATGACAGAATGAGCTGGAATGCCATGTTTGACTTTCTCTCAGCAGGGAAGGAAATCTTCATTTGCTGATTTCCTGATAAAAACCCTCTTTGCAGAAAATGTTGACTACAAATGTTGTCTAGGGTTTCACTTTGGAGTTGTTTTTATTTAGTTGTCTACCTCTAAGAACTTCCCATTCTATTTTTTTCTGTCTTTCTTCATCCAGAGAATTAAAATAGCAACAACATCCAAGGATATTCAGACCCTTTAATTGTCCACTCTACAATTTCTACCTAAAGCGTTTTCTCTCCTCCTCTTCCAAGCTTGTCTTGTCTGTGAAGGGCTGGAGAAGATGTCCAGAGAAAGGGGACCTTGAGACTCTCCCCAGGAGGAGATTAAAGGGATCCTGTCTAAAGGCAGCCCCATCATTGACCAGGTTATAAACCTTCAATGCTGCATAATATCCATCCAGATCCAAGAAGGGGGAGAATAGGGGGCAGTTCTAGGTTTCTAGGAAGAGGCAGCCATGGAAGCTGCTTTACACTCCAACCACAAAGATTGCTGATCAATTGGAAATCAATGTTTAGGTCTCAGAATGGCTCCTAATTGGGAATAGAATCCCTTTGCAAATTTCATTTTAAGAAGATAAGAAAAGCTCTGATGGATCAGACGAAGATCAGTCTAAGATTCCCAGTGACCACACAAATACAAGCACAAGGCAGAGACTTATGGCTTTGCCCCACATGGAACACAATTTCCCACAATTTCACTTTCCTCCATCCCACCACACAGTATTGGACAATTGGCCATCTCAACACTCCAGGAATCCCCAACTCTGGTATCCCACATTAGTAGTTTCTATCCTTGGGCTGTCAGACTTTTAAATACAACCACAATCACTCCATGCAGACGCTAGTTTTTTTTCTTTTTCTTTCTTTTTTCGTTTCAGCTATAATTTTGCACCAGTGAGGTTAAAACCAATTCCGTTGTATTTAAGTACAATGACAATAAAGATTATATTTTATACTTTATAATCTGAGAAAATGTTTCATAGTTGCACAATTCCAATAAGCACTAAGGCGGGACTGGAACTCAAGAGTCTCCTGGGGCCCAAAGTCCCCCTGGAAGATTTCATACCTAAGGAAGGACTAGAACTCAGAGCTTCCTCGCGCCCAGGTCGGGCAACGCCAGCCCCAGGCAGGCGGTCTGCCTGAGCCCCCTCCCCTCCCACCGCCGGTCCCCACAGAAGCCGCCTGGGGCCGGCCGGGAGCCTCGCCAGGGAGCCAGTCGAAGAGGTGCAGAGGGTCGGTCAAGCGCCTGGATGGGCTTCCTCCCAGCCGGGCTGCGGAGATGACGGTCGGGGACTTCCTGTGCTTCTTCCTCCCCGCCCTCCCCCCGGGCCTCGTTGGGGCTCCGCTCCAGACGCAGCGGGGTGCCCCGCCGATGAGAGCGCTTGGAGGACCCGCGGGGGATGAGAGTGGCCCCCGGATCTGAGGAGAAGCCCCCCGGGGGGGAGCAGGCTCTGAGGCTCGGAGCCCCCGCGGGACCTCGAGGCAGCAACGGGGGCAACCTCTGTCTCCTCCCTCCCCTCAGCCTCCACAAGGCAGACAAGTGGGCGAGGTGGGTGGCGGGGAACTCGGTCTTAGGAGCGGAACCAGCACTGCTGGCCTCGGGGCAGGTTCTAGCCGTTGGGCGGGGAAGGGAGGAAGGGCGCCCGGCTTCACGCAGGAAGCAGGCGAGGCAAGGAGCAGCTGCAGCTGCAAAGTTGGAGGCTATTGGAAGGGGGGGAGGGAAGTGAAGCTCCTATTGGGGAGGGGGTGAAGGTATGAGCAACCCCTCCCTCTTTCTTGGCTGGGTCCAGGTAAGGTTGGAAGAGTCGCGGCATCGCCTGGAGCTTTTCTTCAGCTGCACATTTGGGGGTCTCTCAATTCTCCCCCTTCCCCCCATGATCTGAAAGGATCTCCCCCCCCCCAACCACTTTCCCGGTCTTGGTCCGACCAGGCACTCCGAGGGCCGTGGTTCTTCTGCTGGCAGCTGCCTGCTGAGAAGCCGCTGGAGGGGCAGCTGAGGGGCACTGCCCCCCTCCCACCAAGGAGAGAAAAGCCCCCTTTCTGCCTCTGCTTTTCCCAGCGGCAATTGTGCTGAGGACCCCTCTTCCCTTGGGCCTCAGTCCGATCTTCTGTTTCTTGTGAAGCTGCAGGTGGGGGCAGTGATTGAAGCAGCCTCCCTCAATTCTAGGCAGCCACACCTGAAAGGAGAGGTTCCGTCTGACTTGGGGGAGAGATGAAAAGGACAGGAGACCTGATCCAGGTGGGCAAAACTTCCCTTTTCTTCGGATTGAGGTGGAGCCGGTTCCTCCCCCTCCAGACCTTCTCAGCCTCCGGGCACCGCGGAGGCTCCTGGCTGGCCCTGACTGACCGACCAGGGTCCTGTGAGGGTTCTTTTTAACACCAGCAACAGATGAAACCTTTGGGTGTGGATGTCAAAAAGTAACAGGAAGACCCCAACGGTGGAGACTCCCCACACAGCCCTCCATTCCCAGGCCAGGTCGCTCAGGCGAGGCCATTCAGGCGACCACCCTGTGTCCAGAGGCTGGGAGGGTCCGGATGGAGGGGAAGCAGCTCCCCATCGCTTTCAACGCGAGGGAGAGGGCAGGGCCGAGAGACTTGCAGGACACCCCCCCCTCTCTCTGAGGGTCCCTGTCCATCACACCCAGCGGGGTGGGCGGGGGCTGCCTCCAGGCGTCTCCTGCCAATATTGTCCTGAAATCAAGTCGCCTCCCCTTTTCTACAGAAGTCCCACCTCTCCCCCCATTATTATTCCCATATGCGGTTCAGTACCCCCCCCCCCATTCTTTTGAGGTCTCTGCCCTTCTCAGTGCTGTTTGTGGTCTGGGTGAGATTATTAAAACAAATCGTGTTTTTCCTGGAGGCGAAGCGTGGAAGTTGAGGAAATGGGGGGGGGGTAATTAATGGGCGGTAGAGCGTGGCGTGTCCCACGGGGCGGGAGGTCGAAGGGGTGAAGACAGACGAAGGTTCGAGCGGCCAGGGGGGTTTGCAGCGCGAGGCTCCCGGGGATTTGGGGTTGGTGGTTGAATGAGACTGGCTGGGTGGGTTTTGCTTTGTTAAGTAAGCGCTGCCTAATAAGCGGCGTCACAAGCAGCTGATCGGACAGGAAAACTCAGTGGGAGGAAAAGATGTGGGAGGGAGGGAGGAAGGGAGAGGGAGGGAGGGGGAGACCCAGCTGTGTGAGTCCCTTCTGAAGAGGCGATCTGATTGGTTTGCTCTCTGAAGTTGTGAGTGGCTCAGGCTGATTCGTTCAAAATAATCCAAAGGGAAGGAAAAGTGAAGAGATTTATTTCAGTTCCCATTCCTCTTCTCCTTCTCCTTCTCCTTTCTGTTTCCCTTTTTCCCTTTCTCTTCTTCCAATTCCCCTTCTGCTTCCTTCTCCCTTTTTCTTCCTGTTTGCTTCCATTTCACTCTCTACTCCCCTTTCTCTTCCCATTCCTTCTCCCTTTCCCTTCTGTCACTGCTATCCCACCAAAGGACTGCGCAGCCCGGAGAAGCTCCGGTTCCATCTCCCTTTGGACTCCAGCCAAGCAGCTGGGCGGAGCTGAAGGGCCAGTAGGGCCGCTCTGGGATTTGGCAGAATTCCCCTTCGTGATGGCGATTCAAACGTCGTCCCAGGAGCCTCATCCTTCCTCCTGTCAAACTTCTCCTACTGGCCGTTCCTCTGGATCCCTTTCTCTCCCACTGTGGCTGGGATCTCCCTCTTCCCGGGGCTGGTCGAGGCTCCCGGGGATTTTGGGTTGGTGGTTGAAGTAGCTTGGCGGGCCGGCTGGGTTTTGCTCTGCTGTGTAAGAGGACGTCACAAATAGGCTCCAGGCACTTTGTGGTAGCTGATGGGGGAGGTAAACTCCGTGGAAGGAAAAGACGGGCGAGAAGGGAAGGGAGAAAGAGAAGCAAGGAGAGATGGAGGAGAAGGAGGGAGAAAGAGACTGTATGGGGTCCCTTCTGAAGAGGACGTTGTGAGTGTGTCAGGCTGGTTCTTCTTCAGTTATTTGTAGTTACAAAATAATCCAAAGGGAAGGAAAGGTGAAGGGATTTATTTCCGTTCTCATTCCTCTTCTCCTTTCCCTTTTCTCTTCTTCTTCCAGTTTCCCTTCCCCCTTCCATTCATCTGTCACAGAGTTCATGCAAATTCCTCAATCTTTAGGATAACTTCGATTATCTTGTTGGACAGGAGACCACACAGAAATGACACCTTCACTTTATTTATTTATTTATATGAACATCCATCAAAATTTCAGACAGTTATAAAACATGTATCAGGGATAAAAAAAAGGAGCAGCAAGATGCCCCTCAGGCCCCTCCAGGACCATTTCTTACATTACTGTTACTCCAGGGCTCACATTCATGCAACACACACACCACTCGGAGCCCTGTGCTGTGAGGCTCCAACTCATCAGCGTCTCTTTGGGCCCAGAGCAGGAGACTTGCCAGCTGCCACAGAGGCTCCCCACAAAGGACTCTGTAGCCCTTGAGACCTACCGGTCCCTCTGGGGAGGGGAGGGCAGTGCTCTGGCTAGGAGGGGGAGGGGAGGGGGCTGGGGAGGGGCAAGTGGGAGCTTCTCTTAGTGGGCGAGTTTAGGATCTGTGGGGCAGAGCGAAGCCCTCTTTCCGTCTGTTGGGCATTTGGGGGAAAAGAGGTTTTTTCCAGCTCTGGGCCAAAAAGACTTTGGAATCCGATCTTCCCTCCAATTCTGGACCAGACAGACTCTCCTCCTCAGCTGCCCCGTCTGCCTCCAACCTCCCACCTCACAAAATAGGAAACCTCAAGGGAAATTAAAGGAAGAGAGATGCTTTCAGGAAAGGAGTGGGCGAGAGGACCCAGGATAGAGAAGAGAGCAGAGGTGGGATTCGGCAGGTTCTGACCAGTTCTGGAGAACTGGTAGCGGAAATTTTGAGCCGTTCAGAGAACTGGTAAATATCACCTCTGGCTGGCCCCACCCTCATCTGTTCTCTGCCTTCCGAAGTCCCAGCTGATCAGAGTCTTTTGTTGCCCTGCAGAGGAGAATGGCGCTGGAAAGCACGTTGGTGGGGTGGGGAGGGAATGGGGATTTTGCAATGCCCTCCCCCTGCCACGCCCACCAAGCCTCACCCACAGAACCGGTAGTTAAAAGTTTTGAATCTCACCACTGGAAGAGAGGGAGGGGGAGAGGGTGGATTGAGAGGGAGATGTGTGATCCACATGATCCCTTTAACCTTGGAGAGAGAGATTCAAAGGTCATCTCTAGTGCCTGCAACAAACTCCTGCAGTCTTCAGAGTTCTTGGATAGGGAGCCAGTTAAGCTTCCCTTCCCTTGGTTTTCTTCTTTTCCCCTCCCTCCTTCCCTCCCTCCCCTCCCCCTCGCACCCCCTCCCCATGTCATTTAGCACTTTGAGACCCTTCTGTGTGCTCAGTTCTTCTGGGAGCCTTCCTTATGGCTTTCACACGAACCCCTCATGTTTTCCTTCTTTTATTCAACAACCGTTGCCTTTCTCAGGATCTCCCTTTTCCCTTGTGACCCCCACATATTGAGAGGTCCCCGGTTGCTGGGGGGTCTAGGAGTGGGCACCCCCAGCATCTCCCCACAGCTGGGGAGGATGATAGAAAAGGTCAGGGAGACTTTCCTGGGCTGATGGTGGGCTGGGGTAAGTAGGTTCCCCCAACAGGGCTCCCTCTGAGGGTCTGCAGGGCTTTTGAGGGGAAGGCAACACATGGGGAGCCCCCTCCTCATGGAAGGCTCTGAGGAGGATCCTGGTAAGGAAAACACCTCTGAAAGGGTCACCCAGCAGGTCAGAGGTCGCCTGCTGGACATTGGAAACTCAATTGACCTACAAGAGACCCCGGTCCCTCCTTCCTTGCCCAGAATGGCTTCTCCTCCCCCTTTGGCCCTTTTATGGGGGAGGCAGAGAGGACGGAGGCCCCTTGGAGAGGAAGCCCTGAGATGGCCTCACCCAGCCCCTGTTTTCTAACAAGGCCATCAACTCCTTCATGGAAATGAGGTTTGGACAGAGACTGACACCCTGCTTTGCAGCCCCCCAAGTCTTGGTTACCTGTTTTGCTTTCCGTATTTGGTTTTTCCATCCAAATTGGGTGGCAGAGACCTTGGTGGACGCCTGTCAAACTCTGGTTGCCAATCTCCATCTTTAGAGGAATTGTGGAATGAATGTAGGTAACACTAAGGAGACCTCAGCTATTCCTTGACCTCTCTTCTGACCAAACTTTGGGAGAGAAGCCGGGAATAGCTATAAGTTCAATTGTTGGATTTTAATTGACCAACCACATTTTCCATTATTGTCAGTATTCCTCCATTCCTTTAAATTACAATTTGCCCTGGCTGTCCAACAATTGTTCTAAAGGATCATTGAGGTTAAAGGAAGTGGAAGATAAACACAATTAGAATATTATACATGGTCCTGGATATTGTCTCTCAAAACCTATATTCTGATTTTCCAAACAAAACATTAATGCTATGTCGCTGCAAGGTTCGCGACACACTTGAGTCCGGATTCGCCTGTCTGGGCCTTCAGGGTTCTCCCTTGGGTGGGAGAACGAGCCCCGGTCCTCACCGGGAATTTGGAGGGTCCACACGTGGACGAAGGCCGCAAATTAAGACACCACACAAAGAGTTAGCTCGAGGTGGGCAAGCACAGAGTGCCTGGAGGATGTTAGCTACATTCCTCCTGACATGTTCTGTACAGACCCTTTTATTAAGCAGTTTCTTTAAGGCGGGGGAGTGAACACATACAAGGAAGTACTTTCAGTAATTTTCCACAAGAAGACAATTAATAGGTATGTAGCAGTTAAGGGGTTTTCAAAAACATTGCCTGATAATGCATCGTATACACAGTTAGATATTTGCAGTTAACCAACAACCTATGCAAACGCTATGCTAAGCTAGATAAACGGTTAGTTAAATATTGTGGTCAGCAAACATCCTATGTAAGCACTATATATGTCAAAGGTCACATTCTTATGCAGACACTATGTATGTTAAAGGTCACATTCTCATGGCCTACTTTCGTTTCAGCTTCAACAAGGCCTGAACCAAACTACTGTCATGCATTCACATCTCCTCTGTTTTTGTTTTAAAAGGAGGTCAATATCCCTCCAAGGCTATGCATTCCTCTAACAGCCCACCCTCCGGCAGGCAGTGAGAAGAACCATTCACCTTATCCGGGAATTGAAGCTCACTTTCTGTATCGGAGTCTGAATCCGAAAATGTTAACAACGGTTGTTTGCAGGTGTCATACGAGGAGGGTAACAAGTGTTGCAGTAGGTTTAAATCTTTGTGAGTAGCATCAACTTCTTTATCTATATCACCCAGGCAATTACGTAAAAACCTGAGCAGTTTTCCCATAACACAAGGACCAATGATACAAGCAATCAAAATCAAAATCAAAGGACCTATAAGGGCTGAAAGCAAAGTTGTAAGCCATGGAGATAAGTTAAACATTCCTTGATACCATGTGTGAAACTTGGAGCGTTCTGTCTCTCTATCTTTCAATCGGGTATTTAATTCTGCCATAGAATCAAGCACAATGCCTGAACTATCAGTATAAAAACAGCATTCTTCTTTTAAAGCTACACCTAAGCCGCCCTGTTTTAAAAATAACAAATCCAATCCTCTTCTATTCTGTAAAACAACTTCAGATAGTGAAGTAAGAGAATTCTGGAGAGCAACCATAGATTGTTCAATGCGTTTGAGTTCGGCATCAATTTCAACACTAAGCTTTTGGACTCGTTGGTCAGCCACAACCATTCCTGCGATGCCTGTTGCTGCTCCAGTGGTTCCTAGGCCCAGGAGCAAGGCCAGAGTCATAGTAGTGACTATCTCACGTTTTGTTCGTGGGAGATATTGAGGTGTTTCCTTGAAAATCTAAAATAGTCCAGGTATAGTTTACAGGACGATGCTGATTGATAGGGCTTTCCTGCAGGGCACGCCGGTGGCGGACATGGGAAATCTCAGAGGGGTGCAAGAGAGAAACATCCATTCCAAAGTCTCGTTTCAGTTTTGGGAAGTCTAAGGCACACCTATAGGTACCATAATCCAGTTAGCCGGATGTATCACTGGATATCGCTGTTTACAGGTCAGTTCAGCTTTGCCTCCTAGTGATGCAGCAACTCTGCAATGAGGCACACGAATGTACGCGCTGAGCCGTTCAAGGAAGGTACAGTTGGGAGGAGGAAAGGAAGAGTCAGAAAATTTTGAAAGTGATGGGTCAGAAGAAAAATCAGGAGGATCAGAAAGAAAAGGAAGAAAGAAACAGCTGAGTGAGAGAAAGAACAGAATTGTCTTCATCCTTGTTGTCTGGAGATTCCTCTTTTTTAGATTTTTTGGGGTTCAGATGACACGGACGGACACAGCGAGCCGGAACCCAGAGGACTCGATCCTGCAATTGTACTGCAGCGTATCCTTTTCCCCAGGTGATGAGTGAAACAGGACCCTTCCAGGCAGGGTCAGGTAGATGCCTATAATAAACAAGTGGACGAGAAGAGGGGAGGGGAGGAGAGGAAAAGTGTCGAGAGGCCTCAGTAGAAGCAGGAGATCCAGTCAAGTTTAGAAAATTCAAAGAATATAAGCAAACATTCAACACATTCTGTAACGCTGGGAGAGATGGGGGGCTAAGGCCCTTTTTCCCCAAATGTCTGTCCAGAGCTTGCTTCAAGGTACCGTTAGCTCGTTCAACAATTCCTTGAGCTCTGCTATTAAATGGTATGCCAAATTTATGAACGATTGACCAACGGTGGCAAAATTGAGCAAAGGCAGAACTAGTATAGGCCGGGCCGTTGTCAGTTTTCAATGTTTTTTGGAGCTCCCAACGTCACAAAGGTCCGAATAGAATGGTTGATAAAAATTTTTGAGGCTTCCCCCCTTTGCAAGGTAGCCATAATAAAACCTGAATAGGTATCCACAGAAACATGGATATATTTCCAAGGGGCAAAGGAGGAATATTGAGTCACATCCATTTGCCATGTCTCACAGGCCGAGGTACCCCTAGGGTTTACGCCCTGTGGGATAGCAGCAGCCTGGAGACTACAGGTCGGGCATTGTTGAATAATGGCAGTTGCTTCTGCCATTGATATGCCAAATTGCTTCATCAAGGCTTTTTTGTTCTGATGAAAATAGTCATGGCTTTCCCCAGCCATCAAGGTTAACAGACAGACTGGTAAAGCATGCTTACAGGCTTCATCTGCCATGTGGTTCCCTTCTGAGAGGAAACCAGGTAAATTTTGATGACTTCTGATATGTGCCACAAACAGATGATGGGCGCGGAGGTGTAACAAATCCTGGAGCTGTAAGAAAAGTTTCATTAATGGGGCAAGGGGTAGAAGGAGAAATATACGCATCATAGATGCAAAACACCAAATGAAAAACATATAAACTGTCAGTAATGATGTTGAGAGGTTGGTTCGGGAATACTGACAGAGCCAGATTAAAAGCAGCCAGCTCCGCCTGCTGGGCAGAGGGCTGTAAGGAAGTTTGGCGAGTCTGCCATTGGTTAGCAGAATCTTGCCATGCTCAAGCGCCCACTGATTTTGAGCCATCAGTGAACACAGTAAGAGCCTCCTTGATAGGAGAAGAAGCGACAGGGGTAGTAAAGAGAATAGGAACAGTCTTAAGAACTTGAATTCTTGGATCTGGAGGGAGATGGCAGGAGACATTGCCATTCCAGTCCTCCAGAGCACTTTGCAAAGCATCCGAAAATTGAAACAAAGATTCCCACTGGCTTAATTTAAAAGGTACATAAAGGGAACAAAACTCTATTCCCATCAGTGCCTTAGTGCGGCGCCTCCCCTTTTCAATGAGGAGGGCCATTTGTAGGCCCTTAGTAGTGATAGAAGCCCTGGGAGTATGAGCCAAGTGTAACCACTCTAAAATGTAAAGTTTAGGTTTTGGGATTAAACATGTAAAAAGCAAATTTTCCATATATGTCCCCAAGTAATTAAAGGAATCGGTGTTTTGTCTGGGAAAAATATACCAGAGGGAGAGGCAAACTTGTTTTTTGCTGAAAATGCCTCTGATAAGTGGTCAAATTAGAAAGTAAAAAAATTCAAATGATTGAAAGGTACAAATGCAGCGGTTGATCACACCCCTTTGCGGGGTGCTATAATAAATCCTGAATAAATATCCATGGAAATATTTCCATGGAGTAAAAAAAAGGTATTGAACCATCCATATGCCAGAGTTCACAAGTCCTCACATACACAAGTCCTAAAGTAACTTTTTTCTGGCTCCAATATCTGATCTAAATGTCCGTGTGAAACTGATCTGGATTCTAGCAAAAATGTTACTCATTCTTTCTGACTGCATTTTGTATTTTTTAGGTCATCTCTGTTAAAATTCTAAAAGGGACAGCAACCAGTGCTACTGACAAACAATTAAACAAACAGACGTGACATACAAAGTGTGCGCAAACATAAAAACATAAAAGAGAAAAAACACAGCTTCAAAAATCAAACAAATAATTAAGATAGTTTGAGTATACTCTGAAATATGCAGGCATCAGATATCACCCTCAACCCCGCCTTTCTGAGGCTCGCAGGGAGAGGAGAAAAAAAAATGGTGAAAAGAACTCAGCCCCCCCCCCCCTCCTGCCTTCTCACCAAA
Source organism: Natrix helvetica (assembly GCF_964273705.1). Taxonomy (NCBI): domain Eukaryota; kingdom Metazoa; phylum Chordata; class Lepidosauria; order Squamata; family Natricidae; genus Natrix; species Natrix helvetica. Next base: position 132,904,383 of record NC_138551.1, read on the forward strand.
GGCAAAGAGGGGGGTGAGAGGAAAGGAAAAAATGTTTTGTTAAAATGACAGGCTCTTTCAACACAACACACTCTGCTTTTTCAGCCAACAAACCTTACATTTCAAGCATCCAATACTGACTACATAAACACCTATTCACACCTATAGTTACATTTCTTTTACAATAAATCAGTCATTAAATTTATTTCAATGAACTAGCTTACCCCCAAAGCAGTGAAAACTCAGGCAGTAGTTTTAATCACAAAAGTGATAGGGCCCTTTAACGACCGTCTGAGTTGGCCTGCCCCAAGGCAAAAGCACATTCATTTTGCTGGCCAGCAATCAATGAATTAAATCACATTAATTTTACACACTATCATTATAGATGCAAAGAACAGTAAGTCAAAGGAAATTGAATGCACAGCGGGGGAGGATTGCAAAAGCAAAAGTCAGGAAAGGGAAAGCGAGAGTTGTATCATTTTTCCAAGGCAATTTACAATCCATACTAGGGTTTTGATCCCTGATGAAAGAGAGGGCGAGATGTTACAGACATGCCCCTCCTTGGATTTTTACACTCCCTTTTAAAATAACGCTTTCCTTGAGGTTTGCTGCCTTGTAATAAAGCAGCTGCTAACAAATTAGTTTTATGAGATGTTCTTATGTCCTGACACACTTTAATCATATCTACCAAATTTATTTTAAAAGGTAAATCAAATTCTTTTTTGATATCACGGGCAGGACTTTTCCATTATTTTTAAAATCAGCCAATTGTTTTAACGCAGTTCAATGTTGGCATGGACAGGGGGGCCGGGGACGCCCGGCACAAAGGTAAAAGGATAGGTGACAGGGAGATCGGAGGAGTCAAGGGAAAAGGAATGAGAACGAAGAAGGGAGGAACGTGACCACCCTGGGAGGGAGAGGGGAGGCAAGAGGCAGAAGAAGGAGAAGGGGGAGGAGCAACATGTACAGGAACATACAAAGAGTGTTTTTCAGAGGAGGAAACAGAAGGGGGTGTGTGTGGGAGAAGGCAGATTTAGAAAGAGGATAGACAATGATGTCATTAATCTTTTGGAGAGAATTAATACGCTTCACGAGAGCGAAAAGTTTCTCTCGGTGATGAGCAGAAACTTTTGAGCCCGAGGAGCCCATGACTTACGTGTGCACAGTGGTGCGTCCGGCCGGGTAAGTTCACAGGAGAGAAGGAGAGCACACCGCTAGACAACGATTGTGCCCACGAAGACGCCAAGACAGGACTGGACGAGCCCCCAGATGTCGCTGCAAGGTTCGCGACACACTTGAGTCCGGATTCGCCTGTCTGGGCCTTCAGGGTTCTCCCTTGGGTGGGAGAACGAGCCCCGGTCCTCACCGGGAATTTGGAGGGTCCACACGTGGACGAAGGCCGCAAATTAAGACACCACACAAAGAGTTAGCTCGAGGTGGGCAAGCACAGAGTGCCTGGAGGATGTTAGCTACATTCCTCCTGACATGTTCTGTACAGACCCTTTTATTAAGCAGTTTCTTTAAGGCGGGGGAGTGAACACATACAAGGAAGTACTTTCAGTAATTTTCCACAAGAAGACAATTAATAGGTATGTAGCAGTTAAGGGGTTTTCAAAAACATTGCCTGATAATGCATCGTATACACAGTTAGATATTTGCAGTTAACCAACAACCTATGCAAACGCTATGCTAAGCTAGATAAACGGTTAGTTAAATATTGTGGTCAGCAAACATCCTATGTAAGCACTATATATGTCAAAGGTCACATTCTTATGCAGACACTATGTATGTTAAAGGTCACATTCTCATGGCCTACTTTCGTTTCAGCTTCAACAAGGCCTGAACCAAACTACTGTCATGCATTCACAATGCTATTACTTTGTCTTCTGTCTGACAATTGTCACTATTTGGTGAAGGCATGCAATTTCCTTCAGAGAATGGGACTCCATGAAAAGTCTCCAAAAAGAGAAAACGATTCTTCATGGGCTACATTAAAGGCTATCAGTGTCTTTAATCCATGTCAGTAACTTTGTCCTTTTAAGTGCAATTTTTCAGCGTTGCAGGAAGAGTAATCTGGACTTCCTGCAATAACATCTATAAAACATATTTTTACCGATCACAGAGGGTCGTACTTGTGGGTCAGCCAGGAGTTCTGCTTCTTGTGCATTGCATGAAAGAGCCCCAAAGTGAAGCTTGTTCTGGAAAGAGGAGCCCAAGGGGTCTCTGGGGGCTCCTCCTCCCACCAAGGAGTCTTCCTGCTGGCTGCATTGGAGGATGGAGGCAGAAAGCAGGTCAGGCTGGGATAAATCCTCTCCATTCTTTTTTTTTCAAAAATATTTTTTATTATTTTATATTGTATATTTCCATTTTATGTTGAGCAGTGTGTCTCTAGGTGTCCAAGGTGTTAACATACAAACGTACAAACATCATCATCATTATAATCACATATAATCACAGCTGATAAGGGAAGAGAGCTTGTGGCTTAGAGGTTATTATAACTGCCTAACATGTAAAAGAGCCCAAGTTCAAATCCCAGTAAGGGTATTGCTAGCTGATGAGAGGTGAATAGCTTGAAATAGATCTATACTAGTCTCCCTTCATTTATTTATCAATCATATTATAACATAGATTATTGTATCTATTATATAACCATCATCAAAAATTTACTCATCTGTTTTTCTTTCTCATGTAAACCACATTTCACCTAATTCCATTCCTCTAAACTCAACATCTGTCTTTTAACCATTTGTAGAATAGTTCCCATGTTATGAAATAATCTGAATCTTCTTTTCCTTTGATTCTTAGGATTAACCTATCCATCTCTGCACATTCCAGAATTTTTAAATTATTATTATTATATCATCTGCAGGGGTTTCTGGGTTTTTTCAGCATTGAGCTTAATCCTCTCCATTCTGGAAGCCTGCAGAGACCTGGATGACTCCTTGCACACAGACTGGGACTCCCCAAACCCCCCTTGTCCTCAGGACTGTGTGGTAGACAGGAGAGAGGAGGGGTCATAGCCCCCCCCCTCTGTTGAGAGAGGGCTGTTCAGTTTTAAGATAGATAGCCTCTTGGACCCCTCTTTCCAACCAGGGGTCTCCTCTGTCCAGAGGGTGGACTTTGCTCTCTCCAAAGACAGCAACACGGTCCTTTCCCCAGTTCCAAGGAGATCCCCCCCCTCATTTGCCCTCTGATTCAGGTGACCCTGAGGGTGCAAATAAACCCCCAGATGGCCTCAAGGCCTCTCAGAGAGCTCATGGCTGACCTTCACAAGGCTAACCACCAAACAGCTGCAAAGAGGACAAATCCTTCCATTCCCCACCATTCAGTCAGAACTAAAGAAGCTTCTTGGATGAGAAGCAAAATGTTTTCAAGGAAACAAACCAAGAAATTCCAGCTCTCTTTTGAAAAGCACCTTTGGGATGTGTGTTGAAGATGCCCCAAACAGGGATGGGGCTTTAGGAGTCTCTTCCGCTGCTGAAAAAGGAAAAGGGATGAAGTGGGAGAGCCTTTCTTTTAGGCTACACCTCAGGTCTTGTGCAGGAGGTGCCCTTTGCAAAGAGCAGGTGAGCCTGTCAGGCCTGCTTGGGAGGAATTTTTCTGCCCTGGGTGAAGGGTGTTATTGGATGTCCGAGTCCATGGGCACAGGTGGGATTGAACCAAGGTTTGGACGGTCACTTCTCGGAAAGCCCCACAGAACCTGGCCATCCTACAGTCCACATTCAGGGCTCTGCTTCGTGACCCTGACAAGGACACCAAAGGAGGCTTATTCTTAGCCTCCCATCCCTGAGCAGGGGGGGTCCTCTGTGCTTTGCCTTCCACGGCTGGTTGCTGGCAGTTTCAGGTAGACAGAATTTAACAGAATAACAAAATTGGAAGAGACCTTGGAGGTCTTCTAGTCCAACCCCCTGCTTAGGCAGTACCCCATGGATTCCCCTCTGCTGAGAGCCACTCAACTATCAACCTTCTCTTCTGAATTGAAAGGGGGGGATTCCAAGGGAGGGAGGGGCCAAGGGTTGAGAAGAGGGAGAAGTGTTGTTTGACCTCTAGGTTACCTGGATACCTGGATTCTGTTGGAACTGTTTTCTGTTGATGGGTGGGGCCATGCAGGCTATAAAAGCTTGACTGGATGAGACAGAAACACACACACACACAGAGATAGAGAGAGAGAGAAAGACAAAGAGAAAAGACAAAGAGAAAATACAAAGATAGGGTCAGAGACTGAGAGGTGAGTAGGACTTGGTTTCTGGTCTCAAGTATTTTTTTTCTTGCTTGGGAGTTTGACCTTGGATGGAGAGCCTTGGAGGGGAAGCACCAACCATTGAAACCAGAAATTTACTCTTCTTCCTCCATCCCTTTTCGCTTTCAGAAATGGATCCCAATGAGCTGCTGCGGCCATCCAGCGACAGACCCCAGAACATCCTTTGGGACCCCTGGAAGGCGACTTTGTTTGTCCTTGGGGGTCTATGTCTTCATTGGCCTCTGCATATTTTGTCACCTGTGCAAGTAAGTTGCTCCTGATCAAGGAAATTGTGTCATCACAACCTGGGGAGCCCTGGGGCACTGAAATCCCCCCCCCAAATGTTGATGGAACTAACAGGGTAAAGTATAGAATCCCTCAGGGCTGGAAGGGACCGTGAAGGTCTTCTAGCCCAACCCCCAATCTTTTCTTGAAAATCTGGAGTCCCCATTAAGAATTATCTTTATTATCATTAAGAAAACAATGTACCAGGAAGTTATATTTGATTCTTTTCTTTTTCTTCAATCCCCAGAAAAAGGTGTCTGCAAATAATAATAATAATAATAATAATAATAAATAAAATAATAATAAATTTAATTTGTTAGCCGCTCCCTCTCCACAAGGGACTCGGGGCGGCGTACAATAAAAGCACATATATATATATATACATATAGACATACACATACACGCATACACATACACAGAGGAGGTAACAGTCATTAAATACATACAATAATAGTAATAAAATTAGCAATTAAAATACCCCAATTTAAAAATTGCAAATTTAAAAAGACTGTCAGGAGGAATAGGATGGAACTACGGTTGAGCCAGGCCAGATAATTGAAAAAGGTGGGTCTTGAGCTTTACACGGAAGGAGCGGAAATCGGAGGTAATCCTAATGTCGAGGGGGATGTCCAAAGGGCTGGGCCCATCACAGAGAAGGCCCTACTCCTGGGTGTCGCCCCCCGACACTGTTTAGTGGACGGCACCCGGAGAAGTCCCTCTCTGTGCGAGCGGATTGGTCGTAGGGATGTATGGGGCAGGATACGATCCCGCAGGTAGCTAGGTCCTGTGCCATGGAGCGCTTTGAAGATCGTAATCAAAACCTTGAAATGCACCCGATAGACCACAGGCAGCCAGTGCAGCTCGCGCAGGAGAGGTGTTACATGGGAATATCTAGTACTCCCCATAATCACCCGCGCGGCCGCATTCTGGACCAACTGTAGTCTCCGTGTGCATCTCAAGGGAAGCCCCATGTAGAGAGCATTGCAGTAGTCTAGGCGAGACGTCACCAGCGCATGGGTGACTGTGCGTAAGGCATCCCGGTCCAATAGGGGACGCAATTGGCGCACCAGGCGGACCTGGTGGAACGCCCCCCCTTGCCACAGCTGTTACATGGTCATCCATGGACAGCCGGGCATCCAGGAGGACGCCCAAATAGTGCGCCCGCTCCATGGGGGCCAGTTGCTCGCCCCCGATGGCCAGAGATGGATGCAACTGGTTGAACCGGGGGGCCGGAAGCCACAGCCACTCCGTCTTGGAGGGGTTGAGTTTGAGTCGGTTGTCACCCATCCAGACCCGTACGGCTTCCAAACACCGGGACATCATTTCCTCGGCCTCGTTGGGGTGGTTCGGGGTGGAAATGTACAGCTGAGTATCATCAGCGTACAGATGATATCCCACCCCAAAACCACAAATGATCTCGCCCAGCGGCTTCATATATGTGTTGAACAGGAGTGGCGAGAGGACCGACCCCTGTGGCACCCCACAAGTGAGGGGGCTCAGGGTCGATCTCTGCTCCCCTGCCAACAAACGTGGCATCCGGCCGGAGAGGTAGGAGCCATACCACCGTAAAACGGTGCCCCTAACCCCCAACCCCTCCAGCCGGTGCAACAGGATACCATGGTTGATGGTATCAAAAGCTGCTGAGAGATCTAATAGGACCAGGATTGAGGAACAACCCCTATCTCTGGCCCTCCAGAGATCATCAACCAACGCGACCAAGGCCGCCTCCGTGCTCTGCCCGGGTCGGAAGCCGGACTGGCGCGGGTCTAGATAATCATTTTCCTCCAGGTGACATGGGAACTGTTGGGCCACCACACTCTCTACAACCTTCGCTAAGAAGGGAAGGTTGGAGACAGGACGATAATTGGCTAGCTCCGTTGGGTCCAGGGAAGGCTTCCTGAGTAGGGGTCTCACAACCGCCTCTTTCAAGGCGGCCGGCAGAGACCCCTCGCCCAACGAAGCATTCACTAGCCCCAGGAGCCAGTCGCGTGTAACCTCCCAGGATGCCAGTACAAGCCAGGAGGGACACGGGTCCAATAAACATGTGGTAGGTCGCAGACGTCCACGTAACCTGTCCAAACCCTCGATGGCAACCGAGTCAAACTCCTCCCAGAGTGGTTTCTCAAGACTCGCCTCGGGCGTCTCCCCTAGCCCACTGAAAGGGACCCATTCCCTCAGGATTTGAGCGATTTTATCCTGCAGATATTTCCCAAATTCCTCTGCCCTGCCCTGTAGAGGGGCTTCCCGCGGCCTCTGTGACAGAAGGGAGCGGGTCACCCGGAACAGGGCGGCAGGGCGGTTATCTGCGGATGCAATAAGAGCAGCACAATGTCGACGTTTGGCCGCTCTTAATGCCACAAGGTACGTCCTTAAGTAGGTTCGTACCTGTGCTCGGTCAAATTCGGAGCGGGAGGATCTCCAACGACTCTCTAGGCGTCTCTTGTGGCGTTTCATCACCCTTAGCTCCTTGGTAAACCAAGGGGCCAGGGTGGTTCGTTGCTGCAGGAGAGGCCGCAAAGGCGCCACTCGGTCTAGGGCCCCGGCAGTCGCACTATTCCATGCGGCTACCAGGTCCTCTATCCGGGGGCGGGTCAGGTCTACAGGAGGTGGCCCAAGCTCCGTCTGGAACTTATCCGGTTCCATCAGGCGCTTGGGGCGGAACCATCTAATGCCTTCCGGCTCCGCCTCCCCGCAGCGGGGGGTAGCACCAGGGAAGTCAAGTCAGAGAAGTGAGTGATCTGACCATGACAGGGGAGTGATAGTTAAGTCCCCTATTCCCAGATCACTCGTCCACTGGCCAGAGACAAAAACGAGGTCCTGCGTGTGGCCTCCTTCGTGTGTAGGACCCTGAATTAATTGAGTCAGGTCCATGGCTGTCATGGAAGCCATGAACTCCCGAACCACCTCGGACGCTTCTCCCATCGACGGCAGGTTGAAATCCCCCATCACTAAAAGTTTGGGGGTCTCAACCGCCACCGATGCGATCAGCTCGAGGAGTTCAGGCAGGGCCGCTGATGTATAGCGAGGAGCCAGGTATACTATCAGCAGGCCCAACTGTCTCCCTGGGCCCCATCTCACGACAAGGGACTCACACCCGGATGTCTGCGACACAGTGAACTCTCTCGGCTCTAAGTCTTCCCGGATAATCACTGCTACCCCACCGCCCCTTCCCTGGGCCCGAGGCTGGTGGAATGCTCGATAACCTGGTGGGCACATTTCCACGAGGGGTAGACCTCCCTCGTCGCCCAACCAGCTCTCAGTTATTCCTGCGAGGTCCGGCTCCCCCTCCAGAATCAAGTCATTGATGAGAGGGGCCTTGTTGACAACGGACCTCGCATTGCATAACAACAGCCTCAGGCCCTGGGTCTGTAGATCCTGACCACCTAGTATGCGGGGGTTGGTACAAACGACCGGGTATGACCAATAACCACGGTCTCCCAACCGACTACGAGTTCTTAATCTGTCCTCGCACCTGCCCCTCTCTACGACCGTTGGTATCAAAGAGCCCTGTATTGGAATGCTATCTTCCCTCTCCTCCCCCACTCTGCTCCCTCCTCTCTCGACCACACCTATTCGCCTGGCTCTACCATCACTCCTGACCTGATCCACACACCCCCAACCCTGGAACCCCTTAAAATTATTAAAAAACGATTAATTAAAAAGCCCCTTAGTTTGCACTTCCTCCACCTCTCTGGGTTAATAAACCCGTCCTCAAGGTGGGCCCTTGAAAGGGCTGGAGGCCATACCTGCGAGAGGGGGGACTCTCGCAATAGCAGTAGGTCAGACCTCGTGTGCGTGAAAATCATACAAAAATCATACAATTATATCACAGGGGCAAGATTATTTGTCACCAGAACAACGAAATGAAGATGTGGAGGGCGCCATAATAAACCCCCAATATTTTCTTGAAAATCTGGATCCCCCCCTTAAGAATTATCTTTATTATTGGAAGGGCGGGGTTGACGTCGCTACGACACGACATGCAATCTTGGAGCTCCAGGATTGTTATCGATATCTCTGCTGCTGGATGGTCCTTTAGGTCCCATAGAGGCGGTGATAGAGAAAAGAACGTCCTGCTGATCTCAGGGTCATCGCAAAGTCCCTGATTGATCCAGGAGAAGCTCTTTTTTCTGGTGAAAGAGAAGCAGCCATTGAAGCTGCAGAAAGTTGGGACAGCCCCTGAATGGAAGAAAAGCAGGAGAGAGAGTGTGTTGAAATGGTGAGGTAAATTTTACTATTAGAGATCACACAAAAAGACTTAAAGTAAAATTAAAATTGAAGACAGAAGAGAGCAAGCGGCTAAGCAAGCCTGTATTAAACTTATTTTTTGTTATCTTTTTTTAATTCTGCTTTTTTATGGATGGAACTTTTACAAATGCCTTTTACTTTTTAAATTGGACTGGTTTCTTTTTTCCCTCTTCTTCTATTTTTCCTTTTTTCATATTTGTGGATTATGATTTTCTTTCTTCTCTTTTTACAATGCTCGGCTGGATTGTTTGCTTTTCAGCACTTTCCCCGCTTAAGTTCGGAATTTAAAGAGAGAGGTAGAGGTAGAGAAAAAAGAAGCAACACTGCCATCTAGAGGCTGGAGGCTTGGAAACATTGTTTTTTTATTTCTTTTGAACATTTGACTCATATTTTGGGTGGGGATGGTTGGACTATGGAAGCCAACAGGAAGGAAAACTAGGAGTCTTAAATTTGGTTGCTCTGTTTTTTTTATTGTTTTGTTTCTTGCTTACTATTTCATTATTATTAAAACATTCAATCTGTGTTTCTTTTGCCCCAGGACAAATTGTGGCAACCATCACATTGTTGACCAGGGCTGAACGTCTGACATCGTCTTCCATCAATGATGGTCTTGTTGGGATTGATGGATTCCGATGGATTCCGGTATGGAGGTTCCACAGTGATTGAGGCCTCCTCCTCATCTTCAGCTGGTGGTTCTGGTGACACTTGCAACGCCTTGCAAGTGTCACCAACGCAATGCAGAGGCCAATCATACATGGACCCCAAGGATGACAAAAGTCATTTTCTAGAGTCTCCAAGGAAGTTCTGAGGGCTCTCACTGGATGGCCGCACCAGTTCTGACAGATGGACCTGATGGATGGACCTGTGGCTGGATGAGTAACAAGCACAGAGCTCCACTTCGACTCAGAGGTGACCTCCTCACCTGACCTAAACCCCATTGAGATCTTGTGGGTCCTCCTTAAAGGGGAGATTTATGGTGAAGGGAAACAGTTCACCTCTCTGAACAGTGTCTAGGAGGCTGTGGTGCCTGCTGCACAAACTGGATCCTCAGCAGATCAAGAAACGGACAGACTCCATGAATGGAAGGGTTAGGGTTAGGGTTGGTTAGAATGGTGGCTATATTGGTCACCTATTTCTTCTTTGTGAACTTTCAGAAACATTTATTTGTACATTTTGAGTTGTTTGTTTATTATTCTGTAAATAAATGAGTGAGATGGGCAAATTTTCATTTTGTTGTGTAATAATTCTGCACATTAATAGTTGCCCAATAATTGGACACACACAGATATTTCCTAAGAAAGCCAAAACCTCACTTTTACTTTCTTCAATGTTCAGGTTTGAGATTTATTAACATTTTGGTTTGACCAAGAGCACTGGAGTTCTTCAAGAACAAAATTAACCCTCCAGAATACAGCTTGCCTAATAATTGCGCACAGAGTGTAGGTACCACGACCCTCCAGTGTTCACTATCCCACTCCCACACCATGCAATTAGGGGGAAAATGACTTCAGGTTTGAACCTCCCCCTCTTTGGAGGCCCTTCAGTACTGAGATCCCCGTCTGTGGGGGAAGAGCCGCTGGCCCATTGGGTCTCCCTCTGCCGCCCCTCCCTTCCTGACACCCCCCCCCCCAGTTTCTCCCTCCCCCAACCAGCCCTTTGGGCCCCCAGGAGAGGATCAGAGGGGAGACCCTCCCCCACCTAGCTCCAGCTTTGGCAGTCAGGAGCTCAGCCGGCCTGAGGAGAGAGCAAGAAGGCCATGAGGAAACTCCAGGGTTTAAACCAATATCGACTTTATTCAAGGTGCTAAAAGAAGAGAGAAGGTTCCACACACAGAACACGGTTTAAAAAAGGAGGGAAAAATTCCACAATTTCAGCTATATCCACTTTTCTCCTTTGCCAGCTCTAGAGATTCCGGCCACAAAATGGAGGACTTTGCAGGGCCTGTGCCAGCTTTAGCTGTCCCTCTCACTGCCTGTAGGGGGCAGTCTATAGTCTGGCCTGGAGAGGATCGCTGATCTTATGATGTGACTCCATGACTTTTTGGGGGAGGGAGGAAGACACAGTTGGGGAGAAATATCCTCCCCCCTCTCTGATTGACTTTGGGGTGCAGAAGAAAAAGGAGGTGTCTTCATCCAATGCATGGTGGGGATCACAGGGATCCTCCCAGGAAAGCAACTGGAAGAGAGTCATCATGAGGAGTCTCATTCAAATGGCTGGCTTAACAGAGCTTCCTTCCCAGGGGGCAGTCTACCCCTGGAAGCGCTAGGCCTCTTGTATAAAAAGGGAAAGGCTGATCTTTTGCCTTCCTTAACAGCCGGATCTCTCAACATTGGGACTTGTCTAAAAGAGGGCCATTGATTTGGGCCCCAGCTTCATTCAGCTATACAATATTTTGCTTGCGTAGAATGTGCTCTATGAATACATTTTTTTTCATGGCTTTTTCTCCCTCTGTTTAGACAATAGGAAAAAGAGAGTTTGTGCAGAGCCTCCAGATCAGTCTCCGTTCTTCAACACAGAAAGGTCACCCTCCCCCCTCCATAGCCAAATTCCCCCTTGCTTCCTGGACACCTCCCACCATCACTCAACTGACCTCATAGGAGGGCCAGAGTGGCTGAGAATTGGGATGGACAATATGGACCACATACGCTCAGCCTCTCTTCCTAGCCACAATAGACTCAACAACAGACTGTTGCCTCACACACACTCCTAAACAGTGTCTCTATGTGGCAGCAGGAAGGCAGTTGGGATCAATCTCACAACACTCATGTAGAATGCAGAATAACAGAGCTGGAAGGACCTTGGAGATCTTCTAGTCCAAGTCACTGCTCATCCTATGGTCCCTGTTGCAGATCAAAGATTGTGAATCCCTGTTGACACCGGTTTCTGTGGAATCAAATGCAGGACCCCCAAAAGCCAATCATTAAAGGCTCACTGCAGTTCTTATTTATTCTGTGTCCATCGGAGGAATTTTCCTCCTGAAAATAATGGGAGGAACCCCTACAGATAAAAGAATGCACTTATATTTCTACATTTCAGGAAAAGAGGACAAACATCATATATATGTATATTTAATAGATGAGGAAAGCATGAATATTAATAACCAGCAAGACTAAAGCTACCTCCCCACCCATGTACTGTCGCTACCCTTTAAATAGAGTTATTATGTAAATAACAAGAAACATATCACTTGTATTCCCATAGCAGCTTGGATAAAATGAATTTAGAAATGAGGACATTAAAGTTGTCCCATGCATCCCTTATATCTTTCTATCTTGCTAACATGCTCCCATTCCTCCATGAAATCTTCCAGACACCTTTTATTTATTTCAACAAAAAAATAATTGATCACTCATGTGATCTCTCCAGGCTGGGAGTGGAGGTCAGAGTCAGGGAAGGGGGGAGAAACTCCCAGCCAGATGGAGCAGATGATAACTTGGAGAGCAGAAGAAGAAAGGATGATGGAGTTGGCCAAGCTCTTACCCAACCATCTCTTCACTCGGTTTCCCGGTTTTGTGGCCAGGAAAGCCAGCACCACCGTGATGGTTTTGGCCAAGAGAGAAGAAATGGCAACTGAGAAGATGATGCTGAACACTGTTTGTTGGAGAAGGCAGGTGACTTTCCTTGGTTGACCAATGAAGAGAGAAGGAGATAAGAAGCAAAGCAGGAGGGAGACCAGGAGGATGTAGGAGAGGTTCCGGTTGTTGGCTTTGACAAGGGGAGTTTCTTGGTGTTTAATAAAGATGATTAAAACAAGGACTGTGATTAGGAACAAGAACAGGGCAAAAGAGACCAGGGTGATTCCCAGATGTTCTTCATAAGACAAGAAGGTTATAATTTTGGGGATACATTGGACTCTTTCCACATTTGGATATTTGTCATCTGGACACTTGGTGCATTTTTCTGTATCTGAGAAAACCAAAATTTTAAAGAGTGTTTTTTTAACATTCTGTCCTTTTACATTTCAAAAAATATATTCTTTAGACAATATGTGGTAAGTGGAACATTTTTCAATATGCATGGCTTAACTGAATAAAATGAGAATACCATTTTCTAAAACCTGTAAAGTCTATTTAATTGTGAGATATCCTAAGAAACTGCATTTTGAATTAACAAGAAAACAGTTGAGCTCCACTCTTTTTTTTTTCAATTTCCACTTTCATGAAAATGCTCTGGATGAATCCAGTTTCACATTTGCTCTGGTGTGACCCACCTTCCTGAGTGGAGATGGTCCCCTCCGGACAAGGAATGCAGTCATAGCAGCAAACTGGCTCTCCTTCTCGAGCCCTCTTGACAAAGCCAGGATGACAATTTTCCACACATTTGGACTGAGGCAGGGACTAAGCAGAGAAAGAAGGAATGGCAAAGAAAATGTATTAGGACTCTCCATCCATGGAAAAATTGGGGGGAGAAATGGCCATTAGACAAGTAGGTTCTGCGCTTCACGTAGGTAAATATGAAATCTCTGACTCCTTCCAAATAAATGTAGGAGACATAACAGTGGCAGATTCTTGATGTAGTTCCTCCTTTTTGCTTCTTGCATATCCAATTGCAATAAAAAAAACTTTTCTACTTAATAAAACTGGAGGGATGGAATTGAGAAAAGATTTAAAGATTTCTCTTTAAAGAAAATCAGTGGGTTTCTGCTCATGGCATGCATTCCCCTACTCTTCATTTATTTATGATGATTTACTCTTATTAAATTTTAGAACAAATTTATTGTTAAAAAACTTATTAAATTGTTACTCTTTTAAATTTATTACAATAGAATAAGATGATTAAGAAAGACATTTCTTAAAAGATCTGGAAAGGTTTTCCTGGACTACATAAAACATTGCAAAGCTGTTCTGCTTTGAAAGTTATCCAAAACAGTCTCCTAGTTAAGATAAAATATAAATTTCCTTACAAATTAAGGCTGTCAGCATTTAAAAAGATGTTCTTTTTATTTCTATTTACCCCCCTTCAGTTCCTATGGCTGCCATGCTGCTGAAATGAGACTAAAATCGTCTAATTTCTAGAACTTAGTGAGATGAGATGGAGGTGAGGTCATGAGAATGGGTCCCCTCCAACAGGCACCTTCTGCTGGAGCAGGTGGGACATGAGAATGAAGGGACATTTCAAAGGCCCATCTAGTTATCCAAGACAAGATCCTTTCTGCTGAAGAACTACAATTAGTTCTGACACCAACTGGCATGGAAAGAGAGACTCAAGAGACAGGGAGCTTTAAGTGTAAGGTCTGCCATCTTCAGCATTTTCCGCTTCACTGGCATCCTGCCATAAAGTGCAGGGAAGGAGAGAATTTTGGAGAGGGGGGGAGTGACCCAGAGGTGTCAATCCAGAACAAACTGGCCAGTCAAGGACGAAGCTGTGAGAACGGAATGCAGAACTCCACCAAAGAGGTGCCAAACAGCAAAGTCGTTCCCAAAACATCTAATTCGAATATCATTGGACACTGACAGATTGGTCAAGGGCAGGGCAGGGAAGAGGGAAAATGCAGTCTTTGTGCAGGAATATTCAGATCCAGCTTTGCTTGTGCTGTAACCACTTGACTTTAGTACAAGTAAACCTTTCAGTTCAAGAATGGAGCCGAGGGTCTTTCTTTCTTCAGGGCTCAAGTGGGGACAAGCCTGGCATTAGCTAACACTCAAGATAAACAAAGGCATTCAGGGGGTTTCCTGATGAAGAGCCCTCCTAATAAACAAAGGCCAAATCTAAGTAGGGTTTCCCTTCAAATTCTCCCTTGTTATTTCCAATATGAGGAAGGGCTTTCCTTTGGGTCAAAGCCTTGTTTCAGTGCTTCAGCTGTCTGGGTCAGGGCACATCAGAGGATTCATGGTGGTTTCATGTGGACTGAGAGCCTTGGAGTTCCTTCCTAGGAGCAGGAGGCTGATTGCTGTATCCTAAGGCAGTGAAAGGGAGGCAGGGATAACTCTGACCACGTCTGGTCTCCTTCAGAACATCCCAGATTATTAACCTGCCCATTGAGGGGACACTTTTCCCCAAGCAGGACAAGATGAGGCTTATTTCCCAATGGGACCAAAAGGACCTCCATCCAATCCTGAGTCTAAGAAAACAGGTTTCTGCTTCCCAAATTCAATTCTCAGTGAAGGTCAACCATCTGGGGGACTAGGCTTAGTCCATTTGAAATAGGACCTCAAGGCTATGGAAAACAGAAAAGACACCAAACTTTCTCCCACCTTGTTGAGCAACTTTAGCTGGGAAAAAGCATCTTGGTTGACGATGAATCTCTGTCTTACAAAGGTCCGCAGTTGCTCTTGGACGGCATCCTTCTTGGGGACAACCAAGAAACACCAGATGATCAGATCTCCTACTATATCTTCTTTTTGGTCCAAATAGAGTTTAAAGTTGGAAATATTGCAAAAGTCATTCTTCTCCAGAAAGAGATGAAACTAGTGTTCAGGAATTTCAAAAGCAGAAAACTCCGTTTCTTATCTTTCTTCTACAATTGTTCTAACTTGCAAATAGCCTTAGTTAAGAGAACAAGGTGTTATCATTATACTCATAAGTGGACAAAAAAGGTTGGGAAAAAATTGTCAATCATATATTGACAAAATGTAATTGGTCAATTGTAGGGAACATTCTAGTGCAGGTGACAAATGAACTGAACAACAACAAAAAAGTTAATAAACTTAAAAGCAACAGGAAGCATGGATTTGTCAAGAAGAAAGTTGTCAGGCTAATCTCCCTGTCAATGCAGAGGGAAATGTGACCACCTGAGCTAGTTCTACTTTATTGCAATTCTACATTAACAGAATGTTATGTTGGAAAGTACAAATCTCCCACCAACTCTTTTTTCAGACTGAGAAGACAGGGAATTTCTGAGTTTCTTCCTCTCTCATTATGCAGCTGCAGGCATTCCCCCCCCCCCCTATCTGATTCTTCCGTAAGCAGCATTACTTCTCTCTATTTGAAAAGTCACTCTCATCTATGATGGAGTTCAATGTGTGGCTAAAGCAGTGGTGTAAAGCAGAAGGTTTGATGTTAGTCATGAACATTGGTCTGATCAAAAGCTGTACAAAAGAGATGGTTTGCATCCATCGCCGAAAGGGACTGAATTCCTTTGTACTAAATTCAGGGGTTTTCTGGAGAAACATTTGAACTGAATAATGGAGACAGAGAGTTAATCGATACAAGACATTTATATCCCCAACAATCTAAACCCAATAGGATTCTCAGTGTTTGTAACGTAGATGTTTGTGTGGTTAAGAATATTGAGGTTGCTGTTAAGAAAACTCAAACTTTTGACGGTGTGTCACACCATATGCATGAATAAAACAGGTGATACGCATGAAGGGGAACTCAGACCCAAAACAGGTTATGTAGAAAACAAACCCAGGATCAGTCAAAAAGAACTCAGGTGCCTATACTCCAATGCAGAAAGTAGGAGGAATAAACAGGGTGAACTAGAAATCCAAGTACATGAGGGCAAATGTGATATGGCTGCCATTATGGAAACTTGGTGTGATGAAAGCCATGAATGGACTATGCAGCTAGAGGGATTTCAATGATTTAAAAGAAACCAGATAAAACTAGACCAGATAAAAGAGGAGGTGGAGTTGAGCTATATATAAGAAATAGCTATATCGCTACAGAATTCAGCAGAACAATGATGAAAACCATCTTGAATGCATTTAGGTCAATATAAAAGGGGAAAATGGCACTGCTACACTACAGGCCTCCCAACCAAGCAGAAGAAATAGATGAACTTTTTACTCTTCAGTTAAGTAAGGTATGTAGGAAGGACACCACACTAGTAATGGGGGACTTTAACTACCCTGACATCAACTGGGAGACAAACTCTGCACCTAGTGGAAGATCAAAAAGATTCTTGACAAACCTAGCAGACAACTTTGTCTCCCCAAATGTAGAGAAGGGAAGAAGAGGGTCAGCCACACTGGACTTAATTCTCGCTAACAGAGATGAAATAATAGGTTGCAGGAAACTTGGGGGACGACGACCATGCATTATTGGAATTCAACATTATGCAAGCACAAGCAACAGAACAGAGTCAAGTAAGAGTCTTTATCTTTAAGACAGCTTATTCAAAAAGATTTGAATAAACTTTGAGAGAGCTTGGGAAGGATTTCATGGATGAGAGTCTTTCAAGGGGAAAGCAAACCAAGAAGGTTAGTGAAATTTTGAAAAGTGAGATTATAAAAGCCCAGTTTAGCACAATTCCAATGAGGAAGAAAAAATTAAGAAGTTTCAAAAGAAACCAGTATGTTTACACAAAGTACTCTTTCAAATGTACAGGTATAGAATACGTGGTACTGGCTTAATAGTAGTAACTGCAAGAAGGGTCTTGGAGTCCTAGTGGAGTAAGTGGACAATCACTTAAATATGAGCTAGCAGTGTGCTGCAGTGGCCAAAAAAGCCAACACAAATGGACACCTAAGCTATATCAACCAACTTAGGGACAAAATCAATACCCCTTGAAGTGTTAGTAGCTCTTTATGATATCATGATAGGACCACATTAGAATACTGCATCCAGTTTTGGTCACTATATTATTAAAAAGATGTAGAGATTCTAGAAAGAGTGCAGAACTATTAGGGGGCTGGAGGCTAAAACATACGCAGAACAGTTGCAGGAATTGGGTATGTATAGTCTAGTGCAAAGAAAGACTAGGGGTGACATGATAGCAGTGTTCCAATATCTAAAGTGCTTGCCAAAGAAGAAGGGGTCGAACTATTTTCCAAAACGCCAGAAGACAAGACAAGAAGCAATGGAAGAATGATACTAATCAAGGAGAGAACAAACCTAGAATTAGGAGGGAACTAACCTAGAACCTAGAAGTAAGGAGAAATTTTCTGACAGTTAGAACTATCAATCAGTGGAACAACTTGCCTCCAGAAGTTGTGGGTACTTCAACACTGAATGTTTTTAAGAAAACATTGAGAACCATTTGTCTGAAATGCTATAAGTTTTCCTGCTTCAGCAAGGGGTTGAAGACCTTCAAGATCCCTTCCAACTCTGTAATTCTGTTCTTCCTTTTCTTTATGTATCTATCACTAGACTTCCTAAACTGATTATGCTGGTTGTATAACTTGATTTCAGTAAAAAAACAACAACCCTAAGAAACAATTTTGTGATGCGATTAGAAACCTAGTTAAGTGAGGGTGGCGAGTATGATAACTAAGTGGATAAAAATCTCTTCAAAATGTTACTCATATAATTTTTAATCCTTTTAATCTTTCCCATCAAACTTGGAGGGAATGAACAACAATTTGCCCTTGGTCATTAATTTTTCTATGTTCTCATTGATGAGGTCTTTCTTTGCACTAGACATACCCAATTCCTGCAACTGTTCTGCATATGTTTTAGCCTCCAGCCCCCTTCTGCACTCCTTCTAGAATCTCTACATCTTTTTAATAACATGGTAACCAAAACTGGATGCAGTATTCTAGTGTGGTCCTATCATGATAAATGTCTGTGATACAAGATTTAATGTGTGATTTATAATAACTCATAGAGCTAATTTGATCTGATTTAAACAAAACCAAGTTTCCAGAAGAATATCTATGATTCCCTCTTAGAGAGAGGTGCACAAGTAAAACGCAGTGGAAAAATATCTGATTTTTAGCAAACTAGGAGTTGATAAACTATAGTATCTCATATGATAATTTTAATGATGACTAGAAGAAGTATGAGGGATACCAAACTTGTTAAGTATATTAATGAAAATGATCTCAGAATAGTAGTTGAATGCAAACCGAACGTGAGTCAACAGTGTTATGTTGTGAGTAAGAGTTCATGGAAAGAATGCATCCATAAGAATCTCAGGAACTCATCATCCTGATTTGAGGAGATCCCAACTCAAGTACCAGATCCCTTGCAAGGTACCATGCTTGGAGAAGAATTTGCACAAAACCTGGGCCAGTTTCAGGGAAGGGCAAGGAAGCCAAGGAAGAGATCAAAGGAGCAGCTCTTAGCCTTGAGGAAAGACAACAAGAAGAGCTGAAAATCAAAAGGAGTCTGGGAGAACTAACACAACCTCTGAGTTAGAGAAGGGAGGATACAGCACTCTTCCAACAACTGAAAGATGTGGCACACAAGCTGAAGAACCTTTCACGGCTGTTCCAGAGTGTGGGTAATGGAAAAATTAACAAAGCCACAAGGGAGGAGATTCTGGCTGAATGAGAGGAACCTAAACGGAGGAGCCCTTTTAGAGTTGAGCCAGTGAATGACAGTCCAATCTTCCCTTCCCATGTTGCCTTAATGGGAAGACTGAGTAGCCATGAGTCCAAAAAGCTTTAACTGTGATTCCTGTAGAGAGGAGGGGTTGGGCTAGATGGTCTCATGGTCTCCTTTAAATTTACAGTATAAAGGTAAAGTTCCACGATGCTAATCACAAATCTATACATACTGGAATTTGTTTAAAATTACATACATCATTTTAAAATTAGCAATGCTTAGTGTCAAAATTTATCTCTCATGGTACCTGCTCTTTGGATGATTATGTTCTGAGCAATTAAATGGGCCAAATCTATTGTCCTTTTGTAGCATAGGTAGATTGAGATGGTTCCCCTCCTTCTCCTCTGGATTGTCTCCTCCAAAGGATCTAAGATTAATTGATCCATATCAGGACCCCCATACCTGCCACAGCTGCAGCCTTGGAGACCCCAATATCTTTTCTCCCTCTTTCCTTCTCCTCAATCTGGAGGAATAGGCAACATTCAAGGCCTGGGCCAAAGTCTTAATTATACTGTAGTAATGGTGGTAATTTTTTATCAGTTTTCGGTTCCTTTTCTCCTGGGTCTCCAGTGGGGCTTTCTGGGTGCATCTTCTGCGGCCTTTGACAGAAAAGACATTCTTTGAAAGAGAACAATGAAAATAATGATCTTGAAACTTTTCTTTCACAAAGAAATGGGGTTTAAAGGCAGAATCTATTGGCCTTTTCTTTATCAGATAACCAAAGTTCCAAATACTATGTATGTATTTGAGAAGTCTGTGCTTTGTGATTGTATACACTGCAAAAGTTGTGAGGATCCAGACTTTCCCTTCAATGGGTCCTGGCAAATGCCTAAGTGTTAAATGGAAAGGAAGAATTCTGTCCCAAATGGAAACAAATTCTATGAAGTGAACAAAGACATTCACTTGTCTCCATTTCAAGATGGCATCCCTGAGGGTTGCTGTATGGCCAGTTATTGTGAATAGTTGTGATATAATAACACAAATTCCGTTCCTGACAAGCATAGGAGTAAAAGTCCTCATGAAATTCTCTCCCTTCTCTGTGTCTGAAGCAAAAAGGCCAATGAAGGTCCATCTGAAATGCAGGAGCAGTTGGATAATTGTTGGGTAGTGGAATCCTTCTTTGGGGAGCATCTGGTGGAAAAAGGGGAATTGACTTTTATCACTCAGAGCCTCTGAAGCAGTTTCAATCCTGATCTGAGAAAGCAATGAGGAATGTTGTGTTATGCTTGGGATCAGATGGAGTCCAAAATATTAGATTTTAATAAATTCTCCCTGGTTCTTATTTACATAATTTATTATTGACTAGCCATTATTTAAAATATTAAAGAGCGTTGACAAAACAATATATAAAAATGGAATACAAAAAACAAATAAATAATAACAAAAATGCAAATTTTATTTCTGTATCACCTCTACAATTTACTGCAATTTGACTCAAAATATGCAAGTTTCAACTGAAATGTTTTGTTCCAATAAGGGGCCGTAATATATGTTACCTCTGAGGATTGCAACGTCTTTCTCTGCCACTATATGCCAGATTCTTTGTGCAAAAAATCTTTTTACTGTCTTGTCCAATCATACAAAAGAGATCACAGCTCCTAATGTAATTTTGGTCTTTGATTGAAATCTTGTCTGTTCTAACAGACACAATTTTGGGAATTTGTCAGTTTACATAGCTTTAATTTTACACCAATAACTATATGTCCTGGTTTTAGATAAAGAAGAAATTCCCAATTCGGCTCTGAGGGCAGCAGCTGAAGTCCTTTTGTCTACCCTCAAAATACTCCACAGATTCTGTGGTTGGGTTTATTCTACTAGTGACATATATTAAAGCCCCAAACTTCACTTTGATATATGAGCTTGGGAGTAACTTTAGCATTACATATTTTAATAAATCGGAAGAAAGATGGTCAGCTACTTTTTTAAAGGTTATGTACAGTAATAAATTCACTCATGCCCTTTCTGTAAGTGGCTCTTTGGATGATGAGGGAAACAATATCCAGTCTCAAAGAAAACTACCCCTATGTAAGGAAAGGTGCTACTTGCTATATCAGCTCAAAATAAATTAGGCACCTATGGCCGTGATTTTGTTTTCTGAAGATCATAACGTTTGGCTTTGATTTGACAATAATCATGCAATAATCATGTCAGTAGGAGATTTTCTTAACAGCCCGCACAATCCAACATACAAGAATGTTAAGAGTATCATTTTATCAGAGTAAACCAGGGTGTTCCAACATGTATTTAGCTCCTTAGACATGTGAACTTCAGGTTCCTTCATTAGTGCAGGTGAGTCATTCATATCTAGACTGAATAACAAGGGTTCAAATATACATCCATTCCTTCCTCCTTGCTATGTATCAATCCTCCTTCTCATTGCTCCACTGAGCCCAAACCTCCCTCTCAAACAAGGGCTTGGAGAAAGGGCTTGGATCAGGCCCAACAGTCGGAGCTCCATTTTAAGGGCAATGCATTTCATCCATAATATTTCTCCTTTTACCATGTCAAATGTTGCACTGACATCTTAAAGACAGCAAATTATGGTTTGCCTGATTGATATACTGTATGTTCTGATTAGATATTTCAATACAAAGCTGTTGTCAATATTGTATTATTAATTCATTTCTTATACAGATTTACATAACTTTTAACCCTACCTAAAGCCTCTTATTGTTTTGCAAAGAAGAATTGTTGCTACCCAATCTCAAGTTTACTGAAGAGGATCATGGTATATATTTTAGCCAGAATATCTGTTAGACAAGGCCTGTAATTGCTAGAGTCCCTCTTCACTTGTAGGGTGAAGGTAACTCTTGAATTCCATAGATTGCATCTACTCCACACCACCACCACCACCACACTTACTTTACCATATTGAGCAAAACACACCCACCCTGTTGGACTTTATAGGTGCCTCCTAATGTTGACATCTGGATGGAGATGTCTCTGTAAGCTCCATCAGTAAAAGCTAGAAGGTTTGTAGAAAGGGCTTGGATCAGGGCCAACAGTGTCATTTTGAGAGCAATCAGTTTCCCCCATATTTCTCTGTTTATTGTGTCAAATACTGCATTAACATCTACAGTGTTTCCCCCAAAATAAGACCAGGTCTTTTATTTTTTTTGCCACCAACAAAGGCACCAGGTCTTATTTTAGAGAGGGGGGATGTTGTCCACTGACTCACCTCACTTGCGCACATCATCCCCGCCTCCTTTTTGCTGTCAGAGGCCTTCAGGAATTTCTTCTGCTGCCGGCAAGATCTGCAAGATTTCCCTGAAGGCCTCTGGATCGATCCAGAGCTCTGTTGTCAGCTGCCTTCAGAAAAGCCTTGCAGGCAGAAGAAGTGGGCCATCAAGGCAGGTGTTGGGTGTGCGAGGCCTGGTGGGAAATGTCCAAAGGTAAGTAGTAAGGCAGCTCCATCCCCCTCAGCCCCACCCTAGCTTATTTTTTACCTGTGCACCCTGGAGAGAATGGGGTCCTAATTAGGGCTTATTTGGGGGGGGGTAGGGCTTATATTGGGTGCACGTGTAAAATTAAGCTAGGACTTACTTTTGGGGTAGGTCATATTTTCAGGGATACATGGTATAAAGCCAGTGTTGAGGCCAAATTTTACATATGTGTAGTGATTTTATTTAGCTGTCTATTATACTCATTTATTCCTTTCTCTCTCTACTATGTATGGGAGTTTTCGGGCTAGCTACATTCTTAAGGTGGTGGGTGAAGGAGTGAATAGATAGTGAGGATTGTTTTGGCTAGGTGACCCTTTTTCCTGTAGGAAAAGAGGTTGCTCCTGCTGAAGACAGAAGGTGGAGTTTGAAGACACAGGGCAATGTGAAATGGAAAAACATACTCCACAACTAGGCATATTTTTAAAATAATTAAATAGCCAGTAGAAAGTCCTCTCCAGGGACCTTATTGCTCTTCAGGCCTTTTATGGTGAATTTCATCATGAACATAATAGAGTAAAACATAGTTGATATTATTGCTAATATGGAGGAAAGCAGATCTTAATTCCAGGGAGAAGATATGGTTGCATCTATTGCTCACCCACCACCATCCCACTCACTTTACCAGATGGGAAAACACACACACACACACACACACACACCTGTGGGACTTTGTAAGGTTCTGCTAATGTTGACATCTGGATTGAGACGTCCCTCTCAGCTGCATCGAAAAGAACCAACAGGTCGTCCTTCCTTCCACAGCCGTAGTTGGGGACATTGGCTTCTCCAGTGGAGAGAATGTCCAGCAAGGCCTCTGAAGTGCAGAAAGTGCTCAAATGGTTGTCATGGAGGTTGTAGCCCAGTGTGAGATTGTGCAGGAGCTGGGAACTCTTGTTAATCACTTGAATGTTGAAAATGAAGGATAGGATCCTTGAAAAATCAACAACTCTACTAAAAAAAATCTTCATGTTAGCAGCAGCAGCAGCAACAATGGCAACAACAAAATACTTTATTTAAAATTTAATCACCTTTCTCTCCACAACTCAACTGAGTTTTAAGCCAATATTGATCCAAAACCAAGGATCAATTATACAAATATGGAAATGGGCTGGGCTGAGGCTACTACAACTGCTTCCATCACTACTTAAAACAAAAGTCAGTATTCAAGTCATGAATTCAGGATTGAACTGGGTGTGGAAAGTAATGTGGAGTTCCTTCAATTTAATTTCAGCCCCATCTTATTTTCTTCCACAAAATAAGAACAGAACATAGAATAACAGAGTTGGAAGGGATCTTGGAGGTCATCTAGTCCAATTTCCTGCTCAAGCAAGGTAGTCTATACTATTGCATACAAATGGCCGTCCAGTCTCTTCATGAAAGCCTCCAGTAATGGGGCTTTCAAAGAAGGAAAAAGGGGAAAGGGGGGGAAGCCATGGAAATCAAAATCATTGGTGGAATTATACAGGTCCTGTGGTATAAAAATAAGTGAAATAAGAAGATAAGAAAGAGGGTGTTAGAACTGCAAATGGAGGGAATGCAACTTCATCACTCTGAATGACTTACAAATGAGAATAACTAATAGGAGCCGTGTTGAAAAGCAACTTTATATGAAATATTTCTTTTATAGTTGTGACTATACTAATCAGAAGGTCCCCTGCCCTGTAATAGCTCCATGGACTGTTTCCATCCTGGTGCTCCAAACTCAGCAGGCATTTCATTCTAGGCTTCCCAGAGACCGGGTGGGTCAAAAGCAGCAACAGAAGCAGAAGCAGGAGGTCCATAATTTTGAGGGCTAAATCAACCCCATCCTGTTTTTAGAAATGGACAAGAAGAAGAATTGGAATAATTTAAAGCACTCTCACAAGGTGGAAATGCCAGTGGGTTTTCTGATTCAGACAGGGAGAAACTGACATTCATCTGGACAGAAGAGAAATGTAGAATCAAGAGCACAGATCCTGCCTGTCCCAAAACGTCTTCCCAGAGAGCTGGATTTGAAATTTATCCTTTTCTGATACAAGATCCTTTGCAAATGGCTTCTGATATCAAAGGCCCAGATAGTCATAATTACAGTGAGAAGCAGCTTCCCCTCTTGGGATCCTGAGCTTTTTCTGCATGTGCAGAGCATGTGAGTGAAAAAAACAACAGGGACACCCTTTGGGACTCTGCTCTCTAGTGGTTGTGGTCCTTCCTGTCAGGACATGTCCAGAACGAGATGCTGGAGGAAGATAGTTCAGTAACAAGGGAATTGACTTCTGCTGTCCTTCAATAATGGTCCCTTGTCTCCAGAGACGGCAGGGGAAGGTCACTCAGAGCTATGGAGTTTGGTGATGCTCTAGGTTGATGACACTTAACCAGTGGTGGGACTCAAAAATGTTAGCAACCAGTTCTCTGCCCGGTTGCTGGGTGGGGATGGCCATGGTGGGCATAGCCTACTCAGCCTCCTGCACCATGGCAGGTGTGGCATTTTTGCCCTCCCCAAGCTCCAGAGGCTTTGTCAAGCCTCCAGGAGGGTGAAAACAGCCTCCCCCAGGCTCCAGAGCCTCTCTGGAGGCTGGAAACAGCCCCATTTTCGAACTTCCGGAAGGCCCATTTTTTGCCCTCCCAGTCCCTTCGTTCAGGCCCTGTACTTACCCGGCATGATGAACAGGCCACATGGAGACTCGGGGGGGGGGGAGCGAGAGGGGGGGTGGACCCAGCCAGTCCATGCAACAATTGGTTTGGTTAACCAGCTGCAAAATTGGCCGAATCCCACCCCTGCACTTAACACTAGTCTTATCAACCTTATCTACCTAGTATCCAGATACTAATGTCATTAAAACTATATGATTAACTCAATCATATAAGAAGTTAGGGAGTGAAGAGAAAGAAGAAAATCTCAGATGCAAAGTAAGAGACAGAGTCAGCCACAAAGAACTTAAATATCTATACACTGATGCTCTAAGTTTAGGGAGCAAACAGGGTGAACTTCAAATAGAACATAGAATAACATAGGTGGGACCTTGGAGGTCTTCTAGTCCAACCCTCTGCTTGAACAGGAATCTATATACTTGTACACGAGGACAAATATGATGTAGTTGCCATTATGAAACTTGGTGGAATGAAATTCACAACTGGAATGTACTGATAGAAGGACATAAACTATTAAAAAGAAACAGACTGTCCAAAAGAGGAGGTGGTGCTGCATTATATGCTAGTGATCACATCCTCTCCACAGAAATGCACGGAATCAAATTCGAAAACCTCCTAGAGGAATGCACAAGGGTCAACATAAAAGGAAAAAAAGAATGGCATTGCCATAGGCATATACTACAGGTTGCCCAACCAAGCAGAAGAAACAGATGAACCTTTTGCTAATCAGCTAACCAATGCATGTAAGAAACCCACCACAATAGTAATGGGGGGCTTTAACTACCCTGATCTCAACTGGGAGACAAACTCTGCAACAAATGGGAGAGCAAATGGATTTCTGTCCAACCTCATCACCCAACTTCATCACCCAAAAGGTAGAGGTGGCAACTAGAGGGACAACTACACTGGACCTTTTTTTTCTTACCAACAGAGGAGAAGTGATATTAACAAGGGGAGGAGGGAAGGGGATTGGAATGCAGGGAGGAGATGTGGGAGAAAAGTGAAACCAAAGTTTACCAGTGGAGGAATGAGGAACAGATGCCAGCCAAGGTCACACAGCCAAGTGCAAAGCAGAAAAGCCCGCAAAACAGAAGGCTCATTACCCAAACAATATACAAGCACTTTATTGGACATTGGTTGATAACAGGGGGGTGTGGTCAGGGAAAAGAGAAAGTTAATTGCTTTGTGCATGAAAATGTCAGAACCAGCTTCACTATTTTTCTGTAACAATTTAAGCTCCAGTAAAGCATCCCTTGTCCAACATAATACCTCCTCTCCTTGCACTGATGGGGAGGGCCAGTCCCAGTCAATTTCAATGGTTCCATGATGTATATTTGTAGCCACTATCAGTAGGAAAAAATGTTCAAATAATTTCTTAAAAGATGTTATGTTCATTGGCAGTTGCTGAAAAGCAAATGCTGAAAATAAAATGAGTAAACATAAAAGTCTGAATGACTTTTATCAGAGTTCTCTTTAGCAAGATTTATTGAGATGAAAGGGAAGGGAGTTACAAGAATTTCAGTTATTCAACCATTTCACATATCATTCTCTTTGACTCATGCATACTATCTGAGTGGAAATAATCTTATAATAAAAAATAAAAGAAAGTTTTGGAATTGTTTCACACTATGATGTCATGACATGTAAGCTGGTCCTTTGTGTTCAGGTCTGGCCTCAGGAGGATAATGTAGCACTTGGGGATGAAAATGCAGACCAGCAGACCAGCACTGGAGGCCAGGATGGAGAAGACTTGAATAGCCACCATGTATTTCCCTTTGCTGCTCAGGTAGGTGGGCACAAAAGTCACCCAGACACTGCAGAAGACCAGCATGCTGAAGGTGATCAGCTTGGCTTCGTTGAAGGCCCCAGGCAGATTCCTGGCCAGAAAAGCCACCGTGAAGCAGATGGCAGCCAGGAAGCCCATGTAGCTGAGGGTGACGTAGAACATGACAACAGCCCCTTCGTTGCATTGCAGGATGATCTCTCCAGGCTGGGAGTGGAGGTGGGAGTCAGGGAAGGGGGGAGAAGCTCCCAGCCAGGTGGAGCAAATGATAATTTGGACTGCGGAGGAAGAAAGGATGATGGAGTTGGCCAAGCTCTTCCCCAACCATCTCTTCACTTGGTTTCCTGGTTTTGTGGCCAGGAAGACCAGCACCACTGTGATGTTTTTCCCAAGAGAAAAGAAACGGCAATTGAGAAGATGAGGCTGAAAACTGTTTGTCGGAGAAGGCAGGTGGCTTTCCTTGGTTGACCAATGAAGAGAGAAGGAGACAAGAAGCAAAGCAGGAGAGAGACCAGGAGGATGTAGGAGAGATCCCGGTTGTTGGCTTTGACCAGGGGAGTTTCTCGGTATTTAAGGAAGATGATTAAAACAAGGACTGTGATTAGGAACAATAGCAGGGCAAAAGAGACCAGAATGATGCCCAGATGTTCTTCATGAGTCAGAAAGATTATAACTTTGGGGATACATTGGACTCAGTCCTCATTTGGATATTTATCATCTGGACACTTGGTGCATTTTTCTGTATCTGAGAACGACCGTAGGGGATGTTTTTGTAATCTTGACAAAAGCAATATATCTTCAACATTCTGTTGTTTGCATTTCAAGAAATACTTTCTTGGGACAACAGCTGATAACAGGGACATTTTTCAAGATGAATTGCTTAACC
This sequence comes from Natrix helvetica, assembly GCF_964273705.1. Classification (NCBI taxonomy): domain Eukaryota; kingdom Metazoa; phylum Chordata; class Lepidosauria; order Squamata; family Natricidae; genus Natrix; species Natrix helvetica. The sequence continues at coordinate 132,932,084 of NC_138551.1, forward strand.
AATCCATGGGAAGAAAACAAAAACATCATTTTGTAAAAATTATATAGCTAAGGTACATGAAATTGGCAGAAGTCCTACGATCTAAAGCATTTCCTGTGTAATATAGAGAAAATTGAGCAAATAAAATCACAATCACAAATCTCCTGGATCACCAAACTAACAAATGTTGTAAGAAGCTGTGGCCTTCCTGTCTCTTGTGTAACAGGAGAATGATTTTAAAAAGAGCTGCCCAAAGAATTAAGGATATAGAAGCACAAAATGATATAGCTATCCTTAGTAAGGTGGGTAACTTGAAATGGCTGAGTAAATACAAATGTATTTTTCAAGTAGACTCCTATTTGACGTTACAACTGCCAAAACACCTTAGGGAGATATTTATGTGAGCGAGATTCGAGGAGCCCCGGGAGCTCTCTGAAAGCCTCCTACAGGCTCTGCACGGCCATTTCGGGGTTTCGGGAGGCAAAGAAAATGCTGTATTCAATGTATATGACCCACCCAGATTTTCATTCCCTTTTTTGGGGCAAAAGAGTGCATCTTATACTCCGAAAAATACAGTATGTAACAAAAATAAATTAAAAACTTTTTTAAAAAAATACCCTCTCAGCTGACTGATCGCTTTTCAGTGTTGGAAGTGACTCTCCTCCCGACTCACGTCCAGTTCCTTGCGATGACATCCAATTCAACTCTGCATAATTCTCATCCGCTCCTGGAAACAAACAGAGAAAATCCCATTAAAACACAAGAATGACAGATCAGCCTACCTAAATAGTGTGTGCTCTTTTTCCATCACCAATTCATTTCTCTCTGCTTTTGCTTTTATCGGATTGTGGCTGTTTTCATTCTGACTCGGTCCCTGACAATTAAAGATACCCTCCTTATGCCAAGAGTCAGAGCTTTGTTTTTATTTCTAACTGGGCTCCACTTCCATTAGACTAAGGAAAAGAGAGAGTGGCAGGAAAGTTTGGCTAAAGAGGAAAAAGGAAACTCTAAGAAATTTCCAATCCTTTTTTTAGTTCATGCAGAAGGAGCGTGGCAAAGGCAGATAATCAATAATCTAGGTAGGATATATACTCCTCCGGATAATATAAAACAAACCACCTTGCTGGATTTAATATTAATTAAAATCAATTAATTAACATTATTAATTTAATTATTAAAATTAAATTCCATATTAGAGCAGCACATTTTAATGGAGAGCCGTTTTAAGCCAGGTGGACTTCAACACCCAGAATTCCCTGTGTCTTAAAATGGCCACCCTTGGGACCCCTTTTCCTAATGGAGGAACAGAGAATCTCCCCAATCTTTTTCTTTTCCTCTCATCAACAATGGAGGGGGAGTCCTTGCTTGATTCTTTTGACTGAGACTGACTCCCTTGTGCCTAGGGTGAAAAGAGGCCTCCCATCCTGAGCTCTCCGAGTCGCGATTCTGTTCCCCAGAATCTCTTCTGTTCTGTTCTCAAATGGCTGTTTATGGCCTCTGAATTTCTTCCCAGCATCAAGGCAGGATTTTCTGCAAAGGATCTCCTCCAGCTTCCCCCCCCCCCCCCCCCAAGGGAGCCTAGAGCCAGCAGCAGCAGCAGAGGCGACCTGCACACCGAGGGCAGTTGCAGCCGGCAGGCTGAGGCCTCCTCCCCACCTTCCCCCCCGCCCAAGTCCTCCCCCTGCCCCCTGGGGTCTTCCAAGGCCTCAGCCTCCCCCCTCCCGAGACTGGCAAGGCTCCAGTCACTGAGGGGACAGTGGGGAGCAGGCTGGGGCCTGGGGGACCCCAAGGGTTAGGAGGCCTTCAAGTGCCAGGAGGAAGGAGGCCTCGGTCTTAAGGCTGTAACTGCCCTCCCAACTCTTGGCTGGCTGGCTAATCGCTTCTGCTGGCCAAGAGGACTAGAGAGAGAAAGAGGGACTCTGAGCCCAAGCAGAGTTCCTTTGCCTTTCTCTAGAGCAAGCAGGCAACACAATTCTCTCTACTTTCTACTTTCTACTTTTATTAGCGCTTATAGACCGCCCCCTCTCCCAAAAGGGACTCGGGGCGGTGTACAGTCCATACAAGAAATACATCACATAAATAATTAAATAATTAAACAGTTAAAATTGTTAAATAGATAAATAGATATGGAGGAGGTTAAAAAGAAGGTTAAAAAGAACTGTACAACTAAGTAAAGTATCAAATATAGTTTTAAAAACCCCTAAAAATATCCCATAAATTAAATTTAAAAACAGTTCCCCTAAAATACCAGTTAAAAAATATATCTGCCAGGAGGTAGCAGTTATGAATGTGCCAGGCCAGCTAATCGGAACAGGTGAGTCTTCAAGTTTTGTCGGAAGGAGCGGAGGTCGGTGGTGGTTCTAATGTCGGGGGAGAGGTCATTCCAGAGGGTTGGGCCCATCACAGAGAAGGCTCTACTCCTTGGCGTCGCCCGTTGGCATTGCCTAGTGGATGGCACCAGGAGAAGTCCCTCCCTGTGAGAGCGAATTGGCCGCAGGGATGTGTGTGGCAGGATGCGATCCTGCAAGTAGCTAGGTCCTGTGCCATGGAGCGCTTTGAAGATGGTAATCAAAACCTTGAAACGCACCCGAAAAACCACAGGCAGCCAGTGCAGCTCGTGCAGGAGAGGTGTTACGTGGGAGTACCTAGTACTCCCCATGACAGCCCACGCGTCTGCGTTCTGGACTAGCTGCAGTCTCCGGGCGCGTCCCAAGGGAAGCCCCATGTAGAGAGCATTGCAGTAGTCCAGGCGAGACGTCACCAGTGCATGAGTGACCGTGCGTAGGGCATCCCGGTCCAGTAGGGGGCGCAATTGGCGCACCAGGCGAACCTGGTGGAATGCCCCCCTTGCCACAGCTGCCACATGATCTTCCATTGACAGCCGGGCATCTAGGAGGACGCCCAAATTGCGCGCCCGATCCACAGGGGGCAATTGTTCGCCCCCTATGGCCAGCGATGGGGTCAGCTGGCTGAACCAAGGTGCCGGTAGCCACAGCCACTCAGTCTTGGAGGGGTTGAGTTTGAGTCTGTTGTCCCCCATCCAGACACCGACGGCTTCTAAACACCGGGACATCACTTCGACAGCCTCGTTGGGGTGGTTTGGGGTTGAAATGTACAGCTGGGTATCATCAGCGTACAGATGATACTCAACCCCAAAACCACGGATGATCTCCCCCAGTGGCTTCACATATGCGTTGAACAGGAGAGGCGAGAGGACTGACCCCTGTGGCACCCAAGTGAGTGGCCTCAGGGTCGACCTCTGCCCCCCTGTCAACACACATTGCGTCCGGTCAGAGAGGTAGGAGCCAAACCACCGCAAAACGGTGCCTCCGACTCCCATCCCCTCCAGCCGGCGCAATAGGATACCATGGTCGATGGTATCAAAAGCCGCTGAGAGGTCTAATAGGACCAGGATAGAGGAACAACCTCTATCTCTGGCCCTCTAGAGATCATCAACCAACGCGACCAAGGCTGTCTCCGTGCTGTGCCCGGGTCGGAAGCCGGACTGACGTGGGTCTAGATATTCGGATTTGTCAAGGTGTCGCGGAAATTGCTGTGCCACCACATTCTCAACAACTTTCACTAGAAAGGGAAGGTTGGAGACTGGACGGTAATTAGCTAGCTCCGTCGGGTCAAGTGAAGGCCTCTTGAGTAAGGGCCTCACCACCGCCTCTTTCAAGGCAGTTGGTAAGGATCCCTCGCCCAATGAGGCGTTCACCAGGCCCAGAAGCCAGCCTCGTGTCACCTCCCAGGTTGCCAGTACCAGCCAGGAGGGACACGGGTCCATTGAACATGTGGTGGGTCGCAGCCGTCCACGCAACCTGTCCAAATCCTCGGGGGCAACAGAGTCAAACTCCTCCCAGAATGGTCTCACAAGACTCACTGTTGACGGCTCGTCCGGTCCACTGAAGGGGGCCCATCCGCTCCGGATCTCCCACCCACTTCCCTATATTTCCATACACCCAGTTAGAATAAGACAAGATGCCTGTTGGAACGGATGGAAAAGCTTATTTCCCCCTCTTTTCAAACTTTTGTTTTCTTCTTTTAGAGATTACATCATTGTCACGACACCTTTGCAAAACAGTTTCTTTTAAAAAAAATATCAAATCACTTTTCATTTATACCACAGAGATGTTAAAAAAGTTTCTGGCTTCAAAGGTCCTTTCTCCACTTGTTCTCTAGTCTTGGCACAAACATTCCCCAGCAATATTTCTTTCCTGGCCTGTCTCCATAATTTTGCTTTTATCTTGTTGACAGCCTGAAGTTACAATTGGCCCCTGTAGTATTTTGCCAGCAATCAATTCCTTTTTATTTTGACATCCTACTAGGCAGCTTCGGTGTGGCTGGGGATTCTGGGGGTTCAACCTTAAGGTGCCCTGGTTGAGGAACATGGCCTGGGCTAATGGAGGGGTGGGCCATGGCTACCCCAAAACAATCATCCTGTAGTGGGAGGTCTGCAGGTGGAGCATTTTGGACATCCCTATAAATAAGAAATGCCTTGCCTCTCACCAAAGTTCTTGGCAGACAGCCAGCTCAGGGACTGTCACATCCTACACTTTCTCAATTGTCAACAGACCACAGTTACTAACAGGAGCAGAGATTTTTAGCAGAGACATTGGTTTGCTGTGAGGCAGGAAGGAAAGAAAGGAAAGGAGGAGAGTACAATAAAACCAGCTAAAAAAACCATTTCTAGCCTCATTGTGAAAAATTGCTCTAAGGCTTACTGCTACTGCCTGGTTTATAACCATTCATTTAGTTTTTAAAAAAGTGACATATGACCAATTTTCACACTTATGACCACTGCAGCATCCCCATGGCCATGTGATCAAACTTCGGGCACTTCAGGCAAACTTTTATTAACAATTGTATTGATTTGCTTAAGGTGTGGCAAAAAGGTTGTAAAATGAGATGGAACTCACTTCTGCCTCACTTAACAACAGGAATTCTGTTTGTAAATCGAGGACTAGCTCTACTGCCTCACAGCCCATTGAAACTTCTCTTCAGAGCTCCTCGGGGTCTCGTAAGCAGAACCAAGTTCTCAGTCGGGCTTCCTTCTGGCGTTTCTGGGGCTGGAGCATCTATGAGGTGACTTAGGTGAGCCCCCCAGGTCAGCCCTTTAAGGGTTGCAGGGCTGGGCTTTCTACCTTGGGGAGAGACACTCTCTCCTCTGGTGGAGTTTATGATACGCCCAATTTCTTGCTTCCAACTATTCACCTGGTGCAGCCACAGGTAACCCACTCTGGCCATGATGTAGTCTGACTCATCCTTGGGGTTGGTCTGCCCATGTCTTCTGGACTCCAGTCTCAACCTAGCACAAATTATTGGGGCAAGAAGCAGCTGTTTGTGGTATCCTCATTGCTCAATAAAGGAAGGGAGAAAGGATGGTGGATCTCATGGAAAAGCCACAGGTCAGGGCAGCTATGGAAAAGGTGCGCTATCTAGGGCTCCTTGGATGAGAGCATCTAAATGAGGGGACCTGAAGGCCCTCACCCTATCTGGCTTGGTGGGACAAGCAATGGTCCTCATGGAGATTATGAGACAACACGATTCATCTTGGTTTCCACAGCATCCATCTTAACTTTTTTCCTACTCGGTCTCTCAAACTTTAAGCTGCTGTCAGTAGGAATAATTGCTCAAATCACTTTCCAGCCAGCTGACACAGACTGAATGCAAATTCTTCCTTCACTGGGATCACCTTGATTTTGTACAGGAGATCCCACAGAAATGATGTCTTCACTTTATTTATTTAAGAGACTGATCTGGACACCCATCTTACATACCACAACTGTAGGTGGGTCAGTGCATAATAATAAAGTACAAAGGTAAACAAAATGAAAGTAACCCAAATGGTACATCATATGGCGCTCAACAAAACAATCTTTTTCACATGATCTTATGGATTACAATCTCAACCTAGCCATATTTATTGAGGGAAGAAACAGCTGTTTGTACTGATTTGATCACTGAGTAAGGGGATGGATTGAGGATGGTGGATCTCATGGAAAAACGTTTTCACAAATCAGAGGCAAATATGAAAAAAGTGCCCTAACTGACTCTCATTGGATGAGAACATCTAACCGAGAGGAGATACCGGCAGCCACCTTATCTGACTTGGTGGGACGGGCAATTCTTCTCATGGAGAGAGCATCATACAACATGGTTGGAGTTTGATTCCCACAGTATCCATCTTTCCTTTCTTCCTACTCACTCCATCACAAACATACATCTTTAGCCAATTGCTCAAACAATTTCTTAAAAGGCATTATGTTCCTTGGCAACTGCAGAAAAGCAAATTCTCCTGAAATATTTTCATGGAGTTCTATTTAGCAAGATTTATTGAGATAAAAGGGAAGAGAGTTATAAGAATTATAGTCATTCAACCATTTCACATTAGGAAATGTATACATATCATTCTCTTTGACTCATGCATACTATCTAAGTGGAAATAATGTCCTCTTTCAAATAAAAAGAAAGTTTTAGAATTCTTTCAGCATCATGGTGTTATATCTCATGTTTTCACATTTCTTTTGGCTGTAAGTTGCTCCTTTGTGTTCAGGTCTGGCCTCAGAAGGATAATGTAGCACTTGGGGATGAAGATGCAGCCCAGCAGACCAGCACTTGAGGCCAGGATGGAGAAGACCTGAACAGCCACCATGTATTTCCCCTTGGTGCTCAGGTAGGTGGGCATAAAAGTCACCCAGACACTGCAGAAGACCAGCATGCTGAAGGTGATCAGCTTGGCTTCATTGAAGGCCCCAGGCAGATTCCTGGCCAGGAAAGCCACCGTGAAGCAGATGGCAGCCAGGAAGCCCATGTAGCTGAGGGTAACGTAGAACATGACAACAGCCCCTTCGTTACATTGCAGGATGATTTCTCCAGGCTGGGAGTGGAGGTCAGAGTCAGGGAAAGGGGGAGAAACTCCCAGCCAGATGGAGCAGATGATAATTTGGACAGCAGAAGAAGAAAGGATGATGGAGTTGGCCAAGCTCTTCCCCAACCATCTCTTCACTCGGTTTCCTGGTTTTGTAGCCAGGAAAGCCAGCACCACCGTGATGGTTTTGGCCAAGAGAGAAGAAACGGCAACTGAAAAAATGATGCTGAAAACCGTTTGTCGGAGAAGACAGGTGGCTTTTCTTGGTTGACCAAGGAAGAGAAGAGGAGACAAGAAGCTAAGCAGGAGGGAGACCAGGAGGATGTAGGAGAGATCCCGGTTGTTGGCTTTCACAAGGGGAGTTTCTCGGTATTTAATGAAGATGATTAAAATAAGGTCTGTGGTTAGGAAGAAGAGTAGGGCAAAAGAGACCAGGGTGATGCCCAGATGTTCTTCATAAGATAGGAAGATTATAACTTTGCGGATACATTGGACTCGGTCCTCATTTGAATATTTATCGTCTGGACACTTGGTGCATTTTTTTGTATCTGAGAAAGCCAAAAAGCAATATTTCTTTAATATTCTGCGTTTTTTACATTTCAAGAAATACCTTTTTGGGATAATGCCTGACTCCAGGAACATTTTCCAAGTTGTATTGCTTAATCATTTCACAGAGAAAATATATATGTATGTATGTATGTATGTATGTATGTATGTATGTATGTATTATATATATATAATTTAGCATTTTTCTGTACCTGAGAAAACAAAACAAAACATTTATTTATTATCCTATTATTTTATCTTTCAAGATATACCTTTTTCATACAATAAGTGATACCAGGAACATACCAGGAACACTAGGAACTGTATCTGAGCAAGCCAAAAACCAGTATTTCTTAATATTCTTTCTTTTAACTTTCAAGATATATCTTCTTGGGACAAAAGTTGATAACAACAGGGATATTTTCCAAAATGCATTGCTTAACAAGTCCAAGAAAAAAAAAGCAAATATTATTTTCTAAAAATATTATAGCTAAGTTGTATGAAATTGGGGAAAGTCCAAGGACCTAAAGCATTTCCTGGTTAATAAGAAGAACTCTCATAGAAACCTACTTTATTAAAGGTAAGTAATGAAACTGATAATCTTTCCAGGAACACTTCCTGGGTCCTTCCAGCTGGCATTTTCCAATACCCTGAACCCAGAGATTGTCTTTCCTCTGAAATCTCCTTTGGTGGTAGAGAAAGAGAGTCTTACAGGTATCTCAAATGGCCACTGAGTGGCCAATTAATAGGAGTATAATGAAAGAGAGAGCGGGGGAGGGAAGGAGGGAGAGAACAAGCTGAAAATACCGAAAAGGATCTGGTCTCTGATCCTTCAAGAAGATCTTTCTTAATAAAATTGATTGCTTGATATAACTTTTTATGCATCAATTTAAGGGGATGACATAATGTCAAATCACTTCAGATGAAGAAAAGCAATGGATATAAGACAAATTTCAAACAATTCAATGTCCCTAGAAAGCTTAAGACACATCCAAACTAACAGGCAAAAGAATTCTTTTCCCTGACAATGATAAAGCTTGCCCAATCTGCTTTAACTTCCAATCTCTTCTTAATCTTCCCTTTAAGATCTTTTGGATAGTCTTTCCATTAAATATGAAATTGTGCATTTTGAAAATAAGCAAGAAAACAGTTAAGCTTCAAAGTGTTTTTTTCACATGTACATTCACAAAAATCCCCCGGCTAATTCCGTTTCCACCAGGCCTACCTTTCCTCCAGTATGACCCACCTTCCTGAGTGGAGAAGGTCCCCTCTGGACAAGGAACGCAGTCGTAGCAGCAAACTGGCTCTCCTTCTCGAGCCCTCTTGACAAATCCAGGATGACAACTTTCCACACATTTGGACTCAGGCAAGGACTGAGCAGAAAAAACAAGGAATGCCAAAGAAAATAGAAATAGATATGGACATTATCCAAGTAGCTCTGGTCTTCACTTAAGTACACATGATATCTCTGGGTAGTTTCAAATGGTTGTAGGAGATACAACTACTAGTAGATTCTTCATTTAATTCCTAAAGTTTTACTTCTGGCATATCACATGACAAGAAAGGACTTTTCTAAAGTCTGGAGGATTGGAATTGAAAAAAGATTTTAAGCATTAAGTGATAACCAGTCAGTTCCTCCTCATGACCCTATTAACATGCATTCTTCCATTCTTCATATAGCCATACGTTTTAAATATGATGATCTATTCACATTAAAATTTGCATTTATTTATTCTAAATTTAATAAATGCTTAAATTTAATATGAACAGATAATTGTATTTTTAAATGATGGGTGTCTGAAGAATGGAGGAAGGTATATTAATACATTTTATTCTAAATTTGAGACTTATTGAATTTTTACTGCATCAGATTTATTAAAATAGAGATAAACTGAGGAAGAAAAGAAACCGCTGACCAATAGGTTCTGGAAGATTTTTACTGCATCAGATTTAAAGATTTCTTCTGGACTAAATAAATATCCACTCCAAAACAGTATCCAACGTAACATACAAAGGAGAATTTCCTTTCAAATTAGGACTGATTCTGTCAGTTTTAAAGAAGATGTTTCTTGTTTATATGTATATTCATTAGTTCAATTCTGCTGTACTGCTGAAAGAAGAATAAAATGGACTTTTTAGGTTCTAGAATTGTAATGAGATGAGATGGAGGTGAGGTCATGTCCCTCAAAAAGGGTAGTTGGCATCTTTTTTTTTTTTTTTTGCGAAACATGGGTCATGAGTCCTGTGCCAGAAGATGGTATTTCTATAACCCATCTAGGTATCCAAGAAAAGGTCCTTTCTCTTGAATAACTATAATTAGCAACTGGCATGGAAAGAATGACCCACATTTATTGTCTATGGAGATTCTCAGTCATCCAGGTCATGGTTGTCCCAAAGGTACTTTTTCAACTGTTCCATATCATAGCATCTGAAGGACACTTTCTTTAATACTAATGAAGCCTCCCAAGCACTCCAAGAAAATTATGATTCCACACATTTAATTCCTAGTGAAGATCATCCTCCATGGTGATTAGGCTTAGCCCAGTGAAAATGGTTCCTAAAGCTTTGGAAAACAGAGAAAATCATCAATATTTCACACACTTCATTGTGCCACTTTAGCCTTGAAAGAAAATCTTGCTTGACATTAAGTCTTCCTCTTTTAAAACTCCCTGGATGCCGATAGATGTGATCCAAGTTGGGGAGAACCCTCCAGAACCTGATGTTCAAATGTGCTGCTATGTCTCCATTTTGGTCCAAGTACAGTTTCCTTGCAGAAAGATTGCAAAACTCATTCTTCACCAGAAAGGGATGAAACTGAAATGGAAACTCCAGGAATGTTAAATGCCAAAATTCTGGTTTCTTATCTAATGTGGTCTTTTCACATTCAGATTTTTTAAATATTTATTTGACCTGCTAATATTCTTAGTTGGGAGAACAAGAGTTACCATTATCTTCAAAAGGAAAAAAAACACAAAGATTTAGCAAAATATATTAATCACATATTGACAAAACAACATTGACAAAATTTGTCAATTATATAGAATATTGTAGAGCAGTCACAACACAATTGAATGAACAATCCAATAATGAGATTATTTATAAACTCCTTGAAAACAACAGGGTGATTATTAATAAGAATATATTTGTCTAGAAATAAGTTCCCAGGTTAATCTTCTCCCAGGTAAACAGGCAGGAAACATGACCAGAGGAGTTAATTCTAATTTATTGTAAGGCTACATTTACTGAACCTTGAAGTCTGAAAGTACAAATTCCACCCACCCTCCACACACCACATCACACACATTATTTCTGCAGCCTGAAAAGTTAGATAGGGTTCTTTCTGAATTTCTTTTCCTACATGTTATGCAGCTGAAGGCTCTCCTCCCTCCCATCTACTGAATAATAGATTTGGAAGGGACTCTGGAGGTCTTCTAGTCCATGCCTCCCACTCAAGGAGGAGACTCTATACTATTTCAGGCAAGTGGCTGTCTAGTCTCTTTTTTAAAATCTGATCATTTCTAGTCAGCATGCATTCCTCCATCCCCAAGGTCATTTCCATATATCATTAGACTTTGTTAATAGTTTGTGGGAATGCTTTGATATAACTTGATTTCATCAAAGTATTAACAAACATCTTCATGAAATCATGATCAGAAACCAAGTTAATTGAGGGTCAGTAGATGTGATAATTAAGTGGAAAAAGACTATAAAAATTGTACTCAAGTAATGTTCAGTTCCACATACAAAAGTTAATCTTTTACCATCTATTCTTCAATACATTCATTAATACAGGCAGATTGAATTGATAAATCATGATATTTGGATGCATGACTTATTCCAATTTTTAGATAAAGCTAACTAAGCTAACTTTTTAAAAACTCCCAGCTTTTAACAAGACATTAAAAAGAAAAATGTGCCTTAAAAAAGGACTTATTCCTTTTTCAATGCACCTTTTTATTATCTTGTTTTTAATATATTTTGTTGTGCTTTGTTTTTTAAAAAACATTTTGGTGGTTTATTTTTGAACTTTTTTACAAATAAAATAAAACGATAAGTAAAACATTCCCAGCTTCCAGAATTTTTTTTTGGAGTTGACAGACTAAGATATCTCATATAAGAGCAGATGGATGAGAACTCTATCATGTAGATCTGTATACTGGTCACTGATTATGATAAATTAGTGGTAGTAACTAGTTTATTAGATGAATAATCATATAAGTAACTTGATAATTACAAGGAGGAGAACTGAAGTTCAGGAGGAGTCTGGGAGCCCCTTTTCCAACTAACACAATCTCTTGGTTGGAGAAGTGGGGATACGGCATTCTTCCAATCACTGAAAGATTGCAGACAGAAGCTTAAGGTTGGCTCACCGTTATTCCAGTGTATCAGAGATGGAAACATGAATTCAGTTACAAGAGAGGAGATTCTGGCTGAATGAGAGAAAAAAATGTCCTAAAAAAGGGAGTTGTTTTAGAGCTGAGCCAGTGAATGAGAGTTCAGTCTCCCTTTCTCTGGTTCATTGGGATTCCTCCAGAGAGGAGGGTTTAGGTTAGATAGTCTCAGGGGTTCCCTCCGATTTATTTACAATCTAATCATAAAGATAAAAATTAATTTAAAATGCATCTTTTTAAAAATTAGCAGTCTGAATGATACTGTAGAAATGGGGGTAATTTATGATCTACATCCTGTTCCTTTTCTCCTGGGTCTCCAGTGGGGCTTTCTGGGTGCATCTTCTCTGGCCTTTGACAGAAAAGACGTTCTTTGAAAGAGGCTCAGATGGTTCTCCACATCTCCTTTGGATACTGTCTAAAAAGTAATTAACATTGATGGATCCTTGTCAGCACCGCTTACCTGCCAAGGCTGCAGCCTCCAATCCCCCAATCTTTCTTCCCCCTCCTTCCTTCTCCTCCTTCTGGAGGAATAGGCAGCATTCAAGGCCTGGGCCAGAGTCCGAATGATACTGTAGAAATGGGGGTAATTTATGATCTGCATCCTGTTCCTTTTCTTTTGGGTCTCCAGTGGGGCTTTCTGGGTGCATCTTCTCCGGCCTTTGACAGAAAAGACGTTCTTTGAAAGAGAACAATGAAAATAATGATCTTCTACTTGGGGTTCCAAAAATAAATTGGGTTCAAATGAATTATATATTTGCTTAGATTTCTTCTGCAAACCAAAGGCCCAAATACTGTGGACATATTTGAGAAGTTTGTGCCTTCTAATTGTGAAATGGCCCATGACTGTCAAGATCCAGACTTTTCCTTCAATGGGTCCTGGCAAACGCCTAAGTGCTAAATGGAAAGGAAGAATTGTGGCCCAGAGGGAATCATATTCTACAAAGTGAACAAAGACATTGACTTGTCTCCATTTAGACAGGGCGTCCCTGAGGGCTGCTGTATGACCAGTTGTTGAGAATTGTTGTGATATAACAACACAAATTCCATTCCGGACAAGCATAGGAGTGAAAGCCTTCATGAAATGTGCTCCCTCCTCTGTGCCTGAAGCAAAGAGACCAATCAGGGTCCATCTGAAATGGAGCAGCAGTTGGACAATGGCTGGGTACTGGAACGCTTGTGTGGGGAGCATCGGATGGAAAAAGGGGGATTTGCTTTTATCACTCAGAGTCTCTGAAACGGGTTCAACACTGATCTGAAAAAGCAATGAAAAATGCTGTTATATTTGGGGGCAGATTAAGTCCCAAATATTAGTTTTTAATAACTCCTTATTTGTTCTCATGAACATATTAGAATAATTCATTGTTGACTAGCCATTAAGTCATATCAAAATGCATAATGTAGAACACAGACCTTTAATAAGTCTGTTTATAAAACAGAATGCAAGAATAAACTAAGAAAGAATAACAAAGAATATAAATTATTTCTATATCATCCCCACAATTTACTACAATCAGACCCACATATCCAGATCTCAACTGAACTGTTTTGCTCACACAATGGGCTGCATTATATGCATTTTTAAAATTTCTGATGACTCATTATATATATATATCGCTTTAATATATGGATCCCAAGAGGTCATTTATGTGATGTTCAGTCCAAGATACTCATCTCTTTCTTAGACAATTGGCATTCCAATAATAGAAGTGTTCTCCAGTTGTACAAGACAAAGGGAGAACACACATCCCAATATAATTTGTCAATTGTACAATCTTAGATGCCTTTAACTGAAATTTTACAGTTCTAGCACAGAGAATATTAGGAGTCTGGCAGATTCCACAGTTTTAATTGTACACTAATAACTATATAAACTGATTTTAGATAAAGGACAAATTGCATAAATTCCCAGTTCAGCTCTCAGGGCAACATCCTTAAGATAATTCTCAGATGTGGTCATTGGATTTGTTCCAGTAGTGTTATATATTAAGCCTTAAACTTCAATTTGATATAAGGGCTTAGGGTAAGTTTGGCATTATATACTTTAATAAATGGAAAGAAAGCTGGATAGATATGTGTTTTTTGAAACACTAAATTTACTTGCGCCTTTTCTCTAAGTGGCTCCTTTGATGATGTGGGAAGCAATATCCAGTCTCAGTAAAAATTACCCCAGGTAAAGACAGGTGTTAGCGGCTCTGTTGGCTCACAATCAAATAGAAATCTATGACTATGATGTTTACCATAAATTTTGACTTTGATTTATCAATAATCATTGAATGATTATCAGTGGGAGCAACGTTTTTTTAACAGCCTACAGAATGCAATTTATAGTATGATAAAAATAAATTATCAGCATAAACCAATGTACCATTTCATATTTAGACCATTAAACGTATGTACTTCAGGGTCCTTCATTACTCCTGGCAAGTCATTAATATCTAGAGAGAATGGTTTAAATATCCCCCCCTTTCTCCCCCACTGGAAAGGATCAATCTTTCACCAGGCCCAGATGAATTACGCCCCAGTGTTCTGAAGGAACTGGCAGAAGAGATCTCAGAATGCTGAACTATATCTTTCAGAGATCCTGGAGCACCGGGGAACTGCCAAGGGACTGGAAAAGAGCTGATGTGGTTCCCATCTTCAAAAAAGGGGGAAAATAACAGACCCAGGAAACTACAGACCTATCAGCTTTCCCTACCAGGGAAGATTCTGGAAAAGATAATCAAGCAACTAATAAGCAAACACCTAGAAGCAAACAAAGTAATAACCAAAAGCCAACATAGGTTTGTCAAAAACAGATCATGCCAGACTAATCTTATTGCATTCTTTGACAAAGTGACAAAATTAGTGGACCAGCGGAATGCTGTCGATATATTTACTTGGACTTCAGTAAGGCATTTGATAAAGTAGACCATAACTTTGTTGTTGTTAGTTGTGAAATCATGTCCAACCCATTGCGACCACATGGACAATGCTGTCCATGGGGTTTTCATGGCAAAGATACTGCAGTGGATTGCCATTTCCTTCTTCAGTGGATCACATTTTGTCAGAGCTCTCTGTTATGACCTGTCCATCTTGGGTTGCCCTGCATGGCATAGCTCATAGCTTCATTGAGCTATGCAAGCCCCTTCACTGTGACAAGGCAGTAATCCATGAAGGGGAGACCATAACCTATTACTAGATAAAGTAGAAAAATGTGGGTTAGACAGCATCACCAGTAGATGGTGACTGACCAACTGCACTCAACGTGTAGACCTCAATGGAACTGCATCTATTTGGAGGGAAGTATGCAGTGGAGTACCACAAGGCTTTGTGCCATGCTCAGTACTCATCAACATCTTCATCAATGACTTGGGCGAGGGGATAGATGGGGAACTCATCAAATTTGCAGATGATACCAAACTGGCAGGAATAGCCAATACTCCCAAAGATAGGCTCAAGTTACAGAGGGATCTTGACAGACTTGAACATTGGATGCTGTCTAATAAAATGAAATTCAATGGTGAAAAGAGTATGTTCTATTGTGTAAGTAAGGTTCTGTCAAATTCATCTGAAAGGAACATTGCATATATTTTAGCCACAATATCTATTAGTCTAACCTGTAATTGCTGGAGTCCTTTTTATTTCATTTTGTATATACACACAAAACACATACCCACAGAGACACTACTGTTGCCAACTTCAACTCCACTGGATATGAAAGGTGTTATGTACTAGCTGAATACCTGTGCTCTGCTACGAAACTATGTGATCGAGCTTGATAAATCGACACTTACAGCTTGAAAATGAATGAGTAGTTACGATCGGCCTCTCCTCCCATCTCTCCTCAGGCTTGCCCCACAAAAATCTCTCCTCTCCTATCCCCCTTCTCTCCCTCAGGCTGGCCCCATTCATCCTCTCCTCTCCCCTTCTCTCCCTCAGGCTTGCCTCATCAGCTAGCCATACCCTTACTGGGATTCGAACCTGGGCTGTGTTATACACTAGGCA
This sequence comes from Natrix helvetica, assembly GCF_964273705.1. Taxonomy (NCBI): domain Eukaryota; kingdom Metazoa; phylum Chordata; class Lepidosauria; order Squamata; family Natricidae; genus Natrix; species Natrix helvetica. The sequence goes on from NC_138551.1 coordinate 132,947,855, forward strand.
AGAGCCTTAGCCACTATGCCACAGGCTTCTCCTCCTTTATCAGCTGAGCCAGGGAAATAAGTATGTGTTTGTGTTACAACCCCTGGTATGCCTAAATATGGGAGGGAGCTCACTCCTCCCTCTTTCTGTCCTTTCGGCTCATCACAGAAAACCATCCAGGCAGAAACCCATATTTTTATTTTTAATGTTGCCTTTTTATATTTGTGTTGTATTTGTGCTGATAAAATAAAGGGAGACTAGTATAGATCCATTTCGAGCTATTTAGCTCTCATCAGCTAGCCATACCCTTACTGGGATTCGAACCTGGGCTGTGTTATACACTAGGCAAGAGCCTTAGCCACTATGCCACAGGCTTCTCCTCCTTTATCAGCTGAGCCAGGGAAATAAGTATGTGTTTGTGTTACAACCCCTGGTATGCCTAAATATGGGAGGGAGCTCACTCCTCCCTCTTTCTGTCCTTTCGGCTCATCACAGAAAACCATCCAGGCAGAAACCCATATTTTTATTTTTAATGTTGCCTTTTTATATTTGTGTTGTATTTGTGCTGATAAAATAAAGGCATACCAGGGGTTGTAAAAGAGAATGTTAGCATTGCAAATGGAGGGAATGCAACTCTATCACCCTGAATGACTTACAAATGAGATGGATGAGAAGGAGGACTCTTGAAGGGAAACGTTGCATGAGATATTTCTGTTGCAGTGTTGATCATAGTAATGAGATGGTCTCCTGGCCTGTAGTAGCTCCATGGACTGTTTCCATCCTGGTGCTCCAAACTCGGCAGGCATTTTGTTCTAAGCTTCCCAGAAACTGGCTGGGGAACCAGAATCACCAGCATCAGAAGCAGGAGGTGCATAATTCTGAGGGCTGAATCAGTTTTTAGCAAAAAGAACAAGATGAGTTAGAAGAATTCAAAGCAAGATGAAAATGCTGGTGGCTTTCCTGATCCAGAGAGAGACAATCCAAGTGTCAGCTGGAAGAGAAACCTCTTGCCTGTCTGAAAACTTGAGCCACACAGAAAGTGACCTAGGATATTTATCCTTTCCTGATGGAGGATCCCTTCCATGTTGCTTCAGTCTGACGTTTACATCGAAGAGAGTAACTGGAGAAGAAGCAGAAAACTGGGATGGTGATTATTAACTTTTCCACTGGGGACCCTAAACTTCTTTGTCAATGCAAGGAGGGTTAGCTGGAGATAAACATGTTAGTGGAAAAACCACGGAGAAACCCCCTGGGGGGTCTGTTGTGTAGTGGTTGTGATTCTTCTGTCAAGACATGTCCGGAAGGAGGAAGATACCTCAACAACAACGGAACTGACTTCTCCTCTCCTTCAACATGGTCTTTTGTCTCCAGAGGCTGCTGGGGAAGGTCAGCCAGAGCTATGGAGTTTGGTGACACTACAAGATGATCTCACTTAACTCTATTGCTGCCTATGGTTGAATGCCAAGGAAGCAATCGGTACCCTTGAACCCTGCCTAATGTTAAATGATGGCCCTGTTGGGGATTTTCTCTTCTATTAGATCTCCATACACGAATCCTAAATTGGAGCTGGTTTTAAAATTGCTTCTGGCTGAAGTGAAATGTCATTTCCCATCATTTCTAGCAATATACATTTTTGGATGAGAGCAGACTAAGAGGCAGGAAACTGGCAGCCTGTGGATTGTATCATTGGGTAAACAGTGGGAAAGTTAGGGAGTGGGTAGAAATGTTTTTCTTTGCCACTCTCTCTGTTGTCCCTCATAGTTCATTTAAGACATTCAGATCCTTTCCATTTTGAAATTTATTAGTTTATGAACTAAACTGGGTGCTTTGAGGTCTGTGGGTGAAATCGTGGAGGTGTCCACTGTGTGGTGGATGGTGCAAAGTGGTTTTTTGCCACACCCATCCAGAAAATTGTTTGGGGGACTGGTGACCCTCCCTCTGGTTGTGTACTTGGTGTGGTGGGACCAGGGGTGAAATTGAGCAGGTTCTGACAGGTTCTGAAGAACGAGTAGTTTGGAGAACCACAAATACTACCTCTGGCCCAGGAGTGGGCTGAGAATGGGGAGTAAAAATATTTGAATGTCACCACTGGGTGGGAGCTCTGTGACATTCCCATCCCTAAGGCTGTGTAAGAATGCACACAAAAGACCTCCAAGGGCTTTGAAGGAGCCTTTGGGAGTCCCTCTGTTCCTGGCCTATCTGGGTTGGTTGTTCAGAGATTACTTTTCTTGTCTGGAGGAGGACATTAATAAGCATGACTTGGCCTAGAGGGGAGAACTGGAAGGCTGGGTGAGAGCAGGGAGCTGAAGGGACAGGCAGGCTCATCCTGACAGTGAAGAACTGAGGATGGCCCATAGCCCAGGTCCATTACTTGAAAGTTCTCCCACTGAACGTCCCTCAATGCATGGAGACCAGATCCTCGGTGGCTCTGGGTTCAGGCTGTTCCTCTTGAATGCCAGGTTGATGCCTAACAAAGCTGCTCTCCTCCACAATGTTCTCTGCCATGTCTCCCTGAAGCTGGTTTGTGCCCAGAGGGGAGGAAGCCCCTTCTCTGTCAGAAAGGGCTCCCCACTCCACCCCAGTGGAGACCCCAGAGGAGAGGAGGAGGGGTGGCTGTTGTCATCTGTGGTTTGTTACAGGCTCTGTGGAGGCTTCACCTAGAGCTGCGTGTTGTCTCCAGGTGGCTGTGAGAACATTTCCTTGGCCTGGTGAGTATGTTGTGTGAATATGGTCCTTGCAGAAAGAAAATTACCCCCAGCTTATTTCAGTTATGAGTAATTGTTCAGCTGGTCTCCACTGAATTAATGTTCTGAGGAGTATAGAATCAAACTAATATTGGCTACCTGCTTTTATTATGATGCTATTATACAACTTGGCACAAATGATGATGCTATTATACATCTTGGCACAAATGATCTGTCCCAAAAAGATGTACTTTCTGTGAAGAATGATTTCCAGAGCTTGGGGTATGAACTTAGTAGTATAGGTTGTAGGCTTATCTTTTCAGAGGTTTTACCCGTATATAAGGAACAAAAAGGGAAGGGCCAGTGTGTATCAGAGTTTAATGTTTGGCTAAAGGAGTGGTGTAAAAGGGAAGGCTTTGGTTTTATTAGTCATGATGCCTGTAGCTGGTCCAATGAAAAACTGTACAAAAGAGATGGTTTGCATCCATCCAAGAAAGGGACTGAGTTACTTGGCATTAAATTCAAAGATTTTCTGGATAAACATTTAAACTGAACAGTGGGGACAGAGAATTAATTGATACAGAACATTTCTGTCACCAGCAATCTAAAATTCATAGGATTATCAGTGCATGTAACACAGATGTTTGTGCGGGTAAGATTATCACTCCCGCTGTCATGCAAAACCAAGCATTTAATAGTGAGTGCCATACCATGTGCATGAATCATACAAGTGGCAAGAAAATAGGGGCAGTCATGTATAACACAGGTTATGTAGACAGTAAACACTGTCAATCAAAATGGACTCAAATGTCTATACACCAATGCATAGAGTATGAGGAATAAACAGGGTGAATACGATATTGTTGCCATTACAGAAACTTGGTGGGATGAAACCGACAAATGGAACATACAGCTAGAAGGATTTAAATTATTTAAAAGAAATAGACCAAATAAAAGAGGAGGTGGAGTTGCACTATATATAAGAAATAATTACCTCTCTACAGAAATAGAGCACAATAATGATGAGAACTATCTTGAATGCATTTGGGTCAATATTAAAGGTTGGGGGGGGGGAATGACATTGCCCTAGGTCTATACTACGGGCCACCCAACCAAGCAGAGGAAGTAGAAAGGAACTTTTTGCTAGTCAGCTAACTAAGGTATATAGGAAGCACACACAATAGTAGTGGGGGATTTTAACTATCCTGACATCAACTGGGAAACAAATTCTGCACCAATTGGAAGATCCAACAGGTTCCTAACAAACCTAGCAGACAACTTTGTTTCCCAAAAAGTAGAGAGGGGAACAAGGGGATCAGCCATATTGGACATAATTCTCACTAACAGAGAGGAAATGATAGAAGGTGTTGAAGCCACAGGAACCCTGGGGGCAAGTGACCATGCAATATTGGAATTCAACATTATGCAAACACAAGTAGTAGAAAAAAGTGAAACCAGAGCCTTGGACTTTAAGAGAGCTAATTTCAATAAACTTAGAGAGAGCTTGGCAAAAATTCCATGGATGAGAATCCTCAAAGGGAAAACAACTCAAGAAGCGTGGGAAATTTTGAAAAATGAGATTACAAAAGCCCAGTCTAGCACAATACCAATGAAGAAGAAAAATAACAGCTCCCAAAAGAAACCAGCATGGCTGCATAAAGAACTCTGACAAATTGAAAGACAAAAAAGATAAGTACAAAAAGTGGAAAGTCCTTCGGGAGAGGGCGCGGCTAAGAAATAAATATATTATTATTATTATTATTATTATTATTATTATTATTATTATTATTATTATTATTATTATTATTATTATTATTATTATTATTATTATTATTATTATTATTATTATTAGTGACAAAATTAGTGGACCAGAGGAATGCCGTCGATATAGGTTACTTGGACTTCAGTAAGGCATTTTATAAGGTAGACCATAACCTACTAGTAGATAAAGTAGAAGAATGTGGGTTGGACAGCATCACCACCAGATGGATTCGTAACTGGCTGACCAACCGCACTTAACATGTAGTCCTCAATGGAACTGCATCTACATGGAGGGAGGTATGCAGTGGAGTACCCCAAGGCTCTGTTTTGGGCCCAGTACTCTTCAACATCTTCATCAATTATTTGGATGAGGGAATAAATGGGGAACTCATCAAATTTGCAGATGACACCAAGCTGGCAGGAATAGCCAACACCCTGGGGGCAAGTGACCATGCAATATTGGAATTCAACATTATGCAAACACAAGTAGTAGAAAAAAGTGAAACCAGAGCCTTGGACTTTAAGAGAGCTAATTTCAATAAACTTAGAGAGAGCTTGGCAAAAATTCCATGGATGAGAATCCTCAAAGGGAAAACAACTCAAGAAGCGTGGGAAATTTTGAAAAATGAGATTACAAAAGCCCAGTCTAGCACAATACCAATGAAGAAGAAAAATAACAGCTCCCAAAAGAAACCAGCATGGCTGCATAAAGAACTCTGACAAATTGAAAGACAAAAAAGATAAGTACAAAAAGTGGAAAGGGGGGGGGACATAACTAAGGCAGAATATCAGCAAATAGCCCGAGCTTGTAAAGATGAAGTGAGGAAAGCTAAGGCTCACAATGAAGAAAGGCTTGCCACAAAAGTAAAAAATAACAAAAAAAGCTTCTTCCAACATGTTAAAAACAAGAAAAGAGTTAAGGAAACAATTGGTCCATTGCTGGGAGAAAGTGGCAAGAAGGTGACAAGCAACAGGGAGAAAGCAGAACTATTTAACTCATGTTTTGTATCTGTCTTTACAGAAAGGGATAAAACAGTCCAACCTATCAAAAACAGCACCACAAAAATCAGATTAGGAACACAAGTTGAAATAGGGAAGAAAATGGTAAGTGAGCATCTGTCTACCCTAGACGAGTTCAAATCACCAGGACCGGATGGATTACACCCCAGGGTTCTGAAGGAACTGGCAGACGAGATCTCAGAACCACTGAACTATAGCTTTCAGAGATCCTGGAACACCGAGGAACTACCAGAGGACTGGAAAAGAGCTGATGTGGTTCCTATCTTCAAAAAAGGGAAAAAAACAGATCCAAGAAACTACAGACCTATCATCCTGACCTCAATACCAGGAAAGATTCTGGAAAAGATAATCAAGCAACGAATAAGCAAACACCTAGAAGCAAACAAAGTAATAGCCAAAAGCCAACATGGGTTTGTCAAAAACAGATCATGCCAGACTAATCTTATTGCATTGTTTGACAAAGTATTCTGCCCCATACATCCCTGCGACCAATTCGCTCGCACAGAGAGGGCCTCCTCCAGGTGCCGTCCACTAGACAATGTCGTGGGGCGGCGCCTAGGAGTAGAGCCTTCTCTGTGGCGGGCCCAGCCCTGTGGAATGACCTCCCTCCGGATATTAGGAATACCTCTGACCTCCGCTCCTTTCGTATTAAGCTTAAGACCCACCTATTCCAAGCAGCTGGCCTGGCTCAACTTTGATCTAACCATATCGCTCCTGACGGGTTTTTAACTGGGTATTTTAATTATATTTAATTTCTAGGGGTTTTAAATACTGTATTTTAATTGTTTTATTTATCAGCCGACCTCCTCCTTGTGTGTGTCTCAGTATATGTCTCCGTTATATGTTTGTTTTGTCCACATATTTATTTCGTATGTTTCATTGTACGCCGCCCCGAGTCCTTCGGGAGAGGGCGCGGCTAAGAAATAAATATATTATTATTATTATTATTATTATTATTATTATTATTATTATTATTATTATTATTATTATTATTATTATTATTATTATTATTATTATTATTATTATTATTATTATTATTATTATTAAAGTGACAAAATTAGTGGACCAGAAGAATGCCGTCGATATAGGTTACTTGGACTTCAGTAAGGCATTTTATAAGGTAGACCATAACCTACTAGTAGATAAAGTAGAAGAATGTGGGTTGGACAGCATCACCACCAGATGGATTCGTAACTGGCTGACCAACCGCACTTAACATGTAGTCCTCAATGGAACTGCATCTACATGGAGGGAGGTATGCAGTGGAGTACCCCAAGGCTCTGTTTTGGGCCCAGTACTCTTCAACATCTTCATCAATTATTTGGATGAGGGAATAAATGGGGAACTCATCAAATTTGCAGATGACACCAAGCTGGCAGGAATAGCCAACACTCCAGAAGATAGGCTAAAGATACAGAAGGATCTTGACAAACTTGAACATTGGGCACTATCTAATAAAATGAAATTTAATGGTGAAAAGAGTAAGGTTCTACATTTAGGCAACAAAAACGAAATGCACAGGTACAGCATAGGTGGTACCTTGCTCAACAGTAGTAATTGTGAAAGGGATCTTGGAGTCCTAGTGGACAACCATTTAAATATGAGCCAGCAGTGTGCAGCAGCTGCCAAAAAAGCCAACACAGTTCTAGGCTGCATCAACAGAGGATAGAATCAAGATCACGTGAAGTGTTAATACCACTTTATAATGCTTAGGTAATGCCATACTTGGAATACTGCATTCAGTTTTGGTCACCACGATGTAGAAAAGATGTGGAGACTCTAGAAAGAGTGCAGAGAAGAGCAACGAAGATGATTAGGGGACTAGAGACTAAAACATATGAAGAACGGTTGCAGGAACTGGGTATGTCTAGTTTAATAGAAAGAAGTACTAGGGGAGACATGATAGCAGTGTTCCAATATCTCAGGGGTTGCCACAAAGAAGAGGGAGTCAAACTATTCTCCAAGGAACCTGAGGGTAGAGCAAGAAGCAATGGATGTGAACAAATCAAGGAGAGAAGCAACTTAGGAGAAACCTCTTGGCAGTTAGAACAATTAATCAGCGGAACAGCTTGCCTCCAGAAGTTGTGAATGCCCCAACACTGGAAGTCTTTAAGAAGATGTTGCATAGCCATTTGCCTGAAACGGTATAGGGTTTCCTACCTGGGCACGGGGTTGGACTAGAAGACCTCCAAGGTCCCTTCCAACTCTGCTATTATATTGTATTGTATTGATTGGTTGTGGGTTGGCATGACAATGGGGGCGGGAATAGAAACAACCATTAGAGAGAAAGAGAGGCAGGATTTTTGTCTTCCCTGAGAACTGGAGGATTTGAATGCAAAATTTGCTTTCTTTTAGGAAATCCTGCTCAGATGAAGCCCAGAATCAGAAGGAGAGAAGAGACGGAGAAAATGAAGGAAACTTTAAAAGATATATTTAAAAAATGAAAGAAAAATTAAAATCTTTGAGGGAACAAGAAGAGAAAACAGAAACTAAAAACAGGTAAAAGAATTAAAGTCTGTAGCACAAATAATTCAGCTTTATAAAGAGTGATTCTTGAGATATAAATTGTGATTAAAACCAAAGAATTTTCAATGTCGGCTTCAAGCAACTATTTTGGAAACGTGAGGTGTATCTGCAGTTTCTCCGCTTGTTCCTGGCTTGTTGCTGAGGCTGCTAATCAACCAGAGATATAAAACAACAGCCTAAAAAGGAGGAAGCCTAACCAGAGATTAGCCAAAGAAACTAGGACTCATCGCAAAATTGTCTCTGACTTATTAAGCAACATGTGAATTAGCCAAGTTTTGGTGCAGGGCTTTAATTCCTGACAGAAGGGAAGAATGTCGACCAGCATTTTTCAAATTTGGAACTTGAACATGATCGGACTTTAATTCCCAGAATCTCCTGGCCAGCATGGCGGCCAGTGAATCTTGGGAGATGAAATCCATGAATTGTTGGGTGTGGAATTCTCGGGGTTGAAGTCCATTCATCTTAAACTTTTGCAAACACAGATGCAGGCCAACAACTTTCCATGTTACCTCCATTTTATTTTTTTTATTATATACATTTTTTATTTTTCAACAAACATAGACAGACAAGACATGTAACATAAAAGTATCTTCCATTACATACAATGTTTTGATTGGTCACAGAGTTTTTGTGCATCCTTTCCATAGTCATTGCTTACATTTTATATAGAATCACATATTTTCAGTCAAATATATTAATATACATCACTGTTCTGACTCCCCCCTTCTCATATACCAAATCACTCCAAAACAAGGTCTCTGAAAGATGTTTTATTTCAGACAGTTTAAACCTTGGCAGCAATCCAGCCTGCCTTGAGGTCCAGATAGCCCATTGGCAGCAATCCAGGTACAGCGAACACTTTGGCAGCAATCCAGTCTGCCGAGATCCAGATAACACTTTGGCAGCAATCCAGCCTGCCGAGGTCCAGATACCACCTTGACAGAAAGAGTACAACACAGATCTGAGAGCGTCTCCAACTCTAATGATCAGTTGATTCCTGCAAAACAACTGTCGGAAAGTCCCTCCTTAAATAGCCTTGAGAGGAGCCTGATTACGATCACCTGCATCCAATCATCACTTGTAAATGCGTAGCTGTTCTCTTCGTCTATCAGCTCTCCATTGCCTGGCATCCAGAAACCACTCCCTTGTCTCCTCCCCACTGCTCCAAGGCATGATATCAGGAGCACCCTCCCTTTGGCTTTCACCACTGCTCCATGCCTCAGGCACCTCCTGGTGGCCAACCAGCCTCTCTGATCCCTGCTCAGAGTCAGAACCCTGTCCAGGGTCCTCCACATCCTCCAGGGACCCTCATAGGGACCCTCGCTGTCGGAGTCTGGTGGCAGCTCCAACGGCTCCTGCTGGGCCACAACACATCACTATTATAATACTGCATTTGTTTGACTATTATTACTTCATCTTAAACGAGATATGCTGAGCATGGGTTCATTTATATTATAGTAATTCATTACATCATCTTAAATATATCCAGTAATAAAGTATTTTTATGTCTTATTCTAAATCATTCTATTATTCTAGTATTAGTGACATTCTTCAATAATTTTCATTTCCATGTTTTTTTTAATCTAACCACTGATAAAATAGATCCCATATCCCATAAAATTGTTTATCTACCTGTTCTCTAATTTTAAATATCAACTTTCTCATTTCAGCACATTCCATTATTTTATAAATAACTTCCTCCTGCGTTGGTGTTTTCTCATTCTTTCAGTTTTTAGCAAATACAATTCTAGCTGCTATTAACACATTTACAATCAAGTATTTCAATTCTGCATTCTATGTTTCTGGTATGATTCCCAACAAAAATTTCTCTGGTTTAAAGTCAATATGTTTTTGTATCATTTTTTCCAACCAAGTATGGATTTTAGTCCAATATCTTTTAGCTTCTATGCAAGTCCACCACATATGGTAATATGAACCTGGTATCTGATGACATTTCCAACACTTCTCCAATTTATTCTTGAACATTCTTGCTATTTTCGTCTGGGATAGATGCCACCTGTAAAACATCTTATACACATTTTCTTTATACGCTGTTGACATTGTCATTTTATAATTTTGAGACCACAATTTCTGCCAGTTCTCTAAATCAATCCCATGCCCAAAATTCCCCCCCCCAAGCAATCATAGATTCTTTAACTTGTTCTTCTAATTTAATCTCTAATAAATATCCATATAGTTTTAAATCACCTGTTCATCAGTACCTGTCAAAATTTTATCTAACTTAGTCATTTTATCATGGAAACCTTCCATTTTAAGATCTTTATCATATCTAGAATGTGTTTGCACATATGAAAATCAATTCATCTTTATACCCTGCTGTTCCAATTCTTGCATAGATTTAAGTTCACCCTTTGCATTCAATATTTCACCATATCTAACTGTTTGTTCCTTTTTGTATGTTATTGGATATGAAAATGCCTCAATAGTTGATAACCAGACTGGAATTTTTAAATAATGTTGTCTTTTAATTTTTTCCCAGTTTAATAACAAAGCCTCACGTATGTAATGTCTTCTAAAATATTCTATATTCTGATTTTCCAGATAAAATATTAATTTACTCCTATATATCAGTGAGCTTATATAGAAATATTTTCCTCACTTGTAATGTATTTCAACTTCTCCAGACAAATGGCTGGAATAAGAACTGAAGGAAGCCATGGAACAGATTTCTGTGTAAAATTTTGGTTGAACATAGAACATTAAGGAGACCTCAGCTATTCCTTGACCTCAGTTCTGACCAAATTTTTGGGGGAAAAGCTGGGAATAGCTATAAGTTCAATTGTTTGGATTTTAATTGACCAATCACATTTTCCATTATTGTCAATATTCCTTGATTCCTTTAAATTACAATTTGTCCTGGCTGTCCAACAATTGTCCTAAAGGATCATTGAGGTTAAAAGAACTGGAAACCACATAAATTTAGAATATTATGTGTTCTCCTGGATATTGTCTCTCAAAACCTAAATTCTGATTTTCCAAACAAAATATTAATGAAATTACTTCATCTTCTGACTGACAACTGTCACTATTTGATGAAGGCATGCAACTTCCTTCAGAGAATGGGACTCCATGAAAAGTCTCCAAAAAGAGAAAGCAATCCTTCATGGGCCACATTAAAGGCTATCAATGTCCTTAATCCATGTCAGTAACTTTGTCTTTTTAAGTGCACTTTTTCAGCATTTCCGGAAGAATAATCTGGACTTCCTGCAATAACCTCTATGAAACATATCTTTACTGATCCCAGAGGGTCGTACATGTGGGTCAGTGGTGGGTTTCAAATTTTTTTGGAACCTACTCTGTGGGTGTGGCCTCCTTTGTGGGAGTGGCTTGCCGGCCATGTGACCTGGTGGGAGTGGCTTGGCAGTCATGTGACCAGGTGGGCATGGCTAACTTGGAAAATGTGGTGAAACTCACTTAACGATGCTCTTGCTTAGCAACCAAAATTTTGGGCTCAATTGTGGTCATAAGTTCTTTTTCTTTCTTTCTTTCATCTCTCTCTCCCACTTTCTTTTTTTCTTTTTCTTTTTCTCTCTCTCTCTGGCTCTTTCTCTCTCTCTCCCTCTCTCCCTCTCTGTCTCCCTCTGTCATTTTCTCTGGGTGTCTATCTGTCTGTCTCTCTCTCTGTATCTCTGTCTCTCTCTCCTCCTTCCCCCATCTCTGTCACTCTGTGTGTGTCTGTCTGTCTGTCTCTCACTCACTCTGTGTGTGTGTGTGTGTGTGTGTCTGTCTCTGTCTCTCCCTCTGTCTCTCTCCCCTCCCTTCCTCTCTCTCTGTCACTCTGTGTATGTGGGTGTGTCTGTCTCTCACTCATTCACTTAATCACTCACTCTGTGTGTGTCTCTCTATCTTTCTCTCCCTCCCTCCCCCTCTCTGTCTCTGTGTGTGTGTGTGTGTCTGTCAGTCTCTCTGATTCCCTCCCTCACTCCCTCTCTCTGTCTGTCTGTCTGTCTCACTCACACACACACACTGTGGTCACCTTGTTGAGTGTTCCAATCACATTTGAAACACTCAACAACTGGCTTGCATTTATGGTATTTTGCAGCATTCTGCAGTCATAGGACCAATATATTTTGGTCCTATGACTGCAGAATGCTGCAAAATACCATAAATGCAAGCCAGTTGTTGAGTGTTTCAAATGTGATTGGAACACTCAACAAGGTGACCACAGTGTGTGTGTGTGAGTGAGACAGACAGACAGAGAGAGAGAGGAACAGAGAGGGAGTGAGAGAGGGAATCAGAGAGAGACTGACAGAGTCTGACAGAATCAGAGAGGTACTTTTAACTACCTGGCAGCGGCGTTTTTCCTTGGGGGGCTCCTCAGAACATCCTAAGACTTCGGAGGGAAGCCTCCAGCCCGGAGCAGGAGCAAAGCCCCTTTTCCAACTGGCCTTTCCTCGCTTGGAGGGCTTTGGAGGGAAGCTTCTGCATAAGCCCGGCCGAGTGACAACAAGTTCCCACCGTTACGAAGCCTCGGAGGCTGTAATTTTCTGAGCTGTGCGCGCCCGCTTTTTTTCCACGGCGTGGAGCAGCAGCGAGGTTTGTGTGGCCGGCAATCACTCCAAATGCCATCCGGGAAGACGAGGAACGTGAGGGGGGACCGTTGACGGCCTCCGCAACCATCGCTCGCCTCGCAGAGCCTCATTGCTGCTCCACGCCGTGGAAAACAGGCGCGCGTGCACAGCTCAGAAAATTACAGCCTCCGAGACTTCGTAACGGCGGGAACTTGTTGTCACTCACCCGGGCTTCTGCAGAAGCTTCCCTCCGAAGCGTTCTGAGCCTCGGAGGCTGTAATTTTCTGAGCTGTGCGCGCGCGCCTGTTTTCCACGGCGTGGAGCAGCAATGAGGCTCTGCGAGGCGAGCGATGATTGCGGAGGCCGTCAACGGTCCCCCCTCACGTTCCTCGTCTTCCCGGATGGCATTTGGAGTGATTGCCGGCCACACAAACCTCGCTGCTGCTCCACGCCGTGGAAAACAGGCGCGCACGCACAGCTCAGAAAATTACAGCCTCCGAGACTTCGTAACGGTGGGAACTTGTTGTCACTCGGCCGGGCTTCTGCAGAAGCTTCCCTCCGAAGCGTTCTGAGCCTCGGAGGCTGTAATTTTCTGAGCTGTGCGCGCGGGCCTGTTTTCCACGGCGTGGAGCAGCAATGAGGCTCTGCGAGGCGAGCGATGATTGCGGAGGCCGTCAACGGTCCCCCCTCACGTTCCTCGTCTTCCCGGATGGCATTTGGAGTGATTGCCGGCCACACAAACCTCGCTGCTGCTCCACGCCGTGGAAAACAGGCGCGCGCGCACAGCTCAGAAAATTACAGCCTCCGAGACTTCGTAACGGCGGGAACTTGTTGTCACTCACCCGGGCTTCTGCAGAAGCTTCCCTCCGAAGCGTTCTGAGCCTCGGAGGCTGTAATTTTCTGAGCTGTGCGCGCGCGCCTGTTTTCCACGGCGTGGAGCAGCAGCGAGGCTCTGCGAGGCGAGCGATGATTGCGGAGGCCGTCAACGGTCCCCCCTCGCGTTCCTCGTCTTCCCGGATGGCATCCTGAGTCATTGCCGGCCTCGCAGAGCCTCGCTGCTGCTCCACGCCGTGGAAAACAGGCGCGCACGCACAGCTCAGAAAATTACAGCCTCCGAGACTTCGTAACGGTGGGAACTTGTTGTCACTCGGCCGGGCTTATGCAGAAGCTTCCCTCCGAAGCGTTCTGAGCCTCGGAGGCTGTAATTTTCTGAGCTGTGCGCGCGCGCCTGTTTTCCACGGCGTGGAGCAGCAGCGAGGCTCTGCGAGGCGAGCGATGATTGCGGAGGCCGTCAACGGTCCCCCCTCGCGTTCCTCGTCTTCCCGGATGGCATCCTGAGTCATTGCCGGCCTCGCAGAGCCTCGCTGCTGCTCCACGCCGTGGAAAACAGGCGCGCGCGCACAGCTCAGAAAATTACAGCCTCCGAGACTTCGTAACGGCGGGAACTTGTTGTCACTCACCCGGGCTTCTGCAGAAGCTTCCCTCCAAAGCCCTCCAAGCGAGGAAAGGCCAGTTGGGAAACGGGCCAGAAGACAAGGAACAGCAGTGGCGGCGGGGAGTCAGCCCCGATGCAAAAAAAACGCCAAGGGGGCGGGGCCGGAAATTACTTCCGGGTTCATTCTTCAACCGGTTCGCACGATCCGGTGCGATCCGGTAGAAACCCACCACTGATGTGGGTCAGCCAGGAGTTCTGCCTCTTGTGCATTGCATGAAAGAGCCCCAATGTGAAGCTTGTCCTGGAAAGAGGAGCCCAAGGGGTCTCTGGAGCCCCCTCCTCCCACCAGGGAGTCTTCCTGCCTGCTGCATTGGAGGATGGAGGGAGAAAGCAGGTCAGGCTGGGATAAATCCTCTCCATTCTTGAAACCTGCAGAGACCGGGCTGCCTCCTTGCACACAGACTGGGCCTCCCCAAACCCCCCCATGTCCTCAGGACTGTGTAGTAGACAGGAGCGAGGGGGGATCATACCCCTCCCCCTCTGTCAAGAGAGGGCTGTTCAGTTTTAAGATAGATGGCCTCTTGGACCCCTCTTTCCAACCAGGGGTCTCCTCTGTCCAGAGGGTGGACTTTGCTCTCTCCCAAGACAACAACACGGTCCTTTCCCCAGTTCCAAGAAAATCCCCCCCCCCATTTTCCCTCTGATTCAGGTGACCCTGAGGGGGGCAGATAAACCCCCAGGTGGCCTCAAGGCCTCTCAGAGAGCTCATGGCTGACCTTCACAAGGCTAACCACCAAACGGCTGCAAAGAGGACGAATCCTTCCATTCCACACCATTCAGTCAGAACTGAAGAAGCTTCTTGGATGAGAAGTGAAACGTTTTCAAGGAAAAAAACCAAGAAATTCCAGCTGCCTTTTGAAAAGCCCCTTTGGGATGTGCGCTGAAGATGCCCCAAAGAGGGATGGGGCTTTCGGAGTCTCTTCCGTGGCTGAAGAAGGAAAAGGGATGAAGTGGGAGAGCCTTTCTTTTAGGCTACACCTCAGGTCTTGTGCAGGAGGTGCCCTTTGCAAAGAGCAGGTGAACCTGTCAGGCCTTCTTAGCCTCCCATCCATGAGCAGGGGTGTCCTCTGTGCTTTGCCTGCCACGGCTGGTTGCTGGAGGTTACAGGCAGACAGAATTTAACAGAATAGCAGACTTGGAAGGGACGTTGGAGGTCTTCTAGTCCAACCCCCTGCTTAGGCAGAACCCCATGGATTCCCCACTGCTGAGTGACACTCAACTGTTAACCTTCCCTTCTGAGCTGAAAGGGGGGGGATCCAAGGGAGGGAGGGGTCAAGGGTTGAGTAGAGGGAGAAGTGTTGTTTGACCTCTAGGTTACCTGGATACCTGGATTCTGTTGGAACTCTTTTCTGTTGATGGGTGGGGCCATGCAGGCTATAAAAGCTTGATTGGATGAGAGAGAGAGAGACAGAGACAGAGGAGAGACAGAGACACAGAGAGAGACAGAAGAGACAGAGAGACAGAGAGAGAAAGAAAAACAGAAAGATAGAGAGAGACTGAGAAGTGAGTAGGACTTGGTTTCTGGTTTCTGGTGGTTTTTTTTTCCTGTTTGGGAGTTTGACCTTGGGGTGAATACCTTAGTTGTTGGGGAAGCACCAACCATTGAATCCAGAAATTGACTCTTCTTCCTCCATCCCTTTTCTCTTTCAGAAATGGATCCAAATGAGCAGCTGCGGCCATCCAGCGACAGACCCCAGAACGTCCTTGGGGACCCCTGGAAGGCCACTTTGTTCGTCCTTGGGGTCTATGTATTCGTTGGCCTCTGCGTATTTCTCCACCTATGCAAGTAAGTTGCTCCTGTTAAAGGGAGTATCATCACCACAACCTGGGGAGCCCTGGGGCACTGAAAGCCCCCCCAAATATTGGTACAACTAATTGGAGAAAGTATAGAATCCCCCAGGGCTGGAAGGGACCTTGGAGGTCTTCTAGTCCAACACCCAATCTTGAAAATCTGCAGCCCCCATTAAGAATTATCTTTGTTATCATTGTTAAGAAAACAATGTACCATTCAATTATATTTGATTCTTTTCTTCTTCTTTAATCCCCAGAAAAAGGTGTCTGCAAGTGTCGCCAGAAAAACGAAATGAAGATGTGGAGGCCGCCATAATCACGGTGGAACCGTACATACCGGAACCCATTTATCCCAACATCCCCATCATTGATGAGCGAAGGATGTCGGACGTTCTGCCTTGCACGACAATGTGATGGTTGGTAAGTGAACTAATTTGCTTTTCTTTATTTTTCTATTTTAAAGGTATTGTGTTGTTATTATTATTGTTGTTATTGTTATTTAATTCTTAATACCTTTTGTTGTTTTGCATTTCTTGCTTTTGGGGTTTTGTGTGGGGGTGGTTGGACTATGGAAACTAATAGGAAAGAAAACTAGGAGCCTTTAATTTGGTTGCTGTTTTTTATTGTTTTGTTTCTATTTCATTATTCTTAAAATATTCAATCTGTGTTTCTTTTGCCCCAGGACAAATTGCGGCAACCATCACATTGTTGACCAGGGCTGAACGTCTGACATCGTCTCCCATCAATGATGGTGATGTTGGGATCGATGGATTCCGGTATGGAGGTTCCACAGCGATGGAGGCCTCCTCATCTTCAGCTGGTGATTCTGGTGACACTTGCAACACCTTCAACGCAGAGGCCAACCATACATGGACCCCAAGGATGACCAAAGTCATTTTCAAGGGTCTCCAAGGAACTTTGATGGGCTCTTGCTGGATGGCCGCACCAGTTGCTGGACTTGCTCAGATGTGACAACCAAGTGTGAGGCAATATCGGTGGTGAGAGAAGACCGGATGATGACACAGGATCCCTCTCGTCTTTCTGGGGCAGAGCTAGCTCACCCCCTGGGATGCACCCTGGAGAAGCTCATGAGCAGAAACTGAATGGACTAGCTCTCTTCGGCAGTGAAAAAAATACTATGTACTGACATTGTAGACTCCTGGCTAATTATACCTTTGCCAAATGCTAAACTTTATTTTTTAATAAATTCAACTTTTGATGAACAAATTAAATAGATTATTGTTGATTAGCCATTATGCCATATCAAGAAACAGAATATTAATTACAAAGCATTAACAACCCTGTATATGAAAATTGAATGAAAGAAACAAATGAAATAAAAAAGAATAAGAAAAACATAAATCACATTTCTGTATCATCCTACAATTTATTGCAATCAGACCCACCTATGCAGATGTCAAATGAATGTTTGGTTCCAATAAATGTTTAATTCTGAATGCACAGAAAATGCTTTAACCCAAGTATCCCAATAGGTTGTTTGTCTAATGTGCAGTCCAAGACTCTGATCTCTCTCTTTCTTATGCACTTGACATTCAATATTCCAGATTGTTGGTGAAGCAATCTTTTTTTTAATTTTTATTTTATTTATTTCTGTCTCACCTAGTTACATGAGAGATAAGGAGACCACAGCTCCTAATAGAATTTGTCAGCTGCATAATCCTAGAGAGCTTTATTTGAAATTCTGCATCTTCTAACACAGAGAACTTGGGGACTCTATCAGGTTCATCCAGGACTTCATGGGGGAGGAAACGGCTGCTATGGCTGCATCCCTGAGACTTGGCTGGGACCGGAGGGAGCGATTCTGCTCACGGAGCTCAGCCTGGATGGTTTCTGGGTTTGGCACCAGCTGAGACTCCAGGGGAGGAGAGGGGAGGAGAGGGGGGACGCTTGGGGGGCATGCAGGTCCCTTGTCCCTCAGATGGCCAGATGAGAGAGGCTGTTTCTTCAGTTGGGCACCAGGAGGGGTCAGTGACGTCTCGCCTGGACTACTGCAATGCTCTCTACATGGGGCTTCCCTTGGGACGCGCCCGAAGACTGCAGCTAGTCCAGAACGCAGCCGTGCGGGCTGTCATGGGGAGTACTAGGTACTCCCACGTAACACCACTCCTGCGCGAGCTGCACTGGCTGCCTGTGGTTTTTCGGGTGCGTTTCAAGGTTTTGATCACCATCTTTAAAGCGCTCCATGGCACAGGACCTAGCTACCTGCGGGATCGCATCTCTCCACACACATCCCTGCGGCCAATCCGCTCTCACAGAGAGGGACTTCTCCTAGTGCCATCCACTAGGCAATGCCAACGGGCGGCGCCAAGGAGTAGGGCCTTCTCTGTGATAGGCCCAACCCTCTGGAATGACCTCCCCCCCGACATTAGAACCACCACCGACTTCCGCTCCTTCCGACAAAAATTGAAGACTCACCTGTTTCGATTGGCTGGCCTGGCATAATCATAACTGCTACCTCCTGGCAAACATATTTTTAATCTGGTATTTTAGGGGAATTGTTTTTAAATTTAATTTTATGGGATATTTGTTGGGGTTTTAAATTATTTACTCAGCTGTACAGTTCTTTATACCTTTTTATCCTCCTTCGCATCTATCTATCTATTTAATAATTTTAATTGTTTATATGTTGTATTTCTGATATGGACTGTACACCGCCCCGAGTCCCTTCGGGAGAGGGGGCAGTATATAAGCGCTCAGTAAATAAATAAATAAATAAATAAATAAGTGGGGGCTGCTGTTCTTGCACCAGACTCCCTGCCTGACCTCCGGGGCTGGGTGGGCGGTGGAATCCCCTGGGCTTATGGTGCTGGGGGGCTCCAGACAACCATCCCCAGATGTGAGCTCAGAGGCAGCTCAGGAGTTTATGGCCCCCAAAGCAGCCCTGGGCCCAAATCATCCAGGACCAACTCCTAGCAATGATAAAAGGAGTCTTTAACTTGCAGCCGTTTCTCTATTAACCATTAAGAGTTATAATGGGACTGAAAAAAGTGATTTATGACTATTTTTTCTCTCTTATGACCATTGCAGCATCCCCATGGTCACATGATCCAAAGTCTTGATGCTTGGCAACTGGCATGTACTTATGATGGTTGCAGAGTTCCTGGGTCATGTGATCACCTTTTCTGACCTTGTGACAAGCGAAGTCAGTGGGGAAAGAAGAAACCTCTGAATGACTTTCAACATTTATTGAGCTGGAAGGGAAGGGAGTTACAAGAATTACACTCATTCAACCATTTCCCATTTCCCATTTTCAAACATGTTGATATGATTTTCTTTGACTCCTGCATACTATTTAAGTGGAAATAATTAAAGAAAAGAAAATTTTACAATTCTTTCAATATTATGGTGTTTTTCTCATGTTTTTACATTTGATCTGGCTGTGAGATGCTCCTTTGTGTTCAGGTCTGGCCTCAAAAGGATAATGCAGCACTTGGGGATGAAAATGCAGCCCAGCAGACCAGCACTGGAGGCCAGGATGGAGAAGACCTGAACAGCCACCATGTATTTCCCTTTGGTGCTCAGGTAGGTAGGCACAAAAGTCACCCAGACACTGCAGAAGACCAGCATGCTGAAGGTGATCAGCTTGGCTTCGTTGAAGGCCCCAGGCAGATTCCTGGCCAGGAAAGCCACCATGAAGCAGATGGCAGCCAGGAAGCCCATGTAGCTGAGGGTGATGTAGAACATGACAACGGCCCCTTCGTTGCATTGCAGGATGATCTCTCCAGGCTGGGAGTGGAGGTCAGAGTCAGGGAAGGGGGGAGAAGCTCCCAGCCAGATGGAGCAGATGATAATTTGTACAGCAGAAGAAGAGAGGATGATGGAGTTGGCCAAGCTCTTCCCCAACCATCTCTTCACCCGATTTCCTGGTTTTGTGGCCAGGAAAGCCAGCACCACCGTGATGGTTTTGGCCAAGAGAGAAGAAATGGCAACTGAGAAGATGATGCTGAAAACTGTTTGTCGGAGAAGGCAGGTGGCTTTCCTTGGTTGACCAATGAAGAGAGAAGGAGACAAGAAGCAAAGCAGGAGGGAGACCAGGAGGATGTAGGAGAGGTCCCGATTGTTGGCTTTGACAATGGGAGTCTCTCCATATTTAATGAAGATGATTAAAACAAGGCCTGTAGTTAGGAACAAGAGCAGGGCAAAAGAAACCAGGATGATGCCCAGATATTCTTCATAAGACAGGAAGGCTATAACTTTGGGGATACATTGGACTCTGGCCTCATTTGGATATTTGTCATCTGGACACTTGGTGCATTTTTTTGCATCTGAGAAACCAAAAATCAATTTTCTTTAATATTTCGTTCTTTTTATTTTTCATTAAAAATAGCATAAGAAGGATCTATTTTTTTTAAGTAGCTAGGTATATGAAGTTGAGGAAAGTCCTAGGGTGTTAATTATTTCTGGTGTAATGTGTAATGTAACTCATAGAAAGCTACATTATTAGAGGTTAATAATGAATCATATAATCTTTTTATACAAATATTTAGAGTCCTGCCACATTGCAATTAATATACTGGACTTAGAGGATACCTACAGTATCTTGTAACATCTGAAAGCTATATGGAATTCAGGAGAAATTTCCTAACAGTGACAACAATTAACCAGTGGAACAGCTGTCCTCCAGAATTTGTGGGTGCTTCAAGATTGGATGTTTTTAAGAAGAGACTGGACAGTCACTTGTCTGAAATGGTATCATGTCTCCTGCTTGAGCAGGGGGTAGCACTAGAAGACCTCCAAGGTCCTTTCCAGCTCTACTCTGATTGATTGATTGATTGATTGATTGATTGATTGATCTACATGACTGGCAGAATATTTGTGCAATGAGTTGCCCCCATAACTATCCACAGCACCACATTTTGGACCAGTGACACCTTTCCAGTGATCCTCAAGGGGAGGATCCAATATACAGTGAATTGCAAGGTCTTTCAGAAGGTGGACATAAAACAATTCATCAAGTTTCAAAGAACTCAAATGTTCCTAGAAAGGTGAACTTAGCAGCACATATCCAGACTAGAAAGCAGGAGAGATGTTTCCTCTGCTGTTAGTAAAGCTTGCCCAGTCTGC
The DNA here is from genome assembly GCF_964273705.1 of Natrix helvetica. Lineage (NCBI taxonomy): Eukaryota > Metazoa > Chordata > Lepidosauria > Squamata > Natricidae > Natrix > Natrix helvetica. The sequence continues at coordinate 132,968,728 of NC_138551.1, forward strand.
CACCCCCTCCTCCCATCTCCTCCCAGCCCCTCCTTCAAAGTTCTTTTGATTTACTTCCTTTTAGATAAGAAATTGTGCATGTTAAAAATAAAACAAGGTGAGATTGTGTCTTTTAACCTGCACTTTCATGAAAATGTTCTGGATGGATCCAGTTCCACAAAGCCTCCCATTTTCCTCAGTGTGACCCACCTTCCTGAGTGGAGAAGGTCCCCTCCGGACAAGGAACGCAGTCATAGCAGCAAACTGGCTCTCCTTCTCGAGCCCTCTTGACAAAACCAGGATGACAATTTTCTGCACAGTTGGACTGAGGCAGGGACTGAGCAGAAATATGAATAATGCCAAAGAAAATGTGTTAGTAGTTCAACATTCATGGAAAATAGAGATAGACACTGACATTAGCCAAATAGCCTCTGGTCTTCATGCAAGAAAATATGAAATACCTGACTACTACTAAGAAGATGCAGGAGGTATAACTAACTACTGGCAGATTCTTCATTTAGTTCCTCCCTTTTGCTTTTGGCATTTAACATTACAATAAAGTACTTTTCTACTTAATAAAGTCAGCAGAGATGGAATTGAAAAAAGATTTACATATGATGATATATTCATATTAAAACTGAGAATAAAATTCATTGTAAAAGATTTAGGAAATTTCCATTCCATTAGATTTTTCAATAAAGAATAAAACTGTGATGAAGAAAGAAACCTCTGACCAGTAGGATCTTGAAAGATTTCCATAAAACATGGCAAAGCCCCTAGACTTACTGTAGGTCCCATCTGTTGAAGAACTACAATCAGATAACACCAACTGCCATGGAAGGCCAACCACCCTGGGGACTCTAGGCTTTGCCCACTTGAAATGGGACCTCAGACTTTGGAAAACAGAGAAAAGACACCAAAATTTATCTCACCTTATTGAGCAACTTTAGCTGTGAAAGAGCATCTTGTCTGATAATAAGTTTCTGTCTTATAAAATACGCCAGAATCTCTTCCAAAACATCATTCTTGGGGAGAACCAAGCAGCTCTCAATGGTCAGATCTGCTTTTAGCTCTCCATTTTGGCCCAAGTAAAGTTCAATGTCAGAAATATTCCAAAATTCATTCTTCTCCAGAAAGGGATGAAACTAGAATGGGAACATCCAGGAATTTGAAAAGCAGAAAACTTTGTTTCTTATCCCACATTGAATCTTTCTTCTACAATTGTCTAATCTCCAAATATGGTTAAATAGGATACAAATACTGCCATGATATATTATCTTTATAAGTGAATGAAAAAGTTTGAGAAAAATTTGTCAATCATTTAGTGACAAAATATAAAGAAAATATAATCGACACAATTGGTCAATTATAGGGAACATTCTAGAGCAAATGGCAAATAAAATGAACAGAGAAAAAAAAAGATGATCCATAAACTCTTTGAAAACAACAGGGTTCCTGACTTCCGCTTCCGGGTCCGGATGGCGATGGACGCGTTGTCCGCCGTTCGCTCTCTCGGTGGGTTCCGAAAGGAACACAGGAGACTCTGAACGGGTCTCCTGCCGAAGGGCAGCTTGCTGGGACGCCCTGCAATTGGCGGCAGCTGGCGGGGGTGTTTCCCAGCTTCGCCTAGGAGCCGGGGAGCAGAGGGGGGGGGAGTGACTTTGCCCTTTCGCCAAACGGCCCTGGAAGGTTTAAAAACAGCAGGAGAAGTGTGGCTGGAGACTGGAGGTGTGGATCCTGTCCGGTGCTCTCTGTTTACTTAGAAGAAAAGCAGCAGACGTGTGTAAGTATGTGTGTTCCGGTTCTTGGAATGGAAATTAGAGGGGGTGGTTTTTTTATTACCCCCCCCCCCCCGGATTAAGCAGCATTTAAATGAACTCTCTTGGAGAGAGAGAATAAAGGCTTGACTTGTTATTTGAGACAGTAAATTGAGAATGACTTTCCACAATTGCTAGAAATGATTTCAGAGCCGATTTTCAAAAAAAGAAAAAACTTTTTGTGACTTCTTTCCCTGCGGAAGGGAGGGCCAAGATGGCACCCGCCCTTTTTCCTTTGTCTACATACAAATGAAGCCTGTCCTTTGAAACTACTCCCAAAGGGAAAACAAAGAAAAGCGGACTGTTTGTTTTACTCTCTCAAAGGGAAGCTGGGACTTCTTCCTGTATGTGGCTCTTCTGAACTTTGGTTATTGGAATTATTTTCTTGGAGCATTTCTCTCTTGGAACTGTAAACTGGGTGTCTTTGCTCTTGTTTGCCTCTTGAGACCAGCGCAGCTGCGAAATCCCCGGACACCACCTTCTCTGGAAAAGACTTGCATCTCTGAACTTAAGTAAATGGCTTCAAGGAAACCACCGACGGGCAAGTCCCACTCAGCCCCCTCATCGGCCGCCCCCAGCCCCACAATGCAACAGACCAAAATCACCTCAATGTTGCAGAAAGGAGGGGCTGGAGAGGATCCAAAAGAACTATCTGTTACTGAAATGTTTAAAGAACTTATGAGGGGACAAAATGAACTGAGAAAAGAAATGGCAGAGGTTAAAGAAGAGCTCAGAGAGGTTAAAGAACATATAACTGGAAATAAAAAGAATTTTGGTGTTAGAGGAGGGAGCGGCAGAACTGGGGGAAGAGGTTAAAACAATACGTAAGGGAAATACAGACATGGAAAATTTTCTGACAAAAATAGAATTTGAAAGAATGTCCTTTTTTCTTAGATTCCAGAACCTACCAGAGGTAGAAAACGAAGATCTTAAGGATATTATGAGTACAATTTTAGCAGATTCTATTAAGAGAGATAAAAAACAATTATGGTGGGATATGGATCTAGTATATAGGATAAATTCAGCATATGCCAGAAGTCATAATGTTCCAAGGGAGATACATGTTAAATTTGTCAGGAGATCCACAAGGGATGAAGTTCTTGCGACCCAAAGGCAGAGACTGAAATACAAAGAGGAAGAGATCACCATTCTTAAACAGATTCCAAAAAAAATAAGAGAGAGAAGGAGGAAATACTCCTCCTTATCAAAAAAATTATACAATAAAGAGGTCTGGTTTAGATGGCTGTTACCAGAGTGGATGTTGGTCTTCTAGGAGGAAAATAGGATCAGAATTAACACAGTTCAGGAGGCGGAAGCCTTCATTAAAAAGAATCTTTCCCTCCCAGAGGAGGAATTTAGTGGGAGTAGTGAAAAGGATGTCAAAACGCAAGACAAGAAGGAGGGGGGTGCTGAGGCCTCTCCTGGAAGCAGGCATTAAGGAGCAATATCAAAAAGGCTCAGATCACAAAAATGAAAGTATTTGGAATAATAGCAATTGGTGATATTCTAGAAAGTGACAAAGAAAAATGTAAGAACACATGTTTGATAATACAAGTAAGATCTGCTCTGCTGCTCTCTTCTATATTTTGTTTCTAAGATTGTTAAATCTGTGAGTTTCTTGGAGGGATTTCACTTCCTCAGAAATTGCAAGGTACCCCTTGACGTGAGTGATGTGAAATTGGCCATGCCCACCCAATCACATGACCACCAAGCGACACCCACCCAGTCACAAGACCACCAAGCCACACCCACCCAGTCACAAGACCACCAAGCCATGCCCACAGAACCAGTAGTAAAAAGATTTGAATCCCACCACTGGATACAGCCATCAGTCAGAGAAGCTTTAACTGGGAATCCTGCAGAGAGGAGGGGTTGGGCTAGATGGTCTCAGGGTCTCCTCCTAATTTATAAAGGTTGTCATGCCACAACATGCACCGCATTTTTCGGAGTATAAGACACACCAAGGTTTTCAAGAGGCTTTTTTTTTAAAAAAAAGTAGGTAGGTAGGTAGGTAGAGGAAGAGAAAGAGAGAGAAACACAGTAGGTAGGTAGGGAGAGAGAGAGAGAGTAGTTAGGTAGGGAGGTAAATAAAGAGAGAGAGAGAGAAAGAGAGAGAGAGAGAGAGTAGGTAGATAGGTAGATGTTTCCAGGTGTATTTATCCATGTGCTGGAGAAGGAAATTGCTGACAATCTGCAGCACCTAAGGCTTTGTTTCTGCTGGCAAAGAACTTGATCAATGTAATTCTCATCAACCAGTTAAAGAGCTTTCTAAGAGGGAAAAAAAAAGTTTTTATACTCTGCAAACCTCCCCAAAACAGCCCGCTTTTGTAACCCCCCCTTTTAAAAAGTCATGAATAGCCTTGGGGGGTCTTGCAGAGTGCTCCGGGGGGGGGAATGAGCGAAAAATGGCCCGTTTTTTGCAAAAAGAAGCCCGTTTTTTATCAAAGAAATTGCATGCATAGCCTTATGAAGGCTTATAGGGTGCTGCTGGGGGTTGGGGGGGGGGCAAAATGGTCCATTTTGTTGGTCATTACTGCCCTCCCGAGCCCCCAGGAGCTCTCTCAAAGCCTCCATAAGGGTATACACGGCCATTTTAGTGAAGGGGCGGGGCTTCAGGAGGCAAAAAATGCTGCATTCGATGTATAAGATGCATCCAGATTTTCAGCCTCTTTTTTGAGGGAAAAATGTGCGTCTTATATTCCAAAAAATACGGTAACTGCTGTGCTGTTGTTGCTCTAGCCCCACCTAGTGGCCGGGGGCAGATAAGCCTAACTATAAGGTCTGAAGCCAGACTCCATTTTCTGTCGGCCTTTGGAGAAGACGGAAGCAGCCGTTGTGACCGAGACCCCTGGTCATCCGGAGACGGCCTCCCTCCCTCACACGGAGCATTGCTGGGGAGGTTCCAGCTGCTTCTTTGCTGGCTGTTAGTTAATGCTGCCTATCTCGTCTTTCTATTTGATTTCCACTCTTTGCATCTCCTCAGTTTCACCTGCCCTCTTCTCCCAATAAAGCATCCAGATCCACGCCAGGCTCCCTTTCACTGGAGGAGAAGAGGGGGGCTTAGCTGCCTGTCCAGCTGCAATCAGACCCACGTGCAATGGGGACGGAAGAAAGGTGGAATTCCACCAGGCTAATCACAAACCCACAAATACAGGAATTTATTTTGAAAAAAATACAGCATTTTCCAATTAGCAGTGCTAAATATAAAAATGCCATGGTATCTACTCTTTGGAAGCATAAATTCCCTGAGTAATTAAATTGTCCAGATCTGTTGAGATGGTTCCCCTCCTTCTCCTCTGGATTCCTTCTCCAAAGGATCTGAGATTAATGGATCCATATTGGGACCCCCATACCTGCCATGGCTGCAGCTTTGGAGACCCCAACATCTTTTCATCCTCCTTCCTTCCCCTCCTCGATCTGGAGGAATATGCAGCATTCATGGCATGGGCCAGAGTCTTCATGAGACTGTAATGTTGATAGCCATTTTGGACCCTTAATCTGTCCCTTTTCCTTTGTGCCTCCAGTGGTGCTTTCTGGATGCATCTTCTACGGCCTTTGACAGAAAAGACATTCTTTGAAAGAGAACAATGAAAATAATGATCTTGAAACTTTACTTCCACAAAGAAATGGAGTTTAAAGGCAGAATCTATTGGCCTTTCATTTCCCAAATAACCAAAGTTCCAAATACTATGGATGTATTTGAGAAGTCTGTGCTTCTTTATTTGATATGCTGAAAAACTTGTGATGATCCAGACTTTCCCCTCAATGGGTCCTGGGAGACGCATAAGTGTTAAATGGAAAGGAAGAATTCTGTCCCAAAGGGAATCAAATTCTATGAAATGAACAAAGACGTTGATTTGTGTCCACTTAGAGAGGGAATCCCTGAGGAATGCAGTATATCCAGTCTTTGAGAACAGTTGTGATATAACCACACAAATTCCATTCCTGACAAGCACAGGAGGGAAAATCCTCATGAAATTCTCTCCATTTTCTGTGTCTGAAGCAAAGAGGCCAATCAGGGTCCATCTGAAGTGGAGGAGCAGCTGCACAATTGCTGGGTACTGGAATCCTTCTTTGGGGAGAATGTGGTGGAAAAAGGGGAAATTGCTTTTATCACTCAGAGCCTCTGAAGCTGTAAAATAATTGATCTGAAAAAGGAATTGAAAGGATTAGAGCCGTGATGGGGAACCTGTGGCATGCAGAGTGTCCTCTCCTGGTACGCCAGCCACCCCAGCCCAGCTCCACTAGCATCCACATGCAGGCGCTCCTCCTTCCAGCCTTTGTGGAGGGCCAGGGCGGGGGACGCGTGAGAATGCAGTGGGTGGAGGGGGCGCTCACATTGTGCAGGAAACTCCAGTGGGCTGGAAGTAAGTGTGAATGGCCTTCCCCCCCCCCCCAGTGCTTCCTGGCTCAGTGGGAGGCTTCCTTCAGCCTTCAAACAGTTGCAGGGCTTGTTTGGGGTTTTTTGCTTCCAGGTTAGTGCAGGAGGCTTTCCAGGGCCAAAATCGGGTGCAGAAAGCACAGGGTGTTTTTTCCCCATTTTGGCCCTGAAAAGCCTCCTTCACCAACCTGGAAGCAAAAAACCCCAAACAAGCCCTGCAACTGTTTGAAGGCTGAAGGAAGCCTCCAACTGACCCAGGAAGCACTGGATAGCCAGGCCATTCACACTCACTTCCAGCCCACCAGAGTTTTCTGCCCCAGGGCAGAAATGAAAACCTGTCCTGTGGAGCCTACTGCCACTTGGGCGGAGGAGGACGACGACACAAAGAAGAAGAGGAGGAGGAGGAGAATGGCGAGGCTTTGCAGGAGACGGCAGGGAGCAGGTCAGCTGGGGCTGGCTGGCTGGCTGGGGAGGGGGCAATCATGGTGCTTAGGTGGCAGCAGCCTGCATGGCCCAACTGTGCTGGGGGGGGGGGGGAATAAGAGGCCCTGCTTGAATGGGGATGAAAGTACACACACACCCTGCCTCCCTGCTCAGGTGTCGGCCACACCAGTTTGGGTGCTCTGGCTGAAGCACACTTTCTCTGACACACAAACACAAACACACACTTAGATTACTCTCTTGCCCTCCCTGTCTCTGTCTGGCCCCATTTGCTGCTCCTTGAGACAAAGAAGCCTCATTAAGTAGCTAAGTGGAAAGTAGTTGGGGGGGGGAGCAGGAAACCTGCAGGTAACCGCTTTCCCCACCCACCCACCCACCCCCGAGAATGAAAGTTTCTGGATCCCTGACTCTGCAAAAGAAGATGGGTGCCTGAATCTGCACAATATTATAGCACCCAGGAGCGTCCATTCTCGGCACAAAAAGCATTTCCCAGCCAACTCTCCTCTCCCTTCTTCAAAGGCAAAGAAGCCGAGAAACAAGAGAGGAGACAGAGGTTTGGAAAGTAAGTGAGTCCTTGTTGCAGGAAGGGAGGGAGAAGCAGGAGGTAACTTAGTGGGTTGGGGAGGCCTTGAGGGTCTCTTCTATCACTAGGACCCCCATGGCCTTCCCCACCCTGAGATACAATACAATAGCAGAGTTGGAAGGGACCTTGGAGGTCTTCTAGTCCAACCCCCTGCCCAGGTAGGAAACCCTATACCGTTTCAGACAAATGGCTATCCAACAACTTCTTAAAGACTTTCAGTGTTGGGGCATTCACAACTTCTGGAGGCAAGCTGTTCCACTGATTAATTGTTCTAACTGTCAGGAAGTTTCTCCTCAGTTCTAAGTTGCTTCTCTTCTCGATTAGTTTCCACCCATTGCTTCTTGTTCTACCCTCAGGTACCTTGGAAAATAGTTTGACTCCCTCTTCTTTGTGACAACAACTGAGATATTGGAACACTGCTATCATGTCTCCCCTAGTCCTTCTTTCTATTAAACTAGACATACCCAGTTCCTGCAACCGTTCTTCATATGTTTTAGTCTCCAGTCCCCTAATCATCTTTGTTGCTCTTCTCTGCACTCTTTCTAGAGTCTCCACATCTTTTTTCCATCGTGGCGACCAGAACTGAATGCAGTATTCCAAGTGTGGCCTTACCAAAGCATTATAAAGTGGTATTAACACTTCACATGATCTTGATTCTATCTCTCTGTTAATGCAGCCTAGAACTGTCTTGGCTTTTTTGGCAACTTCTGCACACTGCTGGCTCATATTTACGTGGTTGTCCACTAGGACTCCAAGATCCCTTTCACAGTTACTACTGTTGAGCAAGGTACCACCTATACAGTACCTGTGCATTTCGTTTTTGTTGCCTAAATGTAGAACCTTACTCTTTTCACCATTGAATTCCATTTTATTAGATAGTGCCCAATGTTCAAGTTTGTCAAGATCCTTCTGTATCTTTAGCCTGTCTTCTGGAGTGTTGGCTATTCCTGCCAGCTTGATGTCATCTGCAAATTTGATGAGTTCCCCATTTATTCCCTCATCCAAATCATTGATGAAGATGTTGAAAAGTACTGGGCCCAAAACAGAGCTTTGAGGTACTCCACTGCATACCTCCCTCCATGTAGATGCAGTTCCATTGAGGACTACACGTTGAGTGCGGTTGGTCAGCCAGTTACGAATCCATCTGGTGGTGGTCATGGGCACATTGGTGTCATTGAATTCTGAGCTCTTAGGAAAGTATCCCCTCCTTGTGGGTTGCAAACAGCTGTTTCCAGTGGGGAAAAAAGGACAAAGCAATTGGGGAAATAGTTTCCTTTGCTATATTTCCAGTCTGAATTAGACCATGGCAGGGGCCCTACAGAAGAGATCTTTCAAGGATCATTATGTATTCATAGAAAAGCAACTAACTTAGTTCTGCTCTTAAATGCTAAAGCTGTTGTACATAAAAAACAGAGGAGCTCTGATCAACTACCAGAGCCATCATTTTGACAGTTTTGCTGTCCTGTAGTCTGTCCCTATAAAATGCAAGCATGGAATAAACTGAGCCTGGTTTGTTCTCGGTCTTTTAAGTGGCCACAAACTACTAGCAAAAGTGGCATTTGATCACAAGGCAAGGAATGTTTCCCCTTTTGCATTGGAGCATCCAAGAAGGGACAGGAAAGACAAAGAAAAAGACGGAAAGAGGAGAAGAGAGCAAGGAAGCAAAAAGAAGGAACGAGGGGAAGAAAGAATGAAGAGGGAAGGAAAAAGAAAGGAAGGAAGGAGATTATAATGAGAGAGAGTGAGGTAAATCCTGCCTTAGCACTTGATCACCAACAGCCCTGTTGCCTTTTACCATCTCCTTGTTTCATCCTCCTGACTTCTCCTGGTTGTCTCCAATCCTATCATTGAGTATGCTTTGGTTACAAAGCTAGGTCTCGTAAGGAGAGGGAGTGGGCCTCCCTCTGACCCACATACTTTGCCCTCCTGCACTCCCCATGGGACACCAAGGAGAGTGAGCACAGCAGTGGGAACTAGCCATGCCCACCATGGCCTCCGAAGTCAACCACAATGGGGTCCTCATTGAAATTGAGTTTGACACCCCTGGACTAACAGATGACCTGAGTGCTGCATGTGTTGCTCTCAAACTTACAAAGTATGAGTCAAGGTTAGAAAAATTATCAGCTTGCATTCAACAGCAAAGGTCACATTAATCAAAAGCATGCCAAATGCAAACGTTTACCTTTCAATAAAAAGGTGTTTGTATCATTGAAAGTGCTGTTATGGGGGGGGGGGTTAGAGAAAAGACATTAATTATGTATGAATTGTTTTTCTAAACTAAAACCTCATTATTCATATTAAATTGCCGTGTTGGCACTCCGAGATAAATAAGTGGTTTTGGGTTGCAGTCTCTAAAAGGTTTGCCATCACTGCATTAGAGCATACACAGAGTGTAACCTAATTCAGCTTTTGTTAAATTGCTGTTGAGAGAAGCTCCATTGTAACATAAGGTGCCAGCTACATAGATAAAACTTCTAGGCGAATTGCCAAGCTTAGCCTAGCAAAGTAACGTCTTGTGAAAAGTAAAATGTGGAATCTGCCAAGTAGCCTTGCTTGTACCTTAAAATGTGTGTTCAGCATTCCATAACAAAGCTATGAGTTATACTCCAAAAATGGATTTCTTTTCCATTCTACAGTCTATGGTTTTCAGAGTGCTGACAAAAATCATGAAATTTGCGTGATATCAAATTATGTTTCTATAGCAATGACGTTCTGTGCAAGCCAGTCTTTTGCTTTCTGCAGAAATAAAAGCTGATAATCCATAGCTTCGTCTTCAGCGTTTCACTGGACTTATCAGATTCTGAGCTGCATTCAAAAACCTTACACAATGAAGAATGCTGTGTTATATTTGGGGTCAGATCAAGTCCAAACTATTATATTTTAATAAATACAATCTTGTTCTCATGAAGGCATTAGAATAATTTGTTAATTGGACATTGTTCAAAATATTAAAGACAGAATATTAGCAAGATTGTATTATAAAAGTGGAAAATAATAAATAAATTTAAAAAACTATAAACAATGTAAATCATATTACTGTATTTCACACCTATAATTTATTGCAATTAGATTAACATGTGCAAATGCCAACTGAAGTATTCTATTCCAATAAAGGGCCTACTATAATTTTTGAGGATTGCTGCATATTTTAATGCTTCTAAGGCCCAGATTCTTTGTGGAGGAATCTTTTTAGCTTCTCCAGTTGTACAAGAAACAGGGAGACCTCAGTTCCTCATACAATTTGTCTGTGGTAGAATCCAAGATTGGTCTTTAATTGAAGTTTTGTCTGTTCTAAGAGCCACAATTTTCTGAGACTGTCAATTTCCATAGATTAAATTTTATGCCAATACCCATATTTTCTGATTTTAGACAAAGCAGAAATTGTGTAAATTCTCAAATGAGCTCTGAGGGCAGCAGCTGGAGTCCTTTGGTCCACCCCAAGATACTCCTCAGAGGTTGTGATTGGGTTGGTTCTGCTGGTGGTTTCTCTCTGAAGCCCCAGACATCAGATTGATGTAAGAACATGGGGGAAACCTTGGCTCCAAATACTTTAATAATTGGGGCTGAGGAAGCTGGAGAGCTTTGAGGTTTTCATTTAAGCACCACTTTCACTCATGTCTTTGATCTAACTGAGCTTCTTTGATGATGAGGGAGCCAAGATTCAGTCAAAGAGAAAACAACCCCAGGTAAGGAAAGGTCTTATTTGCTCTATTGGCTGACCATCTATGGCTACGATGTCATTTCCCAAAGACCATAACTTTTGAACTTGATTTATTAATTATCAGATAATTATTATGAGAAAAGAACCCAAGTCTTCCTCACAGGGTACATAATCCAATATGTAAGTATGATAATATCACAGTGTAAATCAGCATGTTCCAATAGGTATTTAGCATGCTAAACATATGTACCCATAAAAGAACTTATCACAAAATTAAAGGGTTGGAAAGGATCTTTGAGGTCTTCTAGTCCAACCCCCTGCTCAAGAAGGAGACCCTATACCAGGGGTCCTCAAACTATGTCCCACGGGCCGGATACAGGCCACTGAAGCCATTAATCTGGCCCACGTGGGACCATGAGGCTGCCCCGCCCAAATCACCCCGCCCACTTGCCAGTCCCCACCCACCGGCTGAGTGCACGCCTTACCTTCGCAAGCCCCATGGACTGAAACTGCAAAGTAAGATCAAAGTTTTGGGCCGGCAGAGTGCTTCTGGGGGCTGGGGAGGCCAGAAATGGGATGCACGGAGGCCCCAAGAGGGGAAATGGTGCCCTCTGCTTCAGATTCTTAGCTTGGGCTAAGTGAAATGCAAAGCCATGTTGACTGGCACGCGTGGTCTTGCCCGTTGCTCTTCCGGGTTTCTAATGTGCCTGTGAGCATGACGATCAGCTGGCCTTTACATGCGCGGCAGTGCCAGGAACTGGAAGAGGAGCTGCCTGGTGCACATGTATGGACCAACATGCACACTGGTCAACTCCTCTTCCAGGTTGTATCCCTGACAAGAGCACTTGGTGCCAAAAGGGTTCGCCATCAATGCCCTATTCCAAGGTTGGTTTTATCAAGGCATTATAAAATGGTACCAATACTTCTCGTGATTTGGATTCTATCCTTCTGTTGATGCAGCCTAGGATTGCAGTGGCTTTTTTTGGCTGCTGCCACACATTATTGGCTCACATTTGAGAGATTGTCCACTAAGATTCCAAGATCCCTTTCACAGTTCCTGCTGTTGAGCCAGGTTTCCCCTAATCTGTACTTGTACATTTGGTTTTTCTAGCCTCAGTGTAAGACTCAGGGGTTGCCACAAAGAAGATAGAGTCAAATTACTTTCCAAGGCACCTGAGGGTAGAACAAGAAGCAATGGATGGAAACTAATCAAGGAAAGAAGCAACTTAGAACTGAGGAGAAACTTCCTGACAGTTAGAAGAATTAATCAGTGGAACAGCTTGCCTCCAGAAGTTGTGGAAATCTTTAAGAAGATGTTGGATAGCCATTTGTCTGAAACGGTATAGGGTTTCCTGCCTAGGCAGGGGGTTGGACTAGAAGACCTCCAAGGTTCCTTCCAACTCTGCTGTTGTATTACTTTACTTTTCTCTATACTGAATTTCCTTTTGTTAGATAGGCCCAGGGTTCAAGTCCATGTAGATCCATCTGGATCTTGAGCCTATCTTCTGGGCTGTTGCTTATTCCGGTCAGTTTAGTGTCATCTGTAAATTTGATGAGTTCCCCATCTATCCCTCATCCAAACCATTGATGAAGATGTTGAAGAGGACTGGGCCTAAAATAGTCCCCCACTGCTTGTTTCCCTCCATGCAAATGTAGTTCCATTGAGGACCACAGGCTGAGTCCATCTGGGGGTGATGCTGTCTATCCCACATATTTTTAGCTTACCAAGAAGTAGATGGTGGTTTACTTTGTCAAAGCCTTTCTAAAATCCAAGTACTGGAAACTATGTGCACTGCATTTCACTGGTCCACTAATTTAGTAATTTTTGGCAAGAAAGAAATAACATTTATTTATGATGTGTTTTTGGATCCTTCATTAGTTGAAGTAAATTGTCAATATGAGGAGAGAATAACAAGAGTTCAAATATGCATCCTTCCCTTCCTCCTTGGTAAGTTTCAATCCTTCTTCTCATTGCTCCATTGAGCCCCAACCTCCCTCTCAAACAAGGACCTGGAGAAAGAGCCTGGATCAGGGCCAACAGGCGGAGCTCCATTTTGAGGGCAATCAATTTCCTATATAATATTTCTCAGTTAATTATGACAAATGCACTAACATCTAGAAAGCCAGCAAAACCGTGTTTTACTTCGCTGATGTAGATTAGATATTTCAAGACAAATTTGTTACCAATATTAGATTATTGACATGAATATTTCTTATAAAATCTATATAGCTATTCACTACCTAAAACCTTCTGTTTCTTCTGCAAGGAATGCATTTTTCTCAAGTTTAACTAAGAGGATCCAGGCATACATTTCAGCCACAATATCTGCTAGTCTATTTGGCCTATAATTGCTAGAGTCCTTTTTATTCCACTTTTTAGATAGATAAACTGCTACTATTGCCAACTTCAATCCGAGTGGATATTGTTAATATGTGGAAATGAAGATGCCAATAGAGGCCCCAACAACCAGGGATATTTTTTGATCAGTTAAATAGTTGGTAGACTGTCTTCTTCGGGGAATGTATTGCTTGCATTTCTGGCCTTTTATGATTAATCTCAACATGAACGTAATGGGGTAAAATATTGACTTTTTTACTAATATGAAGAAAAGCAGATTTTGAATTCCATGGAAAAGACAAGATTGCAACTATTGCTCACCCACCACCACCCATGCCTCACTTTTCCAGATGGAAAAAAACACACATAAACCTGTGGGACTTTGTAGGTGCCTCCTAATGTTGACATCTGGATGGAGATGGCCCTTCCAGCTGCATCAAGAAGAGCCAGAAGGTTCTCCTTCCTTCCACAGCCGTAGTTGGGGACATTGGCTTCTCCAGTAGAGAGAATGTCCAGCAAAGCATCTGAAGTGCAGAAAGTGCTCCAATAGTTGGCATGGATGTTGTAGCCAAGTGTGAGATTGTGCAGGAGCTGGGAATTCTTGTTGACCATTTCAATGTTGAAAATGAACATTAAGGTATCTGCAAAACCATAAAAATCCCTATTGTAAAAAAAATGTTATTATAATGGGCAGCAACACATACTTTTTTTAAAAAAAAATAAGCCTCCAAAAGCCTACTGAGCCTTAAGCCAACATTGATCCAAAGCAATGATCAGTTATACAAATATGGAAATGGGCTGAGGTACAGCAACTACAATTGGTTCCACTACTACTTTAAATAAAATTCATTATTCAAGTAATAAATTAAGGATTGAACTGAGAGAGTAAAATAATCTGCAGCCCTTTCAGCTTTTTTTTCAGGCCGATTTTTCGATTTGTTTCTTTCACAAAATCAGACAAAAGAGAGAAGCCATGGAAATCAAAATCATTGAGGAAATTAGACATAATCTCCAATATAGGAATAAATGAAAAATAAAAACAGCAAAGAAGGAGAGTGTTAGAATGGAGGGAGTGCAACTCTATCACCCTGAATGACTTACCGATCATGGAAAACCAACTGAAGAGAAGGAGCCACGTTGAAAAGCAAGTTTGTATGCAATATTTCCTTTCCAGTGGTGACTATACCAATGAGATGGTCTCCTGGGCTGTAAAAGCTCTGTGCTTGTTTTCCATCCTGGTGCTCCAAACTCTGCGGGCATTTCATTCTCAGCTTCCCAGAGAGTGGATGGGACACCAGCAGCATCAGAAGCAGAAGCAGGAGGTCCATCATTCATGGGGTGAATCAATGAATCCCTTTTCTGTTTCTAAAGAAGAATTAGAAGAATTCAAAGTATTCTCACAAGGTGGAATATGATTGAGTTGCTTTCCTGATTGAAACACAGAGAAACTCTCAGCTTCATCTGGAAAGGAGAGAGACGGACATTCAAGAGCACAGACCCTGCCTGTCCCTAAACTCCATATTTCTCTGCCCAAAGTCTCCCCTGGAGGATTCGGCCAAAGAGCAGAGCTGAAACTTTTATCATAATTCTCCCTCTCAGGAGGGATCCCTGGATAATTCAACCAGTCCTTGGACTGAAAAATTGTTGGGAAATTCTCTGGAGGGAAATGAAAGGGAAATAATCCCCAAGTGATTCATAATAACAGGGGCAGATATCGAATTAATGCCATCATCTAGAATTGAGAGATTTGGGGTCTCCATGCTTGAAACTGAGCCCAGAGGGAACACACAGCACCTGTGGCTGAAGAAACAAATAAATCTGAGATTTGTTGGCATAGTGATAAAAGACAAAACTCCAGGGACCAGTTAATGGCAGAGCATATCACAGAACTGAAATAGTTGGCAGCTGAGTTGGAACCAAAATGTACTTTATTTTGAAAGCTAATGCTCAAGGGCACCACACAAAAGGGCTGATGCTATAGTATGGCCTGTCTCCAAGAACAAAATCAACTTTACTGAAAAACTAGTTACCAGAATTTTGCAGAGTTAAAAAATAATGAGAGAGAGAAAGAGGGAGGGAGGGAGTGGGGGGAGACAGAGAGGTTAGAAAAAACGAAATCAGGGCTGCTTCTCACCCCATGGAATGAACTCAGGAAGGAAGGAAGGAGAGGGGGAGAGGGAGGAGAAAAGTTAAAAGAAATGAGTGAAAAGATGTCAAAATCAAGGCATGAAGTAAGCATGCCTTAGGAGATAAATGCCTCTTTGCTGATGTTATGATATTACTTTATAGTTTCAACTTGGGTTGTTGAGAAGAGTTGGTTCCTACTGTGCTAACAATTGTTTTAAAATTAATCAATGAAAGTCAACAGTTAGGGTGTTTAGAAAATAACATCATAGCCATAGATGGCTATTTGATGGTGAGTCAATAGAGTGAATTAACATCTTTCCTTATTTAGGGTAGTTTTCTCCAGAACTGAAAGTTCACTCACTCTTGTTCAATGAAGCGCCTTTAGAGCAGGGAACTCAGTGAATTTGCTGCTTAAATTTTAAAAACCATCCAGCTTCCTTTGCCCAATATATTAAAGTCTGTATTTCCAAGCTCCTATATCAAACTATAGTTAAAATAGTTCATGCTTAGTACAATTCCAGTCCCAGCATCTGAAGAGTATCTTAGAGATGGATAAATGAACTTTAGCTTCTGCCCCCAGAACTAATTTAGGAAGTTGTTCATTTTTCTCTCTCACTAAAATTGGGGAATATTATTATTGATCTAAAATGAAATTAGTGGAAAATGAGAGAACCCCAAAATCTGGTCTGTCAGAACCAACAAAATTTCAATTACAGACCACTTTCCTTGAACATCTGACAAATCCTATTGGGAGCTGTGGTTTCCCTGTCTCTTGTGTCCTCGGAGAACAAGTTCAAGAGAAGGCTGCATAAAGAATCTGGGATATCCGAGCAGAGAAAGATACACCCAACCTCAGTAAGGTTGGCACATTGAAGTGGATGAGCTGCTACAAACAGACCTCCCAAATTTCCAAGTATTGAGACACAGAAATGCCTTAATATCTCAGGGTCGTATTTATTTGAGCAAGATTTGAAAAGCTAGTCATAATGGTTAATCAAAGAAATATAATCAACTGCTTACAATGAAAAGGGTTTTATTTGTGGAGCCGCAGTTAAGAAGATGGCATGCATCTTAATACATCTGTTATTGGAATGTCTACTGTCTAAGAAAGAGAAAGATCTTGGACTGCATTGTTAGACAAATGACCCATTGCTTAAATCAAAACAATTGATTTCCTGGGTGGTCAGAATTCCAAAATTACATATAATGCAGCCCCTTATTGGAGCAAAACTCTTCCATTGAGATCTGGATATGTGGGTATGACTGTGGCAAATTTTAAGGGTAATGCATAAATATGTTTTCCAGTCTTTAGTCATATTATTTCTCACTTATTTTTTTTATTACTTTCCATTTTTTATATATGGACTTATTATGCTCTGTGTTCTACATTACTCTTGATATGGCTTAATGGCTAATTGACAATAAATTCTTCTAATAGGTTCCTGAGAACCAGGTTGGATTTATTAAAATCTAACGTTTTGGATTTGATCTAACCCCCAATATAACACGGCATTCTTCATTGCTTTTTTAGATCAGTGATAGAATTGCTTCAGAGACCCTGAGACATAAAAATCAGTTCCCCTTTTTCCACCAGATGTTCTCCAAAGAAGGGATCCAGTACCCAGCCATTGTCCAGCTGCTCCTCCATTTCAGATGGACCCTGATTGGCCTCTTTGCTTCAGACACTGAGAAGGGAGAGAATTTCATGAGGACTTTAATTCCAATGCTTGTCAGGAATGGAATTTGTGTTGTTGTATCACAACCATTCTCCACAGAGGGAAATACAGCTCCCCTGTCTAAGTGGAGACAAGTCCATGTCTTTGTTCACTTCCTGGAACATGTTCCTCTTGCAAACAGAGTTCTTCCTTTCCATTCAGCACTTGCACACTTGCCAGGACCCACTGAAGGGAAAGTTTGGATCTTGTCAATCTTGGGTGAAGCGACAATGAGAAGGCACAGGCTTTTCAAATATGTCCACAGTATTTGGAATTTTGCTTTTCAGGAAAAAAGTCTTAAGGATGATCCCATGAACACAGTTTCTTTGCGGGACCTCAATATCAAGATGAGTATTTTCACTGTTGTTAGATCGGGCAATGGATAGGCAGACACAGGCTAACAGTGCAACAGCTCTTTATTAACAGCAACAACAAGTGTGACCAATCCAGTAAAGATAGGGTCTGACATCAGCCCTTTTATAGGGAGCTGTCAGACTCTCAGCCAATAAAATCAAACCTCTGTTCCCGCCGGAACAGAGGACCTTGGTGGAAACCATACTTACTTTTATAGATATCTAACACCCCTCCAGTCTTAGATGGAACAATCCTACTGGTAACATAGTCATGCAGGTAGGCAGGCTTTTGTGTACCTCTGCCTGACCTGCACAGTTCAGTAGGCGGGGTTCCCTTGGACAGGTCAGACGGACCTGTTTGCTCTGCAGCTCCGCTTGGTGGAAGCTCCTGGAATCTTCCAGAGGCTGCGGCTGGAACTTCTAGAGCCAGTTCGCTCAGAGCTCGCTGTGAGCCTGCAACACCACCAGATAAGTATTCCGGACAACTCGGGCTTGAGCTGACTGTAGGAGGAGTGAGCAGTTGCTCCATTTGGGTAGGGCTTTGGCTAACTCAAGCAGGAGTTACCACTGGTGGTCTAAGATTGGAGTTGGAGAGGCGGCCACGGAGTTGGTCAATATGCCTTCTCCAATTCCTACCGTCCTCAAGCTCTAGAAGGTAGGAGCGAGGGCCGGTGATCTCTATCACCGTGGCAGGAATCCACAGAGTTCCCCTGGCATAGTTGTCGGCTTATACCGAGTCCCCTACACTAAAATTCCGAATTTTGTTTGTGGAGTCTGTGGGCGAAGCAGCAGAACAATTTGGGTGTAGCCGGTCTAAGTGGGATCTTAGCCAGCGACCCATGAGGAGCTCAGAGGGCCTTCTCCCAGTGGTGGCACTGGGTGTGATATGTTGAATTAGGAGGTAATGGTCAACCCGTGTTTGCCAATCTCCTGGGCCCATCCTAGAGAGGGACTCTTTTGCAGATCACACCATTTGTTCCGCCCAGCCATTGGAAGCCGGATGGAATGGTGCGACCAGGGCATGCCGATTTCCCTGGGCTGCTAGGAAGGTCTCAAAAGGCATGGCTGTGAATTGGGGGCCGTTGTCTGAGACCAAGACATTGGGCAGGCCGTGCCTGGAGAAAAGTCTCCGTAGTACCTTGATGACCAACTCTGCCGTTGTAGAGGTCATCAGGGCTACCTCTAACCACTTTGAGTAGGTATCCACAACTACTAAGAATGTTTGGCCGTGAACTGGGCCAGCAAAGTCTATATGCACCCTAGACCATGGTGCTTGAGGATGCTCCCACTCCTTAGCAGGCACCTCTGGGGGAGCAGGTCTGGACTCCTGGCATGGTGTACAGGTAGCCACCCATTCTTCTATCTCCCTGTCCATGTTAGGCCACCATACGTAATTCCTTGCCAGGGACTTCATCCTGAGAATCCCTGGGTGCCCTACATGTAAAGCTTCCAATACTGCAATGCACAGTTTGGGTGGAACAACGACTTGGTCTTCCCACAGTAGGCAACCATTCACAACAGACAATTCATCATGTTTACAAAAATACATTTTTAACTCAGACCCCACATGCCCCTTGGGCCACCCCCTCCACACACAGTTCATAATTTGTTTAACAGTGGAGTCTTTGGCAGAGTAGCGGGCCACATCATTAGACGAGACAGGACCAGTCTCCAAACAGTCAATAAGTAAGACTGACATCTTGGGTGTCGGTTCAGCAAGGATTTCTGGCAATGGGCAACAACTCAACGTGTCTGCATATCCCAAGGTCGCGCCAGGTCGGTGCACCAGCCAGTAGGAATAAGCACCCAAGAAAATAGTCCACCTCGTCATACGCGGTGAAAGTGACACAGGATTTGGTCTGTCCCCAGCCAGCAAAGCCAAAAGCGATTTGTGATCGGTAATGAGTTCAAACTCCCACCCATAGAGATATTCGTGTAATCTTTTCACCCCAGCCACAGCAGCCAAAGGTTCACGGTCCAACTGGCTATAGTTCCTTTCTGCGGCAGATAGGGTCCTGGAATAAAATGCTATGGGAGGGGGGGTTCAGTCCCGTTAGGCATGCAGTGGCTGAGGATGGCTCCGACACCAAAAGGTGATGCATTGCAGGTCAACACCAAAGGCAGGGTCTGGCTGTATTGGATGAGGAATGACTTGGCCGACAGGAGTCTTTTGACTGTGGCAAATGCGGCTCTTCCCCAGGACCACTTCGTGTTCTTTGTTAGGAGGCAGTGAAGGGGTTCAGCAATGGTGGCTTTCTGTTGTAGAAAGACGTTGTAAAAATTAAGGAGCCCGAGGAGCGCCTGCAGCTCGGTTTGATTGCGATGTATAGGGGCGTCCTGAATAGCTTTAATTTTTTGAGAGGTCAGATGAATCCCAGAGCCATCAATTAGGTACCCCAGGAATTTGACCCTTGGCACATTTATTTTACATTTTTCTTTTTTAAGGCAGAGGCCTTTTTCTCGAATTCTTGTCAAAACTGCGCGAACTCATTTTAAAAGTTGCACCTCATTTGCAGCCGATACCAATATGTCATCAAAATAGGGGACAACTCCTGGAATCCCCTGCAAAAGCCGTTCCATGACGCTTTGGGACAGTCCAGGGGTGATACCAGTGACATGCAGTCAGGTGAGGCAAGTGAGGCACAGCCTCACCACTCTCATCATGAAAAAAAAAGTAAAAGGAAAAAGCTGAGCTAGTTGCTGCCTCACCGTGGATGACTCTGCTTAACCTCACTGGTGCTCTCCCTCCCCAAGTGTAGTGACTTCCTCCTCAGGCCCCCATTCATTTCTCTCTCACACACACACAGCTGGATAAAACTATATAAAAATCTAGCCCAGCTTCACTGATTACAAGTTTGAAAAGGCAACGTGGCTCCACCTGCAATCAAACTACACTTGGGGAGGGAGAGCACAAGCGAGCACTGAGGAGACCACAGGAGGAGGCAGGAAGCCAGGCAAAGAGCCATGCTGTAGTACACACACTTCCCCCCAGCCTCTTTCTTTTGGAAGGCTCGGCTCCCCTCCGGCTTCTCTGCCTCTCCTCTCACCCCAGCCTGCCAGCAGGAGGTGGTGGGTGGGCTTTATTGTGTTCCAGGCATTTCCCACCCAGACAGCAGGCTGCATTTGCAATGGTGGAGATGTTTGGGAAAGGCAGCAGGGTAATGGCGGGGGGGGGATGCCAGAGGAGCTGCTTTCAAGCCACTGGAAAAGATATCCAATCCAACTTTTGTGTGTGGGGGGGTTTGTTTGAGAGTGAGTGAGAGAGGGAAGGGGTAGGAGAGATAGTCCAATCCAACTTGTGTGTGTATGTGTGTGTGTGTGTGTGTGTGTGTGTTTGAGAGAGGGGGAGGAAGGGAGAGAGGGAGGAAGGAGGGGAAGGAGAAGAAAAAGAAAAAGAAAGAAAGAGCAAAGGAGAAAAACAAATGCTGTCACTTTAAATTGGAACTGAGCATGCCTGGCTGTGGAATTCTGGGAGTTGAAGTCCACAAGTCTAAAAATATTTGAAACCCAGCACTGTGTCAGTGCCTCACCAGTCATAAACCTCACCGCACGTCACTGGGCGATACTAATGCTGAATTGCAGGCGGTGACATTTGAAGGCACTCCTGTGCGTCACAATGGTTTGAGCCTCCACTGTAGTGCCATCTACTGGCAATTGCTGGTATGCCTTTGCCATGTCTAATTTCGCGAACATTTTTCCAGGACCTAGTGAATGGAGAAAGTGCTGTACGATAGGTACAGGGTACACGCTTTGTTGTAGCGCCTTATTTATTGTATATTTGTAATCCACGCAGATGCGGACTGACCTGTCAGCTTTGACAGGTGTCACTATCAGGGTCTCCCAGCATATGTGATCGACCGGCTCTAGGATTCCCTGGCCTATGAGCTTGTCAATTTCCCTCTCAATTTTAGGGCGGAGAGCGAAAGGCACTCTCCTGGGTTTAAGCCTTATTGGCGCTATGTTGGGGTCCAAATTGAAAGAAATTGGGGTCCCCATATACTTACCCATGCCCGGGCTGAAGACATCCTCAAACTCCTTAAAGATGGCTTCGGCGCCGTCGTCTTTCAGAGCGTTCGATGTTGGGACGTTTGCCACAGTGTGGATGTCGGTTACCTCAAGGCCTAGGGCCTGGAACCAATCTAGCCCTAGGAGGCTTTGCAGGTTGCCGCTGACCACCATCACCGGGAGTCTTCCTCTAAACTGATTGAAGTTCACCCTGAACGTGCCTTGGCCCACGATGGGGACTTGGTTCCCCTGGTAGTCTCTCAGGCGGATGTCAGGGGTGCAAAGGTGCCACTTCATGAGGCTAGGGATAGCCTTCTTCAGGGTCACCATTGTCTATCTCTATCTCGCATGGGGAGTTCTCTATTAGGACAGTGACTCTTAGCTTTTTTGGCCGCCTGGTGCGCACTTGTCCTATCGATGTGTGATAGGTAACTCTATTGTCCCCTTCAGATTGTCTTGGGGCTTTCTGCCAGGATCCTGAGTTGGCCTTCGGCCGGCGGTGTGCCACGTTCCTGTTGCCAGGCTGCCTCAGGGAATTTGCTCCAGCACACCTTGGCTATGTGCCCCGTCCTTCCACAGCGCTGGCAGGTTGGGTCTCTGAAGTGGAAGCTTTGCCTGGCGTGCTCACCACCACAGCTAGTACAGGGAGGAGAAGGTTGTTTAAATTTGCGCGCCAGCTGGGTGTGGCTACTGCAGCCTCGCGATGAATGTGTGTAGTCTTTCGAGCTTCTGGAGCCGCGTTCTGGCACTGCAAAACCTCGGTCAATTTGGTGCCTGATTCTGATGCCCTGGCTTCGTCCAGGGCGATCAGTAAGGAGAGGTTTCATCGTGCCAGCAACCTCCTTTGCAGATTAATGTCCCGTACGCTGCATATTATGCGGTCCAGAATCAGATCATCCAGGTCCCTAAATTCACAGTATGCAGCAGCCTTGCGAAGCGCCGCCACATAATCTTTTATCGATTCTCACTCTTTTTGATTCCTGGTGTTAAACTAGTGTCGGCGAACGTATTTGGATGGCTTTCCTGCATAGTGGGTTTGAGCGTTTGTTGGAGTGCGGACCAGGCAACTTACTGCAGTGGTGTCAGCTCTGACAGGTTCTTCGCCATCTCGAACACTTCCCGGCCACAGTACCCGAGGAACATGTTCTTTTTCCGGCCATCTGGTATGCCCGCAAGGTCGTTGGCCTCTAGGAAACATTCGAAGCGGAGCATATACAACTCCCAGTGCTCAGAGACTGGGTCATATGGAGTCCGTGGGGCATGCATGGCCATTTTCTTTGTTGGAGAGGGCGATTTAAGCTTGCCGCTCGAAAATGGTCGCTTGATGACGCGCTGAGCTCCGGGCTGGATAACTTGCTGGATTTTCTGTGCTCTTTTTGGTTTGCCTAGCTGCCTTCCAATCCCATCCTCGTCGCCAGTGTTACATCGGGCAATGGATAGGCAGACACAGGCTAACAGTGCAACAGCTCTTCATTAACAGCAACAACAAGTGTGACCAATCCAGCAAAGACTGGGTCTGACAGCAGCCCTTTTATAGGGAGCTGTCAGACTCTCAGCCAATAGAATCAAACCTCTGTTCCCGCCGGAACAGATGACCTTGGTGGAAACCATACTTACTGTTATAGATATCTAACAACTGTTCTGTTTCAAAGTCCATCTTCTTGGTCAAAGACAGAAGAAAGATGCACCCAGAAAGACCCACTGGAGACCCAGTGGAAATGGAACAGGATCCAGGTCCTAAATAACCCCAATGTGTACAGTATCACCAAGACTCTGGCCCAGGCCTTGAATGCTGCCTATTCCTCCATTCTGAGGAGGAGAAACAAAGTCGAAGAGAGTTTGGGGCCTCCAAGGCTGCAGCCGTGGCAGGTAAGGGGTTTGAACAAGGATCCATCATATTTCCTTACTTTTTAGGAAGCATCCAAAGGAGACGGACGGGAACCATCAGAGCTCTTTGGGTACAAAAGGCCAAGAGTTTGGGGCAATTTAATTATTCATGGAAAGGGGTGTTAAACACTGCTAATTTTAAAACCATGCATACATTTTTCAATAAAATACTGTAGGCAGGGGTTTGAAATTAGCACCCTAGAATTTTATATTTATACCTTTGAAGGAAACTCTGGGACCATCTAGCTCAACCCCTCCTCTCTGCAGGAATTAAAGCTTTTCTGTCTGTTGACTGCTTGGTCTTTGCATTAGAAACATTGTATTCCAACAACTCCATTCCCCCCTCCCCCCCCCATGGATTTTGTTGACTTTGAGATCAACGGCTGTTCTTGGCTACTTGCGCCTGAGAAAGACAAACAGCGAAGGGGAGACTGAACTCCTCTGCTTCACTGAGTTTCCTCTCTTGTAACTGAGTTCATTTTTCCATGCCTGACACTCTGGGATAACAGTAAACAGATCTTAAGCTTCTGTGTGACATATTTCCATCATTGGAAGAGGGCTGCATCCTCCATTCGCCAATTGAGAGATTGTCCTAGAATATCTAGTTAACCGAAGAGAAGGATTAGGAAGGACATAACAGATGTACCTGAGAGGCTGCCCTAAAGAAAAGGGGTTTCATTTATTCTATAAGGCCCCTGAGGGCAGGGCAAGAAGCAATAGGTGGGAGCCTGTTAAAGAGAGATCCAACTGAGAAGGAAGGAGAAATCTCCTGACAGTGAGAACTGTTTAATGGGTGGAACAGCTTGCCTCTTGGGCTTGTGGCTTCTCCATCACTGGCAGCTTTCAAAAATAGACTGCGTAACCATTTGAGTGGGATGGTATTGAGTAAGGGGTTGGCCTAGAAGACCAAGATCCCTTCCAGCCCTCTGACTCTATGACTGCATGGAAGGATGGTCCCAGGCTCCCTCTGATTTTCAGCTGCCTTATTTCAATAGGGCCCTTTGGCAGCCAAGATGGCAGCAGCTTCCTTTCCCCTTTCTTGCCCTTCCTGAGCCACATATTCTGCCACGTCTTCCCCAAGGGTGGTGCCTACAAGGGGACCTTAAGTTGGGGTTTCCCCAGGCAAGAATATTTGCTCTGCTGTGGCTTCCACTCAATGACTATGTTGAGATCATTTCACCAAATGTTCCTATCCAGTTTGGTATCCATCATCCCTTTTCTCTTGCATCAACTTTTTACTTCTAAGTGAAGATCTCTTCACTTCTCTCTCTCTAAAATTCCTTTTGGGGGGTTTTCAGACAATTTTGGTGAACCATCAAGATGTTTTTTTGAATTTTATGCCTGGGTCTAAGTTATAAATAAAGAAATGATTTAAGAAAAGGTGCAAATGAAATCTTAATAAAAATGTTCTTATACAAAATAGCATAATTTGTTAAGTCCTAATTGCTAAAATTTACATATTTTGATATGACATCAAAAAATATTTAAAAGTTGATATAAATGTTGCATCCGAAAATCATATTTTATCAACTACCCACCTGCATTAATGACAATATAGAAAAATAGATGATCAAGGACTAATTGTTATTCATAAATTCCCAGTTTTATGAGGGACATTGAAATTAATTATCTCAATTAATTAGTTATCAGCAAGTAGGTTGTTACTACTTGGCTGAAATCTTTACATCACCAGCATTTCCACAATATATTAAGGAAGAGTAATGACATGTGCAAATATAATATAATACCAACATCTTCACCAGACTAGAAAGTTGGAGATCCTGAGTTCAAGTCCTGCCTTAGCCGTGAAAGCCAGCTGGGTGACTTTCGACTAGTCACGCTGTCTCAGCCACAACCCTCCTCACAATGTTGTTGTGTGAAAAATAAGAACAGGTGGGTGAGTTTGATATGTTTGCTGACTTGAGTTATTGTTTCGAAGACTCCGTCCAGCCACCTCATTCTCTGTTGTAAATATTTTTTTAGATCTTGTGTAATTCTCCAGGCTTGAAAAAGGGTTGGTGGGAGATTTAAACTTTCAGACTTGTGAGATTGTTTTGATGTGGCCTTCCAATAAAGTCGAGTCACCTCATGTGGTTGTGTTTCCTACCTGGTGTACCTGGGAGAAGATTAGCCTGGCAACTTTCTTCTTGACAAATCCACGTTTTCTGGTAATCCCCCTATTTTTCCCAAGGAGTTTACAAATAATCTCTTTGTTTTTTTCTTTGTTCAATTTATTAGTAGTCTGTTCTAAAATATTCTCTTTCCTAGAGAAATCTGGTCAATGATATTTCATCAATACAAATGTAGTTTTTCAATGTATGATTGACAAATTTTGCTGAACTTTTGTCAGTTTTGAAGACAGGGATAACACTTATTTCCTAACTCACAAAATTTGCAAATTAGACAACTCTAGAAGAAAGATTCACATGTGAAAAGACCATGAGTGGTAAGAAACCAAGCTTCCTGCTTTTAACCTTCATGGGTGTTTCTATTCCAGTTCCATCTGTTTCTGGAGACGAGTGAATTTTGCAATCTTTCCAAGAAGAAACTGTACTTGGATCAAAATGGAGATGTAGCTGCAGATTTGAATATCATAAGCTGGGTTACTTTCCATAAGAAGGATGCCATTAAAGAGCAGCTGGGGAGTTTTCAAAGAGAGAGACTTATTATCAGCCAAGATGCTCTTTTATGGCTCAAGTTGCTCAACAAGGTGGGTGAAATATCGGTATCCTTTCTTTATTTTTGAAAGCTGTTAAACCCGTTTCAAGTTGGCTAAATCTGATCATTAAGGGGAAGACCTTCAAAGAGAATTGAATATTGGGAAAAGAACACATAGTGTCTCTTAGACCGCTTGGAAGGCTTCCATACTATTGACCAAGGTATCCTTTACATGCTGTAGCTTGAAACATTTTTAATGCTGACTTAGCCATGCCCAACTTGGGATGCTGCTGACAGTTTAGGATTTCAATCAATCAGAATAGAGTTGTGAGGGGCCTTCAAGATGTTCTAGTCCAACCCACTCAAGGAGCTCATCAGAGGAAGACTCAACCTGCAGGCCGTTTTATAAATCAACAAAGAACATTGCTTTTAAAGTTGACAGCCTTAATTTCTAAGGAACCTTTCCTTTGTATTTAAGTGGGAGATGCTTTTGCTTCACATTTCCCCACTTTTTCAGATCTTACTGGTCAGGCGGTTTTTTCTCTTCATCAGCTTTATTTTATTTTAACAAATTTAAAATGATAATAACTTAATAAATCTGTAACAATAAATTGATTCTAAAATTTACTATGAGTACATCATCATAATAAATGAATAGTAAAAAAATTCATATTAATACAGCCATGAGGAAGAAGCCACTGCTTCTTTCTTAATACTTAAATCGTTCCTCAATTCCATCCTGCCAGATATGCCACAAGCCAAAGGGAGGAACTAAATGAAGAATCTGCCATTGTTATATATCCTATGTCTGCTTAAAATGAATCAGAGATTTCATATTCACCTAAGTGAAGTTCAGAAAATGCTTAGCTAATGTTTCTGAATGCCAGCCAAGGAATAATGGATGGAAACTGACCAAGGAGAGATTCAACCTAGAAATAAGGAGGAGCTTTCTGACAGTGAGAACAATCAACTAATGGAACAGAAGTTGTGGGAACTTCATCCCTGGAAGCTTTCAAGAAGAGACTGAACTGTCATCTGTCAGAAATGGTGTAGGGTTTCCTGCTTGAGTGGGGGCATTGGACGAAATGACCTACAAGGTCCATTCCAACTCTGTTATCCTTGTTCTCCTCAGTCTCTGCCTGGGTCCAAATGTGTGGAAAATTGTCATCCTGGATTTGTCAAGAGGGCTCGAGAACGAGAGCCAGTATGCTGCTATGACTGCATTCCTTGTCCAGAGGGGACCTTCTCCACTCAGGAAGGTAGGTGACACCGGAGGAAAGGAAGTCCTAGTGGAAATGAATTTAGCCAGAAATTTTGATGAAAGTGCAGATTTTAAAAAAAGATTGAAGCTCAACTATTTTCTTGTTTATTCAAAAAGCACAATTTCTTAGGACATAACCCAATTTCCTTAGGTATATAAGTTTTATAGAACAATATACTTAATATTTTATATGGAATTGTTAAGCAATGCATCTTGGAAAATGTTCCCTTTATCAGCTTTTGTCCCAAGAAGGTATTTCTTGAAGTGCAAAGGAAAGGATGCTAAAGAAATATTGCTTTCTACTTTTCTCAGATACTGACAAATGCACCAAATGTCCGGATGACAAATACCCAAATGAGTCCAGAATCCAATGTATCCCTAAAGTTATAACCTTCCTGTCTTATGAAGAACATCTGAGCATCATCCTGGTCTCCTTTGCCCTACTCTTCCTCCTAACCACAGACCTTGTTTTAATCATCTTCATTAAATATGGAGAAACTCCCATTGTCAAAGCCAACAATTGGGACCTCTCCTACATCCCCCTGGTCTCCCTCCTGCTTTGCTTTTTGTCTCCTCTTCTCTTCATTGGTCAACCAAGGAAAGCCACCTGCCTTCTGGGACAAACGGTCTTCAGCACCATCTTCTCAGTTGCCGTTTCTTCTCTCTTGGCCAAAACCATCACGGTGGTGCTGGCTTTCCTGGCCACAAAACCAGGAAACCGAGTGAAGAGATGGTTGGAGAAGAGCTTGGCCAACTCCATCATCCTTTCTTCTTCTGCTGTCCAAATTATCATCTGCTCCATCTGGCTGGGAGTTTCTCCCCCCTTCCCTGACTCTGACCTCCACTCCCAGCCTGGAGAGATCATCCTGCAATGCAGCGAAGGGGCTGTTATCATGTTCTACGTCACCCTCAGCTACATGGGCTTCCTGGCTGCCATCTGCTTCATGGTGGCTTTCCTGGCCAGGAATCTGGCTGGAAATGTGAGACAGAGGAATTTCAACTCCAAGCTATTCTTCATACATGAGTGGGGCAATGATTTTTATTCAAATAAATAAAGAGTGTCTGGAAGATTGTGAGGAAACTGATTTCTTGGAGGAATGAGAATGTGTTAACAAGATAGAAAGAAAGAGTTAATGCCCTCATTCCTCAATACTTTTTAGCCAAACTGCTGTGGCAATACAACTGATAGTTTCCTTCTATTTAGACGATATCTCTTTCTTGAAGATTGTAACTGTGGGTGAGCATGAACTTGAAGTGTGCTAATTTTGAATATTCATGGTTATATCATCTATCATCAATATGCCTATTGATGATTATCATTTTGTCCTCCTTTCCTGAAATGTATAAATATGACTGCATCCTTTTGTCTGTGGGAATCTGTCCTGCTATGTTCTGGGGGGGGGGGGAATTCCTCCAGTGGACACTGAATCAATAACAACTGCAGTGAGCCTGGATTATTGGTTTTTTGGGTCTTCCTTTGTTTGATTCCACATAAACTGGTGACAGGAGTGGATTCACAATCTTCGAACTGCCACCAGGGACAACAGCTGAGGAACCCTTATAGGATGAGAGTTGTGAGATTGATCCCATGTCCCTTCTTGAGGACACATAAAGGCACTGTCTAGGAGTGTGTGTGAGGTCACGGTGTGCGTCTAAAAGTCTGATGTGGCTGGGGAGGTTTGTGGAGTGTTTGTGGTTCCATCCCAATTCTCAGCTGCCCTGGCCCTGCTGTGAGCCCAGCTGAGCATTGGCTGGAGGTCTCCAGGAACCGAGAGGGGATTTGGTTTTGGAGAGGTCAGTATGGATGAACAGAGAATGACCTGGAAGCTCTGTTCAAACTCCCCCTTTTCTGCTGTCTGAATGGAGGAATTCAGATGATCCTAGGCAGGGAGGGAAGTGGATGATGGGACTCAGGCAGACTCTGCTTGGGGAAGGAATAGATGAACCCTCTGTGACCCACGGCTGGGAGGGGGTCTGGTGTCCTCACTTGTGTTTCCATAGGCCTCAAAAGAATGAGAGGGTGTGAAATTGGAGGGATGATAAAAGAAAAAAAATCCTCCTGGGTGGGAAGAGAAACAGCCCCAGATGTGAATCCAAGGACCACAATAATCAGCGCAGGGAAGGAAGATGAGAGGCTGGCCAGGAAGACCCTCCAACTCCAGAGACAGACCAAGATCAGACAGATCATGATCTGAAGGGGAAAGGTCAGAATCTCTGGGAGAAAAGCAAGGGGGAGATTTCTCCACTCTGGGGGTCTCGCAGGGGGATCCAGTCCCTTCCCTTTCATCTCAATAAATCTTGCTAAAGAGAAGTCTATGAATATCATTCAGATAAATGTGTCGTTCAGCAACGGCCAATGAATTTGACACCTTTGAAGAAATAATTTGATCAATTATTTATACCAACAGCAACTAAAAGTGTTTGTCTGAAAGGATGAATAGGAAAAATGGGAAGATGTGGGAGCCAAACTCCAACTATGTTGTTTGATAATCTCCATGAGAACCAATGGCCATTCTACCAAGCCAGATGCTTAGATGTTCTCACCCAATGAGACCTAGTTAGCTCACCTTTCCATAGTTACTCCTGCCCTGTGAAAGAAGTTTCTCCATGAGATCCGCCATCCCGTCTCCATCCCCTTATTGGGTGATAAGGACACTGTAAACAGCCGGTTCTTTTCCCCAGTGCATGGGCCAGGTTGAGACTGGAGTCCAGAAGATTTGGGTGGAGAAACCCCACAGGAGAGTCAGACTGCATCCTGAGGAGATTGGGTTCCTTGTGGCTGCACCAAGTGAATAGTTGCAATCAGGAGATCGGGTGTGTCTCAAACTCCATCAGAGGAAAGAAAGAGGGTCTCCCTCTCTTTCCAAGGTGGGAAGCCCAGCAGTGCAACCTTTGAAGGCCTGATCTGGTGGGTTCCCCTCAGTCATCTCAGGCTGCTTCCAACCCCAGAAGCCCCAGAAATAAGCCCTTCAGTAGGACTTTGCTCCCGGCTCCCAGGAAGCAAGCAGAAGGGAGAAGAAAGGGGAAGTTCTAATTATGGGATCCTGAATGTCTCTGGAGATAAATTAGAATGGACTATGAGGCAATAAAGGTAGTCCTCCATTTATGACCACAATTTCTGTTACTAAGCAAGGCAGTTCTTAAGTAAGTTCTGCCTCATTTTACAACCTGCTTGCCACAGTTGTTAAGCAAATGAGAGTGGTCATTAAGCAAATCTTAGGTTGATCCCATCTTCCTTGTTGCCTTTTCTGGAGGTTGAAGGTTTCTTCTGAGTGGCTTCTCCAGAGCAGCAAAGGCAGGAGAAGACCCACAAGTGGGAGGCTGCCAATCAGGATGACTCATTGCAGGGGATTCTCCCTCTTTCCTGTAACTGAGGAAGGAGGCAGGAAGTGAGAGAGGGGAAAGGGCTCCTGGGTGCAAACACGGAGTTGATCTCCAGGAGGGGATCCAGGAGGTCTCTTAATCTGTCCCTGGGGTGGCTTTCTTCAGCATGGACATTTCAGGTAGGTTCAACTACAACTCCCAAAATTCCCAGCAGAGCTTTGAATGCATCATCCTGGATGTTTCTGACCTATGGGCTACCCAGCCCTGGGCCTTCTTGGTAGTTGATGCACTTGCTGGAATATGGAATGGAGAAGGAGGCTCCTGGAGGTCATCCACTCGTGTGCGATTTACAGACTGGATTCACTCAAGACATGAGGACGTAAACCATGATGACGTAAACCGAAAGGAACCAAATTGTGGGCTTCCTATACTGTTTAATCCAATGTTTGTTATCTCTGGCAATTGAAATTTATTATTACTTTTAAATTTCTTGAATTAAACTGGAGTAGAAAGAAGAAGAAAGTATAGAAAAAAGACCATTGTGCCACAAGACACACACACACACACACACACACACACCATTCAGAAATTCTTCATATATGCAAGATATAAAGTTTTATGCAGCAGTTTCTGTAAAGGACACCCATAGTTAGAATAGCCAAAGCCCAGTTGACATCTTTAAGTAACTGTTCAGAAGCTGCAAGGAACAGCAGGATTTCCTTGAGGAATCAGGCCCACAAATTTCCCTTTCCAAGGTTGGAGACCAAAAGGCAGAGAGGCCATTTCTGTTCTCTCTCCATCAGGATCCAGATAACTGAGGTGCCCTACGAGAGGGGCCTGGGCAATGACTGGGAGCTACAGGTCCAAGTGAAAGTCCAAGGATCTGGTCACAATGTTGAGGTCCCCTTTTATTTTAGGTCTCCCAGGGCTGCAGCAGCAACAGACACAACATCAAAGTTTCGGTCTCCGGTCTACAAATGGAGCCTCACCAGTGTTGGCAAACACACCTGGGTCTCCCTTCTCAGAGGAAGGTGGCCTTATTTGTTGCCAAGCATGAATCATGAAGGATGCATGAATTAACATCCGGGGCCACCAGATTGGGGCAGGCTGTTCTCATTCATTATCCACAACTGATAGTCTCAACAGCCATGAATCCATAGGTAGAAGGCCCCTGTCCACTAATTAATTAATTAATGGTCCTATTTTTTAAAATGTGATAGCTTCAACCTCAGTGTGATGGTGCATTTCTTGAAGACACATGAAATGTTCCTTTATCTGAGGAAAGTATTCACTACATGGGGAACAGTTAAGTCTATTATAAGTCTTTTTAGGTCCCCTTCTTGGTAAATGGAATTGCATCAAATCAAGTTTATTACAATCAAAGACCAGAACAAATAAAAACACTCTATACTATAACGATACATCCAATCTGTCAGTTATACATAGCCTAACAATACTATAATATCAGTCCTTAACCTGTGAGGTCCATAGTCATTAAATACTAAAAGACAAAGGAGGAGTAATGCAAAAGGGTTTCCTACATCAGTTGTGTAAAAGAGCCATGGTGGATTAATCCCGTGTTCCCCATGGATCCCCAGTGCTGCTGCAGAGAATAAAGCCACCTTTGCTGTAACCACAGTCTGTTCGGCCTTAAGCAGCCACTGGAGCTAAGCAGTGTCAGAATAACCAGGATGCCTATCGGTTATTGGGAGGACATGTTTCTTTCTAATATCTCCATAGAAAGAGCATTGAAGGACTCTGTGTCCAACTGTCTATCCAGGAGAGGAAGGAGGATTGGGGGAGGGAGGGAGGGAGGGTGGGGGACTTGCTACCTTGTGTGCCAGGTGAGTCTGGCCAGAGCCGGATCTGGGAGCCGGAACCGAGCAGCCAAATGGGCTGAGCAGTTGGGGGGGGCAGGAGAGGAGGGGAGAGGAGAGCAGCCAGAAGCTGAAGGGGAGCCCAGGGATCCCCAGGAGAGGCCTCGGGGGAGCAGAGAGCCTCGAGGCAGCAAGGCTGAGGGAGCAGGGGGCAGAATGGGAGGACAGGGCTGGGTGGAGGGTCTTGGGGGCAGGTAGAAGCTCCTGCTGCTCTAGAACCTCTCAGGGGGAAGAAGGAGGAGGCCATGCCTAACATCTACCTGTACTTTCGCTCCCTGCCTCTGCCCTCATGGATTTACCCCATACTTTGTCAATGGGCCATTTAGAAGGCCAAGCTAGTCACTTTACATAATAAAGAGTTCTCCCCATCAGCTCCAGAGTAATCCCATTAAGGATGGGATTAAGGCAGGATAATATTGCCCTTTACTCAACTGACCACATGGCAGCTGAGAACTCAATCAATCAAACCTGGATTCAAAATTCAGCCTAGAGAGTTGCCCCTGCATGGGCCCTTTGGAGCCTGACAACCAATCAGAATACATTTCTTACACAGGAACAGGAAACAGAAAGGTGGGACTGAACAGGTTATAAAAAGCCTAGCAAGCCCCTCCATCTTCCCTTCTCTTCTTCTCCACCAACATTGAAGCATGTGATCACCTTTTCTGTTCAGGACTCAGGCCATGTGGTCCTGTCCACCATTAAAACCATCTTTCCAAGCAGCCTCCATGTCTCCAGTGTCTTTTTCCCCACTTGGAGCCAAACCCAGAAGGACATTTCTTTCATCACTACAATGCCAACAAATGTCACATTTCTTTTTTTTTCTTCAGCTACAAGCGCCGTGTATTCCCTCTGGGGCCAGTTTCAAGCAAGGAGACCCCAAACCTCTCAATTCTAGATGACCAATTTAATTCCATCTCTACCCCTATTATTATGAATTACATGAGGATTATTTCCCTTTCATTTCCCTCCAGAGAATTTCCTGACAATCTTTGACTCCAAGAACGAGTTGAATTATCCAGGGATCCCTCCTGAGAGGGAGAATTATGATAAAAGTTTCAGCTTTGGGCAGAGAAATATGGAGTTTTGGGACAGGCAGGGTCTGTGCTCTTGAATGTACGTCTCTCTCCATTCCAGATGAAGCTGAGTGTTTCTCTGTGTTTCAATCAGGAAAGACACTGGATCATATTCCACCTTGTGAGAGTCCTTTGAATTCTTCTAATTCTTCTTTAGAAACAGGAAAGGGATTGATTGATTCACCCCATGAATGATGGACCGCCTGCTTCTGATGCTGCTGGTGTCCCATTCAATCTCTGGGAAGCTGAGAATGAAATGCCCACAGAGTTTGGAGCAGCAGGATGGAAAACAACCAGAGAGCTTTTACAGCCCAGGAGACCATCTCATTTCTATAGTCATCAGTGGAGAGGAAAAATTGCATATGAAGTTGCTTTTCAACGTGGCTCCTTCTGTTCAGTTTGCTTTCCGTGATTCGTAAGTCATTCAGGGTGATGGAATTGCACTCCCTCCATTCTAACACTCTCCTTCTTTTCTGGTTTTCCCCCCCATTTATTCCTATATTGGGGGATATGTCTAATTTTCTGAATGATTTTGATTTCCATGGCTTCTCTCTTTTGTCTGATATTGTCAAATCCAAAAATGGCTCTTGAAAAAAGCTGAAAGGGCTGCAGATTATTTTCCTCTCTCAGTTCAATCCTTAATTTATCACTTGAATAATGAATTTTATTTAGTGGTGGAATCAGTTGTAGTTGCTGTACGTCAACCAATTTCCATATTTGTGTAACTGATCATTGGTTTTGTATCAATGTTGGCTTAAGGCTCAGTAGCTTATGGAGGATTATATATTTTTTAAAAAGTATTTGTTGTTGCTGTTGATTATAATAACACATTTTTTACATTAGGGATATTGATGATTTAAGATATGGATTACTTTTAATTAATGTCATTCAAATGGTTAACAAGAATTCCCAGCTCCTGCATAATTTCACACTTGGCTACAACATCCATAGTAACTATTGGAGCACTTTCTGCACTGCAGATGCCCTGTTGGACATTTTCTCCACTGGAGAAGCCAATGTCCCCAACTACGGCTGTGGAAGGAAGGACAATCTTTTGGCTTTTCTTGATGTAGCTGCCAGGGACATCTCCGTCCAGGCGTCAACGTTAGTAGGAACCTACAAAGTCCCACAGGTTTGTGTGTGTTTTTCTCCATCTGATAAAGTGAGGGGTGGATGGTGTTGGGTGAGCAATAGATTCAATCATGTCTTCTCCATGGAATCCAAGAGCTGCTTTTCTCCAGATTAGCAAAAATATCAATATTTTACCCCATTATGTTCATGTTGAGATTAATCATAAAAGGCCTGAAATGAAAGCAATATAATTCCCTGGAGAAGACATTCCACCAACTATTTAACTGATAAAAAAAATATCCCTGGTTGTTCGGTCCTCAATTGGCATCTTCATTTCCACATATAAATAATGCTTGCCATATCCAATATGGAGGAAATTGATTGCCCTTAAAATGGAGCTTAGACTGTTGGCCCTGATCCAAGCTCCTTCGCAAAGCCCTTGTTTGAGAGGGAGGTTTGGCTCAATGGAGTAATAAGAGAGCTCCTATCCAGGAGGATAGATACTTACCAAGGGGGAAGGGAAGGGTGCATGTTTTTTTAACACATTTTATTAGTTTTAATATGGGGAAAGGGCATATTTGAACCCTTGTTAGTCAGTAGACATATGAATGACTTGGAGTAATAATCCAAAAGCAGATCATAAATATTATTTTATTTCTTGACAAAAATTACTAAATGAGTGGACAAAGGAAATGCAGTGCATGTAGTATACTTGGATTACAGAAAGTAAACCACAACCTATTTCTGAGCAAGCTACAAATATGTGGGCTAGACAGCATCACCCCCAGATGGACTCAATTTGTGGTCCTCAAATGGAACTACATCTAGATGGAGGGAAATAAGCAGTGGGGGACCTCAAGGTTCCATTTAAGGCCCAGTACGCTTCAACATCTTCATCAATGATTTGGATGAGGGGAGAAATGGGGAAATCATCAAATTTGAAGACAAAACTAAAGTGGCAGGAATAGCCAACACCCCAGAAGACAGGCTCAAGGTCCAAATGGATCTAGATAGACTTGAACCCTGGGCCTATCTAACAAAATGTAATTCAATGTAGAGAAAAGTAAAGTCTTACACTGAGGCTAGAAAAACCAAATGTACAGGTACAGATTAGGTGAAACATGGCTCAATAGCAGTAACTGTGAGAGGGATTTTGGATTCTTAGTGGACAATCTCTCAAATGTGAGCCAACAATGTGTGGCAGCAGCCCAAAAAAAGCCATTGCAGTCCTAGGCTGCATCAACAGAAGGATAGAATCCAAATCACGCGAAGTATTGGTACCGCTTTATAATCCCTTGGCAATACCACACTTAGAATACTGCAGCCAGTTTTGGTCACCATATTGTAAAAAAAAAGTAAAGACTCTAGAAAGAGTGCAGAAAAGATGATTAAGGGCCTGGAGATTAAAACATATGAAGAACAATTGCAGGAATTGAGTATGACTAGTATAGAGAAAAGGACTAGGGGCAACATAATACCAGTATACCAATATTTGAGGAACTGCCACAAAGAAGAGGGGGTCAACCTTTTTTCCAAAACACCAGAAGACAAGAAACAATGTATGGAAACTAATAAAGGAGAGAAACAACCTAGAACTAAGGAGAAATTTCCTAATGCTAAGGAATGGAACTTCTTGCCTTCAGAAGTTTTGGGTGCTCCATAACTGGAGGCATTAAGGAGAGATCGGACAGCCACTTGTCTGGAATAGTATAGGGTCTACTGCTTGAGCAGGGTAACCTCCAAGGTCCCTTTGAAACCTTTTATTTTGTTTTAAGATCTGTTATAGGTGCACATGTTTAGCATGCTAAAGACCTATTGGAACATGCTGATTTACACTGATAATGTGATATTATCATACTTACACATTGGATTATATACTCTGTGAGGAAGACTTGGGTTCTTTTGTCATAATAATTATCTGATAATTAATAAATCAAGCTCAAAAGTTATGGTCTTTGGGAAATGACATCCTAGCCATAGATGGTCAGCCAATAGAGCAAATAAGACCTTTCCTTACCTGGGGCTGTTTTCTCTGAGCCTGAATCTTGTCTCCCTCATCATCAAAGGAGCTCAGTTAGATCAAAGACGTGAGTGAAAGTGGTGCTTAAATGAAAACCTCATAGCTCTCCAGCTTCCTCAGCCCCAATTATTGAAGTATATGAGGCCAAGGTTTCCCCCATGTTCTTACATCAATCTGATGTTTGGGGCTTCAGAGAGAAACCACCACCAGAACCAACCCAATCAGCCTCCAAGGAGGATCTTTGGGTGGATAAAAGGACTCCAGCTGCTGCCCTCAGAGCTGATTTGGGAATTTGCACAATTTCTGCTTTGTCTAAAATCAGAAAATATTGGCACAAAATTTAATCTATGGAAACTGAGAGACACCAAAAATTTCAGTTAAAGACCTCTTGGATTATACAACTGACAAATCAAATTAGGAACTGAGGTCTCTCTGTTTCTTGTATAATTGGAGAAAAAGCTAAAAAGTTTCTTCTACAAAGAATCTGGGATATACTGTAGAAGCAGAAAAAGATGCAGCAACCATCAAAAATTATAATAGGCCCTTTATTGGAATAGAATCCTTCAGTTGGCATTTGAACATGTTAATCTATGTGATAAATTGTAGGGCTGATACAGCAATATGACTTACATATTTCATTGTTTTTTTAAATTTTTTATTATTTTATACTTTTACTATAATATTCTGTTTTTAATATTTTAAACAATGCCTAATTAAAAACTATTCTAATACATTCATGAGAACCAGATTGGATTTATTAAAATCTAATATTTTGGATTTTATCTGACTCCAAATATAACACAGCTTTCTCCATTGCATTTTCAGATCAATCTTCTAATTGCTTCAGAGACTCTGAGTGATAAAAGTAAATTCCCTTTTTTCCACCAGATGTTCCCCAAAGAAGGGATCCAATACCCAGCAATTGTCCAACTGCTCCTCCATTTCAGATGGACCCTGATTGGCCTCTTTGCTTCAGACACAGAAAATGGAGAGAATTTCATGAGGACTTTCCCTCCTATGCTTGTCAGGAATGGAATTTGTGTGGTTATCTCACAACAATTTTCACAAACTGAACATACAGTCTCCCTCAAGGATGCCCTCTCTAAGTGGAGACAAGTAAATGTCTTTGTTCACTTCATAGAACATGATTTCCTTTGGGAGAGAATTCTTCCTTTCCATGAAACACTTACACATTTGCCAGAACCCATTGACGGGAAAGTCTGGATCCTCACACATTTTATAGGGTGTTCAACAGAGAAGCGCAGACTTTTCGAACACATCCATAGTATTTGGCACTTTGGTTATCTGTTGAAAGAAAGGCCAAAAGATTCTGTCTTTGAACCCTTTTTCTTTGTGGAATATCTGTTTCAAGATCATTATTTTCACTGTTCTCTTTCAAAGAATGTCTTTTCTGTCAAAGGCCGCAGAAGATGCACCCAGAAAGCCCCACTGGATACCCATGATAAATGGAGCAGGATACAGATTGCAAATTACTATCAAGATTACACTCTCATAAAGACTCTGGCCCATGTGATGAATGCCGCATATTCCTCCAGATTGAGGAGGAAAAGGAAGGAGAGTGAAAAAATGTTGGGGTCTCCAAGGCTGCAGCCGTGGCAGGTATGGGGGTCCCAATGTGGATCCATTGTTCTTATGGTAGTTCTTTTGGAGAAGGAATCCAGAGGAGAAGGAGGGGAACCATCTCAACCTTCTTATGCTGCAAAAGGTCAACAGATTTGGACCCTCTAATTGCTCCTGTCTAGAATTACAGTGAGCAGATCTTAAGTTTCTGTTTAACCTCTTTCAGTTATTGGAAGAGTGTTGTATCCTCCCTTGTCTAGCTGAGAGATTTTGTAGGTTGGAGAAGCTGCTCTCATAATCTTCTCCTTGCCTTCTTCCAAGACTCACTTTCAGTTTGCAGTCAAGTACGATTTTAGGATCATTTTCTTAAACACGTATTTATTTATTTACAAAAAGCTCAAGATGGTAAATGGATCCAATATCTCTTCCTCCTTCAATCAATCAATTTTTATGACAGACACAGACCAGCATTACAAATAAAAGCATTAAAATAATAGGAAATCAAATATTTTTCTAGAAACTCTGTAACATTTAAGTCAGATCAAATTATATTTGCCTGAGAATTCCTATAAAACTTTTATTAAATCTTGTATGACAGAGTTTTATCAACTCTACTGTATTAATGACAACATGGAAAAATTGATAACTTACTTAATAGGCTTCTAATGACATCACAAGCTTGTTTTTACTATTTTATGAGATCAAGTTATATCAGCAGTATTTTCATAATCTATTTAGGAAGTGAAATGATTTGTGAGGAAAACTTTTGGGAGGTGCCTAGGGAAGGGTCAGAGAAGAGGGGAGAATCCTGCAGCTGCATAAAAGGGCAGAAACTAAAACTCAGAAAGGACCCTCCCTCACTTTTCAGGATAAGAAAAGAGTTGGTGGGAGATTTGCACTTTCAGACTTATAAAATTATGTTACTGTAGGATTACAATAAAGTAGAATTAGCACATCTGGTTGTGTTTTCCATTTGGATTACCAGGGAGAAGATTAGCCTGGCAACTTTGTTCTTGATAAATCCATCCTTTCTGGTCATCAAATTGTTACTTGTAAGGATTTTAAAAATCTCTTTCTTCTCTTTTTCAATTTGTTTGTCAACAGCTCTACAATGTTACCAATAATAGACCAATTTTGTCTATTATATTTTTTCAATATAAACAGTATATGATTGACAATTTTTAAATCTTTTTTGTTCACTTATGAACATAGCGGCAACGCTTTTTCTCCTAATTAAGCAAACTTGCAAGTTAAATAAGTGTAGAAGAAAAAAAATCAAATTTGTGATAAGAAATGAAGTTTTGTGTTTTTCAAATTCTTGGATTTCAATCCCAGTTTCATCCCTTTCTGGAAAAGAATGAACATTGGAATATTTCTGAGAGAAAAATGTACTTGGACCAAAATGGAGAGATGAAAGCAGATCTGAGCATTGACAGCCAGTTGATTCTCCCCAAGGAGGATTCCAGGAAAGAGATTCTAGCATATTTTCAACGACAGAGAATTATTATCAGACAAGATGCTCTTTCACGGCTAAAGTTGCTCAACAAGGTGAGAGAAATTTTGGTATCTTTTTTCTGTTTTCCAAAGCCAGAGGTGCTATTTGAAGTGGGCTCAGCCTAGTCCCCAAGGTGGCTGACCATCACAGAGAATTGAATCTGGGGAATAGTAACCCGATTGTTTTCTTACACTGCTTGAAGGGAAGAGTGGAGGATGTATGTTTGTTTCTAAGGATATGAGAAGGAACCCCCTGGTTGTCACTGAGTTCTTAAATCTTCTCTGAGTTCCATCCCTCCAGATTTCAGTAAGTACAAAAATCCTTTATTGCAATGTTACATACCAGAAGCAAACGGGAGGAACTAAATGAAGAATCTGCCAGTAGTTATACCTTCTATACCTGTTTGGAAGGAGTCGGAGATTTCATATTTACCTCAGTGAAGCCTAGAGACTATTGGTTAATGTTCATGGACTACTCCATTTTCCATGGATGGAGAGTCCTAATGCATTTTCTTTGGCATTCCTTGTATTTCTGCTCAGTCCCTGCCTGAGTCCAAATGTGTGGAAAATTGTCATCCTGGATTTGTCAAGAGGGCTCGAGAAGGAGAGCCAGTTTGCTGCTACAACTGCGTTCCTTGTCCGGAGGGGACCTTCTCCACTCAGGAAGGTGGGTCACACTGAGAAAAAGGATTGGTGGAACTGGATCCCCCCAGAGCATTTTCATGAAAGTGCAACTTGAAGAACAGATTGAAGCTATTTTCAACCTGCACAATTTCTTATCTAAAGGGAAGAAGGGCAAAAAATCTTTGAAGGAGGGTCTGGGAAGAGATGGGAGGAAGGTGTGGCAGACTGGACAAGCTTTACTAATAGCAGAGTATGTATGTATGTATGTATGTATGTATGTATGTATGTATGTATGTATGTATGTATGTATATGAATGAGTCCTCCTAAACTCACCTTTCTAGGAACATCTTAGAAACTAGATGAATGGTTCCAGGTCCACCTCCTGAAAGGCTCCTTGCAATGGGTTCTACATGGATCTCCCTTGAGGATCACTGAGAAGGTATTGCTGGCCCAGAATGAGAGGGTGTGGATTGTTATGGATGCCACTCATTACATCCATCTTACCTTTCCTTTTCAGTGCCCATTCTGGATTATTTGCAGGAAAATCTTTTTCTCCCAGCCAACTAGATTTCCAAAGATGGTATCCTAAAATCCAGCATATTAAGAAGTGCCATGTGGGAGGCTGGATTTAGGATGTTTGCCTAGAAAGATGATCTGATTCATTATTTATCTCTTAATAATATAGGTTCCTATGAAGATTCTGCACATTAAGACAGGAAATAATTATCATCCTAGGACTTCCTCCATAGACCTATCTATATATTTTTATATATTTAAAGGGCAGAATGTTAAAGAAATATTGTTTTTTTCCTTTTCTCAGATATGGAAAAATGCACCAAGTGTCCAGATGATAAATACCCAAATGAGGACAGAGTTCAATGTATCCCCAAAGTTATAGCCTTCCTGTCTCATGAAGAACTTCTGGGAACCATCCTGGTCTCTTTTGCCCTACTCTTGTTCCTAACCACAGGCCTTGTTTTAATCATCTTCATAAAATACCGAGAAACTCCCCTTGTCAAAGCCAACAACCGGGACCTCTCCTACATCCTCCTGGTCTCCCTCCTGCTTTGCTTCTTGTCTTCTCTTCTCTTCATTGGTCAGCCAAGGAAAGTCACCTGCCTTCTCCGACAAACAATTTTCAGTATCGTATTCTCAGTTGCCATTTCTTCTCTCTTGGCCAAAACCATCATGGTGGTGCTGGCCTTCCTGGCCACAAAACCAGGAAACCGAGTGAAGAGATGGCTAGGGAAGAGTTTGGCCAACTTCCTCATCCTGTCTTCTTCTGCTGTCCAAATTATCATCTGCTCCATCTGGCTGGGAGTTTCTCCCCCCTTCCCTGATTCTGACCTCCACTCCCAGCCTGGAGAGATCATCCTGCAATGCAACGAAGGGGCTGTTGTCATGTTCTACGTCACCCTCAGCTACATGGGCTTCCTGGCTGCCATCTGCTTCACAGTGGCTTTCCTGGCCAGGAATCTGCCTGGGGCCTTCAATGAAGCCAAGCTGATCACCTTCAGCATGCTGGTCTTCTGCAGCGTCTGGGTGACTTTTGTGCCCACCTACCTGAGCACCAAAGGGAAATACATGGTGGCTGTGCAGGTCTTCTCCATCCTGGCCTCCAGTGTTGGTCTGCTGGGCTGCATGTTCATCCCCAAGTGCTACATTATCCTTCTGAGGCCAGACCTGAACACAAAGGAGCATCTCACAGCCAGAACAAATGTAAAAGCATGAGATATAACAACATGATATTTAAGAATGGTAAAATGTCATTTTATTTGAAAGAATACCTGAATTATTTCCACTTAGATAGTATTCAGGAATCAAAGAAAATCATATTTGCATGTTTCCAAATGGGAAATGGTTGAATGACTGGAATTCTTATAACTCCTTCCTTTTCACCTCAATAACTCTTGCTAAAGAGAACTCTGTGAAAGTTATTCAGAGGAATATGTTGTTCACTAACTGCCAGTGAATTTGACACATTTGAAGAAACAATTTCAACAATTATTCCTAATAACAGCATTTAAAGTGTATGTATGAGAGAATGAATAGGAAAAGTGGATTCTATGGGAGCCAAGCTCCAACTATGTTGTTTGATAGTCACCATGACAACCATTGGCCATCCCACTAAGCCAGAGAAGGTGGGGACCTCCAGGTCCTTTTGCTTAGATGTTCCCACCCAATGAGACCTACTTAGCTCACATTTCCCGTAGCTGCTCCTGCCCTGTGAAAGAGGCTTTTCCATGAGATCCACCATCCTCTCTCCATCCCCTTATTGGGTGATAAGGACACTGCAGCTGGTTCTTTCCCCCAATTCATGGGCCAGGTTGAGACTGGAGTCCAGAAGATGTGGGTGGAGAAACCCCACAGGAGAGTCAGACTGCATCCTGGTGAGATTGGGCTCCTTGTGGCTGCACCAGGTGAATAGCTGCAAGCAGGAGATCGGGTGTCTCACAAACTCCATCAGAGGAAAGAAAGAGTGTCTCTCTCTCTCTCTCTCTCTCTCTCCAAGGTGGGGAGCCCAGCAGTGCAACCCTTGAAGGCCTGATTTGGTGGGTTCCCCTCCATCATCTCAGGCAGCTTCCAGCCCCAGAAACCACAGAAATAAGCCCTTCAGAAGGACTTTGCTCCAGGCTCCCAGGAAGCGAGCAGAAGGGAGAAGAAAGGGGAGGTTCTAATTATGAGATCCTGAACATCTCTGAAGATAAATTACAATGGACTATCAGGCAATCAAGGTAGTCCTCCACTTATGACCACAATTTCTGTTGCTAAGTTCTGTGTCATTTTACAAACTTTTTGCCACAGTTGCTAAGCAAATGAGTGTAGTCATTAAGTAAATCAAGCAGTCATTAAGCAAACCTTATAGTGAACCCATGACCCCAAGGTTCTGCAACTGTCATAAATGCACAGCAGTTCCCAAGTGCCTGAGGTTTTTTTTAGAATTTTTTTTTATTGTTTTAATTAAACAAAAACACACAAAAAACATTCTTCATTACATCTTGTAGAAAACATGTCGATTGGTTACAAATAAATTTTGTGTATTACTATACATCCTTCATATTTTTAATTTACATTTTA
This sequence comes from Natrix helvetica, assembly GCF_964273705.1. Taxonomy (NCBI): domain Eukaryota; kingdom Metazoa; phylum Chordata; class Lepidosauria; order Squamata; family Natricidae; genus Natrix; species Natrix helvetica. Next base: position 133,012,077 of record NC_138551.1, read on the forward strand.
AAATCGAAGATCTTTATGTATTTTACCATCAATGTACCATCATTCTCATTTAGCTATAATTATTTAAATATGCTTTTATCTAGAATCATTTGCAATTGAAGACACAACCATCTACTTGCATTCTTTAGCTATTCCTATAAACCTCCAATAATTACCCTTTTATAGCATATTCCCTTTTTTTTCCAACTCACTATCTAAGGCTTATATCTAATTGCTTTTACCAATGCCAAGACATATAAAAATCATTTAACATTATCCGTTAACATTTTCTTATTGTTATTATCTAAAGAAAAAAAACAGATTTTTTTGTCATTTATACCACATCTCCTCCCCTCTGACCCAAGAAAAATTACATCTTTATAATAAAGTCTAAACAAAAGTTTGTTAGTGAAGTTTATAAGTGCCCAAGAAAAATTACATCTTTATAATAAAATCTAAACAAAAATATATTAGTAAAATTGATAAATCTTTTCCCAGGTCTCAATTTACAGTTTATATCCAAATTATTTTTACTAATTGAGATTATTACTTCATTATTATTATCATAATGAGTTATTAATTAACAAATAAACATTTTAAAGAAAACATTCTAAAAGTGTTTAAGAAATCCTACTTATTAATCACCAAAGGTTAACTAAGTTTTGAGTTATCAACCTTCATCATCAGCCTGTGTCTTTCCAGTAACAAAACTGTCTTATCTCTTTAGCCAGTTGTTGTGTCAATTCTCTTATAAACTTCTTTATAAAGTTTTTAAAAACTTCTCTCCACACTTTTTTGCTTGAAAGATCTCTTATATAGTCTTGTTGCCCTTGAACTGGTATTAAAGTTGACATGTTTTTAATTTTCCGATGTCTTTCTAAAGCTGTTTCTCTTCTTAATTCCATCATCAAATCCATATCTTGTCGGGGTGGGGTGGGGTGTAGAGCTCCAGATCATCAAGTATATAATAATCAGATTCACTTTTCTATGTTCCCTCCTTTCCACTTTCACTCATAGGTGCTCCATTATTAGGTTCATCTGTTATTTTGTCTTTGTCTTCTATATCTTCACTCCAGTGACGTGCGGTGAGGTTTACGCCTGGTGAGGCTGGTGACGTCATCAGGAAGGCGGGGAATGGGACCACGTGTGCTGGAGGCTGAGGCTGCCTCAGTCTCCAGCACACGTGATCCCATTCCCCGCCTTCCTGAGCGCGCTCCGCCGGTTCGCGCTCCCCAATAGCAGCTGATTTTTAGTGCTTTTCTGTGCGTCTGGCGTTTAGGACATCCGGCTATCTACCTAAATGCCAGATGCACAGAAAAGCAGCTGCTGTTGGGGATCGTGGAGCGCGAGCCGTCGGAGTGTGCTCAGGAAGGCGGGGAATGGATCAGCACATGTGATCCCATTCCCCGCCTTCCTCAGCGCGCTCCGCCGGCTCGTACTCCCCAACAGCAGCTGCTTTTTAGTGCTTTTCTGTGTGTCTGGCGTTTAGGACATCCGGCTATCTACCTAAATGCCAGACGCACAGAAAAGCACTGAAAGCACTTTGCCTCCAAGCCACTTCGTCTTGATGACGTCACTGACGTCACTGCTGGGCGCAGCCGGACGGAGGTAACCAGAGTGGCGCCGAGGGGTCCGGGCGGACGAAAGAGCGAGTGAGCGAGCGAGCAATGGAGGATCAGGCAGCCTGATCCTCGGTCGCTCGTCCGCCGGACTGCCTTGGCACCACTCTGGCTACCTCCGTCCATCCGCGCATGGCAGCTGCGGCGATGTCATCAAGCCCCTGCCACTTCTGGACGTCGATTGCAGTCGCGAGGAGCGGCAAAGTACAGCGAAGGCAGGAAGGTTATTGGCGCTTCCGAGAACCCTCCTGCCTCCACCGGTTGCCCAGCTGGCACCACCCTGCACGAGCTCCTCCTCCACCCTCCTCTTCCTCTTATATATATGAAACTCCCTCGTGGATATTATTATTTTATATATTATTATTTCATGATGAGAGGTGAGGCTCTGCCTCCCCTGCCTCCAATGACCGCACGTCCCTGCTTCACTCTCTTCTTTAATTTTGGAGGCTCCAGTCCCTTCATCTTTTATTGAGCCAGACAAAAATCTATCTAATTTCTTATCAAACCTCTCAAATCCTTCCAATATCTTTAGAATTCCATCCAAAAAATCCTGGTAACTTAGGGTTTCTTCATCTGTATATGAATGCATATTTCCCAGAAGAAAAGAAAAAGTTTAAAATCCACTGTCACTCTCGCCTTCAATATCTCTTTTATGTATAAAAATATTTTTGTTTTAAATTTGCTTAAACATAAGATCCTTTTAATTTTTTCAAAAAAAAAGTTAGGGTTCTACCTTTTCTTTTCTTTCCCTTCCCTTGTCCAAAATATTCCACAAAGACACCTGCAAGAAAACAATCCGTGTGCTTGAGCCATTATCAGTCTCTACAGACAAGCTGAAAACCCTCTAGTTACAATGTCAACAAACTCAGAGAAAATAAAGCAAGGGATACTTTGTTTCAAAAAGAGAAAAAAACCAAGTTCTGGCTTCCGAATGGCAGATTCAACTTTCTCTTATTTGTATCAAGCTTAAGGAAAACAAAAATCTCTAAGTGTCTTTAATAAAATTTAATAAGCAGTAAGAGGAAGGATTATTAAAGTAAAAAAAATTTTAAATCAGCCAAAAAGTAAAGGTAGCACAGATTAGGAGAAAAAATCAATTCATTCACTTAAGAGGAGAAATGGGAAGCATTCCAATCACTTCAATCCACAAAACGCTGTTACATAGAATAGGAAAAAAAACTTTCTAAGGCAGTCCAATAAAGATAAATTTTGCCACTTTATTCTTTTGCTTAAAGGACTAATTTATGTTTAAAAATTTTTTTCTTTGGGCAATCATTCTGAAAGAGAAAAAATCTCACCAGCTGGACTCACTTTCACTGTCTTCTTTCCGGAGCCGCCTCTGACTTTGTCAGCTTGGGGGCTGTCTGTTTACCGCCGGCTTGGAGAACTTCCCTTGGGTCAATCAGGGACTTTGCGGTGTCCCTGAGACCAGCAAGGATTTGTCTCCCTGTCACCATCTCTCTGGGACGGTTTAGGTCCATATGGACCGTGCAGCTGGTAAAAGAATAATGGCGGTCTCGGACTATCAAGACCGCACATTGTGTCATCTGGCTCATTCTCCCCAAGTGCCTGAGTTTTGATCATGTGACCAGGGGGTGCTGCAGGGATCGTAGGTGTGAAAACTGGTCATGAGTCATTTTTTTCAGTGTGTTGTAACTTCAGTCACTAAACAAATCATTGTATGTTGAGAATGACCTGTTGTTCTCGTGGCGGTTTTTGACAACGAGGCTCCTGCCCTTAAGATTCAATCAGAATAAAGCTGGAAGGGACCTTGAAGGTCATCTAGCCCACCCCCTTCTCAAGCAGGAGACCCCAGATGATTCCATACAAAGGACTGTCCTTTAGTGAGTCACAGCCAATTTTTTGACCTCTTGTGCCCCAGATGATAAGGAAACCACTGCAGTTGTGAAAGGAACCCCGAGATCCTTAAGGGAACCCGGCTTCTCCCACCGACTCCGATTGTTGGGAGCCAGCTGGAAAAGGGGCCAATGGAGGCCACACGACCGAAGGACGACAACCCTGGCAAATACATGCTGGCTGCCAAAGACCCAGAGGTTGATCATGGAACTGTGAGAACATTGCGACGGCTGTAACTGTGAGGACATTTTTCAGTGCCCCTGTAATTGTGAGGGGTCGGCAAAGGTCTGGTTTTCCATGGAGGGCTGCCTGCCCTTCGGCCTCCCTCAGCCTTCCTGTCCTTGCTCTAAGGGGTCTCTGCAGAAGAGCCAACCTTGATGTGCCTCCTCCACCAGCAGAGCTGGAGACAGGCTCCCTGCTGCTCGTCTTGGCTTTGGGACCCGGGTTGCTCCTGCTGGTGGGTTTCAGTTCCCTGGAGCCCTTTGCCAGCTTTTTGGAAGCCAAGAGGGGCGTTGAGACAGCAGGCAAAGGCTGGGAAAACAGCTCCACCCAGGAGGTTGTCACCCCCATCGACCAAAGGGAGTCCAAGCTCCGTGTGAAGCTCCTGGAGGCTACCACCCTTGTACAATTTACGGACTGGATTCAGGCAAGACATGAGGACATAAACCATGAAAACATAAACCCAAAGGAACCAAATTGTGGATTTCCTATACTGTTTAATCCAGTGTTTATCTTCTATGGCACCTGAAATGTATTACTTCTTCTTTTAAAATTTCTTGAATTAAGCTAGAGCAGAAAGAAGAAAAAAAGATAACTATAGGAAAAAGACCATTGTGCCACAAGTCACAGACAGACAGACACACACACACACAGTTCACAAATTCTTCATATATGCTAGATATAAAGTTTCATGTAGCAGCTTCTGTAAAGGACACCCATAGTCATAATAGCCAAAGCCCAGTTGACATCTTTAAGTAACTGTTCAGAAGCTACAAGGAACAGGAGGATTTCCTTGAGGAATCAAGCCCACTAATTTCCCCCTTCCAGGTTGGAGATTAAAAGGCAGAGGCCATTTCTGTGCTCTCTCCATCAGGATCCAGATAACTGAGGTGCCTACAAGAGGAGAGAGGCCTGGGCAATGACTGGGAGCTACCGGTCCAAGTGAATGTCCAAGGATCTGGCCACAATGTTGAGGTCCCCTTTTATTTTAGGTCTCCCAGGGCTGCAGCAGCAACAGACACAACATCAAAGGTTCGGTCTTCCGTCTACAAATGGAGCTGCATCAGTGTTGGCAAACACACCTGGCCTTATTTGTTGCCAAGCATGAATCACGAGGATGCATGAATTAACATCCGGAGGCCACCAGATTGGGGCAGGCTGTTCTCATTCATTATCCACAACTGATAAGAGTCTTTACAGCCATGAATCAACAGGTGGAAGGTCCCTGTCCAGTAATTAATGGTCCGTTCTGTCCTTTTAAAAAAAATTTTTTAAAGAATTTTATTGGTTTTTAAACATTTATGGGGAAAGGTAAAAGGGTACATAGAAAATTTTGGTAGTTCCCGTGCCAGTGGTATAAATCCCCCCCAATCTCACAATTTTTACAATGTTAAAAATAACGTATAAAAGATAAGCATAGACAAAATCTTGTTTTACATTATATCAACCATATGTTCAATCATCTCTTTCTTTGTCACTTTCTAGTATATCAACAATTACATATATTTCAAATACATTTATTTTTGTGACCTGAGCCTTTTGATATTGCTCCCTCTTCCCTGTCCCCAGATGAAGCCACAGCCCCCCTCTCCATCATATCTTGCACATTGCTACCTTTTTCACCACCTCCCCTATTTTCATCCTCTAGGAGAGAACTGTGTTTTTTGATGAAGGCTTCTGTCTCCTCTACTGTATTAATTTTAATCCTATTTCCCTCCCAAAAAATCAACATTCCCTCTGGCAATAACCATCTAAACCAAACTCCTTTATTGTATAATTTCTTTGATAAGGAGGAATACTTCCTCCTTTTTTCCATTATTTTTTTTGGAATTTGCTTAAGAATGGTAATTTCTTTATGTTTATATTTTAATGGTCCCTCCCTTTGGGCACCTAGCAGCTCATCCCTTGTGGTCCTCCTAAGAAACTTGACATGTACCTCCCTTGGAACATTGTGTGTTCTAGCATATGCTGAATTAATCCTGTAAACCAGATCCATATCCCACCACAACTGTTCTTTATTTCTCTTAATATATTCTGCTAAAATTGTACTCATAATATCCTTAAGATCTTCATTTTCTGTTTCTGGTAGGTTCTGGAATCTAAGAAAAAAGGACATTCTTTCAAGTTCTATTTTTGCCATAAAGTTTTCTAGTTGTAAATTTCCCTTCCGGACCGCCTTAACCTCTTTCCCCAGTCCAGCCCCCTCCTCCAACACCCCAATCCTTTGTTTGTTTTCGATATATGATGTTGTACAGCTCTGAGTTCATCTTTGAGATCTGTCACCTCTTTTTTCAACTCATTTTGACCTCTCATAATTTCCTGAAACATTTGGTTAACAGACAGTTCTTTTGAGCTTTCTCCAGTCCCTTCTTGTTATAACAATGAAGTAATGAAGACTTTTATCCACCTCTGATCTTACAAGCTGCCAATCATGCCTGGACTTGGGGAGAAGGCCCTCTCCTTCCTCGGTGGATAAAAGTCCCCAAACTTGGAATGTGGTGTGTGTGCTTGTGTTTGTGTGTTTGTGTGTATGCATGCATGCTTGACTGCCAGCAATTTGGGGAGGTGAGAAGCTGGTGGGGTACTGAATTGTCCCCATGTCGAATTAGTCAGTGCAACTTGTTCCATCCCAACCCAGACATCCTGAGTCAGCTGTGCCCAGTGAGCGGTGTTGAGCCATCCACACCCACCCACCAAGCCATGCCCACCTATTCATGGCAACCCAGCTGTGACTACCCAGCCACACCTACCCAGAAACGCCCACCTAGCTGCTGTGAGTCATCATAGTGTTACATGCCCTTTGAGGGTAGGTGCTGTGGACTGCCTTCCTTCCTTCCTTCCTTCCTTCCTTCCTTCCTTCCTTCCTTCCTTCCTTCCTACCTTCCTTCCTTCCTTCCTTCCTTACTTACTTACTTACTTACTTACTTACTTACTTACTTAGCGCCTGGTCAGTCTGGGCTGGGGCCAAGGTGGTGGGGACCAGCTCCTAGCTGTCTCCAGGGCAGCCCTGCAGGCCAGATCAAACCACAGTAGAGGCTGAATATGTCCCGCAGGCCTTGAGTTTGACATTTCTCTAGAATGTTCACTATAATTGACCAATATCGATTATATCATCTCAATATATATTTTGTCAGTATATTGAATGGTTGACAATTTTATTTTCCTAATTGTGTATATTTGCAACTGTAGAAGATTCAAATGTGAACAGCCATGTGGGATAAGAAACAAACGTTTCTGCTTTTAAAATTCCTGGATGTTCCCACTCTAGTTTCATCCTTTCCTGGAGAAGAATGTCTTTCACAATGATTCCTTCACAAAACTCTACGTGGACCAAAATGGAGATCTAACAGCGGATCTTTTCATCTGGAGCTTCATAGTTCTCCCCAAGAAGGATCCCAAGAGAGAGATTCTGGGGAGTTATTATCAGAGAAAATGTCCTTTCACGGCTAACGTTGCTCAACAAGGTGGGGAAAAGTGGTGGGTCTTTGTATCCATGATAGTTGGTGTCATCTAATTGAAATTCTTCCACAGGAAGGACCTCTTCTCAGTTACTGATCTGGGCCTTAGAAATATCTCTTTGGGACACAGACTTCGTTCTCCTGTCCCCTGTGCTGACTTACCTTCCCAGTTTGGGGGACACATTCTCCTGTCCTCACCTCCACACCTCATCTCACTCCAGTTCTAGAAACTAGACAGTCAGTTTCAGTCTTAGTTCACTGGCTTATCAGTCAAATCAGTTGAAGAAATAAATATACATAGGGGTCAGCAACCCACAGCTCTGGAGGCCTGATGGTCACATGATCACAGAAGCATCTTGGACAAGGAGCTGCATGGAGCTCTTTCATTTGTCCGCTGCGGCTCCCTGTTGCCGGTCGGTGCCATGATTTTGAGAGGAACTTCCATTTGCGGAGGGGGGGGGGAAGCACCAGGAGGAGACTCTATGGCAAGGAACAGGTTTTCTGGTCAGCTCAACAATTGATAGGACTTTTGGTTAGGACAGGTAGAGGAAAAAGGACGCCGTGCTAGGAGGACATTCTAAGGTGGAGGAACCGGACTTAGTGGGCTCCAGAATTGAATGGGATCTTTCATTTAGGACCTTTGTGGCTCCCAGTGTTTTTTTTTCTGTGGGAAATGGGTCCAAATGGCTCTTTGAGTGTTTAAGGTTGCAGACCCCTGCTCTGGCAGTCCCTTGGTGCTTCAGGATTTGTGAAAGATATGTTTTTGAAATCATGTCTGCCAGCTCCTTCAGAAGACTGGGATATAGTCTGTCAGGTCCCGGGGATTTGAACTCGTCTAGAGAGGACAGGTGTTCTCTTACCATTTTCTTGCCTATTTTAATTCAAATTCCTAGTCTGTCATTTACAGTTCTGTCTTTGGTAAATTGGGCTATTTTTTTCTTTTTGTGTGAAAACAGATGCAAAGAGAGAATTAAGCAGTTCTGCTTTCTCCCTACTGACTGTCACTTCCTTGCCATCTTCTCCCATTAATGGACATTATTTCCTTGACTTTTTTCTTGTTTTTTACGTTTGAAAAAACTCTTTTTTAAAATTATTTTTGACATTTTTTTGCAAGTCTTAGTTCATTCTGAGCCTTCACTTTCCTGACCTCCTCTTTGGGGATTTGGGCTATCTGCTGGTATTCTGTGTTAGTTATGTGTCCTGTTTTCCATTTATTATACCTTTTGTCTTTCGGTTTATCAGAGAGTTCATTGTGCATTTATTCTGGTTCCTTCTTGGATTTCTTATTTTTCTTTTTCAGTGATATTGTGCTGGTCTGGGCTTCTACGATTGTATTTTTCAGAGTTTCCCAGGCTTCTTGAATTATTTTTCCCCTTAAAATTTTCATCCATAGAATCCTTCCAAGGCGCTCTTTAAGTTTGTTGAAATAGGCTGTTTTAAAGTCTAAGACACTGGTTGGATTATGTTCTATAGATGGTGTCATAAATAAGGCACTAAAATTTTACTAAATCTGAAATTCTAAACTTTAAAATGACTAGATCATCATGTTTTTAAAACGGTGGGTATATGAAGAATGGAGGAATGCATGTAAATAGGGCTACTGGGAGGAACCAACCAGTTGTCACTGAATAATGAATGTTTTCTCAACTCCATTCCTCCAGACTTTATTTAACCCTACCTTCATGTACTAGTACTTAAAGTTCACCCTGTTTGTTCCCTAAACTTTGAGTGTTCACGTACAGGCATTTGAGTCCTTTATGAGTCTTGAGTATGTTTCTTATATCTCCTACTTTGTAACTCCTATCCATCACTTTCTACTTATTGTGTTTTTCCTTTTCTTCTTCTTCTTTGTGGAATGGTGGTATGGACAGTTATGAAGGAACCTCATTACATGAATATTCTGCCAGCTGACTAGATATTACAACATACTGAAGTTATCCTTCACGTCCAGGATACTAAGAAGTGCCGTGTGGAAAGACTCAGGAATTTTGCCAAGAAAGTTTATTTGATTCACTCTCTACCTCTAAATAATGTGGGTTCCTGTGAAGATATTGCATGTGACAGATGAAATAATTAACATCCTAGGACTTCCTCCAATTTTATAGACACAGCTATAAATATTCATATACATATTTATATACATAGCTATTTTTAGAAAAATATATTCTTTTTATGTTTTCCCAGATGCAAAAAAATGCACCGAATGTCCAGATGATAAATATCCAAATGAGGACAGAATTCAATGTATCCCCAAAGTTATAACCTTCCTGTCTTATGAAGAACTTCCTGGCATCATCCTGGTCTCCTTTACTCTACTCTTGTTCTTAACCACAGGCCTTGTTTTAATCATCTTCATAAAATACAGAGAAACTCCCCTTGTCAAAGCCAACAACCGGGATCTCTCCTACATCCTCCTGGTCTCCCTCCTGCTTTGCTTCTTGTCTTCTTCTCTCTTCATTGGTCAACCAAGGAAAGCCACCTGCCTTCTCCGACAAACGGTCTTCAGCATCATCTTCTCAGTTGCCATTTCTTCTCTATTGGCCAAAACCATCACGGTGGTGCTGGCTTTCCTGGCCACAAAACCAGGAAACTGAGTGAAGAGATGGTTGGGGAAGAGCTTGGCCAACTCCATCATCCTGTCTTGCTCTGCTGTCCAAATTATCATCTGCTCCATCTGGCTGGGAGTTTCTCCCCCCTTCCCTGACTCTGACCTCCACTCCCAGCCTGGAGAGATCATCCTGCAGTGCAACGAAGGGGCCGTTGTCATGTTCTACGTCACCCTCAGCTACATGGGCTTCCTGGCTGCCATCTGCTTCACGGTGGCTTTCCTGGCCAGGAATCTGCCTGGGGCCTTCAACGAAGCCAAGCTGATCACCTTCAGCATGCTGGTCTTCTGCAGTGTCTGGGTGACTTTTGTGCCCACCTACCTGAGCACCAAAGGGAAATACATGGTGGCTGTTCAGGTCTTCTCCATCCTGGCCTCCAGTGCTGGTCTGCTGGTCTGCATCTTCATCCCCAAGTGCTACATTATCCTTCTGAGGCCAGACCTGAACACAAAGGAGCAGCTTACAGCCAGAACAAATGTAAAAACATGATAAAAAAACCCATCATATTATAAGAATGGTATAATGTCCTTTTATTTGAAAGAATACCTGAATTATTTCCACTTAGATAGTATGCAGGAGTCAAATAACATATCTACATGTTTCCAAATGGTTGAATGACTCGAATTCTTATAACTGCCTTCCTTTTCACCTCAATAAATCTTGCTAAAGAGAACTCTATGAAAGTCATTCAGAGGGATTTGTTGTTCACCAACTGCCAATGAATTTGACACCTTTTAAAAAATGATTTCAGCAATGATTCCTATGGACAGCACTAAAAGTTTATGTATGAGAGAATGAATCAGAAAAGTCTTAAGATGGATTCTATGGGAGGCAAGCTCGAACTATGTTGTTTGATAATCTCCATGAGAACCATTGGCCATCCCACCAAGCCAGAGACGCTGGGGGCCTCCAGGTCCTCTTTCTCAGAGGTTTTCATCCAATGACACCTAGTTAGCTCACCTTTCCCAGAGTTGCTCCTGCCCTGTGAAAGAGGCTTTTCCATGAGATCCACCATCCTGTCTCCATCCTGTTATTTGGGTGATAAGGACACTGCAAACAGCCCATTATTTTCTCCACTGCATGGGCCAGGTTGAGACCGGAGTCCAGAAGATGTGGGTGGAGAAACCTCACAGGAGAGTCAGACTTCATCTTTATGAGATTGGGCTCCTTGTGGCTGCACCAGGTGAATAGCTGCAAGCAGGAGATCAGGTGTCTCACAAACTCCATCAGACGAAAGAAAGAGGGTCTCTCTCTCTCTCTCTCTCTGTCTCTCTCTCTCTCTCTCTCTCTCTCTCTCTCTCTCTCTCTCTCTCTCTCTCTCTCTCTCTCTCTCTCTCTCTCTCTGTCTCTCCAAGGTGGGAAGCCCAGCAGTGCAACCCTTGATCTTGTGGGTTCCCCTTAGTCATCTCAGGCTGCTTCCAGCCCCAGAAACCCTAGAAATAAGCCCTTCAGAGGGACTTTTCTCCAGGCTCCTAGAAAGCGAGCAGAAGGGAGAAGAAGGTGAAATTCTGATTATGAGATCCCGAACGTCTCTAGAGATAAATTCCAATGGACTATCAGGCAATCAAGGTAGTCCTCCACTTATGACCACAATTTCTGTTACTAAGCAAGATGGTTGTTAACAAAGTTCTGTCTCATTTTACAACCTTTTTTGCCATAGTTGCTAAGCAAATGAGTGCAGTTATTAAGTAAATCATGTGGTCGTTAAGCAAATCTTATGGTGATCCCATGACTTCCAGATACTGCGAGTGTCATAAATACACGCCAGTTCCCAAGTGCCTGAATGTGGATCATGTGACCAAGGGGTGCTGCAGCGGTCGTAAGTGTGAAACTGGTAATGATTCACTTTTCTCAGTGCCGTTGTAACTTCAGTCCCTAAACAGATTGTTATAAGTCAAGGACTCCCTGTTGTCCTGATAGCAGTTTTGGACAAGCTTGTTTCATTCTACTCTCCTTCTTTCCTTTCTTTTCTTCCGTCCTCACAGCAAAGTCCAGGCGTTGCTAAAAATTGTGCTCCTGTTGGGAACTGTGTCCAGCCCAACAGTCCCTAACTGTCGATCTCTCGGGTGGAACCTTCGTCCCTCCCAGGATTCCGTCTGGCAATTATTTCTTTGCGACCTAACGAACAAAGTAGGGTTCTGGATTCAAAACAGGCTTTATGGGACTGTCAGAGCAGCTTTGGGGAGTTTCACTGTCAGCTCTCCCAACCCAAAATCCCTCGGCCTCCATTGCTAAAGGCAACTCCCTCAGTGGGCAGAGAAAGGTAAGGAAGAGGGTGGGGGGTCTGGAGGCTGAACGAGGAGATGACCGATGAAGGGAATGTCCGGTCTGAGGAAGAGAAGGGCTGCAGGGGATGGGAGAGCATCGCCCAATACTTGAGTGACTCTCACTGAGAAGAGGGGCTCCTTTCATCCTCCGGAGCCCCTGAAGGCAGGAAAAAGAAGCAACGGATGGAAGCCCAGCAAAGGGAGATCCAACCGACAAGCCAGGAGAAATTCCCTGACAGTGAAAATCTATTAACCAATGGAAGACTTTGAATCCTGGAAGTTGTGGCTGCTCCATTGAGGGAGGTTTTCAAGAAGAGATTGGAGAAGCATTTATCTGAAATTGTTTAGTGCTTCCGGCTTGAACAGGGGGTTGGTCTTTTTTTTTTTATAATAAATTTTTTTTATTGGTTTTTCAACATTTATAGGGAAAAGGGTAAATGGACAGGTATACAAATTTTGGCAGTTGCAAGGTGTGGTAGGCGCCCCTCCCTCCATACTCATAGTATACATTTATATATAATGCATTGGTATATAATTGGTTACAATCAGCATGTTAGTTCTATTACTATTTTCAATCAGATTAGACATTACAGTATAAAATCCAGATATAATTCCATTATCACTTTCGGTCACTTTATAATAATATGATTTTCTTGTTTATTTTTGTGATATGAGTTTTCTTGCTATTGCCCCTTCTCCCTCCACTGGCAGAGCTCTGGCCCCTCCCGTGTCCTGTGTGTCCGTTGTAGTGTCTCGTGATTTTTCTAGGTGTGTTTTGTTTTTTTCCATAAAGGCCTGCGCCTCTATGGGTGAATTGATTCTGATTCTTGTCTCCTCCCAGAATATCAGCATACCTTCAGGCATCAACCATCTGAACCACACCCCTTTCTGGTATAATTTATTCGCTAATTGCGAATAATTCTTCCTTTTTTCTCTAATCTTCTTAGGGATCTGCTTCAGAATGGTTATCTCCCTATCATGGTATGTCAATGCTTGCCCCCTTTGTACACCCAGAATTTCATCTCTTGTGCTTTTTCTAAGAAATTTAATGTGAACCTCCCTGGGTACATTGTGTGTTCTAGCATAGGCTGAATTCACTCTATAAACCAGGTCTATATCCCACCCCATCTGTTGTTTTTCTTTGTGTGTGTAGTCAGCCAGGATGTTTGTCATGATGTCCCTTATGTTTTCTCCATCTTCTTCTATAACATTTTGAAATCTAAGGTAATAGGACATTCTCTCAAATTCTATTTTCATCTGTTGGGTGTCAAGATCTTTGTTCCCTTTCTGCACAGCTTCTACCCCCCCCTCACCTCCTCCACCCCCCCCCCTTCCACAAGATTCAGTCTTTGTGAGTTCTTATATATTTGGGCTTGATTTTCTTTAATTTCATCTTTCATTTCCCTTAGCTGTTTCTTGATTTCCTCCTGGCCCTGTAAAATTTATTGAAGCATTTGTTGAAAGTCCATCTCTGTAGTCTTAGGTTGCATCGGTTCTGTTATCTTTGACTGTGTGGCTGGACTGGATGTTGCAGATGTTGGAGCAGAAGTGGCAAAGCCAGGTTTTCCAGGAGGTGGTCTTTTGGGTGGCATCATTTATAACGTTAGAAGTTCAGTCCATATATAAGATAGACAGTTAGAAAAGAAGGGTAGCCAGGTGAGTTTCGGGAGCAGAAGAACCAGGCAGAAGAGAGTCTCTCTAATAAGTCTGGCAATAGATAGAAAGTTTCCCCTAGAAAGTTTAAAAAATACCAATCCACAAGAGATTCCTCTGGGAGACACGGAGACAAAGACTGGAAGCCTGCCGGAGGGGCGGCATCGCGGAGGACTCCTGCAGCGGCGGCGGCCGGCGGGAGGTCTCTCGCGCGCCCAAGGCACCGGGGAGCAAACTCGGAGGGCGCTTTGCGTTTCTGTGCCTCGCGCCTCGCTACAAGCTGACTGGAGAATGTAACAATAGAAGGAAGCAGCTGCAGTGCGGTGAGGTTGCTTCTCTCTTCATTCCCTACTCTGCACGGAAGAATTACTCAGCTTTTTAAAATCTTAACTTTCGGAGCATTTTGGAGGCGCGGCTGGAGGGAGGGGGTTTCCCCCCCCCCTTGGACAAGCGGCGAGGAACAATTCTGCTCTCAGCCCCCAGGGAAGGAGGAGGGGGGAGAGCCAACAAATGAAGCCTCACCCAGGCTAAAATGATTTTCTCTTCAATTTAATTCTACATATTACTGATGATTTGAGGACTTTTGGAACTTTTAAAACTTTGTTATGCCTCTGTGCCCAAAACTGGCAGGGCAAGATGGCACACTTCCGTTGTCTTTATGAACTGTGAAACAGGGGGTTGGTCTTGAGGACCTCCAAGGTTCCCACCAACTCTGTCTATTCTGTTCTGTTCTATTACATTCTCACCGTGAATTCCATTCCATTCTCACTGTGAAAAAAGAGATTTTAAGCTTTATTATTAATTCAAGCGAATTAAACAAAAACATAAAGGCACAGCCTAAAAAGCGTCCTCCTCAAGCAAGGTCACCCACAATCTCCCCTCATGTGCCAGGATCTGCTTAAGGATGACAACCGAGAGACATGAAGGGCAGCCAATTTCCAGAGGACGCAGCGCCCAGCTCCACCCAGAGGCTCCCAGGAGGTCAAAGGCAACTTTGGGGCTTCCATCCCCATCTGGACTCAGGACCTCCTGCCTGTTTCCAGGGCACCTCAACTGGGGGAGCCCAGCCTGGCTGCATGGGGACCCTGGTGGTGGCCCCCTCCCAAATGCCTGGGAAACTACAGAGAGGAGCTGATGCTTCTGTCCAGGATCTCGGGGTTCTCTCTTCTCCCTCCCTCCCCCACTTGAAGTAGAAGTGAAAGACAAGCAGGTTAGCTCAGAAGGAGCTTTAAACTTCTGGAATCTTCTTAGTGTGCAGAAGACATCAAAGTCTGTCATTAAACTCCCGGAACTAAGGAGGGTCTTGCGCAATTGTTTCTTCAGGGGCCAAACTGGGTTCTGGGGGAGGAAGTTCAAGGGGCCACAGAGGGTATTGGGGTTTAATGGGGTGAATGGGAAGCTCTGCAGGGGCCACAGACTCTCCCCAAGGAATGCCCACCCCCCTTAACCCTCTTTCCACCTTCCTTCCTTCTTCCCATCAGTCAGGCACATTCGGGGAAAGAGGTTTTCTGCCTCTGGGCCAAAAAGACTTATGAATCCGATCTTCTATCTAATTCTGGACCGGACAGACTCTCTCCTTCCCAGCTGCCCCGTCTGCCTCCCACCTCACAAAATAGGAAATCTCAATGGACATTAAGTGAATCCAGTCAGTTCTAAGAAAGGAGTGGGTGAGAAGATCCAGGATAGAGAAGGGAGGGAGGGGAGATGATGGATTGAGGGGGAGCTGAGTGATCCACTTGATCCCTTTGACCTTGGAGAGAGAGATTCAAAGGTCATCTCTAGTGCCTGGAAGAAACTCCTGCAGTCTTCACAGTTCAAGGATAGGAATCCAGTTAAGTTTCCCTTCGTTTTCTCCTCTCTCCCTCCCTCCCTCCTCCTCTTCTTCTCCTCCCTCCCCCTCCCCTCTCTTCCCTTCCCCCTCCTTAGGTTCTTCAGCAGGTTGAAGCCTTCTGTGTGCTGAGCTTCCTGGGGGCCTTGGAGGTCCTTCCGTACATTTCCCCCCTCCATTTCCCCCCTTCTTTTGCACAAGAGACTCTGCCTGAGGCCCCTCAGGATCCCCCTTTGAGCTTCTACTCCAAGGTCCCAGTTGCTGAGGGGTCTCTGAGGGGAAACCCCCAGCCTCTCCCCACAGCTGGATCCACGATTAGGACATCAGGCGAAATGCCCGGAAACCTTTGACTTAGTCTGGGGCTCCTTCCAGGGACCTCCCTCTGGGGCTCTGCCCAGCCCTTCAAGGGAAGGAAGGCCTCACATTGGGCACCCCCTCCCTTGAGGGAGAAGGGCAACACTTTGAATTCGGAAGACACTTTGGGAAATTGGACGTCTGTCTGAATTGGGTGGCCTGGAAGAAAGTTGGGGGAAATAAGAGGTGACTCCTTTCCACTTATTCAAAACATAGCAAAACTAAATTTAAAATGTGAGGCTATATATAAAAAACCAAAATACGGTTTAATTAGGTTTTGCTTGAATCAAGTCTGATCATTCAATTAAA
This sequence comes from Natrix helvetica, assembly GCF_964273705.1. Classification (NCBI taxonomy): domain Eukaryota; kingdom Metazoa; phylum Chordata; class Lepidosauria; order Squamata; family Natricidae; genus Natrix; species Natrix helvetica. The sequence goes on from NC_138551.1 coordinate 133,028,226, forward strand.
AATCATGGGAAGGGGTAATTTTATTCTGGTCTTGATATTTTGGAGAACAAATATTTCAAATGAAGCTTTGCAGATAGAAAACCTTTGGAGAGAGAATAATCGTCTCCTTTGTTTGGGTCTAAAGCAGGATGGGAGAAGGCAGAATTCCTAAAAGAAAACAAGGATCTCAAAGAAGAACCGGTAAGAAATATTCAGAGAACAATTTTGAATTTAAAATGTATTTATTAGAGCCCCAAGGCTAAAAACAAACAAGCCGATACAGAGCTGATGCGGCCATCCAGGAAGAGACCACCAAAGTTCTTTGGAGACCCTGGAAAGTGACATTGTTCGTCTTTGGGGTCTATGTCTTGTTTGGCCTCTGCATTGAAGGTGTTGCAAGTGTCACCAGAATCACCAGCTGAAGATGAGGAAGCCTCCATCACGGTGGAACCTCCATACTGGAATCCATCGATCCCAACATCACCATAATTGATGGGAGACGATGTCAGACGTTCAGCCCTGGTCAACAATGTGATGGCTGGAATTTCACCCATGGCCGTGATTTGTCCTAGGGAAAAAGAAACACAGATTGAACATTTTAATTAGAATGAAACAGTAAGAAATAAAAGCTTCATCACTTAAGACTTTCAAGAAGAGATTGGACTGCCATTTGTCAGAAAGGGTGTAGGGTCCCCTGCTTGAGTGAGGGGTTGGACTAGATGACCTATGAGGTCCCTTCCAACTCTCTTAATCTGTTAAAACAATTAATAAAACTGAGCAACCAAATTAAGGTTAAAGGCTCCTAATTTTCTTTCCTGTTAGCTTCCATAGTCCAACCACCCCCACCCAAAACCCCAAAGCACGAAATGCAAAAGAACAAAAGGCATTAAGAATTAAATAACAACAGCAATAACAAAATGCCTTTAAAATAAAAAAAAAATAAAGAAAAACGGACAAACACTTACCAACCATCACATTGTCGTACAAGGCAGAACGTCTGACATCCTTCGCTCATCAATTGAGATGATGTTGGGATAGATGGTTTCCGGTACGTACGGTTCCACCGTGATTATGGTGGCCTCCACATCTTCATTTTGTTTTTCTGGTGACACTTGCAGACACCTTTTTCTGTGGATGGAAGAAGAGGAAAAGAATCAAATCTAACTGACTGGTACATTGTTTTCTTAACAATGACAATAGAGGTTATTCTTGATGGGGGCTGCATTACTGGAGATTTTCAAGATTTGGGGGTTGGATTAGAAGACCTCCAAGGTCCCTTCCAGCCCTGAGGGATTCTATCCTTTCTCCTATTAGTTCCACCAACATTTTGGGGGGGGGGGGGCTTTCAGTGCCCCAGGGCTCCCCAGGTTGTGGTGATGATGCTCCCTTTAACAAAAGTAACTTACTTGCATTCGCGGTACAAAATGCAGAGGCCAACGAATACATAGACCCCAACAATAAACAATGCAACTTTCCAGGGCTCTCCAAAGACGGTCTGGGGTCTTTCCCTGGATGGCCGCAACAACTCATTTGGGTCCATTCCTGAAAGAGAAAAGGGATGGAGGAAGAAGAGTCAATCTCTGGTTTTAATGGTTGGTGCTTCCCTTGGCAGATTAAGGCTCCCTGGTGCCCTAAGCACTGACAAATCTTGGTGCCCCCCACCTCCTTTCTACATACTGGACAAAGGAAGCCAAGCTGGTTCATTGGTTGTTTTTTTCTTTCTCAACTTTGTAGTTCCCCCTTTGGGCCTGGAGCCCTGAGCACGTGCTTAGCCTGCTTAGTGGTTAATACACCACTGGTGCTTCCCCTCCAGGACTCTCCATCCCAGGGTCAAACTCCCCAGCAAGAAAACAAAATACCCGAGGCCAGAAACCAAGTCCTACTCACCTCTTGGTCTCTGTCTCTGTCTCTGAATGTCTGTCTGTCTGTCTGTCTGTCTGTCTGTCTGTCTGTCTCTCTCTCTCTCTCTCTCTCTGTATGTCTCTCTCTCTCTGTCTGAGCCACTCAAGCCTGCATGGCCTCACTCATCAACGGAAAAGAGTTCCAACAGAATCCAGGTAACCTAGAGGTCAAACAACACTTCTCCCTCTACTCAACCCTTGACCCCTCCCTCCCTTGGAATCCCCCCCCTTTCAGCTCAGAAGGGAAGGTTGGCAGTTGAGTGTCACTCAGCAGTGGGGAATCCATGGGGTTCTGCCTAAGCAGGGGGTTGGACTAGAAGACCTCCAAGGTCCCTTCCAAGTCTGCTATTCTGTTAAATTCTGTCTGCCTGAAACCACCAGCAACCAGCTATGGCAGGGAAAGCACAGAGGACCCCCCTGCTCAGGGATGCGAGGCTAAGCATAAGCCCCCTTTGGTGTTCTTGCCTGGGTCACGAAGCAGAGTCCTGAATGTGGACCATAGGATGGGCAGGTTCTGTGGGGCTTTCTGAGAAGTGACCGTCCAAACCTTGGTTCAATCCCACGTGTGCCCATGGACTCGGCCCTCAAATAACACCCTTCACCCAGGGCAGAAACTGAATTCCTCCCAAGCAGGCCTGACAGGCTCACCTGCTCTTTCCAAAGGGCACCTCCTGCAGAAGACCTGAGGTGCAGCCTAAAAGAGAGGCTCCCCCACTTCATCCCTTTTCCTTCTTCAGCCACGGAAGAGACTCCGAAAGCCCCATCCCTCTTTGGGGCATCTTCAGCGCACATCCCAAAGGTGCTTTTCAAAAGAGAGCTGGGATTTCTTGGTTTGTTTCCTTGAAAACATTTTACTTCTCCTCCAAGAAGCTTCTTCAGTTCTGACTGAATGGTGGGGAATGGAAGGATTTGTCCTCTTTGCAGTCGTTTGGTGGTTAGCCTTGTGAAGGTCAGCCATGAGTTCTCTGAGAGGCCTTGAGGCTTATCTGCCCCCTCAGGGTCACCTGAATCAGAGGGAAAATGGGGGGGGGGAGAATCTCCTTGGAACTGGGGAAAGGACCGTGTTGCTGTCTTGGGAGAGAGCAAAGTCCACCCTCTGGACAGAGGAGACCCCTCTGGAAAGAGGGGTCCAAGAGGCCATCTAGGTTAAAACTGAACAGCCCTCTCTCAAGAGAGGGGGAGGGGTACGACCCCTCCTCTCTCCTGTCTACCACACAGTCCTGGGGACACGGGGGGGGGGGGGGATTGGGGTGGCCCAATCTGTGTAGAAGAAGTCAGCCAGGTCTCTGCAAGTTTCAAGAATGGAGAGGATTTATCCCAGCCTGACTTGCTTTCTGCCTCCATCCTCCAATGCAGCAGGCAGGAAGACTCCTTGGTGGGAGGAGGGCCCCCCAGAGACCCCTTGGGCTCCTCTTTCCAGGACAAGCTTCACATTGGGGCTTTTTCATGCAATGCACAAGAGGCAGAACTCCTGGCTGACCCACAAGTACGACCCTCTGGAATTGGTAAAGAGATGCTTTATAGAGGTTATTGCAGGAAGTCCAGATTATTCTTCCTGCAACGCTGAAAAAATGCACTTAAAAAGACAAAGTTATTGACATGGATTAAAGACTTTGAGAGCCTTTAATGTGGTCCAGAAAGAATTGTTTTCTCTTTTTGGAGACTTTTCATGGAGTCCCATTCTCCTAAGGAAGTTGCATGCCTTCATCAAATAGTGACAGCTGTCAGACACAGTAATAGCATTAATGTTTTGTTTGGAAAATCAGAATATTGGTTTTGAGAGACAATATCCAGGACCATGTATAATATTCTAATTGTGTTTATCTTCCCGTTCTTTTAACCTCAATGATCCTTTAGGACAATTGTTGGAGAGCCAGGGCAAATTGTAATTTAAAGGAATGGAGGAATACTGACAATAATGGAAAATGCGATTGGCCAATTAAAATCCAAACAATTGAACTTACAGCTATTCCCAGCTTTCCCCCAAAGTTTGGTCAGAAGAGAAGTCAAGGAATAGCTGAGGTCTCCTTAGTGTTTCCTACATTCATCCCACAATTCCTCTAAAGATGCAGATTGGCAACCAGAGTTTGACAGGCGTCCACCAAGGTCTCTGCCACCAAATTTGGATGGAAAAACCAAATACGGAAAGCAAAACAGGTAACCAAGACTTGGGGGGCTGCAAAGCAGAGTGCCAGTCTCTGTCCAAACCTCATTTCCATGAAAGACTTGATGGTCTCTGGATGCCTTGTTAGAAAACGGGGGCTGGGTGAGGCCATCTCAGGCTTCCTCTCCAAGGGGCCTCCGTCCTCTCTGCCTCCCCCATAAAAGGGCCAAAGGGGGAGGAGAAGCCATTCTGGGCAAGGAAGGAGGGACTGGGGTCTCTCTTGTGGGTCAATTGAGTTTCCAATGTCCAGCAGGCGACCTCTGACCTGCTGGGCGACCCTTTCAGAGGTGTTTTCCTTACCAGGATCCTCTCAGAGCCTTCCATGAGGAGGGGGCTCCCCATGTGTTGCCTTCTCCTCAAAAGCCCTGCAGACCCTCAGAGGAGGCCTTGTTGGAGGAACCTACGTACCCCAGCCCACAATCAGCCCAGGTAAGGCTTCCTGACCTTTTCTATCATCGTCTTGGATCCAGCTGTGGGGAGATGATGGGGGCGCCCCCTCCTAGACCCCTCAGCAACTGGGGACCTCTCAATATGGGGGGGGTGTCACAAGGGAAAAGGGAGATCCTGAGAAAGGCAATGCTTGTTGAATAAAAGAAGGACAAATTGAGGGGTGCATGTGTGTGAAAGCCGTAGGGAAGGTCCCCCCACAAGGCTCCCAGGAGAACTGAGCACACAGAAGGCTAAGTAGACCTGAAATGAGAGATTATCTATGCATTAGAATGAATACGTTGGTCAAAAATAATTGTGTAAGACTCACACTGTGTAAGTAGTAGATATGTTATTTGTCTTTCACTTTGGTTTCTATGGCGGATGAAACACCAGGAGGGTCACACTGTCTTCGATATACTTATATGTAAATAATATATATATATATATATATATATATATATATATATATATATATATATATATATATATATATATATATATATATATATATATATATATATATATATATATATATATATATATATATATATATATATATATATATATATATATATATATATATATATATATATATATATATATATATATATATATATATATATATATATATATATATATATATATATATATATATATATATATATATTATTTTTGACCTTCCTCCCATATATAGGCATACCAGGGGTTGTAACACAAATACATACCTATTTCCCTGGCTCAACTGATAAGGAAGAGACCCGGGGGTTAGTGGCTAAGACTCCTGCCTAAGATATATACAGCCCGGGTTCAAATCCCAATAAGGGTATGGCTAGCTGATGAGAGCTAATTAGCTCGAAATAGATCTATACTAGTCTCCCTTTATTTATTTATCAGTACAAATACAATATATATATGGTAGGGTCTCAGAGGGCTAAGCCCTCTTTCCATCTGTTGGGCACTTTTGGGGAAAGAGGTTTTCCAAAGTCCCCATGACATGGGGAGGGGGTGGGAGGGAGATGGAAGGAGGAGGGAGGGAGGAAGAGAGGGAGGGAAGGAGAAAGAAAAAGAAGGGGGGAAAGTAGAGAGGGAGGGAGGGAAGGAGCGATAGAAGGGAGAGAGGGAAAAAGGAGAAAACCAAGAGGAGGGAAGCTTAACTGACTTCCTATCCTTGAACTCTGAAGACTGCAGGAGTTTCTTGCAGGCACTAGAGATGATCCTTGAATCTCTCTCTCTCCAAGATTAAAGGGATCAAGTGGATCACTCAGCTCCCCCTCAATCCACCATCTCCCCTCCCTCCCTTCTCTACCCTGGATCCTCTCGCCCACTCCTTTCTTAGAACTGACTGGATTCCCTTCGTTTCCTTTGAGATTTCCTATTTTGGGAGGTGGGAGGCAGACGGGGCAGCTGGGAAGGAGAGAGTCTGTCTGGTCCAGAATTGGAGGAAAGATCGGATTCCAAATTTTTTTTTTGGCCCAGAGGCAGAAAATCTCTTTCACTGAAAGTGTCCGATTGATGGGGAGAATGAAGAAAGGTGGAAACATGGCCAGCAAGGGGGGGGGTTATTCCTTGGGGGGGCTCTGTGGCCCCTGCAGAGCTCCCCATTCACCCCAATAGACCCCAACACCCTCTGTGGCCCTTTGGAACTTCCTCCCCCCCAGAACCCAGTTTAGCCCCCGAAGTAACAATTGCACAAGACCCTCCTTAGTTCAGGGAGTTTAATGACGGACTTTGATGTCTTCTGCACACTAAGAAGATTCCAGAAGTTTAGAGCTCCTTCTGAGCTAACCTGCTTGTCTTTCATTTCTACTTGAAGTTGGGGGGAGGGAGAAGAGGGATCCTGGACAGAAGCATCAGCTCCTCTCCGTAGTTTCCCAGGCATTTGGGAGGGGGCCACCACCAGGGTCCCCAGGCAGCCAGGCTGGGTTGCCCCCAGTTGAGGTGCCCTGGAAACAGGCAGGAGGTCCTGAGTCCAGACTGGGATAGAAGCCCCGAAGTTGCCTTTGACCTCCTGAGAGCCTCTGGGTGGAGCTGGGCGCTGGGTCCTCTGGAAATTGGCCCCCTTAGGGTCTCTCGGTTGTCCTTATTAAGAAACTTTTGGGGGAGGCTGAGTATCATCCTATTTCAGAGGTATGTTTTTAGGCTGTACATTTGCATTTTTGTTTAATTTGCTTGAATTAATAAAACTTAAAATCTCTTTTTGCACTGACGAGAATAGAATGGAAAGGAAGAGAATAGACAGCGTGGGAAGGGACCTTGGAGATCCTCAAGACCAACCCTCTGCTCATGCTGGTGACGCTAAAGTATTTCAGGCAAATGCTTGTCCAATCTCTTATTGAAAACCTCCCTCAATGGAGCAGCCAAAATTTCCAGGATGCAAACTCTTCCACTGATGAAGTTTTTCATTGTCAGGACATTTCTCCTGGCTTCTTGGATCTCTTGTCACTGGGCTCCCATCCGTTTCTCCTTTTTCCTGCCTTCAGGGGCTCTGGAGGAGGAATGGAGCCCCTCTTCTCCACGAGAGTCACTCAAGTATTGGGCGATGCTGTCACGTCCCCGGCAGCCCTTCTCTTCCTTAGAGCGGACATTCCTGATCCCTCCATCGACACCCCCCCCCCTGATTCACCCTCCAGACCCCCCCCCCCGATTTCTTGCTCTTCTCTGCCCACTGAGGGAGTCGCCCTTGGAGATGAAGGCCGAGGGGTTTGGGGAGCTGACAGAGGATCCCCCCAAGCTGCGCTGACAGTCCCATAAAGCCTGTTTCCAATTCAGAGCCCCCCCCCTTTGTTCTTTCGGGGGGAAAGGAAGACTTGCCAGACGGAGTCCTGGAAGGGACGAAGCTTCCATCCGAGGGATCGAGAGACTCGATCAGGAACCGTCGCACCCCATCCTCGGGCAACGTCGCCTCTCCGAACTGCCTGCAGCCCCCGGCGGACCCAGCGCGCTTCCGCCCCATCCCGGCGCAGCGCAACCTGGAAGGGCGAGGAATCCGGGCGGCTTTCCTTGAGCCCATTTTTGGATCTCTGAGGCGCCGTGTGAGGCTCCGTGTAAAGGTCTCGTGTGCCCTCAATCCCCCCTTAGGCAGCCCGCCCACCCACCCACCCGGGGCGCTTCTCCCCATGGCAGATTTGGGTGTCCACGCTCGCCCCGCCCGCCCACCTGCCCGCCGTGGGTCCCCAGCCCCCCCTCTCCAGGCCCACCACAGGCTCTGCAATGGGAGCCCCGGCCTGGCCCTGGAGGGAAGAGGCGCAGTCCGCCCGCGCAGTCCGATCCTGCAGCCGCCTGGGATGAATCCGCTCTTCTCTCGCCCGCTGCGCTCCTGCTGCCTGGCAGCCGCTCGCTGAGAAGCGAATGGAGGGAGGGGCGAGAGGAGCTGCGCCCAAGGCCAGAAGCCCCTTCTCCCCCTTTGCTTCGGTGGGCGGCGGCTGGGCTGAGTCCCAGGGGCTCCCGACCCCCCCTCTTTCCGTTCTCAGGGTGGGGTTTATTGGGAGGTTGCAGGTGGTGGGGAAGGGTGATTGGGAGAACTCGGCTCTTCTTCTCTCCCACAACTGTAGGCAGCAACATCTGGAGGAGGGGCTTCCTCTTCCTTGGGGGAGGAGAGAAAGGATGGCATCTGCCCAGATTATTGTGGGGGGGGGGCAAAATCCTCATTTTGTTCAAGTTGAGCCGGACCCGGTTCCTCCCCTTCAGACCTTCCAGCTCTGGGGATCTGCAGACGCCCCTTCAGGAAGGCCCTTCAGTCCCCGGAGACCCTCCCTTCCTCGGTCAAACCTCTCCGACTGGCTGTCCCCCTTTTTTTGGGGGGGGGATTTTTTTTCGAGTTGAGGTGGACCCGGTTCCTCCCCTTCAGACCTTCCGGCTCTGGCCCCCCACGTGGCCCAGGAGGGAAGAGGCGCAAAGGTGCCCACTGTTAGATCTGGGCAACGAGAGACAGACTGCAGGCACGAAGTGACTTAACAGCTCTTTATTAATAGTAGTAGTGATCCAGCTTGCTCTGTGGTCGGAGGGTTCCCTTTTTATAGGGATCGGGTACGCCCCTCGACCAATCAGAACGATACCTGTTTCCCGCTGTAGCAGCGGACCAGAGAGGAGACTTACTACGATATATGCTAATATCTAACACCCCTCCCCTCCTAGATGGAACGTTGCGGTAGGTAACATAGTCTTTTAGGTATGTGGGTGTTTGTCTTGCTCGGGAGGAGCGTCGTAGTTCGGGTTGGTTAGAGGTGGTTGCAGGATCGGGTGCTTTTCCTGTTTCACGCTCGGGAGGTTGTGTGCCTTCGTTGCTAGGGCGTTCTGGAGTCTGCTCGGCTGCGTTGTCCGGGGTTTGATCTGCTTCGTGCGTGTTTTCTTGTTCCAAGCTTGGTTCGCAGGTGTCGTAGTTTTCTATGATGGGGCTCTCGCATGGCTGACTTTCTGTAGGCAGGAAAATCTCGTCTTCGTTTCGAAGGTCTGAGTGTGCTATGCGACCCCGCAGTTGATCGATGTGCCTTTTCCAGTTCCGCCCATCTTCCAGTTCCAACAGATACGATCGTGGACCCGTGATGCCAATGACCGTTGCCGGCATCCACAATGTTCCCCCTGCATAGTTGTGGGCGTATACCGAATCCCCTATGCTAAAAGACCGAATTTTGCTTGTGGAGTCTGGGGGCGCTGCGGCAGAGTAATTTGGGTGAAGACGGTCCAGGTGAGACCGTAGACGGCGGCCCATGAGTAGTTCAGCGGGGCTCCTACCCGTTGTTGCGCTTGGGGTAATGTGCTGAATTAGGAGGTAATGGTCAATGCGTGTTTGCCAATCACCTGGACCCATCCTAGCGAGGGCCTCTTTTGCGAATCGCACCATTCTCTCCGCCTGTCCGTTTGATGCCGGATGGAATGGTGCAACGAGGGCGTGCCGAATTCCCTGACCTGCTAAAAACGTTTCGAATTGCATGGCCGTGAATTGGGGCCCGTTATCGGAGACCAGGAGGTCGGGCAGGCCATGGGTGGCGAAAAGCCGCCGTAAAACCTTAATGACTGCCTCTGCCGTGGTTGAAGTCATTAGGATTACTTCTAGCCATTTCGAGTATGCATCCACAACTATAAGGAAAGTCTGACCTTGGAATGGTCCTGCGAAGTCGATGTGTATTCGCGACCAGGGTGCTTTAGGTTTCTCCCATTCTGTGGCGGGCGCTTCCGGGGGTGCTGGTCTAGATTCCTGGCAGGGGTCGCAAGTGGCCACCCACTCCTCTATTTCTTTGTCCATGTTTGGCCACCACACGTAGCTTCTTGCTAACGCCTTCATTCTAACAATCCCCGGATGACCCACATGTAAAGCATCTAATACATTCCTACGTAAAACATACGGAATAACAACTCGATCCCCCCACAACAAACAACCTTGTAACACTGAGAGTTCATCCCGTTTTGACCAAAACATTTTGAATTCCGGGCCCACATTTCCCTTCGGCCACCCCCTCCAAACCCAAGTTTGAACTTGTTTTATTAAATTGTCTTTAGAGGAGAACCTTGCAACGTCGTAGGAAGAAACCGGTCCAGAATCCAAACAGTCAATGAGCAATACCGGTACTTCTGGAGTGGGGTCTGGTAGAATGTCAGGTAATGGGCAACGGCTGAGTGCGTCTGCGTGTCCGAGAGTGGAGCCCGGTCGATGAATCAATTTGTATGAATACGCAGCCAGGAAAACAGTCCACCTGGTCATGCGTGGAGAAAGGGAAACCGGGGTGGGGCGGTTTCCCACCAAAAGTCCCAACAACGGTTTGTGATCTGTAATTAGTTCAAAATCGCGGCCGTAGAGGTATTCGTGGAAACACTTTACTCCAGCTACAGCAGCCAGCGCTTCCCTGTCCATTTGGCTGTAATTCCTTTCGGCCGATGAAAGAGTTCTGGAGTAGAAGGCGATGGGTGCTTCTTTTCCGTCGGGCATCCTGTGGCTGAGGACTGCTCCAACTCCGAAGGGTGATGCGTCGCAGGTCAATACCAGCGGTAGGGTCTGGCGGTATTGGACAAGCAGTGAGTCAGTAGTGAGCAGGCGCTTTACCCCGGCGAAAGCTGCAGCTTCGGATCGTCCCCATTTCCATGGTGCGTTCCTCTGGAGTAGACGGTGTAGTGGCTCAGCAACGGTCGCCTTCTGCCTCAGAAAAACGCTGTAGAAGTTAAGTTATCCGAGGAAAGCCTGCAACTCGGTCTGGTTTCGTGGTGTGGGGGCGTCCTGGATCGCCTTGATTTTCTTTGAAGTGGGGTGTATTCCCTGACCATCGATTCTATAACCCAGGAATTCTACGCTAGGCACATTAATTTGGCATTTTTCCTTTTTAAGGCGGAGACCCTTTTCTCTGATTCTGGCCAAAACAGATCTGACTCTTTTATTTAATTGCTCCTCGTTTGCAGCGGACACCAAGATGTCGTCAAAATATGGGACGACTCCCGGTATCCCTTGCAAAAGTCATTCCATGACGCTCTGGAACAATCCTGGGGCAATGCTCACGCCGAATTGTAGCCGGTTGCATTTGAATGCTCCTCTATGCGTCACTATAGTTTGGGCCTCCGCTGTGGCGCTATCAACTGGCAGTTGCTGGTAAGCTTGTGCCATGTCTAATTTAGCAAATACCTTTCCTGGCCCCAACGAGTGCAATAAGTGCTGTACTACAGGCACAGGATATGCGCTCTGTTGTAGCGCGACATTAATTGTGCATTTATAGTCCGCGCAGATGCGGACTGATCCGTCTGGTTTGACTGGGGTCACGATGGGTGTTTCCCAGCGCGCGTGATCTACCGGCTCAAGGATTCCTTGCTCCACCAACTTATCTATTTCCTTATCTATTTTTGGGCGGAGTGCAAAAGGCACTCGTCTCGGTTTAAGTCGGATTGGCGCCACTTTGGGGTCTAAATTGAATGATATTGGTTTACCCACATACTTACCAAGACCGGGGCTGAACACATCCTCGAATTCCTTAAAAATCTGTTCAGCGCTGCTGTTTCTCACGGCGTTGATTCCGGTGACTTCTAACCCCAGGGCTTCAAACCAATCAAGCCCCAGAAGGTTCTGTAATGGTGCGCTGGCGATGGTCACGGGCAGCTGGGCTTCGATGTCCTTGAAACGGATGTGGAATGTGCCTTGGCCCACGATGGGGACTTGGTTCCCCTGGTAGTCTCGTAGCAGGACGTCTGGAGCGCGTAGTTGGCTCTTTCTGAGGCTAGGGATAGCCTGTTTCATGGATGCCCATGAAATGATCGTCAGGGTCAATCCTGTGTCAACTTCTAGCTCGCAGGGTGAGCCCTCCAAGAGGACTGTGACTTTTTGGCTGCTTAGGGCGGACCTGATGTATTGTGGTGAGATACGTTCGCAACTCCTCTCTCTGGGTCAACTCTATCTCATCGTCAACATCCTGAAAATACTCTCGTTGAGCGTCTTGATAGAACGCTCTTTCAGCTCTTTGTGTGTATTCTCTCTGGGGATACGCTCGCTCAACTCCTTGTGAGTAATCTCTCTGGGGATACGCTCGTTCAGCTCTTTGGAAATTTTCTCTCTGGGTAAACACTTGTGGATTTCTCTCTGGGCGCCCTTTTTGGTTTCGCCAAGCCCCTGGGTTGGGCTTCTGTTGGCGGTACATGGGTGGCTGCCGTGAGGCAGGGACTTCGCTCCGGCACACTCGTGCGATGTGCCCAAGTTTGTTGCAGTGTGAACAAACAACGTTCCTGAACCTACAGGTAGACCGGGGGTGATTCCCTCCGCAGCTTGCGCAGGGCGGCAAACGGAATCCGGGTCTCCCCCCAGGCCTCACGTGACTGCTCCGCATCAGGTGACTGTCCTCGAACTCGGAATCCTCGTAGTCGGGGTTTGTGTCCTCGTAGTGGACTCTGGACTGCCTTAGTGCTGTCTGGCTTCTGCTGAAACCGCGTTGTATGGTTACCGACGATTTTTCTGCTGACTCTGATGCCCTTGCTTCGTTTAGTGCTATCTGTAGGGTTAAATTTGGGTTTGCCAACAGCTTCTTTTGTAGTGAAATGTCTCTTAACCCACAGACAAATTGTGCCAGGATGTGCTCGTCCAGGTCCCTGAACTCGCAGTGAGTTGCTGCTTTTCGCAGGGCTGCAACATATCGGTTGATTGACTCTCCCGCCTTCTGGTTCCGCGTGTTGAATTCCTGGCGGCAAACGTGGCGGGAAGGTTTTGGTGCGTAATGAGTTTGCAGAGCCTGTTGCAACGCCGTCCACGATACTGCCTGTATTGGAGTAGGCGCTGTGAGGTCTCTGGCCGTATTGAAGACTTCCTTTCCGCAGTAGCCGTGGAAGATGTTTTTCTTCCTCGCATTGGTGATCCCCGTGTATTCGTTCGCTTCGAGGAAACACTCGAAACGAATCATGAAAGCTTCCCATTCGTCGTTTGCTGGGTCGAAAGGAGCGGGGGGAGCATGCATCGCCATCTTCTCTGTTTGAATTTGCCGCGCTGCGGTGATCTGAGATGGCTGCCGGAATTTCTGCCGAATTCCTGGGCTGGATCAAATCCGGAGATTCTGGAGGTAGCGTTCTTCGTCCTATCTGTCTCTCAATCCCACCTTCGTCGCCAATGTTAGATCTGGGCAACGAGAGACAGACTGCGGGCACGAAGTGACTTAACAGCTCTTTATTAATAGTAGTAGTGATCCAGCTTGCTCTGTGGTCGGAGGGTTCCCTTTTTATAGGGATCGGGTACGCCCCTCGACCAATCAGAACGATACCTGTTTCCCGCTGTAGCAGCGGACCAGAGAGGAGACTTACTACGATATATGCTAATATCTAACACCCACGATCCCCGCAGTTGGGCTGGGAGGAAGGCCATACAGACGCCCCCCAACTCCCTGCCCCTCTCGCTCCCTGCGCTACTGCCAGGATTCCTGGAGGGGCTCCGGGACACCCCGAGGGGAGGCGGCGGGGAAGGGCCGGGAGAACGGGCATATATATACTACAACAGAACAGATATCTAGAATAGCAAGTTTCTACTTTAATGGGATAATACTTATTACTTGTATTACTATTCCCTTCAAAGGAAAAATGCAAAAAATGCCCAAAGGGTGACCTGTGCATTCTTGCCACGTGAATATGAAATTAAATTTCCAATCTTCTCTTTGTTGTTTTTTTAAACTCCTACATTACAGAACTTTATCTCCATAAATATTTAAATTCTTAGGGATTTATTCCTCTGCTTTCATTTAATACAATAATACAATAATAATAATACAATAGTAGAGTTGGAAGGGACCTTGGAGGCCTTCTAGTCCAACCCCCTGCCTAGGCAGGAAACCCTATACCGTTTCAGGCAAATGGCTATCCAACATCTTCTTAAAGACGTCCAGTGTTGGGGCATTCACAACTTCTGGAGGCAAGCTGTTCCACTGATTAATTGTTCTAACTGTCAAGAAGTTTCTCCTCAGTTCTAAGTTGCTTCTCTCCTTGATTAGTTTCCACCCATTGCTTCTTGTTCTACCCTCAGGTGCCTTGGAAAATAGTTTGACTCCCTCTTTTGTGTCTGTGGAGCTTTGTCAAGCGAGGAGGCAGATCCAGCTGAGGAGAGTTTTTAAGTTATCTTGGCTTCCACGGAAAACACATCATTTAAAGTTATCTCTCCTCCCGTTTATCATTAGACAAGGGGAATAACAGACTATTCTTTAATTGCTATGTTTTTCAAGCAAGACTTTTCTACCTCCATTCAGAGCTCCTTGTAATGAAAGCTTTCTTTTAAAATCTAAGTTATTCCTTTCATTCCCAAGCTGTCCCACCTCTCCCCACCCAACTTCTCTTATATGACAAAAAGACAGAAAAAGGCTGACTCCACGTGCCACAGGGCTAAGAGACAACTTTGTCAAATCTCCCCCTCCCTCCTCTCCCCCCTTTCTAATTGCCCTTCAATGACAAATGCCTAAAGGGAAGCGTTTCAGAGCTTAGGATTCCAGAGTGAACTAATACAGAAGGTCTTTGGTTATTGGGAATGGGGGGGGGGGGAGAAAGCAGCCTCCTAACCTCCCTCCCTCCTCTGCCAGGGGTTTTCCGATGACCTGGAGATCAAATTCCTAAGGGAGATCGGGAGAAGAGCTGGATTCCCTACAGGTTTTAAGGAGGAAGACATGGGGGGGGGGGAGGGAGTGACTCGCTAACAAACTGTACTTTTGCTTTATCTCCTTCGGTCTTAATCTGTTTAAATCGCCTTCGGTATTGGGGGGGGGGGAAGAAGACACAGAAAGTATTGCGTTTCAATGACGCTTTGTGGCAAGGACACGTGTTAGTTGCGCCCTTTCCTGGCAAAGAGGCCAGCCTCAAAACGACTCCAAAAGCGGCAAGCGGGAACGGCAGTCACTTCCCTCTTCCAACAGCCCCCCCCCCCACCTTCTCCGGGAAAGTGGCTTTTGTCGGTTGCCTTTTGAAACGCCGGAGGGCCCAGCAGAGCCTGCCAGTCAAGCCTTCCCGATGTTAAGCAAGAGAAACATCTCTTGCTTCAGTAGAAAGAAAAGCAGCTTCAGAGCTACGGCCGGCAAAGGCTTCCCACTGACCTCCCCCCCACCACCTCCGAGTTCCTGATAGATCGAATTATTTCAGCAATATCTCCGCTCCGTTCTCCAGCGAGTCTCATGGTTTGTTTTGCCTTTAGGAATAAGAATGTTTAAAAGGCTTTTTAAAAAAATTGGAAACAAAAAAGATGATGCAGGTTTTGCAAGAACGAATCTCCATCGCGCGGCTACGCTTTTTATTCCTCCAAATAATACTCACCGCTTATTGCAGCGAGTCAGCCTCCTAACTTCAGTCCAGGCTCTGCAATTACCTTCTCTTCCCCCCCCCCCGCCCGGGCCCCCAAACCCGCAGAAACAGGGGGGAATCGGTCATTATCATTAGCACTCTCTCCCACGCCTGGCCTCACCTTCGGAGGTAAGGGGCGGGGAAGAGCAGATCTCCCGGGGATACAAAGATTCCCCAAGTGGCCCCCACCCACTTCTCGTCCCCCCCCACTAGAAAACGGGAGAGGAGTAAAATAATGCTACGCTTTGGAAAAGCGGATCTCCAACGCCAGGTCCACGCCAGAAGGTTCGGGGCTTCCCTCCAGGCCACCTGCACAGCCAGCAGCCGCGTCCACAGGCTCCGTGGGGAAAGGCGGGCCGTGGGAAAGGGGAGGAGTGCGCTCGCCCGCCTGCCCGCTCCAATCTCGCCCGCCCAGTTCCCAAACCAGGCTCTTCGGAAAGAGTTCTTTTTTTTATTATTTTTATTATTCATATTTATAGACCGCCCCCTCTCCCGAAAGGGACTCGGGGCGGTGTACAGTCACTAAAATACGTTATAAAATACATGCAAAACAGTTAAATAATTAAATAAGTAGGTAGGTGGAGGAGGTTGCAAGACTGTACATGGAATAATAAATATTAAATATAATATATAGTATAATAAAAACTTTTAAAACCCCAAACCCAATTAAAATGAATAAATCCCCGGGAGGTAAAACTAAGAAAGTGCCAGGCCAGCTGATTGAAATAGGTGAGTCTTTAACTTTTGCCGGAAGGAACGGAGGTCGGTGGTAGTTCGAATGTCAGGGGGGAGGTCATTCCAGAGGGTTGGGCCCATCACAGAGAAGGATCTACTCCTAGGTGTCGCCCGCTGGCATTGACCAGCAGACGGCACCAGGAGGAGCCCCTCTCTGTGTGAGCGGATAGGCCGCAGGGACGTGTGTGGTAGGATGCGATCCTGCAGGTAACTAGGCCCACTGCCATGGAGCGCTTTAAAGATGGTGATCAATACCTTGAAACGCACCCGAAAGGCCACAGGTAGCCAGTGCAGCTCGCGCAGGAGAGGTGTTACGTGGGAGTAACGTGTACTTCCCATAATAACCCGCGCGGCTGCGTTCTGAACTAGCTGCAGTCTCCGGATGCGTCCCAAGGGAAGCCCCATGTAGTCTCCAGCAGCCTCTGGCAAGGTGTCTTCCCCGCCCCGCTCGGGCTGAAAGCAAAGAAAGCCAATAAAATATAAAACGCTGCTTTACCTTTCTCTGCTGCTTCTCTCCCAGGCTGGATCCAAGAGGAGATCCCTGTCCTAATCTTCCTCCTGCCCGCGTGGGCTTCAGGCACCAAAGGCGCCGGGGGAAGATTGCGCAGGACTCCGCTGCCCTGCCTGGCTCCCTTGACGGAGGGTGAGAGAGAAGCGGCAGCTGGAACGAGGTCCAGTGTGGTCCCCAGCCCTTCCCCAGAGGATCCAGGGACAGGGAAGGTCCCTCCTTCCACCCCACTGTTTCTGGGGGGCGCAGAGCCCTGGGGAAGCCTGGCGGGGTGGGCGAGTCCTCTGCTCTCTTTCGTTCCTCGGCTGTGTAATCTTTCCACTGGGCAGGAGGGGGGGAGCGAGCAGGGGGGGAGCTTTGGGGGCTAATGGGGCTTGGGTTTAGCCTCCCTGGACATCGCAGCAGCCCCAAGTGCGCCGATCTCGACCTTTTTCGCATCGGGGCCTGCTGCAAGAGGGAGGGACTGAAGACCTTTTCCGGCCAGCGGAAAGGACTTCCCCGGACTTGCTTTGCTGAGCACGGGCGACGGGCCCCCGCACCTCCACCACCAGCAATCCGGAAAAGGTCTTCACTTCATCGCCAGTTGTAGTTGAGGCAGTCAATGGGGGCAGGGGGGGGGGAGATTTGGCAGGCCCTGATAGTTTCTCAAACTGACCCCCCCCCTGGATGCCTCCCTTCCCAGTCCTTCTGGCTGGAGGGGCAGAGAGGAGCCAACGCCTGGCTTTTCCAGAGGTGTCTGTGGATGGAAGCCTCTCTGGGGCTTTCTATGCCCCTTGACAAGCTCCTCTTCAATGTAGGTTTTCTGGCCATGAAAAAGAGCATTGAGTGTGTTAGTTCAAGGCCAGTTTGATATTCCTTTGAAAGACTCTTTGAATCTTGTGCTGCACAAAAGGTCCATTTATATTGGAAAGGAAAGTTGGGTTCTGCCAGCTAGAATGTTTCTGATTCAGCCATTCCTAAGTCAATTACAGGGTGTGTGTTTTTATGCTCCAGATCAGTGGTTCTTAAGCTTTTGGAAAGAATCGCCCCTTCCTTGAGCCATTGAGGAAGTTATCATCGCCCCCTCCCCCAACATAACCTCTCAATCACCACACAGGGAAATAATTCTTCAATTTATGCACATTTTTTGTTTTCTTTAAAATTGTCATCAGGACATATTCGATGCAAATAATTTATTTCAAGTCTTTTTCCCATATCTCAACTGTGTGAAAAATTCTGATGCCACCCATCGCTTTACTCCCAAACTTCGTGATACATGTATTTCATTATTATCTTATTTATTCAAGACTCTTAAATGCAATGACCACTGGAAAAAGAAATTCAATTACAAGAAAATGAAATGCCCGGAAAAAACCAGTAACATTTAATGATTTAATGACAAGTGAATTTTAAGACGCAAAAAGAGAAATATAAAAAGGGCATAAGAACAAACTGCAATGCAGGAACTAAGAATTTCAAGACAAACACTCTGAAACTAAATTAAGATTCGAGGAAAATATATATTCAGGCACACTGTAAAAAGGCCAATGGCGGCCACTGTATGGGTAGAGTGATAGAGGCTGCTGCGCAATGCGCATGAAGATGAGCGATGCATATTCACTTATGTACAGTGTCCTGTACTGAAGCTCCCTGGAGGAACATTTTAAAACACAGTTCAATCCACTAATAGCGAGCGATCTGATGTTTTTGTACCACAGATATACAGCGGTTCACTGTATGAAAAAAGTGTCCCCCAAACCACTCACTCCATCGCCCCCATATCACCCCCCTTCTGTTCCTTCGCCCCCGCGTCACCCCTTTTCGTTCCATTGCTCCCCTGAAAAACGAAATCACCCCCTGGTGGGCAATATCACCCAGGTTAAGAACCACTGCTCCAGATGACAAGGGGTCTCAAACAGCCAGATTTTTACTGCTTTTACTACTTTAATTCAAGACGACACTGTTGCCCTGCCTGGTTGATGCTCTTAGGACAAACCATGTAAAATATATACCATCCTCATTCTGATGCTGTTAAGTCTGCTCTTCTCTATAATCTTAACAGGTAATAAGGTTTGTACTGTCCATGGGATGAGTCAAATGTACAGAAACATAAGTGAGGGCATCTTGGTGGCAGGTGCTGAATTATGTGCAGTCCCCCCACCACACCACCTGCTGTAAAGTCAGACATCCCCCAAAATAAGATTTAATATCCATTTTTTAATATTTAAAATCTTCATTAGGGCACAGAACCAGTTGTTACATTATTTGAATCCCACCACTGCTGACAGTTGGGGGTCCCATCCGAGCATGTCAAGCACTGGCAGGGGGCCTGACCATCTCCATGAAACGGACCACATTTCCCAACAAAGTGGTCCCTTCTAACTGCATTTGTTCATTATTCTAACCACCTGCCTGTGGTGTCATAATAATAACAAGGCTGAACTTTGGTCACAACCAACTAAACGAATGGCAGCCCCTGCTCTACTGTCAGAAGCCCCCCCAACCCCTCCCCCCTGAAATCCCCCCAAAGGCCCCCCTGAAATCCTCTCCTCTCCCGCCAAGGGAGCCGCCGGCCCAGAGAGAGAGAAGGGGGGAGCAAGGGGGCCACCCCCCTATTTCTGTGGGGCTGATGGAGGGGAGAGTGCAGGACCCCCCAGACGGAGCTTCTCCCAGGCTGGGATGGGGGACTCAAAGGGGGCAGAGAAGGGGCTGCCCTGGGCCAGCCTCCCCGGAGCTTCTGCTGAAGGGAAGCCGGGGGTCACCTGAGGACATGTGGGGTCCTCCTCCTCCTCCTCCAGGGTCACCCAGCACCCAGACCTGATACTGGATCCAGCAAGAGGCAGCTGGGTCTTCTGAGGAGACCCTCTGGGGGCTTCTGGGGCTCCCTCCCTGCCCCCAATGGGCTTCGGCTCTGTTGCCCACCCCCAAAATCAGAGGGGTCCTCTATTGAGAAACAGCTTCTAGCATGTATTTAGGGAAAACATTCCTTTTCTTCTGGATGTTGTGAATACCAGGCCCTTTTGACACAACCTGGTGGACTAAATCCAGCAAGCTTCTTTTTTTTATAATATCTGGAGGGATTGATCCTAGAGTATTGATTATCTGCCTCTGCCATTTCCCTGTTTCTTTATTTCAGTCTAGGAGTTGAGGAGAATTATCATCTGATGTCATCACAAGGAACTGGACGACCTGGGAGGAGGGTCACCTCCAACCAAATGAGGACCCCAAAGGAGGAAAAGCAGCCAAAGAACCAAGAGGAGGAGCCATTTCAACGATTGAAAGCTGGAAAGAGTCTCAGGAAGAGGAGATCCCTCCCTTCCCATCAAAGGATCCCCTCAGGAAGAAAGCAGATCAATACATGGAATGCGGAAAGATCTTCACATTGAGTCCTTCTCTCCTCTCCCAGGAAAGGCTGCAGAAGGGAGAAACCATCTGAATGTGAGGACTTGGAGGGAGCTGCAGGGAGAGCTTCACCTGGCTTCCCAGAGGGAGAAACCCTGGACAGGAGATGCAGGAAGGGTGGAAAGAGCTTCAGAGATGGGATCTGTTTGTTACCTTATAAAGATCCACAGAGGCCAAAAATGGGAAAGGGTCCATACGAAAGAAAAGTTGATGGACTAATTATTTCAGAAACCTTCAAAAACATAAACTTTGTGGAAAATCATCGATTTGTTGGACTTCATTGGGAAAGACTTTTAGGAAGCATCATAACAAATTTGCAGAAAGGACTAATAGACTGTGAACATTTAAAAACAGGTAGCCAATTGCAAGACACCACAAATAAATTACAATTTTTACATTTTTTGGCGCCAGAGTACTGGGATATTGCAGAAGTAGTAGTTCCATGGACAGCAGCTGAAGAACAACTGCGCACACTTGGTGACATTTTCAATTACAACATTAATATCAACGACTATAGAGATTTTTTGAAGAATGTGATTCAAAGAACTACGCAATTGCTGACAGTTCTGCAGAAGCAGAAAGGGGTTTCTCTAAAATGAACTTCCTATGTTCAGAGAGCAGAAGTCTCCTTACCATTTCTAATTTAACCAACCTCATGACCATCAATATTACTGGCCTACCTCTTCCCAAATGGGACCCTATTCCTGCAGTGAGAAAGTGGCTACGAGATCACCATCGCTCAGCCGATGATCCCAGACTCAGGATCAAGAAAAGTGGAAGTGAGGAGAGCACCAATGAGAAATGGAGGTGGAAACATCGTAAATGGAAAGACGACTAACACTTTTATGTAAGCATTTGTGTACCTCTTTTATTGTTTTGTGTACTTCTTTTATTCTTATTTAAGTATTAAATGGTTAAATTTGCATATCATGGTTTAGCTTCTTTTTGTAGTCATTTTTATCATTGGTGCATCGAAGGCAACACTTTTATTGCTCTTTTGTAAGTATTTATGTACCTCTTATTGTTTTGTGTACTTCATTTATGCCAAGTAAACGATATCAACGATATAAAATGATAAATGAATAATTGGTATATTTTCTTTTTGTAGGTCATAAGGGCAAAGAAACGACATCGACTTGACCATGACCACCAAGCCACACCCGCCCGGTCACATGACAGCAAGCCACGCCCACCAAGCCACACCCACAGAACTGGTAGGGAAAATGTTTAGATCTCACCACTGCTGCTTCCCTTCCCCAACAGGAGTCTCCCCAGCTTCCTCCTCCCAAGAGGGGCTCCACACTCAGCCGGGTAGATTCTGGTCTGGCATCCCTGCAAGAGCCCCCTTGCCTGGCCTCTGCATGGGAAAGGGTGGCAGGGGAACATGGGATATGGGCTTCTACATTCCCAGTCTCTGAAGATGGAAGTGGGATTTTGCACATCAGCTTTTCATCTGCAACACGAGAGTCCTCGGCTCCCTTCCTTTCCTCCCTGCCATCCCTCTCCACATGGGGTGAGAGGCAGCCTTGATTTCTCCATTTCTTTTCACTTGGTTTTTTTCTAGTGTGTGTTTGAGAGATTGTTTTTAACTCTGCAATGTTCTGGTAACTAGTTTTTCACTAAAGTTGATTTTCTTCTTAGAGACTGGCTGCACTATTTCATCAGCCCTTTTGTGTGATGCCTTTGAGCATTAACTTTCAAAATAAAGTACATTTTGGTTCCAACTCAGCAGGGAGCTATTTCAGATCTGTGGCATGCTCAGGCATTAACTGCTGGGATTTTCTCTTTAACTACAATGCCAATAAATGTCACATTTATTTTTTTCTTCGGCCACAAGTGCCATGTATTCCCTCTGGGGTCATTTTCAAGCATGGAGATCCCAAATCACTTAATTTTAAATGACTGATTTAATTCCATCTCTGCGCCTGTTATTATGAATCACACGTGGATTATTTCCCTTTCATTTCCCTCCAGAGAATTTTCCAACAACCTTTGAGTCCAAGAATTAGTTGAATTATCCAGGGATCCCTCCTGAGAGGGAGAATTATGATAAAAGTTTCAGCTCTGCTGTTTGGCCGAATCCTCCAGGGGAGACTTTGGGCAGAGAAATATTGAGTTTTGGGACAGGCAGGGTCTGTGCTCTTGAATGTTTGTCTCTCTCTTTCCAGGTGAAGCTGAGTGTTTCTCTGTGTTTCAATCAGGAAAGACACTGGATCATATTCCACCTTGTGAGAGTCCTTTGAATTCTTCTAATTCTTTTTTGGAAACAGAAAAGAGATTGATTGATTCACCCCATGAATTATGGACCTCCTACTTCTAGTTTTTTTGCCGCTTTTGTCCCATCCAGTCTCTGGGAAGCTGAGAATGAAATGCCTGCAGAGTTTGGAGCCTCAGGATGGAAAACAACCACAGAGCTTTTACAGCCCAGGAGACCATCTCATCGGTATAGTCACCACTGGAAATAAAAGATTGCATACAAAGTTGCTTTTCAACATGGCTCCTTCACTTCAATTAGTTTTCCAAGATTGGTAAGTCATTCAGGGTGATGGAGTTGCACTCCTTCCATTCTAACACTCTCCTTCTTTTCTGTTTTTTATTTTTCATTTATTCCTTTATTGGAGATTATGTCTAATTTCCTGAATGATTTTGATTTTCATGGTTTCTCTCTTTTGTCTGATTTTGTGAAAGAGACTCAAAAAGGGGTCTGAAAAAAGCTGAAAGGGCTGCAGATTATTTTCCTTTCTTAGTTCAATCCTTAATTTGACATTTGAATAATGAATTTTATTTAAAGTAGTGGTGGAATCATTTGTAGTTGCCATACCTCAGCCCATTTCCATATTTGTGTAACTGATCATTGCTTCTGGATCAATGGTGGCTTAAGGCTCAGTAGCCTTGTGGAGGATTATATATATTTTTTAAAGTATTTGTTGTTGCTGTTGATTATAATAGCACTTTTTTTTGAAAAAGTTTTTTATTTTTAGACAAAGACAAACAAAACATGAAACATAAAACCCTCATCAATTACATATAGCATGTCGTTTGGTTACAACCATTTGTGCCTCACCCCTTTCAATTGTATATAAGATCACAGATTGTCCATCAAACATACATAGATACATTATTATCATTGTACATCATATGTTCAGCTACAATTGCTATTCCTTCATTTTAAACAAACATTCTAGAAATTAGATTCATATATATACCAATATTCCATTGCATCCTTATTTGTCTATTTAATAAAAATATGTCTTTATAGTATCACCTATCTCATTCTATTATTCTAATAACACTTTTTTTTTACAATAGGGATGTTTCTGGTTTTCTAAAAGGCTTACGGTTTATTTTCACCATTCAAATGGTCAACAAGAATTCCCAGCTCCTGCACAATCTCACACTGGGCTACAACATCCATGACAACTATATGAGCACTTTCCACACTTCAGATGCCTTGCTGGACATTCTCTCCACTGGAGAAGCCAATGTCCCCAACTACGGCTGTGGAAGGAAGGAGAACCTTCTGGCTCTTCTTGATGTAGCTCAGACAGATATCTCCATCCAGATGTCAACATTAGGAGGCAGCTACAAAGTCCCACAGGTTTGTGTGTGTTTTTCTCCATCTGGCAAAGTGAGGGGTGGGTGGTGGTGGGTGAGCAATAGATGCAATCATGTCTTCTCCATGGAATTCAAGAGCTGCTTCTCTCCATATTAGCAAAAATGTCAATATTTTACCCCATTATGTTCATGTTGAGATTAATCATAAAAGGCATGAATTGCAAGCAATACATTCCCTGGAGAAGACATTCTACCAACTATTTAACTGATCAAAAATATCCCTGGGGCCTCTATTGGCATCTTCATTTTGACACATAAATGATGCCTTTTCTATCCAGTCAGATTAAAGTTGGCAATAGTAGCATTTTATCTATCTAAAAAGTGAAATAAAAAGGTCTCTAGCAATTATAGACCAAATAGACTAGCAGATATTGTGGCTAAAATTTATGCCATGATCCTCTTAGTTAAACTTGAGAAAAATGCATTCCTTGCAGAAGAAACAGAAGGTTTTAGGTAGTGAATAGCTATACAGATTTTATAATAAATATTGCATATCAATAATCTAATATTGGTAACAAATTTGTCCTGAAATATCTCATCTATATCAGCGAAGTAAAACACAGTTAGCTGGCTTTCTAGATGTTAGTGCATTAGGGGACAATCTCTCAAATGTGAGCCAGCAATGTGTGGCAGCTGCCAAAAAAGCCATTGCAATCCTAGGCTGCATCAACAGAAGGATAGAATCCAAATCACATGAAGTTTTGGTACCGCTTTATAAAGCCTTGGTTAAACCTCCCTTGGAATAGAGCATTGAGGGCGAACCTTTTCAGCACCGAGTGCCAAAAAGGGAGCATGCACACGCTCTTGTCAGGGATACGATCTGGAATAGGAGTTGCCCAGTGTTTCTGGCATGGTCGCATGGGATGATCAGCTGGCTGGCACACATGCAGACTAGCTCTTCCAGTTTCTGTCACTGCTGTGTGTGCAAAGGCCAGCTGATTATTGCACACACATGCACACCAAAAACCTGGAAGAGCAACAGGCAAGTGAGAGGGTGCCATTTTCCCCTCCTGGGGTCTCAGTGCATTCCATTTTTGACCTCCCCTTTCCCCAGAAGCACTCTGCCAGCCAAAAACTTTTGTCTTACTTTGCAGTTTCAGTCCGTGGGGCTTGCGAAGGTAAGGTCTGCACTCAGCTGGTGGATGGGGGCTGACGTATGTGCAGGGCAGCCTCGTGGTCCCGCTTGGGCCAGTTTAATGGCTTTGTGGGCTGTATCTGGCCCGCAGGCCGTAGTTTGAGGACCCCTGGTATAGGGTCTCCTTCTTGAGCAGGGGTTGGACTAGAAGACCTAAAAAGTTCTTTCCAATCCTTTTATTTTGTTATAAGTTCTGTTATAGGTACTGTTAGATATCCATACTAACTACAATAGCACCAAGGTCCTCTGTTCTGGCGGGAACAGAGGTTTAATTCTATTGGTCGAAGGGTTAATTAAATTTCATTTAATTTGGACCCCAACATAGCCCCAATAAGGCTAAACCCAGGAGAGTGCCTTTTGCTCTCCGCCCCAAAATTGACAGGGAAATTGACAAGCTTGTAGGCCAGGGAATCCTAGAGCACGCTGGGAGACCCCTATAGTGACACCTGTCAAATCTGACAGGTCAGTCCGCATCTGCGCAAACTACAAATGCAAATTTAATAAAGTGTTACAATAAAGTGCCTACCCTGTACCCATTGTACAGCATCCCCTCCATTCATTAGGACCCAGAAAATTTTTCGCAAAATTGGACATGGCGCAGGCATACCAACAATTGCCTGTAGATGGCGCTATGGCGGAGGCCCAAACCATTGTGACGCACAGGGGTGCATTCAAATGTCACGCCTGCAATTCGATTAGTATCGCCCCTGGATTGTTCCAAAGAATCATGGAACGGCTTTTGCAGGAGATTCCAGGTGTTGTCCCCTATTTTGATGATATCTTGGTATCGGCTGCAAACGAGGCACAACTTTTAAAGCGAGTACGAACAGTTTTGGCTAGAATTAGAGAAAAAGGCCTCCGTCTTAAAAAAGAAAAATGCCAAATAAATGTGCCAAGGGTTGAATTCCTAGGATACCTTATCGAAGGCTCTGGGATTCACCTGACCTCACAAAAAATTAAAGCTATTCAGGATGCCCCCATATCTCGCAATCAAGCCGAGCTGCAGGCGTTCCTTGGGTTCCTTAACTTTTACAGCGTCTTTATAAAACAGAAGGCCACTGTTGCTGAGCCCCTACAACGTCTCCTGGTTAAAAATGCAAAGTGGACCTGGAGAAAAGCCGAGGCCACTGCATTTGCCACGGTAAAATGACTCCTGTTGGCAGATTCTTTCCTCATCCAGTACAGCCAGACCCGCCGTTGGTGCTGATGTTTCACCGTTTGGTGCCGCGCAGTCCTCAGCCACTGCATGCCCAACGGAACCGAAGCCCCCATAACATTTTACTCCAGGACCCTATCCACCACAGAGCGGGACAACAGCCAATTGGACCGTGAGGCTTTGGCTGCTGGGGCCGGAGTAAAAAGATTTCACAAGCACCTTTATGGGCGGGACTTCAAACTAATCACAGACCACAAGCTGTTGTTGGGTTTACTGGTTGGGGACCAACCTACTCCAGTATCGTTATCTCCCCGCATGACCAGATGGACTGTTTTCCTAGCTACCTACTCCTACTGCCTTATCCACAGACCTGACTCCACTTTGGGGCACGCTGACTCTCTCAGCCACTGCCCATTGCCTGTTGCTTACCCTACCCCCGAGACGCCAGTCCTCATTGACTGCCTGGAGACTGGGCCTGTCTCGTCCTCTGACGTTGCCCATCACTCTGCGAAGGACTCCACCATCAAGCAAATTTTGAACTGGGTGTGGAGGGGGTGGCCCAAGAGGCCTATTGAGACTGATTTTAAAATGTATTTTGCTAAACATGATGAACTATCGGTGGTTAATGGCTGTCTACTATGGGGGGACCAGGTTGTTGTTCCACCCAAACTGCGCATTGCAGTATTAGAGGCTTTACATGTAGGGCATCCTGGAATTGTCTTTGGCTAGGAGTTACTGGTGATGGCCTAACATGGACAGGGAGATCGAAGAATGAGTGGCTACCTGCACACCATGCCAGGAGTCCAGACCTGTTCCCCCAGAGGCGCCCGCTAAGCACCATGGTCTAGGGTGCACATTGACTTTGCGAGCCCGGTTCATGGCCAGACATTCTTAGTACTTGTGGATGCCTACTCGAAGTGGTTAGAGTTAGTCCTGATGACCTCCACAATGGCAGAAGTGGTCATCAAGGTGCTACGGAGACTTTTCTCCACGCATGGCCTGCCCGACATCTTGGTCTCTGACAACGGGCCCCAATTCATGGCCATGCAAATTGAGACTTTCCTAGCAGCTCAGGGAATCAGGCATGCCCTGGTCGTGCCATTCCATCCGGCTTCCAATGGTCAGGCAGAGAGAATGGTGAGATCTGCAAAAGAGGCCCTCTCTAAGATGGGCCCAGGGGATTGGCAAACACGGGTTGATCACTATTTACTAATTCAGCACATCACACCCAGTGCCACTACTGGGAGAAGCCCCTCCGAGCTCCTCATGGGTCGCTGGCTAAGGTCCCACTTAGACTGGCTACACCCCAATTATTCTACCTCATCGCGCCCAGACTCCACAAGCAAAATTCGGACATTTAGCATAGGGGATTCGGTATATGCCCACAACTACGCTGGGGGAACTCTGTGGATTCCTGCCACAGTGATAGGCATCACCGGCCCTCCCTCTTACCTCCTAGAGCTCAAGAACAGTAGGAATTGGAGAAGGCATATTGACCAATTCCATGGCCGCCTCTCCAACTCCAATCTTAGACAACTAGAGGGGAGGGGTGTTAGCTATCCATACTAGCTACAATGGTTTCCACCAAGGTCCTCTGTTCCGGCAGGAACAGAGGTTTAATCCTATTGGTCGAAGGGTCTGACAGCTCCCTATAAAAGGGCTGCTGTCAGACTCAACCTTCGCTGGATTGTTCTTACTTGTGTTATAATAAAGAACTGTTGTTACTGTTAAGCCTGTGTGTGCCTATCCATTACACAATCTAACAGGTACCATATTTTTTGGAGTATAAGACGCACCAAGGTTTTGAAGAGGCAAAGTAGGTAGATAGATAGAGGGAGAGAGAGGGAGAGAGAGAGAAATACAGTAGGTAGGTAGGGAGAGAGAGAGAGAGTAGGTAGGTTGATAGAGGGATAAAGTGGGAGAGAGAGAGAAATACAGTAGGTAGGTAGGGAGAGAAAGAGAGTAGGTAGGCAGGTAGATAGAGGGGGAGAGAGAGACGGTAGGTAGGTAGGTAGATAGAGGGATAGAGAGAGAGAGAAATACAGTAGGTAGGTAGGGAGAGAGAGAGAGTAGATAGGTAGCTAGGTAGATAGAGGGAGAGAGAGAGAGAGAAATACAGTAGGGAGGTGTTTCCAGGTGTATTTATCCATGTGCTGGAGAAGGAAATCACTGACAACCTGCAGTATTTAAGACTTGTTTCTGCTGGCACAGCACTTGATCAATGTAATTCTCATCAATCACTCTAACTAAAGAGCTTTCCGAAAGGCGGGGGAAAAAAGTTTTTGCACTCTGCAAACCTGCACAAAACGGCCTGTTTTTCGCAAAAATGGGCACTTTTTTCCAAATAAAAGGTATGAATAGTCTTGGGGGGGGGGCTCCTGTGGGGGTGGTGGGCCAAAAAAGAGCAAAAAACAGCCCGTTTTTCATGAAAACGGGCCCATTATTTGTCGAAAAAATTACATGCATAGTCTTATGGAGGCTTATAGAGTGCTGCTGGGGGCTGGGGGGGGGCAAAAACGGCCCATTGTTTGCTCATTTCTGCCCTCCCCAGCCCCGAGGCGTTCTCTGAAAGCCTCCATAAGGCTATACATGGCCATTTTGGTGAAGGGGGCGGAGCTTCGGGAGGCAAAAAAACCGCTGTATTCGATGTATAAGACGCACCCAGATTTTCAGCCTCTTTTTTGAGGAAAAAAGGTGTGTCTTATACCCCGAAAAATACGGTATTTTTAGCATGCTGCCCTCATCATCAAAGGAGCTCAGTTAGATCAAAGACATGAGTGAAAGTGGTGCTTAAATGAAAACCTCATAGCTCTCCAGCTTCCTCAGCCCCAATTATTATTATTATTTTTTAAACATAGTTTTATTGGTTTTTTTTAACATTTTACAGGGAAAAAGGTAAAGGAAAGGTTACAAATTTTGGCAGTTGCGATGTGCGGTAGGTGCCCCCTCCCTCCATACTCATAGTATACATTTACACATAATTCATTACTAAGTAGTAACATATAGTCAGCATATGAATTCAGTTAATAATTTCGATCAATTTATGTCAGGTGAGTTTTCTTGCTCATTTTTGTGATCTGAGCTTTCTCGGTATTGCCCCATCTCCCCCCGCCGACAGAGCTCCGGCCCCTCCCGTGTCCTGCATGTCTGTTGTAGGATCATCTGGTTTTTCTAGGAGTACTTTATTTTTTTCCATAAAGGCCTGCGCCTCTATGAGTGTATTAATTCTGACTCTTGTGTCCTCCCAGAAAATTAGCATACCTTCAGGCATCAACCATCTAAACCACACCCCCTTCTGGTATAGTTTCTTCGCAAGTTGCGAATAGCTTTTTCTTTTTCCCCTCACTTTCTTGGGGATCTGTTTCAGAATGGTTATTTCCCTATCTTGGTATGTCAAGGCTTGCCCGCTTTGTGCACTCAGAATTTCATCTCTTGTACTTTTTCTGAGAAATTTAATGTGTACCTCCCTGGGTATGTTATGTGTTCTAGCATAGGCTGAGTTCACTCTATAAACCAGATCTATTTCCCACCCCATCTGTTGTTTCTCCTTCTGGATGTATTCAGCCAAAATACTTGTCATGATGTCCCTTATATTTTCATCATCTGCCTCCATCACGTTTTGAAATCTAAGATAAAAGGACATTCTCTCAAACTCTATTTTCATCTGTTGGGTATCAAGTTCTTTGTTTCCCTTCTGCACCCCTTCCATCCCCTCCCTCATCTCAGCCGTCCCACCCTCCAAAAGATCCAGTCTCTGTGAGTTCTTATTAATTTGGGCCTGGTTCTCTTTAATTTCTTCTTTCATCTCCTTTAGTTGTTTCTTTATTTCCTCTTGTCCCTGTAAAAGTTGCTGGAACATTTGTTGAAACTCTGTCTCTGTGGTTTTAGGTTGCATCAAAGCTGTTATTGTTGATTGTGTACTAGGACTGGAGGTTACAGATGTCGGGGCAGAGGCAGCAAAGCCCGGCTTTCCAGGAGGTGGTTTTTTAGGAGACATTGTTTATGAAGTAGAGAGTTCAGTCAGTGTAGAGAATGATCAGTCAGAGAGGCAGAACAGCCAGGAGAGTCCAGGAGACAGAGGGTCCAGGCAGAAGAGAGTTTTTCTAATCACCCTGGCAATAAAGGAAAGTTTTTCACTCCAGGGAGTTCAGAAGGTAGCAATCAACAAGAGATTTGTCTGAGTAGCACGGAGACAAAGACTGGAAGCCTGAAGTTTAAGAGGTGGAGTCAGGTTTCACAGTTCATAAAGACAACGGAAGTGTGCCATCTTGCCCTGCCAGCTTCGGGTTTAGAGGCATAACAAAGTTTTCAAAGTTCAAAGTTCCCAAAGTTTCCAGATCATCATTATGTTATGGGGTTAAATCCGAAAATTCACTTTTAGTAAGGGCGTGACATCATTGGTTGGCTCTCCCCCTGCTCCTTCCCCTGAGGCTGAGAGCAGAATTGTTTCAAGCCGCCTGTCCAAGGGGGGGGGGAAATCCCCCTCCCTCCAGCCGCGCCTCTCCAAATCAAGCCGAACAGAAGAAATTTAAACTGCTGACAATTTCTCCAGCTTGGTAAGGGGAATGGAAGGGGATTTACGCCTCACCGCACCGCAGCCGCGTCCTTCTGCTCGCTTATTCTCCGCACAGCCTCACAGCGAAGATGCCGGAGCGTCTCCCCATCATGCTCCCCAGTGCCTGGAGCGAGGCGGGGGGCCCCCCACCGGCCGCCGCCGATCCAGGGGATCCCCCGCGGTGCCGCCCCTCCGGCAGGAGCCTCTACGGGGCGTCCTGTGCCCCCCAAGGAGTGGGGAGCCCACCGGGGAAGCACGGGGCGAGCAAGGCTTGCCCGTCGCTGTCAGCCGCTGGAACCGGAAGTCCCTCAGCCCCAATTATTAAAGTATCTGAGGCCAAAGTTTCCCCCATGTTCTTATATCAGTCTGATGTTTGGGGCTTCAGAGATAAACCACCAGCAGAACAGGGTGGGTGGGGTGATTCGGGCGGGGTAGCCTCGTGGTCCCACGTGGGCCGGATTAATGGCTTCAGTGGCCTATATCTGGCCTGTGGGACGTAGTTTGAGGACCCCTGGTATAGGGTCTCCTTCTTGAGCAGAGGGTTGGACTAGAAGACCTCAAAGGTCCTTTCCAACCCTTTTATTTTGTTATAAGTTCTGTTATAGGTACATATGTTTAGCATGCTAAATACCTATTGGAACATGCTGATTTACACTGTGATATTATCATACTTACACATTGGATTATATACCCTGTGAAGAAGACTTGGGTTCTTTTCTCATAATAATTATCTGATAATTAATAAATCAAGTTCAAAAGTTATGGTCTTTGGGAAATGACATCCTAGCCATAGATGGTCAACCAATAGAGCAAGTGAAACTTTTCCTTACCTGGGGTTGTTTTCTCTGAGACTGAATCTTGGCTCCCTCATCATCAAAGGGGCTCAGTTAGATCAAAGACATGAGTGAAAGTGGTGCTTAAAAGAAAACCTCATAGCTCTCCAGCTTCCTCAGCCCCAATTATTAAAGTATATGAGACCAAGGTTTCCCCACTGCTCTTACATCAATCTGATGTTTGGGGCTTCAGAGAGAAACCACCAGCAGAACCAACCCAATCACAGCCTCCGAGGAGTATCTTGGGGTGGACAAAAGGACTCCAGCTGCTGCCCCTCAGAGCTGATTTGGGAATTTACACAATTTCTACTTTGTCTAAAATCAGAAAATATGGATATTGGCATTTAATCTATGGAAACTGTCAGACTCTGAAAATTGTGGCTGTTGGAACAGACAAAATTTCAATTAGAGAACAATTTTGGATACTGACAAATTGTATGAGGAACTGAGGACTCCCTGTTTCTTGTACAACTGGAGAAGAAGCTAAAAAGATTCCTCCACAAAGAATCTGGGCCTTAGAAGCATTAAAATATGCAGCAATCCTCAAAATTATAGTAGGCCGTTTATTGGAATAGAATACTTCAGTTGGCATTTGCACATGTTAATCTAATTGCAATAAATTGTAGTGGTGAGATACAGTAATTTGATTTACATTGTTTATAGTTTTTAAATTTATTTATTATTTTCCACTTTTATAATACAATCTTGCTAATATTCTGTCTTTAATATTTTAAACAATGTCTAATTAACAAATTATTCTAATGCTTTCATGAGAACAAAATTGGATTTATTAAAATCTAATATTTTGGACTTGATCTGACCCCAAATATAACACAGCATTCTTCATTGTGTATGCAGCTCAAAATCAGATAAGTCTAATGAAACTCTGAAGATGAGGCTACTGATTATCAGCTTTTATTTCTGCAGAAAGCAAAAGACTGGATGATCTTTTTGTCTCCCACCTTAACAGGGCAGGCAGAGAGAGAAAAACAGGCGCATGCCAAAAACCTTTCCAAACATCTTACAGCTCACACAGCTTGCACAGAACGTCATTGCTATAGAAACATAATTTGAGATCACACGGATTTCATGATTTTAGTGCTCTGAAAACAACAGACTTTAGAAGGGAAAAGAAACACATTTTCTGGCGTATAACTCAGAGCTTTGTTAGGGAATACTGAACAGATACTTTAAGTTACAAGGAAGGTTACTTGGCAGAATTCACATTTTACTTTTCACAAGAAGTTACTTTGCTAGGCTAAGCTTGGGAATTCGCCTAGAAGTTTTATCTATGCAGTTGGCATATTAGGTTACAATGGAGCTTCTCTCAGCAGCAATTTAACAAAAGCTGAATTAGGTTACACTCTGTGTATGTTCTAATCCAGTGATGGCAAACCTTTTCGAGACCAAATGCTCAAACCGCAACCCAAAACCCCTTATTTATCTCGGAGTGCCAACAACGCAATTTAACCTGAATAATGAGGTTTTAATTTAGAAAAACAATAACAGCGCTTTCAATGATACAAACACCTTTTAATTGAAAGGTAAACATTTGCCTTTGGCATGCTTTTGATTAATGTGACTTTTGCTGTTGAATGCAAGCAGAAAATTTTTCTAACCTTGACTCATACTTTGTAAGTTTGAGAGCAACACATGAAGCACTCAGGTCATCTGTTAGTCCAGGGGTGTCAAACTCAATTTCAATGAGGGCCCCATTGTGGTTGACTTCGGAGGCCATGGTGGGCATGCTCCCACTGCTGCTGTACTCGCTCTCCTTGGTTGCCCATGGTGTGTGCAGGAGGGCAAGGTATGTGGGTCAGAGGGAGGCCCACTCCCTCTCCATACGAGACCTAGCTTTGTAACAAAAGCAACCTCAATGATAGGATGGGAGACCACCAGGAGAGGTCAGGAGGAGGGGACAAGGGGATGCTAAAAGACAGATTCAAGCACCCATCCTCTTTTGCAGAGTCATTCTTGGGGCAAAAAGTGGTTGCCTGCCAGTCTCCTGCTCCTCCCCTTCCCCCAACTACTTTCCACTTAACTACTTAATGGGGCTCTTTCTCTCATGGAGCAGCAAATTGGGCAAGACAGAGACAGAGAGGGTAAGAGAGCAATCCGTGTGTGTGTGTGTGTGTACCCAAATTGCTGCCAATGGTGTGGGCGACACCTGAGCAGGGAGGCAGGGTGTGTGTGTACTTTCATCCCCATTCAAGCAGGGCCTCTCATCCCCCCCCCCCCCGACACAGTTGGGGCATGAAGGCTGCTGCCACCCAAGCACCGTGATTGCCCCCTCCCCAGCCAGCCTTCCAGCCCCACCTGACCTGCTCCCTGCTGGCTCCTGCAAAGCCTCGCCATTCTCCTCCTCCTCCTCTTCTTCGTTTCATTGTCCTCCTCATCCAAGTGGCAGTGGGCTCCACAGGACAGGCTCTCATTTCTGCCCTGGGGCAGCGAACTCCGGTGGGCTGGAAGTGAATGTGAATGGCCTGGCTCTCCAGTGCTTCCTGGCTCAGTTGGAGGCTTCCTTCAGCCTTCAAACAGTTGCAGGGTTTTTTTTTCTTTCCTTCCAGGTTGGACTAGAGGCTTTTAAGGGCCAAAATGGGGTGCGGAAGGCGCAGGGTGTTTTTATTCCTTTTTGGCCCTGGAAAGCCTCCTGCACCAACCTCAAAGCAAAGAAAAAAACCCTGCAACTGTTTGGAGGCTGAAGGAAGCCTCTAACTGAACAAGGAAGCATGGGGTGGGGTGGGGTGTTCCAGGCCATTCACACTCACTTCCAGCCCACTGGAGTTTCCTTGCATACTCACGCGCCCCCCGCCCTGGCCCTCAGCATAGGGCCAAAAACCTGCTGGCCGGCAGGAGGGGCTCCTGCATGTGGATACTAGTGGAGCTGGGCTGGGGCGGCTGGAGTGCCGGGAGAGAGGACGCTCTGCATGCCACAGTTTCCCCATCACGGCTCTAATCCTTTCAATTGCTTTTTCAGATCAATCATGTAACAGCTTCAGAGGCTCTGAGTGATAAAAGTCGGTTCCCCTTTTTCCACAGGATGGAGCCAAAAGAAGGATTCCACTACCCAGCAATTGTCCAGCTGCTCCTCCATTTCAGATGGACCCTGATTGGCCTCTTTGCTTCAGACACAGAGAAGGGAGAGAATTTCATGAGGATTTTTCCTCCTATGTTTGTCAGGAATGGAATTTGTGTGGTTATATCACAGCAATTCTCAACAATCAAACATGCAGCCCCCCTCAGGGATGCCCTCACTAAGTGGAGACAAGTCAACGTCTTTGTTCACTTCATAGAATTTGATTTCATTTGGGAGAGAACCATTCCTTTCCATTTAACACTTATGCATCTCCCAGAACCCATTGAAAGAAAAGTCTGGATCCTCACAAATTTTTTTGGGTATACAATAGATAAATACAAAACTTTCAAATACATCCATAGTATTTGGAACTTTCGTTATCTGGTGAAGGAAAGGCCAAGGGATGATGCCTTTGAACCCCATTTCTTTGTGAAAGAAAACTTTCAAGATCATTATTTTCATTGTTATCTTTCAAAGAATATCTTTTCTGTCAAAGTCCGCAGAAGATGCACCCAGAAAGCCCCACTGGAAACTCAAAGGAAAAGGAACACAAGAAGGGTCCCAAATTACTACCAACCTTACAGTTTTATTAAGACTCTGGCCCAGGCCTTGAATGCCACTTATTCCTCCAGACCGAGGAGGAGAAGAAAGGAGGATGAAAAGACGTTGGGGTCTCCAAGACTGCAGCCATGGCAGGTAGGGGGGTCCTGATAGGGATCCTTTTATCTTAGATCCTTTGGAGTAGGAATCCAGAGGAGAAGGAGGGGAACCATATCAACAGATCTGGCCAATTTAATTACTCAGGGGATAATGGTTCCAAAGAGTAGATACTATGGCATTTTGATATTTTGCACTGATAATTTGAATATGCTGAGTTCATTTTTAAATGAATCCTCATATTTGTGGGCTTGTGATTAGCCTGGTGGAATTCCACTTTCCTTCCGTCCCCATTGCAGGTGGGTCTGTGTGCAGCTGGAGAGGCAGCTAAGCCCCTCTATTCTCCTCCAGCTCCAGCAGGGTTAGAAGGGACCTTGGAGGCCATCTAGTCCAACCCCCTGGTCCAGCAGGAGACCTTATATCCTCTGGATTATTTTGGTGCCTCTAAGAGAGAGGAAAATTGCCAGAAAAGGGAAGGAGTTTACTAGGACAAGGCTGCCCTGCAGAGGAAGGCAGAGATAGTCTTTGACTTATGACAATTGAGCACAACATTTTGGTTGCTAAGCAAGAGCGTTGTTAAGTGAGTTTCACCACATTTTACTCAATCCATGACATCTCCTGGCTCTAACAGTCATGTGCAGGCTAGGGAAGAGCATCTGAAGGTGTGTGTAAGAAGTTATAGTTAGATATATGGGAGAAAGTGGACTGTGCTTTTCCAAACAAAGTAAGTGAGGTTGAACGTGTATAGTTTTAGAAGACCTGTGTGTGTGTGTGTGTGTGTGTGTGTGTGTGTGTGTGTGTGTACACATACCAGTGGTGGGTTTCAAAAAAAATTAGAACCTATTCTGTAGGTGTGGCCTGTTTTGTGGGAGTGGCTTGGTAGTCATGTGACCGGGTGGGTGTGGCCAAGTTGAAAAATGTGGTGAAATTCACTTAACAATGCTCTTACTTAACAACCAAAACTTTGGGCTCAATTGTGGTCATAAGTTCTCTTTCTTTTTCTTATTTTCTTCCTTCCTTCCTTCTTTCTTTGTGTGTCTCTCTCCCATTATTTTTTTCTTTCTCTTCCTTCCTTCTTTCTTGTCTCTCTCTCTCTCCAACTTTCTTTCTTTCTCTTTCCTTCTTTCTCAGTTTTTCTTTCTCTCTCTTTCTCTCTCTCACACACACACCATTTTCCTCATGTCTGCCACTGTTCTTCAAACAGGCGAAGAAGGAACAGGAGGCGAGGATTTGTTGGACAAGCCCACAGGCACACGCTGCTCTCTCCTCTGACAGCTGCCTCTTTTCCAATGAAGGGGGTGGGGAATCCATACGATTTCCTCCCTCTGCAGGGATTTCCCCCCCCCCCTTCATTGGAAACGAAGCGGCTATCAAAGAGAAAAAGGCAGCACACGCCACATGGGCTTGTCGGGACCTTCGAACGAACAGGTACACTAAGGCAAGCTAAATTTCACCATCCGGTACTCCCGTACCTGTCCGTACCAGCTGAAACCCACCCCTGGTACATGCACATGCAGTATATATAGTAGATAATGTATTTTTCTGTGTACCTATACACACACTATACTATGTAATATGTATGTACACATATGGCATATATACAGTATATAGGATTAAATTGTGTATTTTGGATGTTCAGTAGTAATAAATAAATAGACAGGGAAATTGGATCTCCTTGAGGCAAAGAGAGGCCAGGCAAGGTATCCCTTGATGTGAGTGATGTCAAGTTGGCCACACCCACCCATTCACATGACCACTAAGCCACACCCACCCAATAAGAAGACCACCAAGCCATGCCCACAGAGCCGGTAGCAAAAAATTTGAATCCCACCACTGGATACAGCCCTCTTCCAATAACTGACTCATGTTACACATGAATGTAAGATCTGCTCACTATTATTCCACAGTGTCAGACATGGAAAAATGAATTCATTTACAAGAGAGAAGATTTTAGCTGAATAATTATCTGCCAGGGACAGATAAGCCTCACTATTAGGTCTGAAGCCAGACTCCATTTTCGGTCAGGTGGGTCTGTGTGCAGCTGGAGAGGCAGCTAAGCCCCCCTATTCTCCTCCAATGAAAGGGAGCCTGGCGTGGATCTGGATGCTTTATTGGGAGAAGGGGGCAGGTGAAACTGAGGAGATGCAAAGAGTGGAAATCAAATAGAAAGACGAGATAGGCAGCATTAACTAACAGCCAGCAAAGAAGCAGCTGGAACCTCTACAGCGATGCTCCGTGTGAGGGACGGAGGCCGTCTCTGGATGACCAGGGGTCTCGGTCACAACGGCTTCTTCCGACTTCTCCAAAGGCTGACTGTGTCAGTTGGAAAAGGGGCTCCCAGACTCCTCCTGGTCTTCAGCTCTTCTCCTTGTGGTCTTTCCTCAAGGCTTAGAGCAGCTCCTTTGATCTCTTCCTTGGCTTCCTTGTCCTTCCCTGAAGTTCACGTAGATTGTGTGCAAATTCTCCTCCACGTGTGATGCCTGCAAGGGGACCTGGTCCTTGAGTTGGGCTCTCCCCAAACCAGAACGTTCACTTCCTGAGATTCTTATGGCTGCATTTGCCTTCTTTCCATGGACATCTTCCTGCTGACTCAGATGCTGTTTCCAGTTAACTACAATTTTGAGATCGTTTTAACAAACATGGATATCAAGTTTGGTATCCCTCATCTTTTTTCCAGTCCATCATTTATTTGAGTGTTATTTGAGACTCTATTGTTAGTCAAGTCCTAGTAGCTAAAAATCAGATATTTTTCTACTGCTTTTTACTTATGCACCCTTCGCTGCGTGCTAATCATAAATATTGTTTCTGGAAACTTGGTATTCTTCTTATAACATTTTATTTTATTCAAAAAGGTAAAATACAATGTTTCAAAGAAAAAACTATTACTTTTTTTTTCTCTGTTCATTTTATTTGTCATCTGCTCTAGAATGTTCCCTATAATTGACCAATTCTGTCCATTATATTTTCTCTATATACTGTCAATATACGATTGACAATTTTTTCTCAAACTTTTTCATTCGCTTATAAAGATAATGGCAGTATTTGTACCTATTTAATCATATTTGGAAATTAAACAATTGTAGAAGAAAGATTCAAAGTGAGATAAGAAACTAAGTTTTTTACTTTTCATATTCCTGGATGTTCCCTTTCTAGTTTCATCCCTTTCTGAAGAAGAATGAATTTTGGAATATTTCCCACTTTAAACTGTACTTGGACCAAAATGGAGAGATAAAAGCAGATATAGGCATTCACGGCTACTTGCTTCCCCCCAAGGAGGATGCCAAGACAGAGAAACTGGCCTATTTTGAAAGACAGAGACTTTCTATCAATCAAGATGCTCTTTCACGGCTAAAGTTGCTCAATAAGGTGAGAGAAATTTTGGTGTCTTTTCTCAGTTTCGCAAAGCCTGAGGTCCCATGTCAAGTGGGCAAAGCCTACAGTCTCCAGGGTGGTTGGCCTTCCATGCCAGTTGGTATCGTCTAATGGAAGTTCTTTAATAGATGGGACCTAAGTGGAGGGGCTTTGCCATGTTTTATGGAAACCTTTCAAGATCTTAGGGGTCAGAGGTTTCTTTCTTCATCACAGTTTTATTCTGTATTTAAAAAATCTAATGGAGTAAAAGTTTCCTAAATATTTTATAGAAAACTGTTATCAGTTTTAATAAAAATATATCATCATACTTAAAACTTTTCAATTCCATCCCGCTAGACTATTAAGTAGAAAAGTACCTTATTGCAATGTTAAATTCCAAAAGGAAAAGGAAGGAACTAAATGAAGAATCTTCCAGTTGTTATCCCTCCTGCATCTGTTTAGAAGTAGTCAGAGGTTTCATATTTACCTCAGTGAAGACCAGAGGCTCCTTGTCTCCATCCATTTCTCCCTCCATTTTCCATGGACGGAGAGTCCTAACATCTTTTCTTTGGCATTCCTTGTTTTTCTGCTCAGTCCCTGCCTCAGTCCAACTGTGCGGAAAATTGTCATCCTGGATTTGTCAAGAGGGCTCGAGAAGGAGAGCCAGTTTGCTGCTATGACTGCATTCCTTGTCCGGAGGGGACCTTCTCCACTCAGGAAGGTGGGTCACACTGAGGAAAATGGGAGGCTTTGTGGAACTGGATCCATCCAGAACATTTTCATGAAAGTGCAAGTTAGAAGTTCATCTGGTTTTTTAATTTTTACCCTGCACAAATTCTTATCTAAAAGGAAGTAAACCAAAAAGACTTGAAGGAGGTGCTGGGAGGAGATGGGAGGAGGGGGTGGCAGACTGGGCAAGCTTTACTAAAAGCCCTGAGGAAACATCTCTCCTGCTTTTTAGTTTCGACTTGTGCTGCTAAGTTCACCTTTCTAGGAATATTTGAGTTCTTTGAAACTTGATGAATTGTTTTAGGTCCACTTCCTTGCAATATATTGGTTTATCCCCTTGAGGATCACTGAGAAGGTGTCACTGGTCCATAATGTGGTGCTGTGGATAGTTATGGGGGGAACTCATTATGCAAATATTCTGCCAGTCGTATAGATCAATCAATCAGAGTAGAGCTGGAAGGGACCTGGGAGATCTTCTACCCCTGCTCAAGCAGGAGAACCTATACCATTTCAGACAAGTGACTGTCCAGTCTCTTCTTTAAAACATTCAGTGTTGAAGAACCCAAAACTCTGGACGCAAGCTGCTCCATTGGTTAATGGTTCTCACTGTTAGTAAATTTCCCTTTAATTCCACATTGCTTCAAGATATAAGATACTGCAGGTCAGGGGTGGGTTTCAAAATTTTTTTACTACCAGTTCTTTGGGTATCCCTAGGGGGGGGGCATGTGACTGGCTGGTCATGGTCAACTTGATGTCACTCATGCACATGCCCATTCAGTCATACAGTATGTCCCCCACAAACACACACACACCTAGCCACGCCCAAAGAACCAGTGAAAATTTCTGTTTTGCCAGCTGGGAGGCTAGCAAAGAAGCCTCGCTTTCCCTGCCACCGCAGAAGATATACAAACACACACACACACACTCCCCATCTAGCTGCTTTGTGTGGCCAGGAGGGTGCACGTGCGTGGGGAGACACCCCTCAAGTGAGTGCCAAAACACATCAAAAGCACATGGAGCGGGTGGCTGATCGTTTAAGGAGGGTCTTAACAGGATGCAAAAGGACGGGGCTTCTCTCCTTGCACTAAGGCTCCAGCCATTGCCTTGCTGTGTTATCCCCCCACCCCATGAGAGGAGGAGGAGGGCGGAGGAGGAGGGTCGCCTTAGTGCAGGAGCGAAGCAGATGTGTAGCTCCCTTCATGCCACATTTGTGCGTAAGGCAGCCTTAGCTTCCTGCTGCTTCGGGCTGGAGCTTGCGCCCTCCGCGCTTGGCTGAGGAACTGCAGGGGGTGACATGGCAAGGTGATGACTAGGGCCATTGTGCAGGAGAGAAGCCGTGCCCTTATGCGTCCTGCTAAGACCCTCCTTACGTGAGCAGCTGGCCACTCCATGCGCACCTTTGCTGCAGTTTGGCACTCGCTTGAGCAGGGGGGGGTGGTCTCCCTAATTGTGCGCACCCTCCCGGCCCTGCCACAGCCAGCCAGGGGGTCGCGAGAGGAGAAGGAGGAGGGCTGCCCAAAAGGAATCCTCCGCCATGGCTGGCAAGCATCCCAAGGTGAGCTTGCTGGCTTGGCCCAGTAGGCAGCTTTTCGAAAGAGACTCCAAAACAGAGAGAGAGGTTGAGACACACACACACACACACTTCTGAGAGAGAGAGAGGGAGAAGGGGGGAGATCGGCTGACGAGTGAGGGCTTTCTCTGAGCCTGACACCCAGGGTGGGCATGCGTGGTTCAGCAGAGCCAGCACCCTTTTCCCATCTTTAAAGCCGCAGCTGGGTGCTGCTAGCCTGCCCCCGTTTATGACGTCCCCTCCTCCTGGATTCCATTCCCACCTTGCCAGCCCTTGTGTGTGAAGGTCGGCATCGGTCTCAGCTGGGCCAGGCCAGTGTCTCTGGGCAGAGAGCAGGCTGCGCATCCCATACCGCTCGCCACCGCTCGCCCTCTCACCACTTTCCTGGCCAGCCACCCAGCTAAGCAGGCAGGGCCTGGGTTGCAGCCATCATGGAGGGGACTGTAAGGGAAGTGAGCCCCATGCCAGCATCTCTGCCTCCTTCCTCTGAGAGCCATCTTGGGGGATGGCCAGCCTCCCCGGCCGCTGCACCCTTGCCTTCCACGTGAGAGCTGGAGGAACGAGGCAGCCTCCCTTCCCTTACCACTCGCTGCCGCCCACCTTCTCCCTGGCTGTTTTCCTGGGGAAGGGCCTCGGGAGGCTTTGCTGAGCTGTCCCAGAGCTGTGTAGAGGCTTCCCTGCTGGAAAAGCCGAACCGCCATTCCCATGAGAGGCTTTGGCTAGGATCCTGCCTGCTGGGCAGCCTTTTCAGAAGCATCGTGGCTCAGCCTCACCTTCCCCAGCTCTCTTCTGATTCCTTTAGACCAGGCTTTGGTCTAACTCCTCATGGAAAGCTCAGAATTGGCAAAAGGACTCAATTCAGCCAGAAAACGTTACTTTTGACCCAGAACTCAGTTTCGAACAAGAAACACATATTAGTGGTGTCCTGAGTCGGGAAAGCTAAAAAACCACTCCATTCGGTGATCTGTGGTGCTTTCCCCCTGGGACGCCACAGAAACCCAGGCTGGGGGGGGCTTTGTGCAGGCTTGACGGCAGGAAGAAGCATCCTGTTGCAGGCACCCAGGGTGGCCTCGACCTCTGCCTCCCTACCACCCCCAGCTCCGCGCAACTTCCCCGCCACCCCACTGACCTGGGGACGCTCCCAGCTATGCTGGGTGGCCATCTTTTGCACCCCATTGCGGGCTGCAGTTGGCCCTTGGATGGCCCCACTTCCTCCAGGTGCCTCTTCCCAGCTGGGAGACCCTCTGGGTCAGCCCTGCCGCTCTGGGTCGGTGAGCAGCCTGCATGCCACCCCCACGTGACCTTTATAAATAGAAATTCACCATCTTCCTTTTAAACTTTCCATGAGAATTTTTCTAAAACTTCTTATGTTTACATAGCAAGCATGAGGCCCCTGCCAAATGGAGCATTGGAGGCCAGGCTCACCCGCTTGCTTGCCGATTTCCCAGCTGGCTGCCTCACTGACCAGGTGGAGTCCGGGCTGCAGCCGGCGGGAGGGGGGTGCAACACATGGGAGGTCCAGTATATTAACTGCCCTGAGGAATGACTCCAGGGGTTTTCCTAAAAGGATTACATGATTCATTATTAGCCTCTAATAATGGAGGTTGCTATGAAGATTCTACACATTACACAGGAAATAATTCACATCCCAGGACTTCCCTCAACTTCAAATACCTAGCTATTTTTTTAAAAAAATATCCTTCTTATGCTCTTTTTAATGAACTCATTAAGAAATACTTCTTGGAAAATGCCCATGGTATCAGCTGTTCTCCAAAAAACGTATTTCCTGTAAGATAAAAGGACAGAATGTTAAAGAAAGTTGCTTTTTGCTTTCTCAGATGTGGAAAAATGCACCAAGTGTCCGGATGACAAATCTCCAAATGAGGAGAGAGTCCAATGTATCCCCAAAGTTATAACCTTCCTGTCTTATGGAGAACATCTGGGCATCATCCTGGTCTCTTTTGCCCTACTA
The DNA here is from genome assembly GCF_964273705.1 of Natrix helvetica. Classification (NCBI taxonomy): domain Eukaryota; kingdom Metazoa; phylum Chordata; class Lepidosauria; order Squamata; family Natricidae; genus Natrix; species Natrix helvetica. The sequence goes on from NC_138551.1 coordinate 133,070,739, forward strand.
TTGTTCCTAACTACAGGCCTTGTTTTAATCATCTTCATTAAATACCGAGAAACTCCCCTTGTCAAAGCCAACAACCGGGACCTCTCCTACATCCTCCTGGTCTCCCTCCTGCTTTGCTTCTTGTCTCCTTCTCTCTTCATTGGTCAACCAAGGAAAACCACCTGCCTTCTCCGACAAACAGTCTTCAGCATCATCTTCTCAGTTGCCGTTTCTTCTCTCTTGGCCAAAACCATCACGGTGGTGCTGGCTTTCCTGGCCACAAAACCAGGAAACCGAGTGAAGAGATGCTTAGGGAAGAGCTTGGCCAACTCCATCATCCTTTCTTCTTCTGCTCTCCAAATTATCATCTGCTCCATCTGGCTGGGAGTTTCTCCCCCCTTCCCTGACTCTGACCTCCACTCCCAGCCTGGAGAGATCATCCTGCAATGCAACGAAGGGGCCGTTGTCATGTTCTATGTCACCCTCAGCTACATGGGCTTCCTGGCTGCCATCTGCTTCACGGTGGCTTTCCTGGCCAGGAATCTGCCTGGGGCCTTCAACGAAGCCAAGCTGATCACCTTCAGCATGCTGGTCTTCTGCAGCGTCTGGGTGACTTTTGTGCCCACCTACCTGAGCACCAAAGGGAAATACATGGTGGCTGTGCAGGTCTTCTCCATCCTGGCCTCCAGTGCTGGTCTGCTGGGCTGCATCTTCATCCCCAAGTGCTACATTATCCTTCTGAGGCCAGACCTGAACACAAAGGAGCATCTCACAGCCAGAAGAAATGTGGAAATGTGAGAAAGAGGAATTTCAACTCCAATCTATTTTCTGTACATGATAGGGGGCAACAATTTTTATTCAAATCAATAAAGATTATCTGGAAGATCTCTCTGAAGATTTCTTGGGGGAATGAGAATGTGTTAACAAGGTAGAAATAAAAAGTTAATGCATGGGCAACCTTTATGCCTTCATTTCTCAATACATTTTACCCAAACTGCTGTGGAAATACGTTTTTTTTTTATTTAGACAATGTCTCTTTCTTGAGATGGTAGCAGAGGGTGGGCATGAAAGTGCCTTGATGTGTGCTAATTATGTACATTCATGCTTATATCCTTTATTAGATATGCTTCTTGAGGGTTATCATTTTGTCCTCCTTTCCAGAAATGTTAAAATATGAGTGCATCCTTTTGTCTGTGGGATTTCCTCCCACTATTTTACAGAGGGAAATTCCTTCAGTGGACAATGAATAAATAATAATTGCAGTAAACCTTGTTTATTGTTTTTTGGGGTTATGTGGTTGTTTCCACAGAAAGTGGGGTCAGGAGTGGGATTCACAATCTTTGATCCCACATCCCTTCCCATTGCCACTTAAAGGCACCATTGAGGAATATCTGTGAGACCACAGTCTGTGTCTAAGAGTCTATTGTGGCTGGCATGGTTTGTTGAATGGGTATTGTAATGATGTGTAAGTTTTATGTTATATTTTAAGTGCAATTGCTGTGCTTAGCTCTTTAAGGCTAGGAAACAGTCAACCTTTTTAATGATGTCATCCAGGGCAGAAGTTAGTTTTTACAGATGGCTGCCGCTGAATAAAGACAAGCTTTGGTTAAGCTCTTTGCTGTTTGTCTTTGTTTGATGCCAAGGTCATCACAGGTATGGTCCCTTCCTTCCCAACTCTCAGCTGTCCTGGCCCTGCTCTGAGCCCAGCTGAGCAAGGGCCGTTGGTGTCCAGGAATCCCGGGGGGAGTTTGCTTTTGGAGGGCTCAGTGTGACCTTTCTGTGTCAAAGAAGGGAGGCTGACCTGGAAACTCTGTTCAAACTCCTTTGTTCCTATTATCTTAATGGAGAGATTCCCAAAGCTGATCCTTGGCATGGAGGGAAGTAGATGATGGTGTTCTGACTGGGGAAGGAATCTTTCCCAAAGAAATAGATAAACCCTCTGTGGCCCAGGCATCTCATTTATGTACTACATGAAGACTACAGGGGCCTCTTGTAGCCCAAATGACATAGCTTTGAATTGGAAACTGCCAAGGGGGCAGTTAAATGTGGTCTTCCATTCATCTCCCTCCCTGATACGTATGCGGTAATACACCTCTCTCAAGCATAGTTGGATGGACACCTTGCCTTTAGCCAAGTGGTTCAACATATCCTTCAGGAGGGCGATGGGGTAGATGTTTTTTATACATATGGCTTTTATCCCGTGCAGATCAATGCAGAGACAAACTCCACCATCTTTCTTCTCCTTGAAGAGCACTGGGGCCGCTATTTCTGACTTAGCTGGTTCAATAAAGCCCCACTTCAAATTGATGTCAATGTACTTCCTTAATTCTACCATCTCTTTGGGAGTCATGGAGTACATTTTCGGCTTTGGTAGGTTAGCCCCAGGTATGAACTCTATTGCGCAAAAGGTGGGCCAATGAGAGGGGAGATAGTTGCAATCTTCCTCACTGAAAACCCTGCAAAGTCCCAGTACTCTTTCGGCACTTCCTGGATTCCTGGGGATCTTGTGTCTGCTATAGGGGCTGCAGGCACTGGGAGGTCTGCTTTATTGTGCTTGATAGTCCCCAGGTGGCCCTCTGGCTTCATGGGTGGTAGTGGCCCAAAGCTTATGATCAATTTCCGCACGCCGTCCTCCCACATTATGGTAGGTGTCTACTTGTCCAGCCATGCAAGCCCCAAGATAATTGATTCATGTATCTTTGGAGCTATGACGAATCTGAGGAGTTCATAGTGGCGCCCTATCTGCAACTTTACCAAGTCGGTAATTAGTTTGGCCGGGGCCCCACCAATTAGTGTCCCATCCACCTGGTCAAACCGAATGGGATGGTCTAGGGGTCTTGTGCGTATGCCTAGCTGCTCCACAATAGACATGCTGATTAAGCATCGGGTGCAGCCGTTGTACACGATTGCCTCAACTTCCCCTTCTGCCCCCGTCTCGGGCACTATGAGCTTGGCTTTGATGGCAAAGGGGCGGATGGGTGCGCTTACCATTGGGTCATCATCCTCACCGCTTCCTTCATCTGGGCTTGACAAGGGCCTTTCAGCTGGGCCTCCATTGATCCCTGGGGAAAAGGTTATGTGGTTGAGCCTTGTCTGGAAAATTTAGCAGCTTGTCTTTTCCCAGGCAGCTTCATTTGCCTCTCTGCCGGCTGAGGTTCCTGGAGGAGCTGTCCCTTCAGCACTTTCCCCTGTCTTGCTATTGGCAGGGAATCATCTTTGGAAGGGGGAGCCCTTTCCCCTTCCAGCTTCCCAAGGTTTTTCCCCCTGCTGCTTTGTGAAGGGGGGCAGAGCCCCCATGCCTGACGCTGGTTTTGTGCTGGCGTGGGTGGGGGCGAGGAAAAGGGCAGCTCAGCTGCTGTTCCCAGATCTTCAGCTGCTGTTCTCAGGTCTTCTGGTTCTCCCTGTTGGGGCATTGCAACTGATTGAGGGAAGGAGCATAAATCTCCACTCCAGTGCGTTGCAGAGTCTCTACCAGGGAAGGTGAACTTGGGCTGGGCCATGAGCCACTTGGGTGGTTCAGAGCTAAGGCAAGGGTTGATTTTACTCACATTCAGCTTTCCAAATTGGTCTGGAAGGCCGGTCAGAGGCTGCCTGCATGAGGGTGGCTGGGATCCCAAGTCATAGCGGTGGCCATTTGACATTTGCTTTGGCCTCCTCCAGTCCTGTGTTGAAGCTGCCCTCGCACCTCCCTGTGGCTCCAACAGCTTCCTAGAGGAATAAATCCTGAGGCTTCATCTTGCAGAGCTAGTTCCCTATCTGCAGCCTCTGCCGCCTCTACCACGGCTTTGGAAGGCACGTAGATGGTCTCAACATAGATAGGCGATCTGTCATCTGCTGCTTTCCCCATGGCTTTCTCCTCCTCCTCCATCTTCACTGAGTTTTTGCACTGCCCAAGTTCAGGTCAGTGCTGTGACTCAGAACCCAGAACAGCACCCCAAATTTTGGGGTAGCTGGTGAAGTATTTTAAGGGAGATTCGGGTTAATGTCAGGGTTCCAAATAGCATCCAACATTAAATCAGAGTCCAAGGCAAAATATTGCTCTAAGTTCCAATTTATTAAGAGAGCCATGTTGGCACATCTGGGAAAACCTGAATCTGAAAGCTTCCCGGTTTTCCCCACCCAGTTGAAAGTTCAAGATCTTGCCCCCACGCCCACAAAACCATCCCATGGTCCAATCTTCCACTGCTACGCTGGCAGTTCCACCCACCCAGTTCTAGTCAGGTGCAGAGATGTAGAGACAAAGGATGACCTTGGCAATCTAAAAGGAATTTTATTTTGGCTACATAGCATTCAACTCCATACCATCCCCCCTCCCATTTTCCCATAATAGAAATGGCATAGTAGAATAATAGAAAGTGTGGCAGGCCAAAGATCCAAAAGGAATATGGCTGCAGGCCTGAGAACCAGGATGTTCCCAGATGTTCCTCCTAGGGCAGAAAGGTTGTGATTTTGGGGTACACATTGACCTCTTCTCTTGTAGGAATGCTAACCTTCTGGACACCTGGGACAGAACTGTATCTGAAAAACAGAAGAGTAGCATCTCTCGTATCCATTCCAATCACTATTTGTTTTTCACTGTTTGGAGGAGAGGCATGTTAGCCTCTTGGAGTCCGGAGCCACCTATTCTGCCTCTGAAATTTTAATGGGAGGCATCGGCTTTTGTGGGTTTTGCAGCTCTTCAGATCCAGAGGAAGGAATGCAGCAGGATGAAACTCCCTGTGAATGGCAGAAAAATAATAAAGAAAGTTGAGTATTGTTAAAGATTTCTGGCCCATGGCCTAACAAATAAACAGAAATGGATAAAGGTAGAATTAATTTGGGGCAATAATAACCAGTTGTTTTTTCCAACCTCCCCTCCTTAGTTGATGTCTATTTAAAATATTTTTTTTCTTAATATAAAATACAAATGAAAATAAAGACAATGGAAAATAGGGGAAAGAGGAATACAGTGAAGAAAAAAAAGAAACAAATAAACAGTGACTTCCAATTTCTTTTGGTCTTAGTACCACTTTATAACGCTTTGGTAAGGCCACACTTGGAATACTGCATCCAGTTTTAATTGCCATGATCTAAAAAAAAAAAAGATGTTGAGACTCTGGAAAGAGTGCAAAGAAGAGCCACAAAGATATTTAGGGGGATGGAGGCTAAAACATGCACTATATTGCCAAAAGTATTCGCTCACAACTGCTTCTGATTATGTGGATGGGTGAGCGAATACTTTTGGCAATATAGTGTATGAAGAACAGTTGCAGGAATTGGGTATGTCCAGCTTAAGGAAAAGAAGGACGAGGGGTGACATGATATCAGTCTTCCAATATCTCAGGGATGCCACAAAGAAGAGGGAATCAAGTTACTCTCCAAAGCACCTGAAGGCAGAACAAGAAGCAATGGATGGAAACTAATCAAGGAGAAAACAAACCCAGAAACCTAGAAAATTTTACAATAAAAACAATTAATCAGTGGAATGGCTTGCCTTTAGAAATTGTGGATGCTCCAATAATGGAGTTTTCAAGAAGAGATATGGACAGTCATCTCTCTGGAATGGTATAGGATTTCCTGCCGCGGGTTGGACTAGAAGACCTCATTGCTCTGATGAAATCAGTGAGAGGCTGATTATGACTCCACAATAGACTGTGAAATAATATACAAAAGGAAAATAGACACACAACATATTTTCTTTGCAGATAGCTTTGTACATGTTATCCCTCCCAAGCCCATTTTAAATTCCTTGCAATGCATTAAATTAAACACATTAAATTACATTCCTGAAAAATAAATCCAGAAGAGTTAGGTTTTCTATCTTACTTTTATTATCAGATTTTGTTTTGTGTTCACACTCAGTCTTAGTGAAATCCTGTAACATTTGGGGAGGAACCTGCAGCCCAGCAGCCCTGCCCTGGAGGCCCAGAGGGAGAAGACCTTCCCCAGCTGACCTGCAAAGGGCCAAAAGGCACTAGGCTCACGTATTTCCTGGTTCAAAATTAAGGGGACCCCTTTCAAATTTTGTTTACTGGGCTTCCTCGACGTACAGACACAATTGGGACTGGAATTCCCATCATAAATTGTTGCAGTCATAAGTTGAAGCATACCCAATTTATGAAAAAGGACAAGTTCTGCTATCTGACAATGAAAATAAATAGTCTTCTATAAAAGAAGAGAGAAAACTCCTTGATTCCCTGGTATGTTTTAGTGTTCAATATCCCACTTCTGCCACCATCCAATGAAGGAAAAGGTGACCTGGGATTTGAACCTGCCCCTCCTTGGAGGTCCTTCAGTTCTGAGAACCCCTGTCTTTGGGAAAGAGCTATTGAGTCTCCTTCGGCCACACCTCCCTTCGTGACCCCCCAGTTTCTCCCTCCCCACCAGCCCCCTGGGGACCCAGAAGAGGGTCCCGTGCCAGACAATTTAAGCCCTCCTTGCTAGGCCATTCTTGTTTTTCCACAAAAGACGGAGGTTTGTTTTCATCCCTAAGTGGGTCCGAGTTCCGTTAGACTCAGAAAACGAGAGAGAGACGAGGAAGACTAGAGAAAAAGGTAAACACTAAGAAATAATGATATATTTTTCCCATCTCATGCAGCAGTGGAGAGGCAAAGGTAAATAATCAACAGATTTCCCTGGGCTGTGCACCAATATTGAATCTGATGTAGTTTTAATTTGCTGTCATTGGGCTCAATTGGCCCCTCTATTTATTTCTCATGGCCCTGCCTACTTGGCTGAGTCCTACTCCTAGCTTGTCACTCAAAGGCCAAATCTTTGAGAAAATCACACATCATTTTATTAAATGACCCCCCCAACCTTTGGGTTTACTTCCCCACCTTCTCTTACAGCATTCCATTGCCCATTGTGGCTCAGGAGGATGGGACTTGTAGTTCTGATATTTCTGAAAAGCATCGCATTGGGAAATTAGTCTTCTCGGGTCCATTAAGTAGTTCCTTGATCAATTTCTCTGCTGAAAATGTCAGAGAGTTGTTATAGACGAGGGATGCTCCTGCTGCAGCTTGCAGATTCTGGGACTGGGAGCCAAGCCATGTATGAGTGTGGGTCAGACTAGATGACCTCGGGGCTCATTTTTTTAACTCTGTGGTTTTATGTGTGGTTCATAGGAAGTTTTTCAGTCAGACAAAGCTCCACTGGATTTAATGGTGGGAACCTTGTTGAGTGATATTATCTCATTTCCATTTTAAAGCTTCACATGATAAGCCTCAGGCGACAATTCAACTGGTGAAGCTGTTTAAGTGTGCTGGCAATTTCTGACAAGGACTTCCTGCTTCGCTCATCTTTTGTGGGACTGGCTACGTGGCCTCTGGGAGGCCTAAGCAGGTGAGAAGCCCCTGTGTTCTTCTTCCCATCTTGGCCCTCCACCCAGCCTGTCCATCACTGCCCTTTGATTGGCAGGTGGTTGTCCTGAGGATGGGGGAGGGCCATTTACAGCAGGCAGAAACTCCCTCAACTATGGTAAAAATGCTTCAATGTCTTCCTTCTCTGTTGGCATATTTTAAACCCTTTGGGACCCCACCCCCTTCCTATCTAGCTCAGTAGCTGCTGGAGGAGAAGGGGCGTCTCTCTGAGCCTGGGTCCCCTTGATGAGATCCAGCAACCCCCAAAACTATTCTCTCACCCTTCAGCCTTCCAAGGGATCCTCCACCTCCCTCCAACCCCCCACCCCTCCTCCTCCTCCTTGATGAAGCGAGCTCTGTCTTCCTCCTGAGGCTTCTGGGATCCTGTGAGGCCAAGGATCACGATCAGGGCCCTTTTCAGAGTCTTCCCTCCTTCCTGGGACTCTCCATCAAGCAGAGGCCGATCCTGACATCCACAGGAGCAGCTCCCCCTTCGGCCTCTTCCATCTTGGATGGTCCAGGAGGAGCTCTGGGCATTTCGGAGGCCATTGCCTAGAAGGGATAAGATCCCCGTGGACCAAATTCTCTCCCCCCCCAACAGCTGAGGCTCTTTTCCTTTGCACTGGGAGCACTTAGGGGTCTCCTGGAGTCTCAGTCAACCCCACCTCTGCCACCCATTGTTCAGAGTATTTCCCCCCTTTTTTTGAACCACCAAAGATTGACCCAGACTCCAGACTCACAAAGCACTGGATACTTGAACGAGTTGGGTTTTTGGTCTCTCCCTTCAGAAGCTGAGAACGTTCAAGTAAAGGACCTGGGATATGGACCATACTCTGTTCTTACTGTAAGGATACACCTGCCTAACCCCTCAGCTCTCCCGTAACTCCAGTTCTGCCTTCTAGACCCAGGTGGACATATTAATGTCCCTCGTCCAGATAAGAAAAAGAAACACAATCGCTCAACAATTGATTGCAGTAAACCAGGAACACAGGACTCTCCCCAGCACCCTCAAAGGACTTGGAGGTCTTTTGGGGAAGGGGCTCACACCACAACCTCGTAGGTGGGAATGTCTAAGGGTTCCCACCCCACCAACTACATCCACACAACCAGAGGAAGGGCCACCACTTCTCCCAAACAATGTTCTAGGTGTGTGTGGCAAAAAATAACTTTGCACCATCCACCACACTGAGGGCACCTCCACGATCTCAGCTGCCCACCTCACAGAACACCTAATGAACTTCAGAATGGAAAGCAGCCTTCAATACATAATCATACACATACTTACTGCAGCCAGGATTGCTTTCGCCCAAAACTGGAAAAAAATCAATACACTCACAGATGAGTATTCTAACAATAATTAGAAAAGTACTCGAATGTGCAGAGATGGACAAAATGACAACAGAACTAAAAGAAAGAGAAAAATTGGATTTCTATAAAATTTGGAATAGAATTTATAAGGGGCTAGAAAACAGAACCCAAACCGAAAATAGAGAATGTAAATATAAAGGTGATATAAATAATTAATATTATTATAACTGTTACTACTACTGTTGTTATACTATAGGACAAAGTAAAAAATAGGAAGGCAATGCAAAATGGAGAACTAGAAAGGCTAAATATGAAAGCCAATACAGAAGGTTGTATAATTGCTTTACATTATGATGTATGTTTTGTGTTTTGTTTTTTCTTGTTGTGTTTTTCTTTCTGTTTTTAAAGATTAAAATGTTCAATAAAAACTATTTTTTTAAAAAAATGCAAAGGAGCTGAGTGCCCTACACGAACACGGAAGGACAACAGATAGAGTGGTAAAATAAAATAAAAATTATATCCACTCTACAACTTTCTCACTATTTACCCAATGATATAGTCCAAAGGTTGCCACTTTCCTGCCACTCATTCAAAGATCTATATTGGGAGAAATGATGAAAAATGAAATTTCACTTCAAGCACAAGCAATTGAAAAATCAACTCCAATTTAGGATTCGTATACCGAGTTTTTATGCAGAAGGAAATCCCCAAGAGGCCCTGCTCTTACCATTAGGCAGGGTTCAAGGGTGGTGATGGCTTCCTTGGCATTAGAAGTCAGGCAGCACAAGAGTTATTATGGAGTGGCATCAAACTCCATAGCTCTGAGTGACCCTCCCCAGCAGTCTCTGGAGACAAGATGCCATGTTGAATAAATATCTTAGGTCACATTCTGAGTGGCACAATTTTCAGACAGGCGATGTCTGTGCTCTTGAGTGTACCGTTCTTTCTTTTCCAGGTGAAGCTTGGAGTGTCTCTGTCTGAATCAGGAAAGACACCGGATATCCCAGCTTGTGAGAGTGCTTTGAATTCATCTAACTCCACTTGTTTTTTTTTTGTTAAGACTTGGGAAGGGGATTGAAACAGCCCCATGAATTATGGACCTCCTGCTTCTGCTTCTGATGCTGCTGGTATCCCATCCATTGTCTGGGAAGCTGAGAATGAAATGCCCGCTGAGTTTGGAGCACCAGGATGGAAAACAACCATGGAGCTACTACAGGCCAGGAGACCATCTCATTGGTATAGTCATCACTGGAACAGAAATATCGCCTATAACGTTTCCTTTCAACAGTCCTCCTTCTAGTCCATCTCATTCGTAAGTCATTCCCGATAATGGAGTTGCATTCCCTCCATTTGCAGTTCTAACACTATCTTGTATTTTTTAAAATTATTTCACTTGATTCTATATTATAAGATCTTTCTAATTTCCTGAATGATTTTGAATTCCATTGTTGACCTCTTTTCTCTTGATTTGTGGAAGACTAAAATCCAAAGATGAGACCGGAAAAAAAAAAAAACCCTGAAAGTAGCTGACATTATTTTCCTCTTCTGTACAATCCAAGGTCCATCACTTGACTACTAAACTAGCTGATGTTTGGTTTTGGATCAATGTTGGCTTAAGGCTCAGTAGGCTTGTGGAGATAAAGAGAACTGCTTTTTTTAAAAAAGGATTTGTTGTTGCTGTTGATTATAACATGAAAATTTTCTTTTTTTTTATAGTAGCCTTTCTTTTGGTTTTTCAAAAAGACTACGCCTCATTTTTGCCATTCAACTTATCAACAAGTATCACCAGCTCCTGCACAATCTCACACTTGGCTACAACATCCATGACAACTCTATGAGCATTTTACACACTTCAGAAGCCTTGATGGATATTCTCTGTACTGGAGAAGCCAATGTCCCCAACTACGGCTGTGGAAGGAAGGACAACCTTTTCGTGATTTTTGATGGAGCTGCCAGGGACATCTCCACCCAGATGTCAACATTATTAGCCACCTACAAAATCCCCCAGGTTTGTGTCTGTTTTTCTCTGTCTGATAATGGAAATAAAAGTTCATGAGCAATAAATACAATCCTATCTTCTCCGTATACTTCAGGAGATGCTTTTCATCACACTAGTGAACATGACAACTATGTTTTACCCTATTATGTTCATGTTCAAATTCACCATAAAAGGCCTGAAAAGCAATAAAGTCCCTGGAGAGGATTTTCCAATGGATGTTCAACTATTCAAAAAATATCCCTAGAAGGTATGATCATTTTCACCCAGACATAATATCTGCAATATCCAGCTGGATTCAAGTTGGCAATAGTAGCGTCTCTTTATATAAAATGGAATAAAAAGGATTAGAATGGAATCGAATAAAACTTTATTGTCACTTTAAATGTACACTGATCAGCATATCTTAAAATGAAATTTCATTGCATTCAGCTCTCAAAGGGTTTCTCTGCAGCACCTTGAAAGCCCTGTATACCCACATTTCCACACTTATATAGCACAGAGAAATATCAAGTTCAAATGTACAATTTGTCCTTTGCTTAAAAACAGTGTATAATTATTCCCTTTTTTAGCACAGTAAAATTTCAATTAAAGACATCTTGGATTGAACAACTAACAAATTATACTAGGAGAGCTTTTCTCACATTCTCTTGGACAACTGGAGAATAGATCTAATATTGGAATATCAATTGTTAACATTAAAGAAAGAAAGATCTGACTGATAATCTTAGACTAAATGTTACACAAATGATCTATTGGGATCCATATATTAAAATAACAAGTACACTGAGCTGTCAGAATTTTAAAAAGTATATCTAATACAATCCATTATTTGAACAAAACAGTTCAGTAGAGATCTGAATACGTGGGTCTCATTGCAGTAAATTGTAGGGATGATACAGAAATGATTCACATTCGTTATTCTTTCTCTTTCTTACTTAATTTATTCTTGCATTCTGCTTCTCTACACAGACTTGTTAATATTTTGGGTACTACATTATGCATTTTGTTATGTCTTAATGCCAGTCAACAATAAATTAAATATGGAGTTATTAAAATCTAGTATTTGGGCCTTGATCTGACCCCAAATCTAACACAGTCTTCTTCGTTGCTTTTTCAGATCAGTGCTGAGCCTGTTTCAGAGATTCTGACTGACAAGAACCAATTCCCCTTTTTCCACCTGATGCTCCCCAAACAAGGGATCCATTACCCAGGAATTGTCCAACTGCTCCTCCACTTCAGATGGACCCTGATTGGCCTCTTTGCTTCAGACACAGATAATGGAGACAATTTCATGAGGATTTTCACTCCTATGCTTGTTAGGAATGGAATTTGTGTGGCTATATCACAACAATTCTCAACAACTAGACATACAGCAGCCCTCAAGGATTCCCTCTCTAAGTGGAGACAAGTCAACGTCTTTGTTCACTTCATGGAATATGATTCCATCTGGGAGAGAATCCTTCCTTTCCATTCAACACTTGGAGATTTGCCAGGACCCATTGAAGGGAAAGTCTGGATCATGTCAGTTTTAGGTCAGTTGATGCTTAAAAGGCACAGATTTTTCAAATATGTCCATAGTGTTTGGGCCTTTGCTTTTCAGGAGAAATATAGGCAAAACTATTATCCCTTTGAACCCAATATATTTTTGGAACCCCAGGTCAAAGATCAGCCTTTTCACTGTTCTCTTTCAAAGAATGTATTTTCTGTCAAAGGACGGAGAAGATGCACCCAGAAAGCCCCACTGGAGACCCAATGGAAAAAGAACAGGATCCGGATTGAAAATTATCCCTATTTATACAGTTTCATTAACACTCTGGCCCACGTTTTAAATGCTGCATATTCCTCCAGATCGAGGAGGAGAAACAAGGAGGCCAAAGAGATTTTGGGGGCTGCAAGTCTGCAATCATGGCAGGTAAAAATTACTGATGGGATATGATAAAAGTACCTTCTTTATATTTTATATAAATTTATTTTACATTATATTTCCAACAAACATTTGAAACACCTTTATATATCAGGTCTTAAATACCGAAAGTACATCACTGTATACAAATTCACTACATACTTCTTATAAGTATATTAGAATTCAATATAAGTTTCCAGCAGATCATTTTCATAAAGATTATTTTCAAGTTTTATCCCTCATATTTTTTCCACTGCATTGTTAATGAAATTATTCTGAAGTTAATTATATGCTTATTAATCTAATAATTCAGTTACTCCAACCAATTTACTACAGTAACCAGTATACATATATAATAATATAAAAAACATACAAAAGAAACCTTAATGATAGAGCTACATTGGGATTCCCATCCCTCTGTTCTTATACAAAATACCACAGTTTGTCAAGACCAAATAGCTAAACATCAGATGTTTTTCTACTGGATCTTATTTATTCAACTCTCTCTATTGAGAAATCATATTTTTTTCTGGAAGCTAGTAATTTATCATTTATTGATTCTAACTGCCTGCATTAATGAATTAACTGAAGAATAAAAAATAACTGTTATTCATATCTCCCCTGTCAGAAAGTTCCCCCCCCCCAAAAAAAAAGAACTGAAATCAGTTGGTGGCCTGGAGGAGAAAAGGGGTTTTACCCCTGTGGGTTTCCACTGGAAAATCCCAGAACTGACTTAATGGCAACCATCCCATTTGGCCCATTCAACAAAAGAAATCCCCAGCTTTTTAGGATGACCAAGAGTGTAGCTTTATTGAAAGTCCCATTTAGGCACAGCACAAGCAAAGTCAGTGTATGCTTCAATGAAACACACACACACACACACACCCGGTTACTGCAGCCAGCAACCAACCTGATGAACCCTGGAAGGAAATCTTCTTAGACTTTATCGTGGACCTGCCAGAGGGAGCACTGTAATTTGGACCATCAGCTATTCTCCAAGAAGGAGCATTTTGTGGCATGCCCAAAGATTTTCCCTACCTGATCCCTGGCAAAGCTGTTCATACAACATATCTAACGACTGCATAGAGCCCCGAAGTGCATCATCTCTGACCATGGGGTGCAGTTCACATCAAAATACCATGTTTTGCCCAAAATATGACCTACCCCGAAAGCCTTCAGTGTTGCAATCCTGGGATACGCTGAAGGCTTAGGGTAGAACCTTTTTGGCAACCTGCAGAAAAATGGGGAGGGGGATTTTCCTGCCTATCCTCCTTTTTCTCAAGTTCATCACAGACTGAGAAAAGGAGAACATGCAGGAAAATCCCCTCCGCCATTTTCCTGCAGAGCCGTCAGCATTGCAATTGTGGGATATGATATCTCTTGCTCCCCAGATCATCCCCTTTGTGAAGAAAGCCCAACCCAATACAAACACTGCCTCCAGCCACCTTTTCATCATTGTGAAAGGATTATCTGCAGGGGGGGGGGAGAGATTTCCTGCACATCGTCCTTTCAAAGAGGAGCCCCGCACATATGCATATCCAAAAAATGCTCCCTCCAGGGCTTCAGAGGCTCCAGTCTTGCAATCCTGTGCAGGGAAGGCAGAGGTTTGCTCTGAAGCTGCGGCAGAGTGTTGCAAAAGGAGACCTCTGCAGCTACGGTAATCTTTTGTTTGCTTGAAGAGGTGGCTGGAGCAGCACCTATAAGGCAGATGTTCCGTGGATGGAATTACCTGCTGCGACCGTCACTGTTTGGTAAGGAGGGTGTGGGGTGTGTGGGGTGCTTCACTTGGCCTCCTGCTGATTTTGAAGCCACAGTTGGCTGAAAAAGCAGCCATGCTTGCTGAAGGCGGCAGCCTGAGCGGCACCTGTGTAGCAAATGTTTCGTGGATTGTGGGATGGCCTGTGCGACCCTTCAGGAAGCTGGTGCAAGGGGCTGCTTGCCTTGCCCCCCTGCCTCATAAGGGTACATGGGGTAAAAAATAAGACCCTCCCTAAAAGAAGCCCTAGCCATTTTTTCTGGGGTCAAAACAAAATAAGACCCGGTCTTATTTTCCAGGAAATATGGTATTGGTGGGAATTCCTTAAACTGATTGGCTCCTCAAAAGGCTTTAGCTCTGCCAACCATCCCAGTACCAATGGAGCCTATGAATGAACCAATTCAGTGTTAGAGCAGTACCTGAGGTTTTATGAATTACCAACAGACCAATTGGGCTGAACTCCTGCCTTTTGCAGAAATGGCATATAATAACTCCATGCATAGTAGCATGGGATTTACACTAATGAGGATAGGTAGTGTGGTGGAGTTTGTGCTGATGATCAGAGGTTCCTCAGGGATGACCGTCCTGGGTATCATTGGCTGAGTGGATGAAAACCTTAAGGGAACTGTGGGGAGTCCTGCACAGAGTGTTACAGAAAGCTAGGGAAACACAAAAGAAGCAAGCAGACAAAAAGGGGGCACCACAGAGGGAATTCAAGGTGGGAGGCAGTGTACCTGGCTACAACATTTCTCAAACTAGCCTTGTAGAAAGTTGGCTCCAAAGTATGTAGGGCCTTTTCCAATTATGCCAAAAAGCCTTGAGCAAGTTTCATTGCAGCCTGCTGAATGCTTTCTGCAGCCGGGATGAAGACCTGCTACAGAAGCGCCACCGCCACCGCCTCCTCCTCCTCCTCCTCTTCCTCCTCCTCTCCTGGTCAAAGGAGAGGAGCACTATGAGATTATGGAAATTCTTAACTCCCTGTACCATAGAGGGAAACTGCGGTATTTAGTATTAGGGAGAGGCTACCCTCTAGCCAATGCCAAAGCAACAGATGTGAAGGCAGCTAGGTTAGTGTGAAGATTTCATGCCAAGCATCCATCCTGGCTCAAGTGAGGGTGATTGTGGAAGTGGGCAGTAAGGTCTAATGTGTGCACTGTTGTGTTTTATTTTCCAGGGCTATCATTCCTCTGGATGGTTGGCAGGTCAAACTTGACTCCATAGTTGCCTGCACCTGCTTTTGCTCCCAGTTTGGCCAATAGTGATGTGGGTGGAGGGGGGCAGGCTGGTGGAGGTAACTAAGGGTGGAGGAAGGTATTGGAATGAAAGTGAACCATCTGTTGCTAGGGAGGCATTATCTATCAAGGTCAAATAATGAAAAATGTTTTGACCAAAACAGACAGCTTTTCCCAAAACAAAAGAACCAAACTCAATTGGTGAACTATGAACTGTGGATGGCCCAGAGGGGAAAAGGGGAGTTACCCATGTGGGTTTTTGTGGAGAAATCTCAGAACTGACTTTGCTTCTGCTGTGCCTAGAAGGGTCTTTCAATAAAGCTACACTCTTGGTCATCCTAAAGAGCCGGGAGTTTCTTTTGATGAATGTGCCAAATAGGATAGTTGGCATTCCCATTTCTATGAGGAACATTGAAAATTATTTGAGTACAATTAATAATGACCACACCATCCAAACTTCACTTAGCTAGGTTGCTAATCATGATTTCATGAAGATGTTTGTTAACACTTTGAGGAAATCAAGTTATATTAAAAGCATCCCCACAATCTATTAACGAAGTGTAATGATATAGGAGAATGACCTTGGGGATGATGACTAGAAATGTTCAGCCAAGAGAGAGGGAGACCTCAGTTGCACAACAGGCAGAGAAAGAAGAAAGGATGCTGTCTAACATTTCAGGCTGTAGAAACTGTTGGTGGGAGATTTCTGCTTTCAGACCTGCAAGGATCAGATAATGTAGACTTACAATAAATTAGAATTTGCTCCTCTGGTCAGGTGTCCCATCTGTTTACCTGAAAGAATATTAACCTGGGAACTTACATCTAAACAAATCCATTCCAGGTTGTTTTCAAAGAGTTTAGGAATAATTTCTTTATAGGTTTGTTCATTCAACGTGTTATGACTGTTCTACAATGTTCTATATAATTGAGAAATTTTGTCAATTTTGTTTTTTCAAGGTATGATTGGCAAATTTTACTAAATCTTTGTTTTTCATTTTTGAAGATAGTAGTTAACTCTTGTTCTCCCAACTAAGAATATTTGCAAGTCACATAATTGTAGAGGAAAGATTCAAACCTCATGAGATATGAAACCAAAATTTCTTAACAGAACTTAACAGAATACAGAATAACAGTTGGAAGGCACCTTGTAGGTCATCTAATCCAACCCCACCCAACCAAGCAGGAGACCCTACACCATTTCTGACAGTTGGCAATCCAGTCTCTTCTTCAAAGCTTCCAATGATGAAGCTCCCACAACTCCTGAAGGCAACTTCTTTTCCTTTGGTTGGTTGTTCTCACTGTCAGAAAATTTCTCCTTATTTCTAGATTGAATCTCTCCTTGGTCAGTTTCCATCCATTATTCCTTGTCTGGCCTTCAGGTGCTTTGCAAAATAGCTTTTAATATTTCTGGATTTTCCATTGTAGTTTCATCCCTTTCTGGCAAAGAATGAGTTTTGCAATCTTTCCACCTTTATTTTGTATCTGGACCAAAATGGAGATGTAGCAGCAGATCTGAAGATCAGGACCTGGGTGATGCTCCCAAACCTGCATTTCAGCTTTCAGCACCCAGGGACTTTTGAAAGAGGGAGACTTATTATCAACCAAGATGCTCATTCATGGCTAAAGGTGGGTGAACTATTGGCATCTTTTCTCTGTTTTCCAAAGTCTTAGGAGCCATTTCCAGTGGGCTAAGCCTAGGCACCATGGTGAATGTCCTTCAGTGAGAATTGAAAGTGGGGAGCGATAGTTTCATAGACTGCTTGGGAGGCTTCAGTAGTAATGGAAAAAGTGTCCTTCAGATGCTAGAATGATGGACCAATTGATTCTAAGCTGATTCAGACAATCTGGGATCTGGAATGACAATTGTTTAGGACAGTGGTGGGCAACCCGCGGCTCGGGAGCCACATGCGGCTCTTTACACCCTTTAATGCGGCTCTTCTGTGTGCCGGGTGCCCGCTCCCCTCCCTCCTCTCGGGCTTCGGAGGGAAGCTTCTGCAAAAGCCCGGGCGAGTGACAACCAATTTTGGTCCTATGACTGCAGAATGCTGCAAAATACCATAAATGCAGGCCAGTTGTTGAGTGTTTCAAATGTGATTGGAACACTCAACAAGGTGACCACAGTGTGTGTGTGTGTGTGTGTGAGTGAGAAAGACAGACAGAGAGAGGAACAGAGAGAGGGAGTGAGGGAGGGAATCAGAGAGAGACTGACAGACAGACACACACACACACACACAGACACAGACAGAGAGAGACAGAGAGGGGGAGGGAGGGAGAGACAGATAGACAGACAGAGAGACACACACAGAGTGAGTGATTAAGTGAATGAGTGAGAGACAGACACACCCACATACACAGAGTGACAGAGAGAGAGGAAGGGAGGGGAGAGAGACAGAGGGAGAGACAGAGACAGACACACACACACACACAGAGTGAGTGAGAGACAGACAGACAGACACACACACAGAGTGACAGAGATGGGGGAGGGAGGGAGAGAGAGACAAAGAGCCAGAGAGAGAGAGAGAAAGAAAAAGAAAAAAAGTGGGAGAGAGAGATGAAATTAAAAACAACAACATACAAACCTGACTTACTCAAACTATCCAAGGAAATGCAAGGCCAATGTTCACATTAGTGGTTGTGACTTTGTCAGTCAATGTCAGGATGTAATTTTCTCTACATTGTAAGGCAAATTTTACGGAATTTAACATTATCGATAAATAATATCGTTCTAAAGTTTTTGTTTTATTAGTTGTGTTATTTGTATCCTCCCGACCTATGTGGATACTTGCATGCAGAATATTCTCAATAAAAACTTATTGAAACTAAAAACAGTGTACCATCCTATGTATTTTCGGTTTTAAAAATGTGGCTCTCAAAGTAAATTTCAATCGTGGTTTTGGCGAGATTTGGCTCAGTTGAAAAAAAAGGTTGCCCACCACTGGTTTAGGACATAAACGAGGGTCCTTTTGTGTCCCCTCAGTGTTTATTATCTCCAGAAACCTGGTGAGAGAGGCCATCAAGGGCTGGAGTTTATGGTACTGATAGCCTCAAGTTCGCCTTGTTCCTTGTCCTCAAATAGAAGGGAAGAAGAAGGCAAATCTGTTGATCGGTGCCTGAGTTCAGGTTTGGATGCAATGAAGTTTATTCAAGACTGGATGGAGGTCCTGTGGTCCCCGGTGGAATATAAGCTTTGGAATTAGAATTGAACTTCTCCAAACTTATGTGCTGCCTGTCTCCCTCATCAGAGTAAGGGCATCAGGAGGAACCCACTGACTGTCACTTAATGCTTAAATCTTTTTGCTATTCCATCCTACCTAAATACTTTTTTCCAATGTGGTATGACAGAAGTATCTGCCTGTAGTTATATTTCCTGCATCTCTTTTGAATGAGCCAGAAATTTCATATTCACCTAAATGAAGTCTAGAGACTATTTGGTTAATATCCATTTCTCCCTCCATATTCCATGGACGGAGAGTCCTAACACATTTTCTTTGGCATTCCTTGTTTTTCTGCTCAGTCCCTGCCTCAGTCCAAATGTGTGGAAAGTTGTCATCCTGGATTTGTCAAGAGGGTTCGAGAAGGGGAGCCAGTTTGCTGCTATGACTGCGTTCCTTGTCCGGAGGGGACCTTCTCCACTCAGGAAGGTGGGTCACACTGAGGAAAATGGGAGGCTTTGTGGAACTGGATCAATCCAGAGCAGTGGTGGGATTCATTTTTTTTTTACTACCGGTTCTGTAGGCATGGTTTAGTGAACGTGGTTTGGCTTGGTGGGCGTGGCAGGGGAAGGATACTGCAAAATCCCCATTCCCTCCTGATCAGCTGGGACTCAGGAGGCAGAGAATAGATGGGGGCGGGGCCAGCCAGAGGTGGTATTTGCCGATTCTCTGAACTACTCAAAACTTCCACTACCAGTTCTCTAGAACTGGTCAGAACCTGTTGAATACCACCTCTGATCGAGAACATTTTCATGGAAGTGCATGTTGAAAGGGACATTGAAGGTTAACTGTATTCTTGTTTAGTTCCAAAGTGCACAAATTCTTATCTGGACAGAATAATAATCAAAAAAATCTTGAAGGAGGGATAGGAAGAGAAAGGAAGGTATGGCAGATTGGGCAACCTTTATCATTGGCAGGGAAACTCATTCTTCTGCTTGTTAGTTTGAATGTGTTCCTTCCATGTTTACTCTTCTAGTTCTTTGACATTTTAGGAGCTCTCTTAGGTCCATTCTTTTTGCTCATCTCAAGCAGATTTATGGTTTGTCATCCCCCCAAACTGATGCCTAAAAAGATATAACAAGCAATCAATTTCTATTGAGGAGAGATTTTGGGCTCAATAGAACAAGAAGGAAGGAAGGAAGGAAAGAAGGAAGGAAGGAAGAAAGGAAGGAAGGAAGGAAGAAAGGAAGGAAGGAAGGAAGGAAGGAAGGAAGGAAAAAAAGAAAAGAAAAGAGAAAAGGGAATTAAAGAAAAGAAATGCATTACCATAAAACCAAGGAGAATGCTATAGCTGTGAGATGAGAATGGTAAACTAAATGTAAAAATACTGGGGACAAAATATGTTCATTTTTCTCCAGTCCTTTAATTATTCATGTTATGGACTAAAAGGTAAAACACTAATATTTATTTTAACCCAGTTCAAATTCCTTTATCATAGGTACTGTGTCTTCCATTTCTTTTTATCTCCTTTGTTGTTGTTAAATAGGAAATGTGTACAACTTCACCCCTCTGGGAGACATGACAGCAGTGTTCCAATATCTCGGGGCTGCCACAAAGAAGAGGGAGTCAAGCTATTCTCCAAAGCACCTTAGGGCAGGACAAGAAGCAGTGAGTGGAAACTAATCAAGGAGAGAAGCAACCTAAAACTAAGAAAAATTTTCCAGACAGTTAGAACAATTGACCAGTGGAACAACTTACCTACAGAACTTGTGGGTGCTCCATCACTGGAGGTTTTGAAAAAGAGATGGTTCATTTGTTTGAAATGTTATAGGGTTTCCTGCTTCAGCAGACAGTTGGACTAGAAGACCTCCAAGATCCCTTCCAAATCTGTTTTCCTATTATTCCATAGACCTTAAAAAAGGATGTCAAAATGGAGAATTAGTAAAAATAAGAAACTGTACATTGTTGATTTATATGGAATTAGTTCAGTGCTTGAACAAATTTCTGAATCTAGACAGCATGGGACCAAATTGCTTCATCTGATCATTCTTAGAATATAAAGATTTTGTCAAAACAAAGCCTGATATTCTCCCTGATTATAACTTAAGGAATTAATCTTCCTTAATATTTCTTTAAATGTGCATAACATTATACCTCTTTGGTGAACCCTAAAATCAGTTCAGCCAAAACTCTTCATTAAATGACATATGACACAGTTGTAGAAATATAATTCAACATCACACTTACAAGTAAATATAACTATTATATTTATTTTCAAAGTGTATTAATAGACATGGTTTCAAAAGCAAAATGAAGTTCAAGCCAGACAAGATCAAATCATATGGGTTAGAGACATTCAGATTTTTTACATCATCACACAAATTTAAAAAGTCCTGATATAAGTTATTCCAAGAAGATATTTCTTTAAAGATAAAATGATAGAATATTAAAGGGAAATTGACTTTTTCAGATACAGAAAAATGCACCAAGTGTCCAGATGATAAATATCCAAATGAGGACCGAATCCAATGCATCCCCAAAGTTGTAACCTATCTATCTTATGAAGAATATCTGACCATCATCTTGGTCTCTTTTGCCCTAATCTTGTTCCTCACCATAGACCTTGTTTTAGTCATCTTCATTAAATACCGAGAAACTCCCATTGTCAAAGCCAACAACCGGGATCTCTCCTATATCCTCCTGGTCTCCCTCCTGCTTTGCTTCTTATCTTCTTCTCTCTTCATTGGTCAACCAAGGAAAGCCACCTGCCTTCTCCGACAAACGGTTTTCAGCATCACCTTCTCAGTTGCCATTTCTTCTCTCTTGGCCAAAACCATCACGGTGGTGCTGGCTTTCCTGGCCACAAAACCAGGAAACCGAGTGAAGAGATGGTTGGGGAAGAGCTTGGCCAACTCCATCATCCTCTTTTGTTCTACAGTCCAAATTATCATCTGCTCCATCTGGCTGGGAGTTTCTACCCCATTCCCTGACTCTGACCTCCACTCCCAGCCTGGAGAGATCATCCTGCAATGCAACGAAGGGGCTGTTGTCATGTTCTACGTCACCCTCAGCTACATGGGCTTCCTGGCTGCCATTTGCTTCACGGTGGCTTTCCTGGCCAGGAATCTGCCTGGAGCCTTCAATGAAGCCAAGCTGATCACCTTCAGCATGCTGGTCTTCTGCAGCGTCTGGGTGACTTTTGTGCCCACCTACCTGAGCACCAAAGGGAAATACATGGTGGCTGTTCAGGTCTTCTCCATCCTGGCCTCCAGTGCTGGTCTGCTGGGCTGCATCTTCATCCCCAAGTGCTACATTATCCTTCTGAGGCCAGACCTGAACACAAAGGAGCATCTCACAGCCAGAATAAATGTAAAAGCATGAGATATAATACCATTATGATATTGGAATACTTGTTAAAGTTTATTTTATTTGAAAGGAGATATTCTCCATGACTGTACTTCTTTTATCTCCCTATTCATCCCAATAAATCTAGCTAAAAAGAACTCTGTGAAAGTCATTCAGAGGAATGTAATATTCAGCAAGTACCAATGAATCAGACATCTTCTGAAAAATAATTGAGGCACTTGTTCCTACTGACAGCAACTAAAAGTGTTTGCTTTTTGTAAAAGAATTTTTTATGTTTAAACAGACAAACACAAACAAAACATAAAACATAAAACCATCTTCCAGTTACATACAGTGTGTCTGTTAGTTATAAAACTTTTGTGCATCCTCTCCATAGTCTTCACTTACAATTTATATAAAATCTCATATTATCAAACTAGTATATATGTATACGTTATTATCATTGTTAATTGTTTAGACTATAACTATTATTACTTTATTTTATGTGAGATATTCCAAATTTTGAATTAATTTATATTATGGCATTTCATTACATCATCCTAAATCCATCCAGTAGTAGTACATCTTTATATTATATTCTGTATCATTCCATTACCCTTGTATTGTAAATTCTCTAGCATATTTCATTTCCATATTTTTTGTCTAACCATTGATGAAATAAATCCCATATCTTATAAAATTGTTTATCTTCTTGTTCTTTACTTTGAAATGTCAATTTGCTCATTTTGGCACATTCCATTATTTTCTGAATAACTTCCTCTGCGTTGGTTTTTTTTCTCATTTTTCTAATTTTTTGCAAATACAATTCTAGCCATTGTTAGCACATTTACAATCAAATATTTCAATTCTCTACTATATATTTCCAATAAAATCCCTAATAAGAATATCTCTGGTTTAAAGTCTATATGTTTTTCTATCATTTTTTCCACCCATGTGTGAATTTTAGTCCAGTATCTTTTAGCTTCTGCACACGTCCACCACATGTGGTAATATGAGCCCGGTATCTAATGACATTTCCAACATTTTTCAGATTTATTCTCAAACATTCTTGCTATTCTCGTCAGGGGTAGGTGCTACCTGTAAAATATCTTATACAAATTTTCTTTATATGCTGTTGACATTGTCATTTTATAATTTTGAGACCAAAATTTTTGCCATTTCTCTAAATCAAGAGAATGTCCAAAATTTTCCCCACAAGTAATCATTGTTTTTTTAACTTGTTCTTCCTCTAGCCTAACCTCTAGTAAGTAGCCATATAGTTTTTTAATCACCTTTCCGTCGGTACCTGTCAGGATTTTATCTAAATCAGTCAATTTGTCATAAAAACCTTCTATTTTAAAATCTTTATCATATCTAGAATGTATTTGCACATATGAAAACCAGTTCATCCTTATATTTGTTCTTCCAGTTCTTGCATAGATTTACGTTCAGCCTCTGCATTCAATATTTCACCATATCTAACTGTTTGTTCCTTTTTATATGTTATTGGATATGAAAAAGCTTCAATTGTTGATAAGCAGACTGGAATTTTTAAATAATGATGCCTTTTAATCTTCTCCCAGCTTAATAGCAAAGCCTCATATATATAATGTCTTCTGAAGTACCCTTAAAAAGTGTTTGTGTGTGTGAGAGAGAGTAAGATCATAAGAGGTAAGGTGGGAGCTGTAGGAGCCTTGCTCCAATTGGGTTGTTGCATAATCTCCATGAGAAGCCTTGGAATGGCAGAATGACCTGGAATGGAGAGATTGACCTGCTCTCCATCACTATTATGTCCTTCTTTCTTGATTTCCTGATAAAACCCCTTTCACAGAAAGCTTTGATCAAAATAGCTGTCTGGGGTTTCACTTTGGGTTTGTTATTATTTCCGTATCTACTCTTTAGAAATCCCCACTTTTTTTCCTTCTTCATCCAGAGAATGAAAATGGCAACATCTAATCTGTCCCTTTAATTTCCCACTCTATCATTTGTCCATAAAGCCTTTCCCTGCTTCTGTCCCAAGTGGGCTTGTGTGTGTGAAAGGCTGGAGAAGAGGCCCAGGGAAAAAAGCTCTTGAGATTCTCTCCAGCAGGAGGTTGAGGGGATCCTGTGTAGAGGCAGCCTCATCTTTGACCAAATGCTCTGGATTGGGGCATGAGAGTTCAATGCTGCCTATTCATCCAGATCCAAGAAGGGAGGGGAGTAAGGGGGAGGGGACATCCAGGTTTCTAGCAAGAGGCACACATGGAAAGTCTTCCGCCTTCCAACCACAGAGATTGTGGGTGGATCAGGAGTCAGCCTGAGGTTTCAGAATGGCTTCTGGTTGCCACTCGGATCCCTTTGCAAATTCCATTTTAAGCAGGTAAAAAAGGTTTGATGGATCAGACCAAGATCAATCTAAACTCGACGCTGATCCCCCAGATGCCTCTGGTCTGCCCACAAGCAGTGGGGAGGGGGGGGACATCACTTGCCCCAACATGGAACGTGGCAGGGGTGGGATTCAGCTAGTTTCCACGGGTTTGCTAGAACCTCTTGTTAATTGTATGAGCAGTTATGAGAACCGGCTGAATTGCTTCGGCCTGCCCTCCAACCCCCTCCTGAGGGTGTGCCCCCCCCCCGAAAACGACCTGTCTCAAGATCTCATGGATCTCTTTAGCTCAAGCAACGGAATTCCACGAGGTTAATTCTCTCTCCGCCAAGCAAAGGAATCTCTGCCGAGCCCAGAATGGGGCGTCCTCGAACTTTGGGATTGGGAGGGCCCAGAAAGGAGGAGGACCAATAGGAATTCTTTCTGCTTCAGCATCATCGGTCTCCTGGTAGAGTCTCCCTTGACTTCACCCAATGCAGGAGAGCATTCCAAGCAGAGAAGAAGCCCCGTTGGTTCTTCAGGCCAAGATCCCCCTCCCACTTTCTCCGCCTCTCTCTCCCTCTCCCCCGTAGAACTGGCTCTCCTCCTTCAGCTGAAGCCCCAAGGGACTCTGCCCGGAGACCGATGACGCTCAAAGGGAGAATTCATATTGGTGCTGCCACTAGTTCTGGCCCCTCCCATCTCAAGTCCGAGATAAACGCCCCCCCCCCCCCAATGCAGAGCCGCAGATTCCTCCTTCGGAGCTGGAAGCATCTGGCCGGACACTGCCGAAGGAAGAGTTACTGCACTGGATGACAGGGGGAGGAGGGGAAGCCTCTCAGCCAGCGAGGACCTGGGGGTCACAGCCACCCCCCAATCCGAAGGGAAACTAAATCAGGAAGAGGCGGAGAGGATCTGCAGGGATCCCTCCTAGCCCAGGTGGTTCCTCCAATTCTCTGTCCCTCAACCCCAAATGTGAAGAAACCCCCACCCCTCTTTCGTTGGACCAGGAAGAAATTTTGCCAGTGTAAAAGTGCAGATGGGAGTGGAATTATGATGAGTTTCCTCTCCCCCCCCCCAGGAATTTGCATATTTCGGCTGTGGAACAAGAAGTGCTCCTAAAACAAAAGGCTCCTTTTTATTATTATTATATTAAGATTATCATGGCATAAAAGAAAATAAAGTTAGTAAATAAATGGGAAAGGGAAAGAAAGGGAAAGGAGTAGGGTGGAATAAAGGGGGAAAGAAAAGAAAAGAAAGGAAAAGGAAAAGAAGATAGAAGGACAGAAAAGGAAAGGAGTGGAGTGGAGTGGAGTGGAATGGTAGGGCTCAAAAATCAAGTCTCAGGATCCCGTGGAACCCTTTGGCTCAGGCAGTCCAATTCCACGCTGCTTCCCTCTCTGCAAAGCGAAGGGATCGCAGAAAGGCTGCCGAGCCCAGAACGGGGCTTCAGACGACGCAATGCCTGAGAAAAGCCAGATGTGCAGAGAAATGCAGGCTATAACCAGGGAATTCCATTTTCCCAGGAATCGAGGAAGCTCCATCGGACCAATAGGAAGTCTCCTTTCTGTAGCGTCATCGATCTCCGGGCAGAGTCTCCATTGACTTCACCCTATGGAGGAGAGAGTTAGGTGCAGAGAGAGAAGGGAGGAAGGGGGAATCTTTTCAGTCTTGGGGGGCCGCTGCTCAAAGGGGTTCCTGCCAGTCCTAGAGGGGAGGGGAGACTTCCTTTTCCCCTCCCCCCAATCCTGCATGCAGTGGGGCTGCAGTGGACTTGGGGGTCTCTGAGCAAGCTGGTTGGGGGGTCCTTGGGCACCTACACACGCACGCACAAACACACACACTTCATCCTTGGGAGTGCCCCTCCCCCAACCCCATGGGGCCCCTGCCCTCCCCCTCCCTCCCGGAAGCTTCTGACTTTGATCCCTTTCTGGCAAAGGGGCTGCCAGAGGGCCGCTTGTACCCGCAGGGCTGTGTGGTTTTCTGACCCACCGCAAATAAAAGCTCGGTTTGGGGCTCAAGAATCGCTGTGGATGTCAATGGGGAGGGCATTGATCAGACGTTCTGATACCAGAATTGGGGATTCCCAGATGGAGGGATGGCTGGGTGTCCAACACTGTCTGATGTGATGGAGGAAAGTTCAGTTGTGGGGAAACACCCCTTGCGTGTTGGGCAAAGCAATAAGTCATTAATATGAGAACATTCATATGAGAAAATGTTTCCAAGTTTTACTCCTCCCATTATAAAGTCCTAAGGCAGGACTGGAACTCAAGAGTCTCCTGGCGATTGGCCCAAAGTCCCCCAGGAAGCTTTCATGCCTAAGGGAGGATTAGAACTCAGAACCAACTGCCTTTGACATCTACAATAGGACTAGAACTCCTGTGATGATTGGCTCCAAGTCCCCCATTTGGCTTTTTGTTGGAAGGTGGGATTACAACTCCAGTGATTGGCACAAAGTCGATCGGGTGGCTTTGATTCCCCTTATCATCACCAGGAAACTAAGATCATGGCATCCAGACCTCTCAATCCCTGGCAAATAGATAGGGAGAAAATGGAGGTAGTAATAGATTTTATTTTCCTGGGCTCCAAGATCACTGCAGATGGGGACCGAAGCCAAGGAATGAAAGGAGGCTTGCTCCTGGGGAGGAAAGCGATGGCAAATCTAGACAGCCTACTAAAAAGCAGAGACATCACACTGCCAACGAAAGTGTGTATAGTCAAGGCTCTGGTTTTTCCAGCTGCAATTTATGGCTATGAAGGTTGGACCATAAGAAAGGCTGAGCACCAAAGAATGGAGGCCTTTGAACTCTGGTGCTGGAGAAGGCTCTTGTGAGTCCCTTGGACTGCAAGGCCATCCAACCGGTCAGTTCCTAGAGGAGATCAACCCTGACTGCTTTTTAGAAGACCAGATCCTGAAGAGGAAATTCAAATACTTTGGCCATATAATGAGAAGGAAGGACTCCCTGGAGAAGAGCCTCATGCTGAGAACGATGGAGGGCAAAAGAAGAAAAGGATCACAGAGAAGGAGGTGGCTAGATGGAATCACCGAAGCAGAAGGTGTGAACTTAAATGGACTCCGGAGGATGGTAGAGGACAGGAAGGCCTGGAGGAACGTGGTCCATGGGGGTCACAATGGGTCGGACACAACTTTGCAACTAACAGCCACAATTGCCAGCGGACACAACTTCTCACAGACAAAATCTGCTGTCCTCTCACCTGGCCCAAAGAGACAGCCGTGGCACCCACCCCTCACCTACCCCCTCCCTCACACCCAGCTCCACCAGAGCCATCCCCTGCAGACCAGCTCCCGCCTCTGCAGCGTCGCCAGCTGCATTAGGGTGGGCTCATACATGGGATGAAATAACAGAATGACAGCAAAGTTTCCTTGAGATGATATGAGCCCCGAATGTGTTCTGGAGCCTGCTTTTATTAAGTCAGAAGGCATTCAAAAAGTTTCCGTTATACAGCATGTGATTACATGATTGGTTACCTGCTTGTGGCAGGGCAGAACTAAACAGGTTAGCATACAGCTATATAATTGGTTAAAGCTTTCCATAGGATGTGGTTTTTTCTCTCCTGTCCGGAGTTCTCTGGACAGGCTCTGTGGTTAGCATTTCTTGCATAAACAGCAGGTGTTCAAGTGCAACAAAGGATGTGGTATTCAATGTCGTAAGGCTACCTTGTTTTTTTTTTTTAATTGAAAAGTTTTACACAAAACAAAAAAAAATTTTAAACACCCACCCCCCCGTTTCCCCACCCTAACCCTCCCTAACCCAACCCCTGACTTCCCAGATAGGGACAGAAGCACAGTTACCAGCAAATCTGAAAAACAAATATCCCAATAATAATATGCATATATCAGAATAAGAACAGGATAATACAAAAAAGACAAAAAAGGAAAAAAAACCATCATAACCTCCTTTCCAAAACCATTACTACATATTTATGAAACATTTCTCAACCAAATCCCATAGACACTTCCTTTGAACCGTACCTTAATTTTACAAAATCAATCCAGGGATACCAATCTATAATATACTTATCGTAAGAGTGATCTTTTAGATATACAGAAATTTTATCCATTTCGGCAAGATTTGCTACCTTAAGTATCCATTCTTCTATAGAGCATAATTCTGCTTTCTTCCAATATTGTGCTACCAGCAGTCTAGCTGCTGTAATCATATACAATATTAATTTAGTTTCAGCAACAGTGCAGACAGGTACTATGCCCAATAGAAAAAATTGGGGAGCAAATTTAATTTTTCTTTTAAGAATCTTCTTCTGCATTATCCACCATATTTTAATCCATAAAGCCTTAACTTTCATAAATCTACAGGCAAATTACATCATTTTTATGCTGTTTCAAATAATAGAAAACCTTTCTTCTTTTTTGTGGGGAATTGAGTCCATTAACATTCCAGGTCCGCAGCCTGACCATCGTCAAGCTTAGTTTGAAACTTCTGAAGCATAGCCCTCATATCAGTAGGAAATCTCTTAGGCCTTGCTCCTCCCACGGCTTCAGATTGTGTAGGTACATCAACAGAGATACTCGAAGTTTACTGTATAGTCTTCTCCATTTTCTTTGCCGTTGCTCTAGTAATTCTCTGTTCTTTAAATTCCAATCCCAAGCCTACTGCTTCTTCCAGTCTCTCCACAAGCTGTTTATCAACTGACGCAAGTGCCGATGCTGCTATCTCTATTGGCTCCTGCTGAACAGGCTGGGTCTTTTCTGATTCCAATCCTGGCTCGTCGGCATTCAGAACCTTGGAATAAAAATCTCTGGCCTTCTGAGTAGAATCCAATCGATATCTTTTCCCAGAGTAAATCAAAGTAACGCCAATTGGCAACTCCCATCTAAATTGCAGGTTACGTTTCTTCAGCTCATCCGTCAAAAATTTAAACTCTTTGCGCAGCCTAAGCATTTTCAATGGTATTTCTTTCAAAACTTTCACCTCCTGATCTCGCACAGTACATCTCTGATGATATGCAGCCTGTACAATCTCATTACGCAGGTATCTCCTTTCCAGATGAACCACCACATCTCTTGGCAAGTTTCGCTGTCTTGCATACCAGGAGTTAACTCTGTAGGCTTTCTCAATCTGTTGGAGAATCTCTTTTGGATCCACTTGTAGAAGGGGGGCAAAAGCCTCCGCGCAAATCACCCTCAAATCTTCTCCTTTCCCGCTGTCTTTATCCTCTGGCAAACCCCTTACCCGCAGAACAGCCTCTAACTGCTTGTACTGGAATAGCAACTGCTCAAGCTCAATTCTATCCGCCCTCTCTTCCATCTTGTCTGCCCGGTATTCCAATTTTCCAACATCCTTCTGAGTATCTTTAACCGCATCATCCAGGAATTCCAAATTTACAACCAGTCCAGAAAGGGCAGAAACTACATCTTTTCTAATATCTTGATTAGCCCGAGCTGCCTGATCCCTCATCTCTTCCATAGTTTGGTTCATTTGATCCATTTGGTCCTGTTGGCTTCTCATTTGTTGTTTCAAATCCAACATATTTTTCTCCATATCACCAAACTTAATGTTCAAAGTCTCCAATATTTCTTTATTGGTAATTGCTGCAGGTGGTGGATTTTGGGATTGAGATTGAGGTTGTGCCAACCAGGACAGCTGAGATTGTTGTAAAGGAGAGGAGGTGCCCTTGGGCTTGATACCTCTCTGTGCAGCCATAACTTGCCAAGGTGTTTTTCCCCCCTCTTTTTCAATTCCAACCACCAGATGGCACTGTTGTATAAGGTTTCAGTAAGAGTCAATTAAGGAGAACAAGCAGAGAAAGAAAAGTAGCCATTTTAAAAGGAAAAAGTTCTCCGTTTTTTTTTCCCCCAAAGTGAAAGTCTTTGTTATAAAGCTGTAGAATAATAAGAGAAAGCAGAAAAAAAAAACCAAAAATACTTGCAGCCACCGCTTCAGTCTCAGTCTGACCGTTACAATTCAGCACCAATCAACAATGTAAACGGAGACGTGCCTTCCAGAGCTTGCCCTGCAAAGCAGGGGGATCCAGCTGTTGGAGCTTCCTCTCGGGCCACCTGGGGAGCACCGCTTCTACCTCCAAGAATTCCTTCCTGGAGGGTCCAAACGGGCTCAACCCAGCCCGAAAAAGCTCTCCTCCGCCTCTTTGCCCAAGGCAGAGGATTTTCGCCCCTGGGGATCGCCGATGTCCGCGATTCCCGGAGAAACAATCAGCTGTAGATCGGACGCTCTAAAGGGAGCGTCCATTGCCCTGGTGGCATCCGCCGGAAGTCCTCGTAAGGCTACCTTGTCAGGTTGACTTTCATTTAATGTGAAGCAAAGTTATTTGACCATTGCAAAAGATCCCAACATCTCCTCCTTTCTTTTTTTATTTCAATGGAAAGGCTGTGGCGGTTGGAGCCAGAGTGTGGCCCAGGCCCCTCCGGGCCCGAGATTCACTATCACTCACTGACCACTGGACACAAGGTCAAGTCCTCCGACTCAGCCTGTATCGTTGACCTTACCCTGATGTTTTTTTGAGGAGATGTTTGTATGGTTTGCAAAGTGAGCTAAAGGATTGACTCATCCTCTTCACTCACGATGAAATTATTTGACACCTCATCCTGAGGTATGGGTTGGTAGGTCCCTCTGCTTTCGAGGTCCCAGAGGGTATTCTGGGATTGCAACAGCATGGTCTGCAATGAATCTATTCTAGATGTGATAAATGTAGAAAAGCGATTAAATAAGCATGGGCCAATTGTACACGCTAATACAAGCAAAATTAATGGTCCTATAAGAGCACTTAGCAAAGTGTTGAGCCAAGGGGAAAGGTTATACCAGTTTCCAAACCATCCTTGTTGATCTTCCCTCTCCTGTTTTCATTTATTCAGGCCTTCTCTGAGTTTTGTCATAGAGTCCTGCACTATGTCAGAGTGGTCTGCATAAAAACAACATTCTTCCCTTAAGGCCACACATAACCCCCCCTTCTTTTTAAAAAAAATAAATCGAGTCCTCTTCTGTTTTGCAAAACCACTTCTGAGAGGGAGGTTAAAGATTGTTATGTTAGGCAAAGTATTGTTAGGAATACAGTCATGTGGATGTAACTTGGGATGGAATTGGCAAACATGGCGATCCGGAATTCACAAGGGGTAGCCTGGGAGTATAAAGTCACACATCAATGGTTGCAGACTCAGGAGACGGGGAGGCTGGCAGCGGAGATGGGTGGGGTGCCGGTGCAAAGTAAGGCCGGATACAGCGACCAGGAACCCACAAGACTTTGTCAGGCAGTTGGACTGCTGCGTAGCCTCTTCCCCAGGTGATGAGATCAGCGGGCCCTCTCCAGGCAGGATCTGGGAGTTGGCGATACCAAACCTGAGGGTGGGGGAAAGAGAGGGAGGGGGAAGAAAAATGCCTTGTGGCAGCAGAGGAGGCAGGAGTGCCAGTCAAGTTTAAAAAATTCAAGGAAAATAAGCATAAGTTCAAAATGTTTTGCACCGTTGGGAGGTTAGGGAGGTTTTTCCCTTTTTTGTCAATGTGTCTGTCTAATGCATGTTTTAAGGTTTGGTTAGCCCTTTCAACCAAGGCTTGACCTTGGCTGTTATAGGGAATGCCAAACTTATGAGTGATTCCCCATTTCGAACAAAAGTCAGCAAAGGCACTGCTGGTATAAGCAGGGCCATTGTCAGTTTTGAGTTCATTTGGACGTCCCAGCGATGCAAAGGTACGAATACAGTGATTAATAGCATGCTTGGTGGATCCACCCCTTTGGGGTGAAGCCATGATGAACCCAGAAAAAGTATCAATAGATACGTGAATATACTTCCATGGGGAAAAGGAAGGATATTGGGTAACATCCATTTGCCAAATTTGACAACATTCAGTTCCTCTGGGATTGACACCCATAGGAATGGAATGAGACTGTTTACTACAAGTAGGACATTGTTGTAAAATTGCTGAGGCTTCGGCAGCAGTGATGCCAAATTGTCTAATGAGAGCCTTTTTGTTTTGATGAAAGTATGAATGACTTTCCCAAGGAGTGGGAGAGGTAAGAGGAAAGACAATTGTAGACACAGAAGCAGCAGTGGCAGCTGCATCAGCACGGTCATTGTCTTCCTGGATGATGCCAGGAAAAGGTTGATGACTTCTAATGTGAGAAACATGAAATGGATTTGACCTAGTATTGATAAAAGATTGTAAAGCTAAAAATAATGACATCAAAGAAGATTCAATAGAGGGAGATAAATAAGACATGTAGACGGAAGAAATAACTTGGAAAACATACAAACTATCTACTATAAGATTAAAGGGTTGATGTTGAAAGTGTTGAAAGGCCAATAAGGAAGCAGCTAATTCAGACCATTGAGCAGAAGTTTGTTCAGATGTGGTTTTAATTATCCATTCACCATCTTGTTGCCAAGTGCATGCACCAAACTGCTTGCTGCCATCAGCAAAGACAGTGACTGCATTAGCAAGGGGAACAGGTGAGTAGGGGGAGGACCACTGAAAAGGTACAGAGTTCAAGAGAGATAGTCGAGGGTCATGGGGAGCATGACAAGACACTTTACCAGGCCAATCCGCAAGAGCAAACTGTAGGTGGTCACAAGTGGAAAATAAAGATTCCCAAGTAACAAGAGAGCAAGGAACAAACAACACAACAGGCTCGAAGCCCATGAGGGCTTTTGAGCGATTTCTAGATTTTATTATTAAATGGGCAAACTGAGAAGATTTCTGAGTGATAGAGGTTCGAGGAGTGTGAGATAAATGTATCCATTCTAAAATAAAAAGTTTTGGAGGAGAAACAACCTGAACAAGGGCAGCAGTGGGAATGACAGGGGTGTTGATGATTAAGATTGATAAAGGGATATTTTCTTGCATCCTATCTACCCATTTTGTTGATAAGGCTTCATTAACTAATTTTATAACAGCATGATGTTCTTGAGTTAAACCTATTCTATCAGAAGGATGTTTTCCTAAAGTTAGTGCAGAAAAAAGAGGAGACAATTGATGAGTAGTAAGGCTTAAATAAGGACAGGTCCAGTTAATGGAACCCAAATATTGTTGCAACTGCAAAAGAGTAGGATTATCAGGAAGTTTTAAAAAGGGAAGGACAGGAACAGATTGAGAGGCAAGGACCTTGTGTCCTAAATAAGAAAAAGGATATGAAGTTTGAATTTTATCAGGGGCAATATGCAAACCTCCTTGTTGTAATATGGTTTGCAGTGTAGGAAAGGTTTTGAGGACAGTCCCTTTGGGGCCAGGGGCTGCTACTAAGATATCATCCATATAATGGTAAATTAAAAATTGAGGAAATGCCTTTCGATACGGTTGTAAAATTTGGGAAACATAATATTGACACATGGTAGGTGAGTTAAGCATTCCTTGGGGCAAGACTTTCCATTGATATCTGGAAGTAGGTTTAGAATTGTTGAGTTCAGGGACAGTAAAAGCAAAAAGATGTTTGTCCGCAGGATGTAAAGGAATAGAGAAGAAACAGTCTTTTAAATCAATAATCATTAAGTCATAATCTTGAGGGATAAGGTTAGGATTGGGTAGGCCACACTGGAGGGCCCCCATGGGTTGTAAAACGTGGTTGATGAGGCGCAAATCATTCAGAAGACGCCAATGGCCTGATTTCTTTTTAATGACAAAAACAGGTGAATTATATGGGCTAACAGATGTTTCAATGTGGCCTTTTTCTAATTGTTGAGCAACTAATTCTTTTAAAGCTTGTAGTTTTTCTATAGGTAGTGGCCACTGGTCGACCCAAATAGGGGTCGTAGTCTTCAATTGCAATTGAAGTACAAATTGTTGAGGGTTCATTGTAATGTGAGTTTGCCTTTAAGTTGTGACATTAAATCTCTTCCCCACGATGTGAAAAGGCAAAATGACAGGCTTAATGTGGGCGGTGATGGTACTGGAGTCTGAAGTGACAGCAAGCCAATCCTTGTTAATGCGAGCTGACTGAGATCCACCTACCCCTCTGACGGCCGGGGCGGAGTCAGTGGGCCAATGGGAGGGCCACTCAGCAGACCGGATTACTGACACGTCAGCTCCAGTGTCTAAAATACCAAAAAAGGAACGCCCATTGAGTTGAAATTCAGCAGTAGGGCGAAAGTGCCCCACAGTTTGTTCTAAGGCCAACGCCTGAGAAGATGAATCCAGAGCAATCATAGTGGCTACAACATCTCCCTTTTTTATAGTAACTGGAGAGTTGACTATGATTGCTAAGGCTAAGTCAGAGAGAGAGTCAGAGGAACGCAAAAAAGGAGAAGCAAGCACCCCCTGAGCAGTAAGATCAAGATTAGGCATAACGATGACAGGCAGAGATGGAGGCAGTTGGATAGAGGTTTGTGGAGAAATAAAAAGAAAATCAACTTTTCCAGGAATTACATAGTCAATTGTATCATTAGCAACCATAGGGTATGACTGTGACCAAACTTTAGAATGTTCAATTTCAGCCTTTGGGGCGGGGCTAGCTGTAGGCCCCTCAACTAGTTTCCCGACTGTTGCTGGTTTTGAAATGATGGGCTTTTGGGAAAATTTTGATGTGGCTGAGACTGGTTGGTGGAGCGACACTGGTTTGCCCAGTGAAAACCCTTTTTACATTTAGGGCAAACAGTGGAAGGTCTGGCCATGGTTGGGGAGGAATAGCGATTAGCGCCACCTCCTGGTGCTTTGCATTGATTTTTAAAATGTCCTGGTTTACCACAGTTAAAGCAATTTCCTGTAGGGCGCGAAAGTGGGAGCACCTCAGAAGCAGAGGAAGAAGAAGACGGAGCTAAAGACGTGGTTATGGCAGAAGCTAAAGCAGCCATTTTATGACTTGTAGTACCCACAATGCGGCAAGCCTGTAAAAGATCCGCTAAAACAGTACCAGGCTTATTGGCAATGGGTTGAAGCACCTTTTGACAGTCAGGATTTGCATTTTCAAAAGCCAATTTCATCATTAATTCATTGCGAGCCTCCACATTGTCAATTTGTCGTTCTAAAGCCAATTGAAGACGACTAATAAAAGATGCATAATCTTCATTTGGGTTTTGCATAATTTTTGAGAATGTTTGTAGGGGAACACCTTGGTTGTCATCTACCTTTCTAAAGGCAGTGAAAGCAGCGTCCTTAATTATTGGAAATGCTGCTCTGTCAGACAAAATCTGTTGTGCAATGGTTGCACGAGTGCCAGTCCCCATTAAATCATCTAAAAGTACGTTTTGAGGAAGGCCAGTAGTGACAGCAATGGCAATTTGTTTTCCATATTCTGAATTCCAAATAACATATTGAGAGGGAGTTAAAATCATTCCGAAAAGAGATTGCCAGTCAGCTAAAAGCATTTCAGCAATAGCCGAGGAAAGTGAAGTAAGCAAGCCAAGAACATAGCGAGAATGAAGACCATAATCCCTGACAGCGGCTTTAATGTCTCTTATATTTTTATAGTTGACATGATGGTGGACAGGTTGGACTGCTGCTCCGGCAGGAGCTCCCTGTGGAGCTGCCCAACTTACTGGAAACAGAGCAGAGGTCTCAAGGTCTTCAGGGTCGATTTGACCCTCCCGTCTAGCCTGATGGAGAGCTTGGACTATAGATCCTCCTTGAGTTTGTAAAGGAGGAATTGGAGCAGTCGCTCTAGGATGGCTTAAGGTAAGGGACTCGGGGCGGTGTACAGTCCGTATTAAAATACAACAGATTAAAACGTAGAAATAACTATATAAATACATGTATAAGAGGAGGGTAAAATATGCCAAACTGTACAGCTAATAAATAAATCAATACAAAAGTTTAAAATATCAAGTTAAATTTAAAACAATATCCCTCTAAAAACCAGTAAGAATGTGTATGCCAGGAGGTAGACGTTATAAATTATGCCAGACCAGCCAGTCGGAACAGGTGTGTCTTCAATTTCTGTCGGAAGGAGCGGAGGTCAGTGGTGGTTCTAATGTCGGGGGGGAGGTCATTCCAGAGGGTTGGGCCCATCACAGAGAAGGCCCTACTCCTCGGTGTCGCCCGTTGGCATTGCCTAGTGGACGGCACCAGGAGAAGCCCCTCCCTGTGAGAGCGGATTGGCCGCAGGGATGTATGTGGGAGGATGCGATCCCGCAGGTAACTAGGCCCTATGCCATGGAGCGCTTTAAAGATGGTAATCAGAACCTTGAAACGCACCCGAAAGACTACAGGCAGCCAGTGCAGCTCGTGCAGGAGAGGTGTTACGTGGGAGTACCTAGACCTCCCCATGACTACCCGCGCGGCTGCGTTCTGGACTAGCTGCAGTCTTCGGGCGCGTCCCAAGGGAAGCCCCATGTAGAGAGCGTTACAGTAGTCCAGGCGAGACGTCACCAGTGCATGAGTGACCGTGCGTAGGGCATCCCGGTCCAGAAGGGGGCGCAATTGGCGCACCAGGCGAACCTGGTGGAACGCCCCCCTTGCCACGGCTGCCACATGATCATCCATTGACAGCCGGGCATCTAGGAGGACGCCCAAATTGCGCGCCCGTTCCACAGGGGGCAATTGTTCGCCCCCTATGGCCAGTGATGGAATCAGCTGGCTGAACCGAGGTGCCGGTAGCCACTGACATAATCTCTCGGTTGGAGGAGGATATAGCCCTCTTCCAGTCACTGGCACATGTTAAACAAAAGCATAATATCTGCTCTCTATTATTCCAGAGTGTCAGACATGGAAAAATGAATTCAATTACAAGAGAGGAGAATTTTAGCTGAAAGAGAGAAAAAATAGCATAAGAATGAGCTGTTTTAGAGCTGAGCCAGCAAAGCAGAGACTTTCAGCCTCCTCTTCATGGATTATCTGAATGCAAAGATGGAGCAGCCATCAGTCAGAGAAGCTTTAATTGGGATTCCTGCAGAGAGGAAAGGTTGGGCTGGATGGTCTCAGGGTCTCCTCCAAATTTATAAAGGTAAAATTTCACAATCACGAGCCCATACATATGGGATTTTATTTTAAAAAGAATACAGCATTTTCAAATCAAAATGTCATGGAGCCATTATTCCCAAAGTAATTAAATTTGCCAAATCTGTTGAGATAGTTCCCCTCCTTCTCCTCTGGATTCCTTCTCCAGAGGATCTAAGATTAATGGATCCATATCTAGATCCCTTACCTGCCACGGTTGCAGCCTTTGAGTTCCCAAACTATATTTTTTCTTCTTCTTTCTCCTCTTCGTTCTGGAGGAATATGCAGCATTCAAGGCCTGGGCCAGAGTCTTTATGTAACTGCATGCACGGGCAGAATTTGAGAACTGGATCCTGTTTTTTTCCTTTTGGGTCTCCAGTGTAGCTTTCTGAGTGCATCTTCTGCGGCCTTTGACAGAAAAGACGTTCTTTGAAAGAGAACAGTGAAAATGTTGATCTTGAAACTGATTATCTACAAAGAAATGGGGTTTACAGGCATCATCCTTTGGCCTTTTTTTTAACAGATAACCAAAGTTTGAAATACTGTGGATGTATTTGAGGTCTGGGTTCTTTTTTATTGAATACCCTTTAAAATTTGTGAGGATCCAGACTTCCCCTTCAATGGGTCCTGGCAAACGCATAAGTGTTAAGTGGAAATGACTGATTCTCTCCCAAAGGGAATCATATTCTATGAAGTGAACAAAGACATTGACTTGTCTCCACTTAGAGAGGGCCCCCATGAGGGATGCTGCATGTCCAGTTGTTGAAAATCGTTGTGATATAACCACACAAATTCCATTTTTGATAAGCATAGGAGTGAAAGTCCTCATGAAATTCTCTCCCTTCTCTGTGTCTGAAGCAAAGAGGCCAATCAGGATCCATCTGAAATGGAGGAGCAGTTGGACAATTGCTGGGTACTGGAATCCTTCTTTGGGATTCATCTGGTGGAAAAAAGGGAATTGACTTTTATCACTCAGAGCCTCTGCAGCTGTTTCATCATTGATCTGAAAAAGCAATGAAGAATGATGTGCTATATTTGGGGTCAGATCAAATAGCATTTAGCAATAACACCTAAACTTATATACCATTTCAGTCCTTTTACAGCCCTCTCTGAGCGGTTTACAGAGTCAGCCTCTTGCCCCCAACAATCTGGGTCCTCATTTTACCCACCTCCGAAGGATGGAAGACTGAGTCAAACCTGATCCTGGTGAGATTTGAATGGCCAAATTGCAGACAGTCGGCAAGTCAGCAGAAGTAGCCTGCAATACTGCACTCTAACCACTGCGCCACCGTGGCTCAAAATATTAGATTTTAATAAATCCCACTTGGTTCTCATGAATGTATTAGAAGAGGGTCAAGATTTCCAACTGACGAACCTAACCAAGCCAGCACACTCGAGATGATCTAATCTCTTAATGCAAACTTTTATTGAGAACATCATTTCGACATGGCATGAAAGCAAAACCAACTGATTAATTTCCACGAGTTTTCATATAATTAAAGAATAGATTCTTCCCTCCCCCCATTAGTGCAGGTTCACATTGTCCAATTAGGTGTCCAGCCATTATTATGGAAAATGTTGTGGTCTGTGTCTAGCATCGGTTGAGATGACCTTGGTTCCCACGGGACTTTGTGGTGGTATCATCTGGGAACGGCATGCCAAACTGGCCTTTCCTGCACACTCAGTTTGTAGCAAGCAGAAAATGGCTGCGACAAAATAAGCACACTTTAACTTGACAAATAGTTTGTTAATTAGACGTTGTTTAAAATATTAAAGGCAGAATATTAGCAAGATTGTAGAATAAATATGGAAAATAATATACATATTTAAAAAGGTAGCAGGACTGAAAATAAACAGAGAAAGAACTAAAGTTATAGTTAAAAACTTACATAAAAATAAAAAGAAAATCTGGCAGAAAAAGTGGAGTTTCAAAAGAAAGTTAAATATTTGGGAATATATTTTACAGCCAGATGTGCAATGATAAAAGAAGACAATTATATAAAATCACTTAAGCAAATAAAATTAGATTTGGAAAAATGGAAAAACCTAACATTGATGGAAAAACCTAACATTGCCATGATAAAAATGAATATCCTACCAAAACTGGTTTTCCTGTTCCAAACACTACTTACAAAAATTGAAAAGAAATTCTTTGAGGATTTGAACAAATTGACTTTGAAATTTATTTGGCAAGGGGAAAAAGTGAGAATAAAATTGAAAATAATACAAGAATCAAAAGAAAATAGAGGGTTTGGGCTACCAGATTGATTTTTATATTATGAAGCATTTGTGATAACATGGTTAAAAAAATAGATAACCCTCAAGCACAAAAGATTGTTATATTTAGAAGGACATGACCTACAATTAGGATGGCACATCTTCCTATGGTATGAGAAAAATAAAGTCCATAGATACTTTCAAAATCACTCACTAATGGTCTGTCTGGGAAAAAATAAAACCTAAAATATACTTGAAAATTCCAAAATAGCTATCAATGCTGGAAGTCTTCACATACTCAAATCTGGTGAAATTTGAAAAAAATGTGACATACGAAGACATTTTGGACACGGGAAGGAAATTAAAATCGAAGCAAGAGCTTGAAGGCTAGAGCATTATACTGCCGTGATGGCCTCAATTCCAAATACAATCTAGATATGATATAAGTATGAAAAAGTAGGGCTTTTATAAATGACAAGCACATTTTGATAAGACACTGTTGAACGCTGCTGAAAAACTAATTAAGAAGGTATATAACGTCTTATTAAATTTAAAAATGGAGGATGAACACATAAAAGATACAATGGGACAATGGGAATTTTTTTTGGCTATAACATAGAACTAGAGAAATGGCAAAATTTATGGGAAAGAAACTATAGGTTAACAATAGCAACTTCTTATAAAGAAAATTTATATAAAAAAAGGTCTAGCAAATGTTGGAAATTTAATTAAAAATACATAATTTATCATGTGGACTTGTGTTAAAGCGAAAAATTGTTGGGCAAAAATACACAGATAGATAGAAAAAATAATAGGGAAACATGTAGATTTTAAACCTGAATTGTTTTTATTAAAGATGATATCAGAAAAAAAATTGATAAGAAAAGTATGTATTTAATATTACATGTCTTAACAGCAGCGAGGATTATTTTCCCACAATATTGGAAAAATGAAGAAACACCACAAGATTAAGAGATAATTAAGAAGATTTTCGTTTGTGCAGAAATGGATAGACTTACATAGAAAATCAAAAAGAAAGAAGACAAAGAACATTATCAAACATGGAACTTTCCAATGGTTGGGAAAAAGAAGTGGAGAGTAAGAACAGAATTTGTATTGTTAAGCAACTTAAATACCCAGACAACACGATGCTTATTAAGCAGTAAGAAATGTAATAAATAGAACATTAATAAAAAAATTAAAAAACAATAAAAATAAAATCATATTAGTGTATCATTACTGTACTGAAACACCCCTACAATTTATCGCAGTTAGATAAACATGTGCAAATACCAACTGAAGTATTATATTCCAATAAAGGGCCTGTTATAAGTTTTGAGGGTTGCTGCATCTTTTTCTGCATCTAAACCTGAGATTCTTTGTGGAGGAATCATTTTAGCTTCTTCTCCAGTTGTATAAGAAATAGGGAGCCCTCAGTTCCTAATATGATTTGTCAGCATTTTTCTCAGGTTTAACTAAGAGGATCAAGGCATATGTTTCAGCCACAATATCTGCAGTCTATAATTGCTAGAGTCCTTTTTATTCCATTTTTTAGATAGATAAAATGCTACTATTGCCAACTTCAATTCAACTGGATAGGGCAGGCATTATTTATATGTCAAAATGAAGATGCCAATAGAAGCCCCAACAAGCAGGCCCCAACAAGCAGGGATTAAATAGTTGGTAGAATGTCTTCTCCAGGGAATGTATTGCTTGCATTTCAGGCCTTTTATGATTAATCTCAACATGAACATAATGGGCTAAAATATAGTTGTCATTTTTGTTAATATGGAGAAAAGCAGCTCTTGAATTCCATGGAAAAGACATGATTGCATCTATTGCTCACCCACCCCTCACCCCTTTACCAGATGGAGAAAAACCCACACAAACCTGTGGGACTTTGTAGGTGCCCACTAATGTTGACATCTGGATGGAGATGTCCCTTCTAGCTGCATC
Organism: Natrix helvetica; assembly: GCF_964273705.1. Classification (NCBI taxonomy): domain Eukaryota; kingdom Metazoa; phylum Chordata; class Lepidosauria; order Squamata; family Natricidae; genus Natrix; species Natrix helvetica. The sequence continues at coordinate 133,112,124 of NC_138551.1, forward strand.
AAGAAGAGCCAGAAGGTTCTCCTTCATTCCACAGCCATAGTTGGGGACATTGGCTTCTTCAGTGGAGAGCATGTCCAGCAAGGCATCTGAAGTGCCAAGTGTGCTCCAATAGTTGTCATGGATGTTGTAGCCAAGTGTGAGATTGTGCAGGAACTGGGAATTCTTGTTGAGAACTTGAATATTGAAAATGAATCGTAATCCATATAAAAAACCATAAGAATTCCTATTGTAAAAAAATGTTATTATAATCAACAGCAACAACACATACTTTTTAAATATATAATCCTCCAGAAGGCTACAGAGCCTTAAGCCAACATTGATCCAAAAGCAATGATCAGTTACACAAATATGGAAATGGGCTGAGGTACGGCAACTACAACTGGTTCAACCATCACTTCAAATAAAATTCATTATTCAAGTGATAAATTAAGAATCAAACTGAGAGAGGAAAATAATCTGCAGCCCTTTCAGCTTTTTTTCAGACCAATTTTGAGTCTCTTCACAAAATCAGACAAAACAGAGAAGCCATGAAAATAAAAATTATTCAAGAAGTTAGACATATTCTCCAAAGAAATAAATGAAAAATTAAAAAACAGAAAAGGAGAGTGTTAGAATGGAGGGAGTGCAACTCCATTACCTTGAATAACTTACAATTCATGGAAAACAAACTGAACAGAAGGAGCCACATTGAAAAGCAGCTTTATATGCAATGTTTCATTTCCAGTGATGACTATACCAATGAGATGGTCTCCTGGGCTGTAATAGCTCCATGGATTGTTTCCATCCTGGTGCTTCAAACTCTGTGGGCATTTCATTCTAAGCTTCCCAGAGACAGGATGGGACACCAGCAGCATCAGAAGCAGAAGCAAGAGGTCCATAATTCATGGCATGAGTCAATCAATCCTTTTCCTGTGTCTAAAGAAGAATTGGAGGAATTCAAAGGTGGAATTTGATCCAATTGCTTTTCTGATTGAAACACAGAGAAACACTCAGCTTCATCTGGAAAGGAGAGAGATGGACATTCAAGAGCACAGACCCTGCCTGTCCCAAAACTCCCTATTTCTCTGCCCAAAGTCTCCCCTGAAGGATTCTGCCAAGGAGCAGAGCTGAAACTTTTATCATAATTCTCCCTCTCAAGAGGGATCCCTGGATAATTCAACTAGTTCTTGGGAACTAGTTGTTGGGAAATTCTCTGGAGGGAAATGAAATGAAAATAATCCCCATGTGATTCATAATAATAGAGGAAGAGTTGGAATTAAATTCATCATCTAGAACTGAAAGGTTTGGGGTCTCCATGCTTGAAACTGGCCCCAGAGGGAATACACGGCACCTGTGGCTGAAAATCAAAAGAAGTGTGATGTTTGTTGGCATTGTGGTTAAAGACAAAACTCCCAGAGGCCAGTTAATACCGGAGCATGTCACAGATCTGAAATAGCTGCCTGCTGAGTTGAAACCAAAAAATATTTTATTTTGAAAGCAATGCTCAAAGGCACCACACAAAAGGGTTGATGCAATAGTGTGGCCAGTTTCTAAGAACAAAATCAACTTTAAAGTAGAGTTAAGAAAAAAGGGAAGGGGATAACCTATCAACAGATTAACAGAGTTGGAAGGTCACCTGTAGGTCACCTAGTCCAACCACCCACCCAAGCAGGAGACCCTACATCATTTCTGACAGATGTGCAGTCCAGTCTCCTCTTGAAAGCTTCCAGTGATGAAGCTCCCACTACTTCCGAAGGCAACTTCTGTTCCTTTGGTTGATTCTCACTGTCAGAAAATTCCTCCTTATTTCCAGGTTGAATCTCTCCTTGGTCAGTTTCCATCCATTATTCCTTGTCTGGCCTTCAGGTGTTTTGGAGAATAGCTTGACCCCCTCCTCTCTGTGGCAGCCCCTCAAATATTGGAAGCAGTGACGTGCGGTGAGGTTTAGGGCTGGTGAGGCTGGGGACGTCATTAAATTATCATCATGAAGGGAGGACTGTGACAACTTTGATCTTTGCAAGCATGCAAACAAAATACCCCAGGATCGCGGTGCAGCAGAAAGAAGAGCCGCAGGAAGGAGGGGAATGGGACCACGTGTGCAGGAGGCAGCCCTTCATGTTGGCTCAGGAAGGAGGGGAATGGGACCACATGTGCAGGAGGCTCCTCAGCGCCAGCCTCAGATCAGCGCGAGCCGCGGTCCCCCTCCCCTGCACACGTGGTCCCATCTCCCTCCTTCCTGAGCCAACACGAAGGGGATCGCAGTTGCGCTGAGGAGCCTCCTCCACATGTGGTCCCATTCCCCTCCTTCCTGTGGCTCTTCTCCGCAGCGCAGTGGAAGGAATTGCATTCCCCGCCACCGTGATCCTGGGGTATTTTGCTTGCACGCGCAAGAAAGAGATGAAAGAGAAAAGGGGAGATTTTTTTTTCTTTTCATGATGAGAGCGGTGAGGCTCTGCCTCCCCTGCTTCCACTGACTGCACGTCACTGATTGGAAGGTTGTTATCCTGTCTCCCCTGGTCCTTCTCTTCCCTAGACTAGCCATGGCCAGTTCCTGCAACCTTTCATTGTATGTTTCAGCCTCCAGTCCGCTTAATCAACCTGGTTGCTCTTCTCAGCACTCTTTCTAGAGTCTCAACCTCTTATTTATAGTGTGGTGACCAAGGGAAGCCTCGTGTTGGGGAAGGGAAGCAGATCTGCAAAATCCCCCTCCAATGTCCGAGACAGCACACCATTCAAAGTGGCCATAATGTGCCATTTCAGAGTTGCCACACACGTGTAGGGGGAGGGGGACGGATGGGGCCACAGGTGTGTGTCGGGTGATGGGACTCATGCTGGGAGAGGAGCCAAGAAGGTCAGTTCAGAAGCCACCCAGGCCTGAAGAGGGCTTGCTGGTGCCAGCCCCGGAGGCACCAGGAACAGGAGGGTGGAGGGTGCTGAGTCTGTATAGCAGAAGCCAGTAATGCTGGCTAGAAACCCTTTTGCTCCATTATTCTCCACGTGCCAAGCTGAGACTCCAGTAAAGAGGCCCCTTCTGCTCACAGTGCGGCCTCTTCTTTTGCTGGCTTGGTTTGGACCCATGACACCAGGTTCCATCCAGGAGAAAGCAAAGCCCGGATCCAGAGAGAAGGCCCAGGATGGCCAGGAAGGAGGAGAGGATCCAGGGCAGCCCCCACCCACCCCCATTCCTGGGAAGAGACTAACTTGGTTTATGGTCCAAGGGTTGCATTTTGGGGGGATGAAGCCCCCAGGGTTTCTCCGGTCTCCCTTGGGCAGAGAGAGAGAGAGAGAACCCCAGCAAGGGTGGGTTGCTGCCCCTTTTACTACAATTTACAGTGAACTGCGCACACGCAGGCCCTAAAAAACAAAATGGGGGTGGCCCAGCAGCAGTGAGGGAACCAGTTCAGGGGTGTGGCAGTACTAGGTCACTGCCGGTTCTGCAACCCAGAGCTGAATTCCACTACCATTTTGGCTGAACTGGGCCAAACAGGCAGCAACCCATCTGTGAACCCCAGTATTCTGAGGGCTGGCTTAACTGGGAATTCTGGAAACCAGCATCCAAAAACATCTGTGAGGCTCCAAGCAGGAGAAAGAGCCTCAAAGTCCCCAGTTGATCCTCTGAAGACACATGGACAGATTTCTGCAAGTCTCCATCAAGCTTTGTCCAGACATTGAAAGAACAAGCAATGTTGGCTATTTAATTCCCAGGTTTCCTGCCGTCCTGCAAGGGCTCCCTGCAAACTGAGACCCTAACCCTTCCCTGAGAGCCAACCCATCCCAGCGTCTCAGGCTGGGTCCCCTTTACGCTTTTCTGGCTATGTTGACCTTTGGTAGGAGGTCAGGTGGTCCCACCATAAAATGGGGGAGGCAAGAGAGGGGCCAAGTCCAATTGCAGCATCTGAATCAGACCTAAACAAATCCCAAAATTGGTCATCAGGAAGTTGCAGCAGGTGAATAATAATAATAATAACCCCTCCGAGGAACTTTACCTTGTCGCAGTGGAGGGGCTTGTGCACTCTAGTGATCCTAAGGGCTATGCTGAACAGGTGCAACCATATCAGACAGGTTTTAGGTGAAGGGCACAACACAATTTGCTCCACAACCCATTCAAATATGGTGAATACAAGAAAAATGAAGTTTATGCCGGCTGAACCGTCGCCCGGATTAACAAGGGTTCTGTTGGATGCTATGGCTACTGGGCATTCTGTGCAAAATGAGCTACAGGGCTCAGATCCCTCTGCTAGGCAACCAGGGCATAGAGCTGACAAGCTACTGGAAGAAAAAGCAAAAAAGCGAAAAATCTAGACCAGGGAAGAAAACATCTCTATTATGGAAGCTTACTATCAGTCTGAGCCAGAAAAACGTGGATTTCAAAAACAAATGTATCAGATTTGGAAGGTGAACCACACAGACTGTGATATCAGTGAACAAAGGTTAATGGACCAGCGACGTGTAATTCTGAGCCACAAATTTTTCACTACAGCAGAATTAAGAGGAATCGAAGAGAAAGCAACTAATGGTCTGAATATACCAACAAAGAAGAGTAACATCAAGAATGATTTGCAGACTGAAAAGCAAACTGAGGAAGAAAGGGAGGAAAAGGCTGCTGAAATGGATGAAGATAAAGAACAAGGAAGCACTGAAGAGCAAGCATCAACAAATGGTGCTCAATTAGCTGAGAAAATAAAGCATCAAATGGAAGATGCTGAAAGAACACGTTTGCCAAAGCTGAACCAAGAAAGAATTGAGAAATGTACTAAAAAAAGGTCAATGAGGCTGTGCAAACCATTCAAACCACTGCATTAGCTGAAACAAACCAGCTGATGTATGCAGCAGCCTTCATAACCACCAATGAATTGGGTTTGAAAATACAAAGGAACCAAAGAGGCAAGAAGGGGAAGCCTAAGTGGAAAATTCGGTTGGAATTGAAGATCAAAAAATTTCGTGGAGACTTGAGCAACTTGAAGAACTTAAGGCAAGGTCAGCTAAAGAACAAGAAGGTCAAAAGCAGCCTGGAAGCAAGATACAATTTGGAGAATAAGGGGATTGCGGTAGTAATTGAAGAGCTGAAGCAGAGAGTTGTTGCCATTGCTGAAAAGATTAAACGGTATGAAAATCGAGTAACTCAGTTCAAGGAAAACTCACAGTTCAGAGCAAATCAGCACCAGTTTTATAAGAGCTTAGAAAGAGATGGAGTAACAACAAATGAAAAGCCTGATAAAGAGAAAACTCTGAAATTCTGGAAGAATTTGTGGGAAAACAACAAGAACCACAACAGAAATGCAAAATGGATCAAACAGATTGAGGATTCTATTAAAGTGCATAAAATGGAAGATGTGAAAATAACAAAAGAAATGGTGCAAAGGCAGTCAAGGAAAGTGAAGAATTGGAGTGCACCTGGACCAGATGACCTACATGGTTTCTGGCTAAAGGCACTTACAAGTATGCACGAAAGATTGGCAGCCCAAATGAACCAGAACTTAAAAACACCTGACAATGATGAATGGATGACAACTGGAAGGACATTTTTGATCCAAAAAGAGAAAGAAAAAGGAAAGGACCCTGGAAACTATAGGCCAATTACCTGTTTGCCAACAACATACAAGCTCCTTACTGGTATCATTGCAAACCAAATTTACGGATACTTGGAAAGAAATGACTTGCTTCCTGTAGAACAGAAAGTATGCTGCAAAAATTCAAGAGGAACAAAGCACCAAATGCTGATTGATAAGCTAATCCTAAAGAATTCAAAGAAAAGACGAACCAAGCTGTTCATGGCTTGGATAGACTATAAGAAAGTGTTTGATTCAGTTCCCCACAGCTGGATCAAGAAATTCCTGAAAATCTTTGGCATTAGCAGCAACATACAAAAATTCATGGAAACTTCAATGAACCTCTGGAAAATGAAGCTTATGGCTAATGGAGAAGAACTGGGTGAAGTTGAAATTAAACAAGGCATTTTCCAGGGTGATTCCCTTTCACCCCTACTTTTTATACTCTCAATGCTACCACTGACAACCATTTTGAAGAAGGTGAACTGTGGATACGAACTTGCAAAGCTAGGACTGAAAATTTCACACTTGGTGTACATGGATGATTTGAAGCTGTTTGGTAAAACAAAAGCTGAACTGAATTTATTAATTGAAAGCACAAAAGAATTTAGCCAAGACATTGGTATGCAGTTTGGAATTGACAAATGTACAACAATGACAACCAAGGCAGGCAAGGTCCTAGAAGATGATGGGATACAACTTGAGAATGAAGAAATGATAAAGGCAGTAAAACCAGAAGAAGGCTACAAGTACTTGGGGAATTTAGAGGCCTCTGACTTAATGCATAATGAAGTCAAGGAATTAACCTCAGCCAAGTACATTTGACAAATTCGCAAGATATTAAAGTCCAAACTGAGTGGAGGAAACATCATAAAAGCCATAAATACCTGGGCTATACCTGTAATTCGATACTCTGCACGAATAATTGACTGGACCCAGATAGAGTTGGACAATTTGGACAGAAAAACAAGGAAGCTTATGACAATGAATCATGCTTTGCACCCTAAAAGTGATGTTAACCGATTGTATCTACCAAGAGCAGAGGGTGGTCGAGGACTCCTACAAGTAAAGCAGACTGTGGAAGAAGAAAGACACAGCTTGAATGATTATATCCAGAAAACTGAAGAACCAATGATTAAGGAAGTAAATAAAGGAGGCCTTTTGAAGGCAACTAAGTTAAAAGCTGAAAATAAGAAAGAAGTAATTGAGAAGAGAGCTGAAAATTGAAAAAGCAAAGCTATGCATGGCCAATACTTGATAGGTATTGAAGGCAAAGCTGACCAAAAACTAGCTTGGGACTGGTTAAGATCAGGAGTACTGAAAAAAGAAACAGAAGGCTTTATTTTGGCAGCTCAAGAACAAGCCTTAGCCACAAACTGCATGAAGGCAAAAATTCAACATGTTACCACCAACAGCAAATGTTGCCTCTGTAATGAGAAAGATGAGACAGTTGACCGGTGCAGCAAAATTTCACAAACTGACTACCTACAATGCTAAAATTATTCACTGTTGCTAAGATTATTCACTGTTGCTAAGATTATTCACTGGAAATTGTGCCAAAGGTTTGGATTTGAGTACAGCAAAAACCACTGCTACCATCAGGTTGAGAAGGTTTTAGAGAATGAGAAAGGCAAAATCTTGTGGGACTTCAGAATCCAGACTAACAGGCACTTGGCCTACAACACACCTGACATAACAATAATTGAAAAGAAAAAAGTATGGTTCATTGACATTGCAATACCTGGTGATGCACGAATTGAAGATAAACAGCAAGAAAAAAATCACAAAATACCGGGACTTACAAATTGAGGTTGAGCGACTGGAAAAAGAAATCATGTGTTGTCCCAATTGTAATTGGAGCCCTTGGAGCAATACCTAAAGGGCTACCTCGCTATTTGAAAATTCTAAATTTACCTGACTTGAACATTCTGACTCTACAAAAAACCACCCTACTTGGAACAACTTATATCCTCCGATGTTACCTTAAGAGTTCCTAGTCCTTGGTTAGGACTCGAGCTGTTAGGCTACCAACCAGCCCCAAAGGCTGTGAATCTCACCAAAGATTAACCACATAATAATAATAACAACATCCACTGGTTATTATGTAAAAAATATGATTTACCCGTATCCAGAAAGTCATGGGAACATAAAGTGGAAAAAGTTATTGAAAATGAGAAGGTGAAGATCTTATGGGACTTTTGAATATGAATGCCAGATATCACGGTTGTAGAGGGCCGAAGTGTACAGTTTATTGATATCGCTGTTCCTGGAGATGCCAGAGTTGAAGAAAAAGAACTAGAAAAAATAATGAAATATCGCGACCTGGCCATCGAAACTACACAGCTATGGATGAAGCATGTAACAGTGATACTCATTGTCGTCAAGGCACTTGGCACCATGTCCAAGAATTTTACGAGATACATCAACAAATTGCAGCTTCCTGCAATAACACCAGAGGAACTGCAAAAAAGTGTGCTACTCGGAACATCTTATATTTTTAAGAAGGTACTTGGTTGATACCTAGGACACTGGCAGCAAACCGTATCAACCATTAGCACCTGTCAATGGTATTTGTAATGCATTTTTGAATGTTCAGTTGGCTGAGTTTCATGTTCAATGAATAAAGTATATAATAATAATAATAATAATAATAATAATAATAATAATAATAATAATAATAATAATAATAATAATAATAATAATAATAATAATAATAATAATCCCTTTTCCTGATACCAAAATATTGATCCACGAAGATCGTGCAGTGAATATTTGAAACAAGCAGGGGAAGCTCTAAAGTTTAGATGGTTGGAAGACAAAATAACTGAACTGATGATTTCCGAATTTAAAAAAATTCAAAGAGGCTGGTGAGAAAAATGAGAGGACAATATTTTACAATACAATGCAATGCAATGCAATGCAATGCAATACAATACAATACAATACAATACAATACAATACAATACAATACAATACAATACAATACAATACAATCACAGAGTTGGAAGGGACCTTGGAGGTCTTCTACTCCAACCCCCTGCCTAGGCAGGAAACCCTATACCATTTCAGACAAATAGCCATCCAACATCTTCTTAAAGACTTCCAGTGTTGGGGCATTCACAACTTCTGGAGGCAAGCTGTTCCACTGATTAATTGTTCTAGCTGTCAGGAAATTTCTCCTCAGTTCTAAATTGCTTCTCTCCTTGATTAGTTTCCATCCATTGCTTCTTGTTCTGCCCTCAGGTGCTTTGGAGAATAGTTTGACTCCTTCTTCTTTGTGGCAACACCTGAGATATTAGAAGACTGCTATCCTATCTCCCCTAGTCCTTCTTTTCATTAAACTAGACATACCTAGTTCCTGCAACCGTTCCTCATATGTTTTATTTCTTACCAAGTTCCAGCTGAGACAACTGTTGAGCTATATGGAGTTTTGATATAAAAGAAAACCACAAACAAGCCCAACTTTCAACATGAGGCAGGGTTCAAGGGGGCTGACGGCTTCCTTGGTATTACAAGACAGGCAGCATGAAAGTGACCTCAACCCTTAGTGTCACAAAGCTTCATAGCTCTGGGCGACCTTCCCCAGCCATCTCTGGAGACAAAAGACCATCTTGAAGGACAGGAGAAGTCAATTCCCCTCTTGTTCAACTCTCTCCCTCCAGCATCTCTTTCCAGACATGTCCTGACAGGAAGCACCACAACCTCTAAGGAACAATATCCCCAGGGGTGTATCTGTAGTTTTTCACTCACATGTTTTTCTGCTACTTCTCCAGTGACTGTCTTTGATGTAAACATCAAAGTGAAGCAACATGGAAGGCATCTTGTGTCAGAAAAGGATAAATGCCTCAGGTCAGGCTCTGTGTGGCAAAATATTTCAGACAGTTGCTGTGCTCTTGAATGTTCTCTCTTTTCCAGGTAAAGCTTGGTTCATCTCTAAATCAGGAAAGGCACCGGATATTCCTTCTCTTGAGACTGCTTTGAATTCTTCCAGCTCTTTTTGTTCTTGTTTAGAAATGGGGAGGGGATTAACAAAGCCCTATGAATTATGTACTTCTTGCTTCTGCTTCTGATGCTGCTGCTATCCCAGTCGGTCTCTGGGAAGCTGAGAAGGAAATGCCCTCTGAGTTTGAAGGATGGAGACTATCCATGGAGCTATTACAGGCCAGGAGACCATCTCATTGGCATATTCACAACTGAAAGACTAATATCGCCTATAATGTTGCCTTTCAACATGGATCCTTCTAGTCATTCTCATCCGTAAGTCTTTCAGGGCAATGGAGTTGCATTCCTTTTATTTGCAGTTCTCTCCTTTTCTTCTTATTTCAGTTATGGCTATACTGTAGGATCTGAATGCTTTCGTATTAAGCTTAAGACCCACCTATTCCAAGCAGCTGGCCTGGCTCAACTTTGATCTAACCATATCGCTCCTGATGGGTTTTTAACTGGGTATTTTAACTATATTTAATTATCTAGGGGTTTTTAAATACTGTATTTTAATTGTTTTTATGTATCAGCCGACCTCCTCCTGTGTGTGTCTCGGTATATGTATACGTTATATGTCTGTTTTGTCTACATATTTATTTCATATGTTTCATTGTACGCCGCCCCGAGTCCTTCGGGAGAGGGTGCGGCTAAGAAATAAATATTTATTATTATTATTATTATTATTATTGTTTTGATGGCTTTCCCTTTTGTCTGATTTTGTGAAAGAGACTCGAATTCAAAGATGAAATAACTCCAGATTATTTTCCTATTTTCTTCTCCCAGTTAAATCTGAATTCATCACTTGAATACTGAACTTTGTTTAAAATAGTGATTGAAATTAAAGTTGTTCCTCAACACAGCCCATTTCCATATTTGTATAACTGATTATTACTTTGGATCAATAGAGACTCCTTAAGACTCAGTAGGATTGTGGACGCAAAGAGGATTGAATTTTTTTAAAAAAGGTATTTTGTTATTATAGTAGATGATGATGATAATAACATGAACTTTATTTTTACAGTAGTGCTTCTGTTGGTTTTACAAATATCTTACACTTCATTTACACCTTTCAACTGCTCAGCAAGAATTCCCAGCTCCTGCACAATCTCACACTTGGCTACAACATCCATGACAACTCTTTGAGCCCTTTGCGCACTTCAGATGCTTTGCTGGACATTCTCTCCACTGGAGAAGCCAATGTCCCCAACTACAGCTGTGGAAGGAAGGAGAACCTTCTGGCTTTTCTGGATGGAACTAACAAGGAAATCTCCACCCAGATATCACCCTTAGCAGGCATCTATAAAGTCCTACAAGTTTGTGTATATTTTTCTATCTGATAGATATCTTTCTTTCTCTGCATGAAGGGCTACTGTCAAGGGATTGAGTGAGCCTCACAAGAAGTGGAAGAAATATATTTGGAAAATGAATGGCTCATCTTATCAGAAGAGCTTTAAACTATTGAGGGGGAGGGGAGCCAATCTTCAAGACCTTTAGAAACCTAATTCCAAGCACAAACTACTAGATAATCAATTGTATAGGAAGGTAGGGAGTAAAGAGAAAGAAGAAATAAGAAAAGAAAAACATAATGAAGTAGAGAGTGATAGGAAGGTTGGAAATCCCAGTTACAAAGTAGGAGATATAAGAAACATACCCAGCACCCATAAATGACTCAAATGCATAAACACAAATGTTCAAAATTTAGGGAACAAACAGGGTGAATTCCAAGTATTAATACATGAAGGCAGATATGATATATTTGCCATTACTGAAACTTGGTGGGATGAAACTCATGACTGGAAAGTACTGGTGGAAGGATACAAAGTATTCAAAAGAAACAGATCTAACAAAAAAGGAGGTGAAGTTGCATTATATATAAAAGATCACTAGATCTCTACAGACATACACCAAACCAAGGATGAAAACTTCCTAGAATTCATATGGGTCAATATAAAATGAAAAAGAACGACAGACATATACTACAGGCCATCCAACCAAGCAGAAGAAATAGATGAACTATTTGCTAATCAATTAACAAATGTATGGAAACATACCACAGTAGTAATGGGAGACTTTAACTACCCTGATATCAACTGGGAGACAAATTCTGCGGCAAGTGGGAGACTCCTAACCAATTTAGGTGACAACTTTGTCATCTAAAAGGTAGAGGAAGGAAGTAGAGGAAAAGCTATACTGGACCTAATTCATACTAATAGAGAAAAAGTGATAGAGGGAGTTGAAGTTGCTGGAACTTTGGGCGAGAGTGACCACATCATGTTGGTTTTCAAAATAATGTGAACACAAGCAATGGTACATAACCCAGCCAGTGTCTTAAACTTTAAAAGAGCTGATTTTAACAAACTCAGAGGGAGCCTAGGAAAAATTCCATGGATGAAAATCCTAAAGGGGAAAACAATTCAAGAAGCATGGGAAATTCTGAAAAATAAGATCATAAAAGCCCAGACCAGAACAATACTGCTGAGAAAGAAAAACAAGAAACCCAAGAAGAAATCAGCATGGCTGCACAAAGATCTCTCTGACAAATTGAAAGTCAAAAAGGACAAGTACAAAAAATGGAAAGAAGGACACACAACTAAGGCAGAATATCAGCAAATAACCAGAATCTGCAAAGACATAGTCAAGAAAGCAAAGGCTCAGAATGAACAAAGGCTTGCAACAAGAGTCAAAGGTAATTTTAAAAAGTTTCTTTCAACATATAAATAACAAGAAAAAGGTCAAGAGAACAGTTGGTCCACTTAAGAGAGAAGATGGCAAGGAAATAAAAGGCAGCAGAGAGAAAGCAGAACTCCATAACTCTTCCTTTACATCGGTCTTCATGCAAAAAGAAACCTTCCAAAAATATGACTGTAAAAGACAGATTAGAAATAAAAATTAAAATAAGCAAGACAATTGTTAGAGAACACCTTGTCTGTTTTAATGAACATAAATCACTGGGACCTGATGGATTACATCCCAGAGTTTTGAAGGAGTTGGCAGATGTCATTGTACGAAATATTTCAAACATCCTGGAACATCAGGAAATTACCTGAAGATTGGAAAAGAGCTGATGTGGTTCCCATCCCCCAAAAAGGAAGAAAAAAACTGGCCCAGGAAACTACAGACCAATCAACCTAACATCAATACCCAGGAAGATACTGGAAAAAATAAACTAAAAACTGATCTGTGAACATCTAGGAAAAAAACAAAGTAATAACTAAAAGTCAGCATTCATATCATGTTTTTCATATCAAACCAATCTTATTTCATTCTCTGACAAAGTGACTAAATTAGTAGACCAACGAAATGCTGTGGACACAGTATATTTAGACTTCAGCAAGGCATATGACAAAGTAGACCACAACTTACTTCTCCATAAGCTAAAAAGAATGTGGGATAGATAGCATCACCACCAGATGGACTTGTCCTTAAAGGTACTACAACTACATGGAGAGAAGTAAATAGTGGAGTACCACAAGGCTCTGTCTTAGGCCCACTACTCTTCAGTATCTTCATAAATGACTTAGATGAGGGATTAGAAGGGGAACATCAAATCTGCAGATGATACTAAGCTGGCAGGAATAAACACTCCAGAAGACAAGCTCCAAAAAGAGCTTGACGGATTTGAACAATGGACCCTATCCAACATGAAATTTAATGTGGAGAAAAGCAAGGTTTTACACTTAGGTAGGAAAAACCAAAGGTACAAGAACAGATTAGGTGAAACCTAGTTCAAAAACAGTAACTGTGAGAGGGATCTTGGAGTCCTAATGGAAGATCACTTGAATATAAGCCAATAGTGTGCAGCAACAGCCAAAACAGCTAATACAATCCTTGGTTGTCCCAAAGGTGCTTTTTCAAGAGGCAACTGGACTTTCTGGTTTTTCTTTGAAGTAATTTCACTTCTCATCCAAGAAGCTTCTTCAGTTCTGACAGGATAGTGGAGAATGAAAGGATTTATACTCCTTGCAGATAGCTGGTCATTTGCATTCTTTTAGCACAAACAACCACTTCATAAACATGGCACAACATAGGAGAACAAACCCATCAGGACAAGATTCAGCAGTCCACCTGCATTTAAAAGACAACATTGAATGGCCCTCTCTCAACAGAGGGGGAGGGGGATACAACACCATCCATCTCCAATCTACAGCACAGTCCTTTCAACCATTCCAAAAAGGCTCCTCACCCATTTGCACCACTCAGGTGACCCTGGTGAAATGGTTAAAACTCCAAATGACCTCAACAATTCACTAGAAGAATGTAAATGAGGAGCTGTCAGCAAGGAGTATAAGTTCTTCCATTCCCCACTATCCTGTCAGTGTTGAATAAGCTTTTTGGATGAGAAGTAAAATGTCTTCAAAGAAAACCCCAAAAGTCCAGCTGCCTCTTGAAAAAGCACCTTTGGGGCAACCATAACCTGGATGACTGAGAATCTCCATAGACAATTCTCGGGTGTACAAACAGAGGCATGGAATCAAAATCACAAGAAGTATTAGTGCCGCTTTATAAAGCCTTAGTAAGGCCACACGTGGAATACCGCATCCAGTTTTGGTCACCACATTACAAAAAAAGATGTTGAACTTTGGAAAAAGTACAAAGAAGAGCAACTAAGATGATTAAAAGCCTGGAAACTAGAACAGATGAAGATTGGTTACAGGATTTGTACATGGCTAGTCTAGAGAAAAGGAGTGCGGAGGGGACAGGATAGCAGTACTTCAGTATTTGAGAGGCTGCCACAAAGAAGGAGGGGTCAATTTATTTTCCAAAGCACCTGAGGGCAGGACAAGGAGCAATGGATAGAAAATAATCAACCTGGAATTAAGGAGAAACTTCCTAACAGTGAGGACAACTAACTAGTGGAACAGCTTGCCATCAGAGGTTGTGGGTTCATCATCATATTCTGGATGCAGAATTCCAGGCGTTGCCTTACTAAGGTTGTATAAAGTGGTGCTAATACTTCACGTGATTTTGATTCTATGCCTCTGTTTATGCAACCAAGGATTTTATTAGCTTTTTTGAAGAAGAGACTTGAGAGCCACTTGTCTGAAATGGCATAGGTACAGGGCAGCGGTGGGTTCCAGATCCCAGTGCAACTGGTATGGTGCAACGGGGCCAGGTGTCCACCACATGCATGCACACAGCACGTGCATGTGTCCTTACTGCCTGCAGTGCTCTGTGACGTTCCAGCTGCTCGGCAGAGCATCTCACAGGTGCCATATGCCCCATGTGCATGCGTGGAAGCCCCGATTGGCTCAAATACAGGTAAGGCGGACGGGCGGGCGGGCCCTCTGGAGCACTGTACCGGAACGGTACCTGGTGCTCCCAGCAGGCACCAGTACGCCCATACTGGGGCATATCGGTCATATCCCACCACTGGCACAGGGTTTCCTGCTTGAGCAGGGGGTTGGACTAGAAGATTTCCAAGGTCCCTTTCAGCTGTATTTTGATTGATTGATGGATTGATTGATAAAGTGAGTGAGTGATAGATGCAACCATATCTTCTCCACTGAATTCAAGAGCTGGTTTTGACTATATTAGTAAACTTGTCAACTATTTTTACCCTAATATATTTGTGTTCAAATTTATCCTAAAAAACTGAAGAACAATAAGGTCACTTGAGAGGATATTCTATTGACTATTCAACTATTCCAAAAATATTCCTAGTTTTGCGGTCCTCTATTAGCATATTCATTTTCACATAGAAACAATACCTGCCATGTCCTGTTCAATTTAAGTTGGCTATAGTACACATTCTCTCTTCCCTCTCTCTCTCTCTTTCTGCCCCCCTCTCCTATGTCTGTCTGTCTGACTGTCTGTCTGTCTGTCTGTCTATCAATCATCTATCTAAAATGGAATAAAAATGACTCTAGGAATTACAAGCCGGTGAATCTAATAGATATTGTGGCTAAAATATATGCTACATTCCTTTTAAGTAAACTTGAGAAGAGGTAGAAGAAAAGTGCATTCCTTACAGAACAAGAAGATTATACGTTGTCAAAGTTATATAAATGTGTATAATAAATAATGCATATATTAATAATTTAATTTGGGCGTCCTCCTTGATGCCCGGATGTCAATGGATGACCATGTGGCAGCCGTGGCAAGGGGGGCGTTCCACCAGGTTCGCCTGGTGCGCCAATTGCGCCCCCTACTGGACCGGGATGCCCTACGCACGGTCACTCATGCGCTGGTGACGTCCTGCCTGGACTACTGCAACGCTCTCTACATGGGGCTGCCCTTGGGACGTGCCCGGAGACTGCAGTTAGTTCAGAACGCAGCCGCGCGGGCTGTGATGGGGAGTACTAGGTACTCCCACGTAACACCTCTCCTGCGCGAGCTGCACTGGCTACCTGTGGTTTTTCGGGTGCGTTTCAAGGTCCTGATTACCATCTTTAAAGCGCTCCATGGCACAGGACCTAGTTACTTGCGGGATCGCATCCTCCCACATACATCCCTGCGGCCAATTCGCTCACACAGGGAGGGGCTTCTCCTGGTGCCGTCCACTAGGCAATGCCAACGGGCGACACCAAGGGGTAGGGCCTTCTCTGTGATGGGCTCAACCCTCTGGAATGACCTCCCCCCCCGACATCAGAACCACCACTGACCTCCGCTCCTTCCGGCAAAAATTGAAGACTCACCTGTTCCGATTAGCAGGCCTGGCATAATTACAACTGTTCCTCCTGGTAAACATACTATTAACTGGTTATTTTAGGGGTATTGTTTTTAATTTAATTTGTGTGTGTCCTAGGGGTTTTAAAACTATATTTATATATACTGGCTCTGTACAGTTCTTTTTAATTCTATTTTTTAACCTCCTCCATATTTAACTGTACATATTTAATCCTTCTATTTATTGTATTTTGATATATTCTTTATATGGACTGTACACCGTCCCGAGTCCCTTTCGGGATAGGGGGTGGTCTAGAAGCACGGTAAAATAAATAAATAAATAAATAAATAAATAAATAAATAAATAAATAATAAATAAATAAATAAATAAATAAATAAATAAATAAATAAATAAATAAATAAATAATTTAATTTAATATTGACAGAAGATTTCAAATTCTTAACCACACCATGTATCAGTCAGTAATGGGAAAATTTTGAGGAAATTGATTGCCCTTAATTTAAAATTCAGCCTGTTGGCCCTGATCCAAGCCCTTGTTTGAGAGGGAGGTTTGGACTCAATGGAGCCACAAGAAGGATCGATACTTACCAAAAGGTAGCATAGAAGGAATGCATATTTAAACACTTGTTATTCAGTCTAGATAGCAATGATTAATCTGCACTAATGAAGGATCCTGAAATACACATGTCTAAGGAGCTAAATACATGTTGGAACATCCTGATTTACACTAATAAAATGATACTATTATCATTCTTGTATGTTGGATTGTGCAGGCTGTTAAGACGATGTGGCTCCCACTGACATAATAATTCTTTAACAATTGACCAATTAAATTCAAAAATCTTTTGGAAAGCAACATAATAGCCATAGACCTCTATTTGGTGGTGAGCCAATTGATCAGCATAAAATAACAGAGTTGGAAGGGACCTTGGAGGTCGTCTAGTCCAACCCCCTGCCTAGACAGGAAACCCTACATCACTTGAGACCAATGGCTATCCAACATCTTCTTAAAGACTTCCAGTGTTGGGGCATTCACAACTTCTGGAGGCAAGCTGTTTCACTGATTAATTGTTCTCACTGTCAGGAAGTTTCTCCTCAGTTCTAAGTTGCTTCTCTCCTTGATTAGTTTCCACCCATTGCTTCTTGCCCTATCCTCAGGTGCCTTGGAGAATAGTTTGACTCCCTCTTCTTTGTGGCAACCCCTGAGATATTGGAAGACTGCTATCATGTCTCCCCTTGTCCTTCTTTTCATTAAAGTAGACGTACCCAGTTCCTGCAACTGTTCTTCATATGTTTTAGCCTCCTGTCCCTTCCAGTCCCCAATAAAGCAAGTAGCACCTTTCCTTACCTGGGGAAGTTTTATCTGACACTGGATGTTGCTTCCACATCATCAAAGGAGCCACTTAGAGAAAGGACACAAGTGAATTAAATGCTTAACCTAAAAAAAAAAAAAACCCTCTTTCCATTTATTAAAGTATATAATACCAAAGTTACTCCCAAGCCTTTATGTGGCGCTGAGGTTTGGTACTTAAAATGTATCGCTTGTAGAACAAACCCAATCACAGCATGTGAGAAGAATCTTGGAGTGAATAAAAAGGCTTCAGCTGCTGCCCTTCAGGCTGATCAAGGAATTAATATTAAAAAACAATTCTTTAAAATAAGAACATTATTATGGATCTAAAATTAAAGCTATAGAAACTGAGCAAAACCAAAATTCAATCAGAACAAGCAAAGCTTCAATTAAAGACATCTTGGATTGTACAACTGACAATTTATATTAGGACTTAACATGTCTATTACAGGAATGTCCATTTTCCAAGAAATAGAGAGAACAATATCTTCGATTGCACATTGGGATCCATATAAAAAATAACATATTTAGTGTGCAGTCAGAATTCAAAAATTACATGTAATATGGCTCCTTATTTGAGCAAAACAGTTCATATCAGACTTGAATATGTGGTAAATGGTAGGGGTGGTACAGAATTATATTTATTCTTATTCTTTATATTTCATTTTTTCTTGCATTATGTTTTTTATCTCAGGCTAATTAATGTTCTGTGTCATGCATTTTGATATGGCTTAATCGCTCATCAACAATAAATTATTGTAGTATGTTCATGAGAACAAGGTTGGAGTTATTAAAAGCTAATAATTTGAACTGGATCTGACCCCCAATATAACACAGCTTTCTTCACTGCTTTTTCAGTTCAGGATTGAAATAGCTTCAGAGGCTCTGAGTGATAAAAGCAAATTCCCTTTTTTCCACCTGTTGCTCCCCAAAGAAGGATTCCAGTACCCAGCAATTGTCCAACTGCTCCTCCATTTCAGATGGACCCTGATTGGCCTCTTTACTTCAGACACAGAGAAGGGAGAGAATTTCATGAGGACTTTCACTCCTGTGCTTGTCAGCAATGGAATTTGTGTGGTTATATCACAACGAGTCTCAACAACTGGACATGCAGCAGCCCTCAGGGAGGCCCTCTCTAAGTGGAGACAAGTCAACGTCTTTGTTCACTTCATAGAACATGATTTTATTTCGGACAGAATTCTTCTTTTCCATTTAAGACTTCAAGATTTGCCAGGACCCATTGAAGGGAAAGTCTGGATCATGATAGTCTTGGGTTATGTGTTAATGAGAAAGGACAGATTTTTGAAATACGTCCATAGTATTTGGAAATTTTCTTGTCAGCAGAAAAAAAGGCCAAAAGATTATACCTCTGAACGCTACTTCCTGATGGAACCCCAGTTTCAAGATCATTATTTTCGCTGTTCTCTTTCAAAGTCCGTCTTTTCTGTCAAAGGCCGGAGAAGATGCACCCAAATAGCCCCACTGGAGACGCAATGGAAAAGGAATGGGAAGCTGATCTTTTATTCTAGACATTATTCCAGTTTCATGAACATTCTGGCCCATGCCTTGGAGGCTGCATATTCCTCCAGATGGAGGAGGAGAAGGAAGGGGATCAAAGAGAGGCTGGGGGCTCCAAGGCTGCAGCCATGGGAGGTAAGCCAGGATCCATCGAACTTAGTAGGGGTAAGCCAGGATCCATGGAACTCTTTCGGAAGTATCCAAAGGAGCTGCAGAAGAACCATCTGGACCTCCTTGTGGTATAAATAGGCAAAGGTTTTGACCAATGTATTCACTCAGGGATAAGGTTCCAAAGAGTGGGCATCCTGACAGATATATTTGGACCAGGGGTGGGTTTCAAAAAAAATTGCTACCTATTCTGTGGGCATGGCCTATTTTGTGGGCGTGGCATGGCAGTCATGTGACTGGGTGGGCTTGGCGGTCACCAGGAGATGTCATGGATTGGGTAAAATGTGGTGAAGCTCACTTAACAATGCTCTTGCTTAGCACCCACATTTTTGGGCTCAATTATAATCATAAGTCAAGGACTATCTCTGCCTTTCTCTACATGGCAGCCTTGTCCTAGTAAACTCCTTCTCTTTTCTGGAATTTTCCTCTCTGTTAGAGGTACCAAAATAATCCAGACAATGTAAGATTTCCTGTCGCAGCAGGGGGTTGGACTAGATGACCTCTTAGTAGGCTTCTAGCCCTAAATTGCTGTGCTGTTTCTCTTTCTCTCTCCCTCCCTCCCCCCTCTCTTTCTTTCCCTCTGAGGGAAGCAACCAACACCCCCACACACAATAAAATATTACTCCCAGAAAGGCTCCTTCCACATTCCTGCCAGATAGAGATAATAAGATAATGAGCCTATAGAAAGTTTAGCTTCACAAGCAGGGTATGATCCAAACCCTTTTAGAAACACAAAGCCCAAAACTTCAAAAACATAGAACCATATAAGAATCCTACCTTTCGTCCAGTTTGTTGTTCAGTTGACTCAGAAACAAACTGCTGAATGTCACTTTGCAAACTTCCTTTTGAGCAGCTTTTCCATTTAAAATTTGCAGCATTAAAACTTGTGGACTTCAACTCCCAGAATTCCACAGCCAGGCATGCTCAGTTCTGATTTAAAGTGACAGCATTTGTTTTTCTCCTTTGCTGAATTTACCGAGTAAAAAGTGAGTTTCCTTCTTTCTTTTTCTTTCTCTTTCTTTCTCCCTTCTCTTCTCCCTCCCTCCCTCCCTCCCTCCCTCCCTCTCTCTCTCTCTCTCTCTCTCTCTCTTAGTTTTTAAAATCTCTTTTCCCGTGCCCGAACCGGCAGGGAAAAAGGACTTTTAAAAAAAAACAGCTTCTGATGAAGGTTGAGGGGTGGGGGGCATGGCCAGGCCACCATTACTACCGGTCTGGTCGGGTATGCCAGATTTTCACTATTACTTCTGGCGGACCGGGAGGAACCCACCTCTGATTTGGACGTTGAGCACTGCTAACTTTAAAATGGGTTGCGTGCAGTTTGAAATACATTTCTGTATACTTTGGTTTGCGATTAGCATTGCTGAACTTTGCCTTCATACTTGAAGACACGGCAGTCCCTTTGACCATCTAGCCAACAGATTCCCTGCAGGGATCTTAGTCAAAGCTTCTCTGATTGATGGCTGCTCAATCTTTTCATGAAGACAATCAGAAGAGGAGACTGAAAGTTCATTCACTAGTTCAGCTCTAAAACTGCTCCATCTTGTAGGATGTTTTTCTTGTCATTCAACCAGAATCTCCTTTCTTGTAACCGAGTCCATTTTCCCATGTCTGACACTCTGGAATATTTATGAGCAGATCTTAAGTTTGGGTGTAACATCTTTCAGTTGCTGGAAGATCATATTTTCGCCAATTTTGAGATTGCCTTAGTTGGAAAAGCACCCAGATCCAGATTTCCAGCTCTTACTTTTTCCTCAAGGTGGCTCCTTTGACCTCTCCCTTGGCTTCTTTACCCTTCCCTAAACCTGACCCACATTTTGTGCAAATTCTCCTCCAGGTGTGGTGCCTGCAAGGGAACCTGGTTCTTGAGTTGGGGTCTCCCCACATCAGAAGGTTCACTTCCTGAGATTCTTATGGCTGCATTTGCCTTTTTTCCATTTCATTTTCATATATACTCTCTTTTAAATAACTTTTATTATTATTTTCTCAATGTAAAATAGAGATAGAAATAAAAACAATTAGGAAAGGGGGGAAATAGTGTGGAAAAGAAGAAGAAACAGAAAAGCAAAGACTTCCAACTTTTTTTGAGGCAGTAAATTACGTAAGATTATAATCTCAATTTATTTCTTGTAGAAACATAATAAGTTCTAGACAGTTCTATAACAACTACCTATTTAATCACCAAAACCCAAGTCAGAATAGTATTTTCATCTCTTTCAATAAGAAAGTCCAGAAACGGTTTCCAAGCGTAAACAAAGCTACTTACATTCTCTTACTTAATCATGTTGTTCACTTTGCCATCTCTGCCAATTCCATCAGTTTCTCCATTCATTCTTCCATTGTGGGAATTGACACCTCGTTCCATTTTTGAGTACATAAAATTCTCCCTGCAGTCATCATATATGATAGCAGAGTTCCATTTCCCCCCCAATTCCTTATCCAATAGTCCTAAAGGAAAAACTTAGGGATTCCATTGTATTTTAAGAATCTTCAGGATTGAATCATATAATCTGATCCCCATATTTCTTTGCTTTGTCACAAGTCATCCACATACGATAAAATGTATTTTTTTTAAATTACATTTCTAACAAACATTTAAACACTTTCATATACTATCTTTGACAATTTATCAGGCATTAAATACCAAGGACTTTTCATAAATATTCTTGTCACGTTTTATCTCCCATCCTTCTTCCAGTTCATCATTAATGAAATTATCATCCAGTTAATTATATAATTATCTAATAAATCATTATCATCCAATTTTAATCACCAATTTATTATGAATGACCAGTAGAGATGTATAATTATATCATAAAAAGTGTCAATGAAACCTTAACAATAAATCTACATTGTAGCTCTCATCCATCTGTCCTTAGATAAGATAACATAGTTTGTCAAGTCCAAATTGTTAAACATCAGATATTTTTGTACTGGATTTCATTTGTGCATCTCTCGCTATTCAGAAATCGTAAATATTTTCTTTCTGGAAGAGGGGAATTTTCTGAAAATGATCTAAGCAGCTTTGTTTAAGAGTTGATGCACCTCTTGCAGCACAAAACCATGATTTACCCATTCAATCTATTAAATAATATATTGAATGATAGATGATCAAGGAGTAATTGTTGTTCATATCTCTTAGTTCTATGAGGAACATTGAAAATTATTTGAATAGTTTTTAAGACGGTCTTATCTCACCATCCAGCATTTACTTAAATACCTTCCTAATCATGAAGGTATGAAGAAGTTAATGTCCCAAAGTTGCTTTTTCACAAGTACTTGTTGGAAGAAATGACTTTTTTCTTGTAGTTGCTGGTGGGATCTCTCTTCACAGTCTCGTATGTGGCAGTGTCCTTCAGAAGACTGTTCACCTTGGCTTTGTAGTCATCTGTGTTCAGATGCACAGTCATCCATCCAGACAAAAATTGAGCAACATGGTATATGCAGTACAATGCAGTGAGCACATGTACATTGGAGAAACAAAACAACCACTTCATAAATGCATGGCACAACATAGGAGAACAAACCCATCAGGACAAGATTCAGCAGTCCATCTGCATTTAAAAGACAATGGCCATTCTTTTGAAGACAGCAAAGTCCACATTTTGGACAGAGAGGACCGCTGGCTTGAAAAAGGGGTCAAAGGGGCCATCTATGTCAAAATTATGCCCCCAGACTTGAAGCATTCCCATAATCTAGTAACCAAGTAAGGATAAGTGGAATGACCTTGGGGATGGGGGAAGAGATGCTGAGAGGGAAGGGTAAGCCCTCAGCTGCTTAACAGACAGAGAAAGAATTTGTGCTTTCAGACTTTTAATATTCTGTTAATGTACTTACAAAAAATTAGAATTAACTTCTTTGGTCATGTTTCCAGTTTGTTTACCTGGACGAAATTTAGTCTCACAACTTTCTTCTAAACATGCTTACTAGCAGTCATCCTGGTTTTTTGCCAAGGAATTTATGAATAATTTCTTTATTGGTTTGTTTGTTTGGTTGTTTTATGACTATTCTGGAAAATATTTTCTCAATTATTTTTTATCAATATATAATTTTAAAAAATTGCTGAATATTTGTTTTTCACTTTTGAAGATAGTGGTAACTCTTGTTTCCCAAGAGTTGCTTGTAAATTAGACAACTATAGAAGAAAGATTCAAATATGAAAAGAATGCGTGGAAGAAGAAACCAAGATTTCTGCTTTTAAAATTTCCGGATGTTCCCATTTTAGATTCATCTCTTTCTGGCGAAGGACGTGTTTTGCAATTTTTCCCCCTGGAAACTGCACTTGGACCAAAATGGAGATGTAGCAGCAGATCTGACCATCGAGAGTTGGGTGGTTCACCGCTGGATGGATTACACCAAAGAGATCCTGGGGAGATTTGAAAGACAGAGAGTGATTGTCAACCAAGATGATATTCCGCGACTAAAGTTGCTCAACACAGTGGGTGAAATATTGACACCTTTTCACTGTTTTCTAATGCTTTAGGAATCATTTCCAGTTGTCCAAGTCCAATCACTATGCTGGATGACCTTTACTCAGAACTGAATGTGAGGAATGACAGTTTTCTGAGACTGCTTAGGACGTTTCAGTAGGACTCAACAAAGTGTCCATTAGAAGCTATAATATGGAACAATGTTCCAAGCAATTCAGCCATGTCCAATATTCAAGTTTGGCTTAAGGTCCAGTGGGAAGTAAGATTTGGAATTAGAATTCCGCTTCTCCAAATTTATATGCAAATTTATATACTTTCAGTATATAAGCTATGGTAGCTTAAAAACAATGTATTGTATGTATAATGTCTCGTATAGTGTCCTGACCCAGAAAACTGAAGTAACAAAACCAGGGGTGGCGAACACGCGGCTCGCGAGCCGCATGCGGCTCCTGGCCAAAATAAATGAGGCTCTTTGCCTCTTATCATTATTTAGTATACTGTGGCTCGGATCGCGCACTCCCTTTCGGGAGCTGGGGAGGTGCTTTGCAGGCAGCTAGAACGGGCCGCCCGCAAAGGACTTCCCCAGACTTGCTTTGAGGAGCACGGGGCGACTGAGGCTAGTTGTGAAGCCCCAAAGCCCCCGCCGCCACCGGAAGAACTGCTGCCACCACCTCCTCCTCCTCCTCTAACAGGCAGCACTGCCGGATTTGCCGCCCGGCGCTGCGGCTGAGATGAAGCCGCCAAAGCTCCAGCCGGCATCTCCGCGCGTGGCAGCGGCACCTCCCATCCGCTCGGAGCAGCTGAGCTCAGTCAGCGCTGGGTTACCCCTGCCCCCTCCTCCTCCTCCGCCGTGCTTTTGAGGAGCCACGAGGCTGCAGGAGCCAGTAGGAACGCAGGGGGGGGGGAGCAGGGGAAAAAAAGCCTCATGGCTCCTCAAAAGCACGGAGGAAGGGGAGGGGGCAGGGGTAACCCAGCGCTGAGCTCAGGAGCAAATCTGGTGATTCTGTTGGAGGAGGAGGAGGAGGAGGTAGCAGCAGTTATTCTGGTGGCAACTCGTACTCGTCGGCATCTTCAGCAGAAGCCCTGCCCACAATGAAGAAAGCAAAGATGGAGCAGATCCACGCAGATGACGTCGCTGCAACATGACTGGAGGAGGAATTCTGGGAGTTGAAGTCCACAAGTGTTAAAGCTGTCAGGTTTGAAGACCCCTGGGGGTTTTTTCCCCTAAAGGGTTAGGGGTGCAAGGGTCTTGTAACTTGACAGCTTTAAGAGTTGCATGCTTCAAATGCCAGAGTTTCTGAGCCAACATTTTGGTTGCTAAGCAGGAGCGTTGTTAAGTGATACTGATATTATATAACACTGGGTTGGCCACTCGCTCATTCGCTCTGGGTGAAGAGGAGGTTTTTCCCCAATGCCATCGCTCTGGACTTCATGAAGCAGCAAAGTCCTTGCCTGCCATGGGAGACGCCAGAGGCCAGTGGCAGGAACCAGGTGAAGGATCTGCATCTCTCAGAACATTTGGAACTACAGGCAGTCTTCCACTTACTAAAGTTCATTTAGTGATCGCTCAAAGTTACAACAGCACCCAATAACTCTTTTTCACACTTATGACCGTTACAGCACTCCCAAGGTCATGTGATCAAAATTCAGACACTTCTTAGCTGACTCATATTTATGACTCTTGCAGTGTCTGTGTCTGTGTGTGTTCATGTGATTCCCTTATGCGACCTTCTGACAAGCAAAGTCAGCGGGGAAGCCAGATTCACTTAGTAACTGTGCTACTAACTTAATAACAGCAGTGATTCACTTAACAACTGTGGCAAGAAAGGTTGTAAAAAGGGACAAAACTCACTTGCCAAATCTCTCACTTAGCAACATAAAATTTGGGCTCAACTGAGGTCACAAATCAGACATTTATATTTACCTAAGTGAAGACCAGAGGCTGCTTGGCTCCATTTCCCACGGATTCTTAGCCCTAACCCACTTTCTTTGCCATCCCTTCTGCTCAGTCTCGGCCTCAATCCAAATGTGTGGAAAGTTGTCATCCTGGATTTGCCAAGAGGACTCGAGAAGGAGAGCCAGTTTGCTGCTATGACTGCGTTCCTTGTCCGGAGGGGACCTTCTCCACTCAGGAAGGCGGGTGACACTGAGGAAAATGGGAGGCTTTGTGGAAGCAGATCCCTCCAGAACCTTTTCATGAAAGTACACGTTGAAGTTGTTTTTTCCCCCTTACCTAAAGAGAAGAATAGCCAAAAGATCTTGAAGGAGAGGCTAGGAAGAGGTAGAAGTTGTGGCAGATTGGGCAAGCTTTACCTTTGACAAGGAAAATCATTCTTCTGCTTGCGAGTTTGTCCTTCCCTGTTTATCTTTCCAGGAACTTTGAAACAGTAGGAATTCTTTAGCTCCATTGTTTTTCCTCATCTGAAGCAGATGTTGTCCCCAAAATTGCTGCAAAATAAGCCATATCAAGCAATCAATTTGCATTAAGGTCATCAACAACCACAAGCAGAAAGATCTTCTTGAAGGATCATGGAGGGAGGGATTTAGAGAAACAAAAGAAAACAAAGTTCTTACCATAAAACCAAGCAAAATGGTATCGTGAGAGGAGAGGGGTGAATTAAATAGACAGTTGTTGGAGGTAAAATGTTTTTCTCCATTGCTGTAATTGTCCAAGTTATGGACTAAAGGTGAAACACTAATATTCATTTTAACCTAGTTCTAATTCCTTGGTATCCTTGGTACTGGGCCTTCCACTTGTTGTTATCTCTCTCTCTCTTTTTCTTTTTGTTAAATAGTGAAATATGAACAACCACAAGCCCAACAAAAAACAAAATTAATTGTGGTTCAAACACAACAAAAAGTGTCCTAGATACACAGTTGTGATCCAATCGCAAGGAACCTAACAACAAAGATGTGAAAATGTAGAAATAATAAAAATAACCAAACTGCACAATCTTGATTGATATGGAACTAGTTCGGTGCTTGGACTTATCAGTAAATCTAGACAGCAGGGAAAGAAATCGCTTCATCTGCTCATCCTTAGAATATAAAGACTTTGCCAAAATAAAGTCCGAGATTCTCCTCATGGATTATTTAAAGAATTAATCTTCCTCAAATTAGGATTATTTAAATGTACACAAGATTGTACCTCTTTGCTGGGCCCCAACTCAATTGAAACAAAACTCTTCATTAAATGACACATTTTAGAAATATAATTTATCATCTTCCAATTACATTAACTATTATACTTATTGCCAAAGTGTGTTGGAAGATTGGGCAAGCTGTACTACTGCCAGAGTAAACCTCTCTTCTTGACACATTGACCTCCGTAGGAACAACTT
Organism: Natrix helvetica; assembly: GCF_964273705.1. Lineage (NCBI taxonomy): Eukaryota > Metazoa > Chordata > Lepidosauria > Squamata > Natricidae > Natrix > Natrix helvetica. Next base: position 133,139,069 of record NC_138551.1, read on the forward strand.
TGAAACTTGAGGAAATCTCTTAGGTCCACCACCTAGAAGGACTATGGGCCTCCCCTTGAGGAACTCTGAGAAGATGTTGCTGGCCCAAAATAAGGTGGTGTGGACAGTTATGGGGGTGCCTCATAACACCTATATTAGTGCTGCTCCCAGTAGCCATTTCAGATTATTTGTAGGTCTACCTTTCTTTACCAGCCAACGAGATTTCACAGGATAGGAATCTTCTGGGACCAGAATATTAAGAAATGCCATCTGGAAGGATCTAGGACTTCCTCCTAAGAAGATTATCAGATTCATTATTTTCCTCTAGTAATGTAGATTTCTATGAAAGCTCCCTATTACACAGTAAGTGCTTTAGTTCCTATGACTTCCACCAATTCCATATACTTTAAACATATAATTTTTGGAAGATTGTATTTTCATTTTTTCCCATGGAATGATTAAGCAATCCATCTTGAAAAATGTCCCAGTTATCAGCTATTACCCAAAGAAGGTATTTTTGGAGAACAGTCAAAGGACAGAAGGGGAGAAGGAGAAATTTCCTAACAGTGAGGACTAGGAACCAGTGGAAGAGCTTCCCTTCAGAAATCATGGATGCTCCATCACTGGAGGTTTTTAAGAAGAGACTGGACATCCACTTGTCTGAGGTGGTATAGGTTCTCCTGCTTGAGCAGGGGGCTGGACGAGAAGACCTCCAAGGACCCTTCCAGCTCTATTCTATTATAATCAGTTCATAATTCTAATTCTAATCAGAATGTTAATGAAATATTTTTTTCTCCTCAGATGCAGGAAAATGCACCAAGTGTCCAGATGATAAATATCCAAATTTGGACAGAGTCCAATGTATCCCCAAAGTTATAACCTACCTGTCTTATGAAGAACATCTGAGCATCGTCCTAATGTCTTTTGCTGTACTCTTGTTCCTAACCACAGGTCTTGTTTTAATCATCTTCATTAAATACAGAGAAACTCCCATTGTTAAAGCCAACAACCGGGACCTCTCCTACATCCTCCTGGTCTCCGTCCTGCTTTGTTTCTTGTCCTCTTCTCTCTTCATTGGTCAACCAAGGAAAGCCACCTGCCTTCTCCGACAAACGGTTTTCAGCATCATCTTCTCAGTTGCTGTTTCTTCTCTCTTGGCCAAAACCATCATGGTGGTGCTGGCTTTCCTAGCCACAAAACCAGGAAACCGAGTGAAGAGATGGTTGGGAAAGAGCTTGGCCAATTCCATCATCCTTTCTTCTTCTGCTGTCCAAATTATCATTTGCTCCATCTGGCTGGGAGTTTCTCCCCCCTTCCCTGACTCTGACCTCCACTCCCAGCCTGGAGAGATCATCCTGCAATGCAATGAAGGGGCCGTTGTCATGTTCTACGTCACCCTCAGCTACATGGGCTTCCTGGCTGTCATCTGCTTCACGGTGGCTTTCCTGGCCAGGAATCTGCCTGGGGCCTTCAACGAAGCCAAGCTGATCACCTTCAGCATGCTGGTCTTCTGCAGTGTCTGGGTGACTTTTGTTCCCACCTACCTGAGCACCAAAGGGAAATACATGGTGGCTGTTCAGGTCTTCTCCATCCTGGCCTCCAGTGCTGGTCTGCTGGGCTGCATCTTCATTCCCAAGTGCTACATTATCATTCTGAGGCCAGACTTGAACACAAAGGAGCACCTCACAGCCAGAACAAATGTAAAAACATGAGACATAATACCATGATATTTAAAGGGATTGTAAAATGTCCTTTCATTTGAAAGAACATATTATTTCCACTTAGATAGTATTCAGAAATTAAAAAAAATCATATCTACATGTTCCCAAATGGGAAATTGTTGAAAGACTGGAATTCTTGTATCTCCCTTCCTTTTCATCTCAATAAATCTTGCTAAAGAGAACTCTGTGAAAATCATTCAGAGAAATGTGTTGTTCAGCAACTGCTAATGAATTTGACACCTTTGAAGAAATCATTTGATCAAGTATTCATACTGACAGCAGCTAAAAGTGTATGCTTGAAAGAATGAAAGGAAAAATGGTAAAATGTGGGAGCCAAGCTCCAACTATGTTGTTTGACAATCTCCATGAGAATCATTGACCATCCCACCAAGCCAGAGAAGGTGGGGGCCTCCAAGGCCTCTTGCTTAATTGTTCCCATCCAATGAGACCTAGTTAACTCACCTTCCCATAATTATTCCTGTCCTGTTAAAGAAGCTTCTCCATAAAATCCACCATCCTGTCTCCATTCTCTTATTGGATGATAAGGACACTGTAAACAGCCGGTTCTTTTCCCCAATGCATGGGCCAGGTTGAGACTGGAGCACAGAAGATGTGGGTGGAGGAACCCCACAGGAGAGTTAGACTGCATCCTGAGGAGATTGGGCTCCTTGTGGCTGCACCAGGTGAATAGCAGGAGATCGGGCATGTCTCAAACTCCATCAGAGGAAAGATGGAGGTGGGAAGCCCAGCAGTGCAACCCTTGAAGGCCTGATCTGGGGGGTTCCCCTCAGTCACCTCAGGCTGCTTCCAGCCCCAGAAGCCCCAGAAATAAGCCCTTCAGAAGGACTTTGCTCAAGGCTCCCAGGAACAGAGCAGAAGGGAGAAGAAAGGGAAAGTTCTGCTTACAAGATCCTGAACGTCCATGGAGACAAATTCCAATGGACTATTAGACAATCAAGGTAGTCCTCCACTTATGACCACAATTTCTGTTTCTAAGCAGGGCAGTTCTTAAGTAAGTTCTGCCTCATTTTACAACCTGTTTGCCACGGTTGTTAAGCAAATGAGCGTGGTCGTTAAGCAAATATTTGATTGATCCCACTTCCTTGTTGGCCTTTTGTGGAGGGTTGGAGGTTTCTTCTGAGTGGCTTCTCCAGAGCAGCAAAGGGAGGAAAAGACACACAAGTGGGAGGCTGCCAATCAGGATCTCTCATTGCAGGGGATTCTTCATCTTTCCTGGAACTGAGGAAGGAGGCAGGAAGTGGGAGAAGGGAAACAGCTCCTGGGTGCAAACACTGAGTCAATCTCCATGAAAGGATCCAGAAGGTCTCTTAATCTGTCCCTGGGGTGGCTTTCCTCAGCTTGGTCATTTCAGATAGGTTCAACTTCAACTCCCAGAATTCCCAGCAGAGCTTTGATTGCATCATCGTGGATGCTTCTGACCTATGGCCCATCCAGCCCTGGGCCTTCTTGGAACTGTTGTTGATGCACCTGCTGGATGATGGAACGGATAAAGAGGCTACTGGAGGCCATCCACTCTTGTATGATTTGCAGCCTGGATTCAGGCAAGACATGTGGATGTAAACCATGAGGATATAAACCCAAAGGAACCAAATTGTGGGGTTCCTATACTTTTAATCCAGTGTTTGTCATCTTTGGCAACTGAAATTTATTAATTATTTTTTTTAATTTCTTGAATTAAACTGGAGTAGAAAGAAGAAAGAAAGATAAGTATAGAAAAAAGACCATTGTGCCACAAGACACAGACAGACAGATAGACAAACACACACACACACACACACACACACACACACACTTCAGAAATTCTTCATCTATGCAAGATATAAAATTTCATGCAGCAGTTTCCGTAAAGGACACCCATAATTATAATAGCCAAAGCCCAGTTGACCTCTTTAAGTAACTTTACTTTACTTTACTTTTACTTTATTCGCACTTATAGACCGCCCACTCTCAAAAAAGGGACTCGGGGCGGTGTACAGTCAATACATAAAAGATACATAACATAAATAATTAAATAATTAAATAGTTAGATAGTTATGGAGGAGGTTAAAAGAAGAACTGTACATTAAAGTAAAGTATTTAAAATATAATTTTAAAAACCCCTAAAAAATACCCCGTAAGTTAAATTTAAAAATGGATCCCTTGAAATAACAGTTAAAATATATCTACCAGGAGGTAGAAGTTATGAGTGTGCCAGGCCAGCTAATCGAAACAGGTGAGTCTTCAGTTTTTGTCGGAAGGAGCGGAAGTCGGTGGTGGTTCTAATGTCGGGGGGGAGGTCATTCCAGAGGGTTGGGCCCATCACAGAGAAGGCCCTACTCCTAGGCGTCGCCCGTTGGCATTGTCTGGTGGACGGCACCAGGAGAAGTCCCTCCCTGTGAGAGCGGATTGGTCGCAGGGATGTGTGTGGCAGGATGCGATCCCGCAGGTAGCTAGGTCCTGTGCCATGGAGCGCTTTGAAGATGGTAATCAAAACCTTGAAACGCACCCGAAAAACCACAGGCAGCCAGTGCAGCTCGCGCAGGAGAGGTGTTACGTGGGAGTACCTAGTACTGCCCATGACAGCCCGCGCGGCTGCGTTCTGGACTAGCTGTAGTCTTCGGGCGCGTCCCAAGGGAAGCCCCATGTAGAGAGCATTGCAGTAGTCCAGGCGAGACGTCACCAGCGCGTGAGTGACCGTGCGTAGGGCATCCCGGTCCAGTAGGGGGCGCAATTGGCGCACCAGGCGAACCTGGTGGAACGCCCCCCTTGCCACGGCTGCCACATGGTCGTCCATCGACAGCCGGGCATCTAGGAGGACGCCCAAATTGTGCGCCCGTTCCACAGGAGGCAATTGTTCGCCCCCTATGGCCAGTGATGGAGTCAACTGGCTGAACCGAGGTGCCGGTAACCACAGCCACTCAGTCTTGGAGGGGTTGAGTTTGAGTCTGTTGTCCCCCATCCAGACCCTGACGGCTTCCAAGTACCGGGACATCACTTCGACAGCCTCGTTGGGGTGGCTTGGGGTTGAAATGTACAGCTGGGTATCATCAGCGTGCAGATGATACTCAACCCCAAAACCACGGATGATCTCCCCCAGTGGCTTCACATATGCGTTGAACAGAAGGGGCGAGAGGACCGACCCCTGTGGCACCCCACAAGTGAGTGGCCTCAGGGTCGACCTCTGCCCCCCTGCCAACACACATTGCATCCAGTCGGAGAGGTAGGAGCTGAACCACCGCAAAACAGTGCCTCCGACTCCCATCCCCTCCAGCCGGCGCAATAGGATACCATGGTCGATGGTATCAAAAGCCGCTGACAGATCTAATAGGACCAGGATAGAGGAACAACCTCTATCTCTGGCCCTCCAGAGATCATCAACCAACGCGACCAAGGCCGTCTCCGTGCTGTGCCCGGGTCGGAAGCCGGACTGGCGTGGGTCTACATATTCGGATTCGTCAAGGTGTCGCGGAAATTGCTGTGCCACCACATTCTCAACAACCTTCGCTAAAAAGGGAAGGTTGGAGACTGGACGGTAATTAGCTAGCTCCATCGGGTCAAGTGAAGGCCTCTTGAGTAAGGGCCTCACCACCGCCTCTTTCAAAACGGTTGGTAAGGACCCCTCGCCCAACGAGGCGTTCACCAGGCCCAGTAGCCAGCCTCGTGTCACCTCCCAGGATGCCAGTACCAGCCAGGAGGGACACGGGTCCATTAAACATGTGGTGGGTCGCAGCCGTCCACGTAACCTGTCCAAATCCTCGGGGGCAACAGAGTCAAACTCCTCCCAGAATGGTCTCACAAGACTCACTGTTGACGGCTCCCCTGGTCCACTGAAGGGGGCCCATCCGCTCCGGATCTGAGCGACTTTGTCCTGCAGATATTCCCCAAACTCCTCTGCTCTGCCCTGCAAGGGGGCTTCCCGCGTCCTCTGTGATAAGAGGGAGCGGGTTACCCGAAACAGGGCGGCATGGCGGTTATCAGCAGACGCAATAAGAGCGGCACAATGTCTACGTTTGGCCGCTCTTAATGCCACAAGGTAGGTCCGTAAATAGGCTCTTACCTGTGTTCGATCAGATTCGGAGCGTGAGGACCTCCACCTGCTCTCTAGACATCTCCTATGGCGCTTCATCACCCTCAGGTCCTCGGTATACCAAGGAGCCCGGGTGGGTCGCTGCCATAGGAGAGGCCGCAAAGGCGCAACCCGGTCCAAGGCCCCAGCCGCCGCCCTATTCCAGGCGGTCACTAGGTCCTCCGACCGAGAGCGGGTCAGGGCTACAGGTAGTGGCCCAAGCTCTGTCTGGAACCTATCCGGTTCCATCAGGTGCCTGGGGCAGTACCAACTTAGACAGTCTGGTACCGCCTCCTCGCGGTGGGGGGTAGCGCCAGGGAAGTCCAGCCAGAGAGATGAGTGATCTGACCATGACAGGGGAGTGACAACTAAATCCCCTATTCCCAGATCACTCGTCCACTGCCCAGATACAAAAACAAGGTCCCGTGTGTGGCTACCTTCGTGTGTGGGGCCCTGAATTAATTGGGTCAGGTCCATGGCTGTCATGGAAGCCATGAACTCCCGAGCCACCTCAGATGCTTCCCCCGTCGACGGCAGGTTGAAATCCCCCATAACCAAAAGTTTGGGGATCTCAACTGCTGTCTCTGAGATCAGCTCGAGTAGCTCGGGCAGGGCTGCTGATGCATAGCGAGGAGCCAAGTATACAATCAGCAGACCCCACTGCCTCCCTGGGCCCCATTTCACACCAAGGGACTCACACCCGGGTATCTGAGGAACAGTGAACTCCCTCAGCTCCAAACCTTCCCGTATAACTACCGCCACCCCGCCACCTGTACCCAGGGCCCGAGGCTGATGGAATGCATGGAAACCCGGTGGGCACATTTCCACGAGGGGTAAACCACCCTCATGGCCCAACCAGGTCTCCGTTATCCCTGCAAGGTCCAGCTCCCCCTCTGAGATCAACTCACTGATGAGGGGGGCCTTGTTGGTCACGGACCTTGCATTGCAAAGCATCAGCCGCAGGCCCTGGTTCTGTAGTTCCTGGCCACCTTGACTGCGGGGGTTGGTATAAACGACCGGGCGTAGCCAGCAGCCACGGTCTCCCAACCGACCTTGTGATCTTCTCCTGTCTTCGCATCCCCCCCTCCCCGCGACCGTTGTAATAAAACAACCCTCTGTTGGAATAGCTTTTTCCCTCCCCCCCCCACCACACTCACTTCCCCCCTGGACTCACCTGTTTGTCTGGCACTGGCTCCCCTCCAGGCCTGATTAACCCACCCCCCCCCACCCTGGAACCCCCTAAAAAAGATACAAAACATTTAGTTAAAAATCCCCTGTTCAGAAGCTGCAAGGAACAGCAGGATTTCCTTGAGGAATCAGGCCCACAAAGTTCCCCTTCCAAGGTTGGAGACCAAAAGGCAGAGAGGCCATTTCTGTTCTCTCTCTCCATCAGGATCCAGATAACTGAGGGGCCCTACAAGAGGAGAGGGGCCTGGGCAATGACTGGGAGCTTCCGGTCCAAGTGAAAGTCCAAGGATCTGGTCACAATGTTGAGGTCCCCTTTTATTTTAGGTCTCCCAGGGCTGCAGCAGAAACAGACACAACATCAAAGGTTCGGTCTCTGGTCTACAAATGGAGCCGCACCAGTGTTGGCAAATACACCTGGGTCCCCCTTCTCGGAGGAAGGTGGCCTTATTGGTTGCCAAGCATGAATCATGAAGGATGCATGAATTAACATCTGGAGGCCACCAGATTGAGGCAGGCTGTTCTCATTCCTTATCCACAACTGGTAGAGTCTCAACAGCCAAGAATCCACAGGTAGAAGGCCCCTGTCTACTAATTAATTAATTATTGGTCTTATTTTTAAAAAACGTGATAGCTTCAACCTCAGTGTGATGGTGAATTCCTTGAAGACAAACAAATTGTTCCTTTATTTGAGGAAAGTATTCACTACATGGGGAACAGTCAAGTCTGTCATATGTCTTTTTAGCTCCCCTTCTTGGTAAATGGATTTGCATCAAATCAAATCAAGTTTATTACAATCAAAGACCAGAACAAATAAAAACACTCAAGGAATATCCAGTTAAAAATTCTAGAATGAAATAATAAACCACAGATAAACTCTATATTAAAATCACAATTTGGCATCCAATCTGTTAGTTACACATGGCCTAACAATACTATCAGTCCTTAAACTGTGAGGCCCAAAGTCATAAAATACTAAAAGGCAAAGAAGTAGTAATGCAAAAGGGTTTCCTACATCAGTTGTGTAAAATAGCTATGGTGGATTCATCACGTATTTCCCATGGATCCCCAGTGCTGCTGTGGAGAATCGAGCCACTTTTGCTGTAACCACAGCAGTGGTGGGTTTCAAAAATTTTTGGAACCTACTCTGTGGGTGTGGCCTCCTTTGTGAGAGTGGCTTGCCGGCTATGTGACCTGGTGGGAGTGGGCTTTGCTTTCCCCTGAGTGCCCCAGGCATGGAAAGGGGTGGCAGTGCAACATGGGATATGTTCTCCCACCTTCCCAGGACTCAGAAGATGGAACCTGGAGGGGGATTTTGCAGATTTGCTTCCCTTCCCCAACACAAGGTTCCCCAGTTTCCTCCTCCCAAGAGGGGCTCCCCACTCAGCCGGGCAGAGTCCTGTCTGGCATCCCTGCAAGAGCCCCCTTGCCTGGCCTCTGCATTGGAAAGGGTGGCAGGGGAACATGGGATGTGAGCTTCTGCATTCCCAGGTCTCTGAAGATGGAAGTTGAATTTTGCAGATCAGCTTTCCATTTGCAACATGAGGGTCCTGAGCTCCCCTCCCCTCCCTTCCTTCAATGGGGTGAGAGCCAGCCTTGATTTCTCCATCTCTTTTCACTTGGCTTTCTCTAAATTCTCCCTCTCCCTGTTTATGTTTGGATGTGATTTTTTTTTTAACTCTGCAAAGTTCTGGGAACTACTTTTCCAATAAAGTTGATTTTGTTCTTAGAAACTGGCCACACTATTGCATCAGCCTTTTCGTGTGATGCCTTTGAGCATTAACTTTCAAAACAAAGTAAATTTTGGTTCCAACTCAGCTGGCAGCTATTTCAGATCTGTGACATACTCTGGCATTAACTGGCCCCCGGAGTTTTATCTTTATGCAAACAAATCTCAGATTTATTTGTTTCTTCAGCCACATATGCCATGTATTCCCTCTTGGGCCAGTTTCAAGCATGGAGACCCCAAACCTCTCAATTCTAGATGATGGCTTTAATTCCATCTCTGCCCCTGTTATTACGAATCACATGAGGATTAGTTCCCGTTCATTTCCCTCCAGAGAATTTCCCAACAATTTTTGAGTCCAAGAACGAGTTGAATTATCCAGGGATCCCTCCTGAGAGGGAGAATTATGATAAAAGTTTCAGCTCTGCTCTTTGGCCGAATCCTCCAGGGGAGACTTTGGGCAGAGAAATATGGAGTTTTGGGACAGGGAGGGTCTGTGCTCTTGAATATCTCTCCTTTCCAGATGAAGCTGAGTGTTTCTCTGTGTTTCAATCAGAAAAGCAAGTGGATCATATTCCACCTTGTGAGAGTCCTTTGAATTCTTCAAATTATTCTTTAGAAAAAGAAAGGATTCATTGATTCGCCCCATGAATTATGGACCTCCTGCTTCTGCTTCTGATGCTGCTGGTGTCCCATTCAATCTCTGGGAAACTGAGAATGAAATGCCCGCTGAGTTCGGAGAACCAGGATAGAAAAAATCCATGGAGCTTTTATAGGCCAGGAGACCATCTCATCAGTTTAGTCATCAGTGGAGAGGAAAGATTGCATATAAAGTTGCTTTTCAACGTGGCTCCTTCTGTTCAATTGATTTTCCATGATCCGTAAGTCATTCAGGGTGATGGAATTGCACTCCATTCATTCTAACACTCTCCTTCTTTTCTGTTTTTAATTTTTCATTTATTCCTATATTATGGATTATGTCTAATTTCCTCAATGATTTTGATTTCCATGGCTTCTCTCTTTTGTCTGATTTTGTAAAAGAGACTCAAATCCAAAAAGGGGTCCGAAAAAAGGCTGAAAGGACTGCAGGTTATTTTCCTCTCACAGTTCAATCCTTAATTTATCACTTGAATAATGAATTTTATTTAAAATAGTAGTGGAAGCAGTTGTAGTTGGCATACCTCAGCCAAATTCCATACACACACACACACACACACACACACACACACACACACACACACACACACACACACACACACACATATATATATATATATATATATATATATATATATATATATATAAAGTATTTGTAGTTGCTGTTGATTATAATAACTTTTTTTTACAATAGGGATGTTTATGGTTTTGAATATGGCCTACTATTCATTCTCAACATACAAACGGTTAACAAGAATTCCCAGCTCCTGCACAATCTCACACTGGGCTACAACATCCATGACAACTATATGAGCACTTTCCGCACTTCAGATGCCTTGCTGGACATTCTCTCCACTGGAGAAGCCAATGTCCCCAACTATGGCTGTGGAAGGAAGGAGAACCTCCTGGCTCTCCTTGATGGAGCTAGAAGGAGCATCTCCATCCAGATGTCAACATTAGGAGGCACCTACAAAGTCCCACAGGTTTGTGTGTGTTTTTCTCCATCTTGTAAAGGGCATGGTGAGGGGTGGTGGGTGAGCAATAGATGCAATCATGTCTTCTTCATGGAATTCAAGAGCTGCTTTTCTCCATATTAGCAAAAATGTCAATATTTTACTCCTTTATGTTCATGTTGAGATTAATCATAAAAGGCCTGAAGTGCAAGTAATACATTCCCTGGAGAAGACATTCTACCAACTATTTAACTAATCAAAATATATCCCTGGTTGTTGGGGCCTCTATTGGCATCTTCATTTTCACATATACAATAATGCCTTTCCTATCCAGTCGGATTGAAGTTGGCAATAGTAGCATTTTATCTATCTAAAATGTGGAATAAAAAGGACTTTAGAAATTATAGGCCAAATGGAATAGCAGATATTGTGGCTATAATTTATTCCATGATCCTCTTAGTTAAACTTGAGAAAAATGCATTCCTTGCAGAAGAACCAGAAGGTTTTAGGTAGAGTTAAATGTGTCAGGTTACTGAGGATTTAATAGCTACCAGCTGATGTAAAGTTGTAAGCTGTAATCAGTAAGCTAATGCAATGTGGCTGATGCAATGAGGCTGATTCATTGCAGCTGTGGTATTGCCTCTTTAAGACTCTGGTGGGATCCACACAAGTCATTTACTGTTTTAAGAGGAGTCTATATATAGGTGGTCATTAGAGGGTGTTTCTCTTTCTCAGCCTGTATTCAGTTCTCTCCTTGGGTCTGTAGTGAATGGAAAGGGAATTTATTTCCTGCTTGTATATGTCTGTATATCGTTTGTAGCAGTGACATGCAGTCAGGGGAGGCAGGGGAGGCAGAGCCTCACTGCTCTCATCATGAAAATAAAAAAAAATACTTTGGGAAACCATGAAAGTGGCTGGGAGAGGCGTGCGGCTTGGTTTAGCTTCCTTGGACATCTCAGCAGCAGCCCCAAGTGTGCCGATCTTGCCATTTTTTGCATCGGGCGAGCCCGGGATCCTTGCAAGGGGAATGGGACCACGTGTGCAGGCGGCTCCTCAGCTCCAGCCTCAATCAGCGCAGCCGCGGTCCCCTTCATGTTGGCTTAAAAAGGAGGGGAATGGGACCACATGTGCAGGGGAAGGGGATCGCGGCTGTGCTAATCTGAGGCTGTGCGCTGAGGAGCCGCCTGCACACGTGGTCCCATTCCCCTTGCAAGGATCCCGGGCTTGCCTGATGCAAAAAAGGCCTAGGTAACATCATCAGTGCTAGGAGGGAGTGGGAGGGGGGGGAGAGGAGAAAGGAGAAGTTTCTCTTCTCAAAAATGTCTTCTCAGTGGAGCTGCGGCAGTCTGCCTGTCCCTTTCTGACATTTCTGAGAAGAGAAACTTCTCCATTTGGGCTGCGCCCGTGCGATCGGAGCAACCACACGGTTTGATGACGTCACCAGCCTCACCAGTTATAAACCTCACCACACGTCACTAGTTTGTAGATAAACCACTGTTAATTGTCTTAAGGCCCTGTGTGCTGTGTTATTGTTCCTGGGTTTATCACATACTACTAGTCACTCTGACAAAACTCTGACGAATGCTATATAGATTGTATAAGAAATAATGCATAAGTTAATAACTTAATATTGGCAACAAATTTGTCTTGAAATATCTAATCTATGTTAGTGAGGAAAAACAAAGTTTGCATGCTTTCTAGATCTTAGTGCAGCATTTGACTCAATAAACAGAGAAACAAGGAGACAATGGATTGCCCTCAAAATGGAGCTCAGACTGTTGCCCTGATACAAGTCCTTGTTTGAGAGGGAGGTTTGGGCTCAATGGAGCCATGAGAAGAAGGATCTATGCTTACCAAGAGGGAGGGGAAAGATGCATATTTGAACCCTTGTTATTCAGTATAGATATGAATGACTTACCAGGACTTAAGAAGGATCCAAAAACAGATAATAAAGAAATGTTATTTCATTTCTTGACAAAAATTACTCAATTAGCGAACAAGAGAAATGCAGTGCATGTAGTATACTTGGATTTTAAAAGGCTTTGACAAAGTAAACCACCATCTACTTCTTGGTAAACTAAAAATATGTGGTATAGACAGCATCAGCGCCAGATGGATTCAGCCTGTGGTCCTCAACCGATCTACATCTACATGGAGGGAAACAAGCAGTGGGGAATCCCAATGTTCCATTTTAGGCCCAGTACTCTTCAACATCTTCATGAAGGATTTGGATGAGGGATAGACGGGGAACTCATCACATTTACAGATGACACTAAACTGGCAGGAATAGCCAACAGCCCAGAAGATAGGCTCAAGATCCAGATGGATCTAGATAGACTTGAACCCTGGGCCTATCTAACAAAATGAAATTCAGTGTAGAGAAAAGTAAAGTCTTACACTGAGGCTAGAAATACCAAATGTACAGGTACAGATTAGATGAAACCTGGCTCAATAGCAGTAACTGTAAGAGGGATCTTGGAATCTTAGTGGACAATCTCTCAAATGTGAGCCAACAATGTGTGGCAGCAGCTAAAAAAAGCCATTGCAATCCTAGGCTGCATGAACAGAAGGAGAGCATCAAAATAATGTGAAGTATTTTTGCCGCTTTCTAATGCCTTGGTAAAACCACCTTTTCGGCACCGAGTGAACTTGTCAGGGATGCGATCTGGAAGAGGAGTTGCCCAGTGTGCATGCCAGTGTGCACATGTGCACCAGGCAGCTCCTCTTCTGGTTTCTGGCACACAGGTGACGATCAGCTGGCTGGCATGCATGAGCACACGCAAACCAGAAGAGCAGCTCTTCCAGTTTCTGGCACTGCCATGTGCACAAAGACCAGCTGATCGGCATGCACACATGCACATAAGAAACCCGGAAGAGCAACGGGCAAGGCTGTTTGTGCCATTTAGCCCGAGCTAACCCTAACCCTAACCATAGCCTACAATAACAGCGCGTTCAAAGATACAAACACCTTTTTATTGAAAGGTAAAAAATGTTTGCATTTGGCAGGCTTTTGCTTAATGTGGCTTTTGCTGTTGAATGCACACTGATAATTTTTCTAACCTTGACTCATACTTTGGAAGTTTGAGAGCAACACATGCAGCACTCAGGTCATCTGTTAGTCCAGGGGTGTCAAACTCAATTTCAATGAGGGACCCATTGTGGTTGACTTTGGAGGCCATGGTGGGCATGGCCAGCTCCCACTGCTGCTGTGCTCACTTTCCTTGGTTGCCCATGGTGTGTGCAAGAGGAAAAAGTATGTGGGTCAGAGGGAGGCCCACTCCCTCTCCTTACGAGACCTAGCTTTGTAACCAAGGCATCCTCAGTGATAGGATGGGAGACCACCAGGAGAAGTCAGGAGGAGGGGACAAGAGGATGGTAAAAGGTAGCAGGGCTGCTGGTGATCAAGTGCTAAGGCAGGATTTACTTCACACACTCATTCTCTCTCATTATAATCTCCTTCCTTCCCTTCTTTTCCCTTCCCTCTTCATTCTTCCTTCTTTACTTTCCTTCTTTTTGCTGCCTTGTTCTCTTCTCCTCTTTCCTTCTTTTCCTTGGTCTTTCCTGTCCCTTCTTGCATGCTCCAATGCAAAAGGGGAAACATTCCTTGCCTTGTGATCAAATGCCACTTTTGCTAGTAGTTTGTGGCCACTGAAAAGACTAAGGACAAACCAGGCTCAGTTAATTCCATTCTTGCATTTCATGGGGACAGACTACAATACAGCAAAATTGTCAAAATGATGGCTCTGGTAGTTGATCAGAGCTCCTCTGTTTTTTATGTGCAACAGATTTAGCATTTAAGAACAGAGCCAAGTAATAATAATCCAAATCCAGAAAGACCACATAACAGGAAGACCTCCAGGAGTCCTTCAGGGGGGAGTAGTAATATAAAGCCAGGAATTTCTTCAAAGGTAGTTTCCATAGGCAAATTTCATTTATAAGTGTGAAGAAGAAGACGGAAGCAGGCCATCTTGGCTCCCCCTTTCACAGGGAACCAGGGAGCAAAACATCAAAAGTTTCCATAAGGTTTTTGAAACAGCTCAGCAATCACCTCTTGCAGTTGTGATATAAATCTTTCTCACATAGTTAGTGCAAGTGACTAATTCAACTTTTGCTCTCTCTCTCCATTCCGAGATTGAGAGATTTGGATTCTGTTCCAAACAAAGTACTGAAGAGAACACAAGACTGTAAATATAGTACCCACTCACAACTTTAAAGTAGATATTTCATGAATCCAGGAAAAATGTGCCGCTGCTTTAAAAAGTACCAAGTAGATGCTGTGGGCTTTACATTCCCATATATTTAAAAACAGTGCATAGCCCTAACAAACATTATTATTTAATGAATTTAAGTTGTTGCCATTGCTTTGAAGTTAAATTCAGATGTATGGATGCCTCTTTCTTTTCTGTGTAATTTGTACCTCTATATTGACTGGGAATGCTGACATCGTCTTGGCCACTCCCTCCCGGTCACATGACTGGCAAGCCACTCCCACCGAGTCACATGACTGCCAAGCCACTCCCACAAAGCAGGCCACACCTACAGAAGAGGTTCTAAAAAAATTTGAAACCCACCACTGTTAGAAATCCACAAGGAGGGGATACTTTCCTAAGAGCTCACAATTTGGGAATAACGGGGGGAAAAACCCTGCGCTTTCCACGCCCCGTTTTGGCTCTGGAAAGCCTCCTGCACCAACCTGGAAGCAACCCCCCCCCCCCATACCCTGCAACTGTTTGAAGGCTAAAGGAAGCCTCCAATTCAGCCAAGAACCACTGGGGGGAGGGCAGGCCATTCACACTCACTTTCAGCCCCCCAGAGTTTCCTGTGCAATGTGAGCGCCCCCCCATTGCATACTCACGTGTTCCCCCCCCCCGGCCCTCCACAGAGGCCCGAAAACCAGCTGGCCGGCAGGAGGTGAGCCTGCATGTGGATGCTAGTGGAGCTGGGCTGGGGTGGCTGGCGTGTCGGGAGAGGACGCTCTGCATGCCACAAGTTCCCCATCACGGCTCTAATCCTTTCAATTGCTTTTTTCAGATCAATTATTTAACAGCTTCAGAGGCTCTGAGTGATAAAAGTCGATTCCCCTTTTTCCACCATATGGTCCCCAAAGAAGGATTCCAGTACCCAGCAATTGTCCAGCTGCTCCTCCACTTCAGATGGACCCTGATTGGCCTCTTTGCTCCAGACACAGAGAAGGGAGAGAATTTCATGAGGACTTTTACTCCTGTGCTTGTCAGGAATGGAATTTGTGTGGTTATATCACAACTGTTCTCAAAGACAGGATATACTGCATACCTCAGGGATTCCCTCTCTAAGTGGAAACAAGTCAATGTCTTTGTTCACTTCATAGAATTGGATTTCATTTGGGCCAGAATTCTTCCTTTCCATTTAACATTTATGCGTCTGCCAGAACCCATTGAGGGGAAAGTCTGGATCCTCACAAATTTTGCAGCATATCAAATAAACAAGCGCAGACTTCTCAAATACATCCATAGTATTTGGAACTTTGGTTATCTGTTGAAAGAAAGGCCAATAGATTCTGCCTTTAAACCCTTTTTCTTTGTTGAAGTAAAGTTTCAAGATCATTATTTTCATTGTTCTCTTTCAAAGAATGTCCTTTCTATCAAAGGCCGCAGAAGATGCACCCAGAAAGCCCCACTGGAGATCCAGGAAAAAAGGGACAGAAAAAGGGCTCCAAATAACTACCACGATTACAGTCTCATGAAGACTCTGGCCCAGGCCCTAAATGCCGCATATTCCTCCAGATCGAGGAGGAGAAGGAAGGAGGGAGAAATGATCTTGGGGTCTCCAAGGCTGCAGCCATGGCAGGTATGGGGGTCCCGATATGGATCCATTAATCTTAGATCCTTTGGAGGAGGAATCCAGAGGAGAAGGAGGGGAAGCATCTCAACAGATCTGGCCAATTTAATTACTCAGGGAATTAATGCTTCCAAAGAGTAGATACCATGGCATTTTTATACTAAACACTGCTAATTGGAAAATGCTGTATTCTTTTCAAAATAAATTCCTGTATTTGTGGGTTTGTGATTAGCCTGGTGGAATTCCACCTTTCTTCCGTCCCCATTGCAGGTGGGTCTGTGTGCAGCTGGAGAGGCAGCTAAGCCCCCCTATTCTCCTCCAATGAAAGGGAGCCTGGCGTGGATCTGGATGCTTTATTGGGAGAAGAGGGCAGGTGAAACTGAGGAGATGCAAAGAGTGGAAATCAAATAGAAAGACGAGTTAGGCAGCATTAACTGACAGCCAGCAAAGAAGCAGCCGGAACCTCCCCAGCAATGCTCCGTGTGAGGTACGGAGGCCGTCTCCGGATGACCAGGGGTCTCGGTCACAACGGCTGCTTCCGTCTTATCGAAAGCCTGACAGAAAATGGAGTCTGGCTTCAGACCTTATAGTGAGGCTTATCTGCCCCCAGCCACTAGGTGGGGCTAGAGCAACAGTTACCGTATTTTTCAGAATATAAAATTCACCTTTCTCTCTCTTTCTATCCCTCTACCTACCTACCTACTTTTTTAAAAAAATGCCTCTTCAAATCCTTGGTGCGTCTTATACTCTGGTGAATCTTATACTCCGAAAAATACGGTACATGTTGTGGCATGACAACCTTTATAAATTTGGAGGAGACCCTGAGATCATCCAGCCCAACCCCTCCTCTTTGCAGGAATCACAATTCAAGCTTCTCTGACTGATGGCTGCTCAGTCTTTGCTCTCAGACGATCCATGAAGAGGAGACTGAACTTCTCTGCTTTACTGGCTCAGCTCTAAAACAGTGCATCCTTTGGTCATATTTTTTTCTCTCATTCAGTTAAAATATCCTCTCTTGTAACTGAATTCACTTTTTCCATGTCTGACACTCTGGAATAAGAGTGAGCAGATCTTACACTCGTGTGTAACAGGAGTCAGTTATTGGAAGAGGGTTGTATCCAGTGGTGGGATTCAAATCTTTTTACTACTGGTTCTGTGGGTGTGGCTTGGTGGTCTTGTGACTGGGTGGGTGTGGCTTGGTGGTCATGTGACTGGGTGGGCATGACTTGGTGGTCATGTAACTGGGTTAATTGTTTAAATACACACTTTAATCCTATGTATATATGCCATTTGTGTACATACATATTACAAGGTATAGTGTGTGTATAGGCACACAAAAAGATACATTATCTACTTTATACACTGTATGTTTATGTACACAACACACACACACACACACACACACCTTCTAAAACTATACACATTCAACCTCACTTATTGCGTTTGGAAAAACACACCCAGAGTTCACTTTCTGCCACACATTTAACTATCACTCCTGCACATTAGAACATTACACAGGCCTTCAGATGTTCTTCCCTAGCCTGCACATGATTGTTAGAGCCAGGAGATGTCATGGATTGAGTAAAATGTGGCAAAACTCACTTAACAACGCTCTTGCTTAGCAACCAAAACATTGGGCTCAATTGTCATACGTCAAGGACTGTCTCTGCCTTCCTCTGCATGGCAGCCTTGTCCTAGTAAACTCCTTCCCTTTTCCATGGTTTGTGTCCTTCCTTCCTCTCATTTTCTCTCTTTCCCTCCCTCCCTCCATGTATCTATTGACCCATCCATCCAACTATATCTCATTCACTTCCCCCTCCCTCTCTTTCCTTGTTTCCCTTCCTTCCATAACTCCCTCTTTCTTTCTCTCTCTCCTTTCCTTTCTTTTCCTTTTCTTTCTTCTTCCTTTTCTTTTGTCTCTCTCCTTCTCTCTTTCTACCCCTTCCTTTCCTCCTTCCAAAGCTTGGAGATCCACCTGAAACAAAAACTCCTTTGGATGAAACCGCCCATTTTACACACACACACATGCACACACTCTTCCAAACAGCTCTGTGCCTCGCCTCATTGTTTGATTTTAATGGTGGGCCGGTGGCCGAAGTCCTTTCCAAGCACCCAGCAGCATCGCTCGCATCCCAGGAAAGCCCGGCTGATTAACTTACTTCGATCTGTGCCTCTTCTGTGCAGGCAAGCTTCTTGTCAGCGTTCCAAATATCATGCAGAATTAAATCATTGTCCAAGGCAAAGTGATCCTTAAAACTCCAATTTAATAAGACAGGCATGTTGGCATTATGCTGTTGAATTTCAACTCTAACGTACATCCGGTGAATTCACCTAGTTAAAAGTTCATCATCTATCCCCACACCCAATAATTCATCACATGGTCCAATCTTCATCCTCCACGCTGGCATGTACACCCCTCTTCTTCCGGCCAGGTGTCGAGGTGCGGAGACAAAGGACGACCTTGAGCTTCTAAGAAATCCATAACACTACATTCCACAATCCTACTCCTTTCTATTCCCCCCTCCCAACTACTATACCAATGAAACAGCATAATATATACATTTTAAATATGTGGCAGGCCAAAGATCCTAAAAGGAACAGAATTACAGGCCTGACAGGCGGCCTCTCCTCAAGAGAAAAACGTTTCCTGAAAAGAGAATAACATAAATGTTAACCTATCAAAATTTAACCACCTCTTCCTCCCCCAGGGGGACCCTTTGGCTTATCAGGGAACTTCTCATGGAATTGCTTCACTAAATTATCTGCTTTCAGATCCCAACTTTTCACCCACGTAGCTTCTGACAAAGGGTATCCCTTTCCAATGCACTAAATATTCTAAGCGACCCCTGGAATCTAATATTTTTTTCACTTCATAATGTGTTTCCCCTTCTACCACTACGGGAGGAGGTGGAGTTTGGGTGGATGGTCTCGTGCTAGACTCCCTTACCGGCTTCAATAAGCTACAATGGAATACCGGGTAAATTTTCCCTAAGAGTCTGGGTAGGCTGAGTCGAACTGTAACTGGGTTAATTATCTTTTCTATTGGGAAAGGACCTAGAAATTTTGGACCTAATTTCTTACTAGGCATTTTTAATCTTATGTATTTAGTAGACAAAAAAACTTTGTCCCCCACTCGAAAGGGGGGTTGTAGGGAACGATGTTTATCAGCTTGCTTCTTGTAGGCTTCTGCCGCATCTGTTAGCGCCTTTTTGGTATTCTCCCATCCCTTCTTTAGTGCCTCCAGCCATTCATTCAGGGACATGGATGAGGGAGGTTCCTTAGGTAGTTCAGGCATGGGAACGAATTCCATGCCACTGGTAATCTGGAAAGGAGTTAATCCGGTACTGCTGTGAACCGCATTATTATATGCTACTTCAGCGAAAGGTAGCAAGTCCGACCAATTGTCTTGCTGATAGTCCACATAACATCGGATGTACTGTTCCACCATCACATTGGCCCTCTCTGCTGCCCCATTTGTGCTGGGATGAAATGCTGAGCTGAGTCCCTGCGTGGACCCAATCGATTTTAGGAATTCTCTCCAGAACTTGGCGGTGAATTGAACTCCGCGATCTGAAATGATCCTTTTTGGAACTCCATGTAGGCGATAAATGTGTTTCACAAACATTTTCGCTAATTTCTTTGCGGATGGTAGGCTTGAACAAGCGATAAAGTGTGCTTGCTTGGAAAACAAATCAATAACTGTCCAGATTACTTTATTACCACTGCTATCTGGAAGTTCGACGATGAAGTCCATTGCTATCTCTTCCCATGGTCAGCTAGGGTTGGCCACTTGTTGTAGTAGTCCAGGGGGCTTTCCCGGACGTGTTTTCATGGTTGCACAAGTAGCACAGCTTTTTACATAATCTTCCACCTCCGACCTCATCTTTGGCCACCAAAATTGACGTCTAGCGAGGTGGAGAGTTTTCAGGAATCCGAAATGACCTCCTAGTTTCGCATCATGACTCCGCTGTAGCACTTGCAATCTCATCTCTGCAGGGACGTACAGTTTGGATCCCTTCCAGGCTACGCCATCATTAATCGTTAGGATGTCCTTGTTGTTGTTGAACCATGGGTCTGTCTGGAGGGCTGCTTTCAGTTCGGTTCTCAGTTTATCTTGGCTTCGACTGGTGACTTGAGCTGCCTTTTGGTGAGAAGGAGATATGATGGGGTGGAAAATTTCTTCCTTCTTACTGTCAAACTGGGGTTTTCTCGACAGTGCATCTGCTAACAAGTTCTTCCCTGCGGGGATGTGTTTAATTTCAAATTTGAACCTTTGGAAATATTGGGCCCAACGGACCTGTTTGGGGGATAACTTTCGATGGGCAAGGAGAGTTTCGAGGTTTTTATGATCAGTCCATACCTCGAACGGTATATCCCCCCCTTCCAGGAGATGTCTCCAGGTGAGCATGCTCCACCTGATCGCGAATGCCTCCTTCTCCCAAATGGGCCACCTTCTTTCCATAGTGGTGAGTTTCTTGGAGATGTAAGCACATGGTAAGAGGTGGCCTTCTTTATTCTTTTGTAGTAGCACCGCGGCTATCGCGACATCACTGGCATCCGTTTGGATTATGAAAGGTCGCTCTGGATCGGGGTGTTGTAATATGGGTTCTTGGGCAAAGAGCCGTTTTAATTTCTCAAAAGCCTTTTGACAGTCGATTGTCCATTTTAATGGTTGGTTTGCTTTAGGTTTAATAGGGGAAGGCCCCGTTCTTAATAGGTCAGTCAATGGTAGGGCAATTTCAGCAAAGGTTGGAATAAACTGCCTATAAAAGTTTGCAAATCCAAGGAAGCTTTGTAATTGTTTGCGAGTGCTTGGAGGTTTCCAATCTAACACCGCTTTCACTTTTTCTGGGTCCATTTCTACTCCTTCATTGGAGATACGATATCCCAGATAATCTAGCGAGGTCTTGTGGAATTCACACTTTGACAATTTTGCATAAAGTTTGGCAGCTAGAAGTTTTTTCAGGACTTGCCGTACCAGTTTCACATGTTCTTCCATGGTCTCAGAGAAGATCAAGATGTCATCTAAATAAACGAGTACTCCGCGGTAGAGGTGGTCGTGTAGCACTTCATTTATGTACTGCATGAATACTGCGGGTGCTCCTTGTAGTCCGAAAGGCATGACTTTATATTGGAAGCTGCCCAGAGGAGTGTTAAAAGCGGTCTTCCACTCATCCCCTTTCCGGATTCGTATACGGTAATACGCCTCTCTCAAGTCCAGCTTGGTGAAGATCTTGCCCTTAGCCAAGTGGTTCAACATATCTTTCATGAGAGGGAGGGGATAGGTATTCTTTTCGCATACCGCATTCAAAGCTCGTAAGTCCACACAGAGGCGAACCCCCCCATCTTTCTTTTCCCTGAAGAGTACTGGGGCCGCTACTTTTGATTTTGCTGGTTCAATAAACCCTCTTTTCAAATTGGTGTCGATGTACTTCCTCAATTCTATCATCTCTTTAGGCGTCATAGAGTACATTTTGGGCTTTGGTAAGGTTACCCCAGGTTTGAACTCTATGGCACAATCTGTGGCGCGGTGAGGTGGAAGGTAGTTTCCGTCTTCTTCACTGAACACCTCTGCCAGATCCCAATAGACCTTTGGGACTCGTTGGATTCCCGGAGGTTTAGTGTCTGCTGCGGTTGCTGCAGGTTCTGGATGGGTTGGGCTGTTAGGTTCCAATGTTCCTGGGTGGCCTTTTGGTTCCACCGGTGGTAATGGCCCAAGTCCAATAGTCACCTTTCTAACGCCATCCTCCCACTTTATAGTAGGTTCCCACTTGTCCAACCATGCAAGCCCTAGGATAATTGACTCCTGCATTCCAGGGGCCACGATGAATCTGAGGAACTCATAGTGGCGGCCTATCACCAGTTTTACTAACTCAGTGATCTTTGTAGCCGGAGCTCCCCCAATTAGGGTTCCATCCACTTGCTCAAACGGAATGGGTTGTTTTAGGGGTCTGGTGCGTATACCTAGTTGCTCCACTATTGACATGCTGATTAATCATCGGGTGCAGCCGGTATCTATAATCACCCCAACTTCCCCTTCTACCCCCGTTTTCGGTATTTGGAGTTTGGCTTTTATTTGGAAGGGGCGGATAGGTGCGCTCACCATTGGGTCGTCTTCTGGGTTTCCTTCCTCTTCCTCCTCTGAGGTGGCCAGGGCGGTTTCAGTGGCTCCGCTCTCTTCCTCTGCTGGCTGTTGCGCCAGACGACTTTTTTCTGGTGGTTTTCTGGGGGCTTTCTTGATTGTGCTGGCAGGTGGTTGGCGTGGTTGTGGAACTGGGGCTGGAGCCCAGCATGTAGATGCCCGGTGGCCAAGCTGACCACAACGGTAGCACTTTATTTTGGGGCCCCAGGAACGAGGGGTTGGCGGGGGCTTTCCAGTTCGCTGCCTCTGCGTTCGGTGGGCTAACTGTTTTTTTTCAGGGGTTCTGGTACCCGGCTTTGGATAGGTGTTAATCTCGTGGTCCAGTATGATTGCAGTGGTGTACCATTCTTGGATACGATCTGGGGTCCCCCTTACGGCACAAGCTTGTTTCAGTTTGGGATCTAAGGCCTTTTTGAACGTATAGACCAATAGTCTCTCTGGCCAGTATCGTAGTCTTCCAGCTATTCTCCGGAATTCCCAAACTAATTCTTTGACCGGCCGACCCCCCTGTTGTAATTCCTGGATCTGGTCTTCTACCTGTTGGGCCACATCGTAAAATCGGGCCCGCATCAGTTGGATGAACCCCGTTACATCATCTAACTCAGGAGCTGCTTCTTCATGGAGTTCCGCTATCCATTGTGCTGCCTCTCCTTCATTCATCCCCTCTGCTATTTCTTGAATCAGTTCTCGATCCGTCAGGTATTGTGGGCCTACTTGGTCAATGTACGCCAATACTTGATTCATAAAGTAAGCTAGTTTGTCTTGGCTGCCATCATAGGTTGCACGGAACCTTGGGGGTGTGGGAGGAGGAGGGAGTGCTGGTGTTTGAACTGGAGCAACCTGTCGGCCTGCTGCTTGGGGTGGTAAGCTTCTTTGTGGGGCCACACCCATCGGTTGGGCAAAAGCCTGCTGAGGCATTGGTGGGGGGGCTGGACCCTGTGGTGGTCCCAGTCCCTGGCTCTGCCTCTGAGCAGCTATTTGGGGTGGCACCATTAGTTGGGAAGGGGCAGGCATCTACTGGCATTGAGCCCATCCATGACCTGGGAAGAAAGCCCAACCTGGATTGGCTTGATTGATGGGTCCAGAGCCATCACTTTGCAGAGGGGGGGAGGTGAAAGTGTTCCAGGCCCTTTTCGGCTGGTTAAGTTTGAATTTGAATTTGAATTTATTTGAATTTATTATTATTTATTATTATTATTATTATTTATTATTATTATAAGTTTTACTTCCCAACTTTTTTTTTCTCCAGGAGGGGGGGTTGCTGATTCACTGGTGGCTGTGTGGAAAGAACCAAGGTCTCCACTCCACTGCGCAGCAGTTTCTCTGCTGGGAAAGGATAATGTGGGCTTTGCTAGGCTCCACCCGGGTGGTTCTGGGGGCCCCAGGGGTTTTTGTTCACTCACATTTAGGCGTCGGAATTGGTCCTGAAGGCCAATCAAAGACTGGCTGCGTGAGAGCGACTGAGATCTCCATTCATTTGCTCTTCTCCCCATGCTCCAGCCGTCTGTCAGAGTTCCCTTGGGGGGCCCCCCTCCTTCTAGCAGGCATTCCTGAGAAGCAATAAATCCCGAAGCTTCCTCTCGCAGGTCTAACTCCGTCTGTGAGGAAAATCTTGGTTTCGGTTCCTTTTCCCTCGCCTCTGCCTGTTGAACTATTACTTTAGAAGGTGCATAGATAGTCTCGACAAAATTAAGCGATCCATCATCCTTAGCTTTCTCTGCTGCATTCTTTCCCTCCTCCATCTTCACTGAAATTTCGTCCTGCCCAGGGTTGGGTCAGAACTGGGATTCAGTACCCCGATGAAAGAAAAAAACTTTATGAGAGAGTTGAAATAATGTCAGCGTTCCAAATATCATGCAGAATTAAATCATTGTCCAAGGCAAAGTGATCCTTAAAACTCCAATTTAATAAGACAGGCATGTTGGCATTATGCTGTTGAATTTCAACTCTAACGTACATCCGGTGAATTCACCTAGTTAAAAGTTCATCATCTATCCCCACACCCCATAATTCATCACATGGTCCAATCTTCATCCTCCACGCTGGCATGTACACCCCTCTTCTTCCGGCCAGGTGTCGAGGTGCGGAGACAAAGGACGACCTTGAGCTTCTAAGAAATCCATAACACTACATTCCACAATCCTACTCCTTTCTATTCCCCCCTCCCAACTACTATACCAATGAAACAGCATAATATATACATTTTAAATATGTGGCAGGCCAAAGATCCTAAAACGAACAGAATTACAGGCCTGACACTTCTCTCTCTGGAGCAGGCCGAGAAAGGGGACTTGCAGGGATATGTGTGTGTGTGTGTGTGTGTGTGTGTGTGTGTGTGTGAGAGAGAGAGAGAGAGAGAGAGATTAAGAGCGAAAGAGAGGGGGGGAAGAAAAAAGAAAAAGAGAGTGACAGTGAGGAATCAGAAGCTTTTCAACCTTGTGGGCCGCCTGGGAGGAGGCGGAAACAGGGCGAGGGGCTCTCCCCGTTTCCACTCGATCTCCCTCCCTGTTCCCCAAGATTTTCTTTCCTCCCATCCATTCTCTCCCCCACTCCTGAGAGCAAGGAGGCGCTGCTTTGCCTGGGAGTTTTCTGGGCTCTGGAAGAGGCAGCGGGGGAGGGTTGGGTTCCCCAGAACTTCTTTGGGAGAAGCATCATTCTGAACTCCGCGTTGGGGGGCGTGTGTGTGGGGTGTTCACTGAGAGGCTTTTAGCTAGAATCGCCTCTGGCGAGGGGGGAAATTGGAGTGGCTCGGGTGAGCCAGGAGGGACGATTGAAATCTGTTGACTGAGCTGGTCAATTCCCCCCCCCCAGCCGAACTTTCCTCCCTCCCTCTGGTCACCGCGGAGCTGCTGCAGTCTCTCCCCCAACACGCTGCCCAGTTATGGGCCCAGCCTGACATTCCCTGCAGTATTTGGGGGGGGGGGTTCCTCTGTTTGGGGGTAGAATTTGGCTGCAGACATGCAAAGGGGTGGGCAGCCTTGGAGGGCCTGTTCACCCTTCCCCTTTTCCTCTCAGCCCAGCAAAACCGGAAATCTCCCCCCCCCCTACAAGCAGCAACTGAGACTGTGCAGGGGGGAGGAGGGGGGGGGCAGGAGAAGAAGATCTGAAAGATCCCTATTCTGCAGCAAGAGCGGTTTCTGCAATGGGGAGAGGGAGGGGGTAGCCCCAGCTTCCAAAGGCCTTTCAGCCATAATTGCCATCAGAGCAGATGTTGGGGAGGGGGTCAAGGAGGAAAGGGGTCCCCTGACTCTCCCTCAGACCCCAAGGAAGGAAGGAAGGAAGGAAGGGAGGGAGGGAGGGAGGGAGGGAGGGGAGGGGGAGGGAAAGGAACGGAAGTGGGAAAGAAGGAAAGGATGAAAAATGGAGGGAATGGGAAGGGAAGGAGAAAGGAAAAGAGAAAAGAAAGGAAAGAGGGAAAAGGTGAAGAATGGCCGCTGCTGGAGTGGTAGGGAGCAGCCTGAGGTGGGCATTCGGGAGCAGACCAAGACGAACAGGAGGCCACGGCAAACACTGGCAAACAGGCTGGGCTGCGTGGCCACGTGGTCGTGGCAAGGGAGCCAAACAGCAGCTGCAGCTATGACTCTAAGGCCCCAGCCAAGGCCTGCGAGGCAAGTAGTGGTGGGGAGAGACGTGGCCAGGCAGAATTTTTACTATCGGTTCACTCAAACCACACCGGACCATCTGAATCCCACCACTGGCTGTATCCTCCCTTCCCCAACCGAGAGATTGTTTCAATTGGAAAGGGGGCTCCCAGACTCCTCTTGATCTTCAGCTCTTCTCCTTGTTGTCTTTCCTCAAGGTTAAGAGCAGCTCCTTTCAACTCTTCCTTGGCTTCATTGTCCTTCCCTGAAGTTCAAGTAGATTGTGTGCAAATTCTCCTCCAAGTGTGATGCCTGCAAGGGGACCTGGTCCTTGAGTTGGAATCTCCCCAAACCAGAACGTTCACTTCCTCAGATTCCTATGGCTGCATTTGCCTTCTTTCCATGGACATCACTCTGCTGACTCATATTCTGTTTCCAGTTAACTACGATTTTGAGATCATTTTCACAAACATACATATCAAGTTTGGTATCCTTCATGTTTCTTCCAGTCCATCATTCATGTTCCTTTGTGAGACTCTATTGTTAGTCAAGTCCTAGTAGATAAAAATCAGATACTTTTCTACTGCTTTATACTTATGAACCCTTCTTTGTGTGCTAGTCATAAATATTGTTTCTCGAAACTTGATATTCCTCTTATAAAATTTTATTTTATTCAAAAAAGTAAAATACAAGTTTTGGAAAATAAAACTTACAAAGACAAAACAAAACTAGATAAAACATTAAAAACAGACAAAGACGTGCATATTGTCTCCCCAATTGAATACAATACAGCAATAATAGTTTCTCCCACTTGCAAAATAGGCCCACAATTACAAACTATATATCTACTGGACTTGTCATCTATCTGCTGTATATAAAAAATCATAGTTAACAGGCAATCTAACAATAAAGTTAAATTTCAAAACTTCAAAATTGTCTGTTATCTGCTATTTAACTCACAGAAAATATCTGCCACAGACCAACACAATCATTACCTCTGATCCATCCATAATCTGTCCAGGGTTAAACATCTTTGATTGATTCTTATAATAAAAATACATTTCTTTAAAATTTTAATTAGAATCTTTCCCAACAACTGCTTTCCATTCCCCAAAGTCATAGGATGTCCTGTAAATGGAAAAACAATGGCTCTTAAGACGTGTTTTCCAGTTAAATATGACAAGTCCATTCCCCAATCTCCCTCAATCTTCTTGAAAGAATCCATTTCATCAGTCATCCATTCGGTCTACTTTGAGTCTTCAGGGTCCATGGCCTCTCCAGCCATCTCCAAGCAGCCTGCCTTCAAACCAGACTCCTCCTTCAGGGATGCCAGCAGCAAGTTAGGTTCCAGTCCATCCATCCAATCCATCCGATTCAACAATTGTTGCTTGCTTCGTTTTTTATTTAAAACCATTGTTATTTTACCAAACTTTTAAAATGAAGTTTCAAATAAGGCTTCTAAGTTGAAAGACTTTATATTCTTTAAATCACATCAAATTAGCTTACTCTAAGATCGCATTAATTACCGTATTAATGACAACATAGAATAATTGATGACCAAAGGCAAATTTGTATTCATCACTTTTAGGTTTCATAACAAAGATTAAAAAGAGTTAAAAATTATTTGAGTATCATTTTGAAGACAGTTTTTATCCACTTAGTTATCATACCATCCACCCCTCAGGTTTCTAATCCTATCGCAAAATTATTTCTGAGTCCTTTACTAAAATCCAGTTCTATCACCAGAGTTCCCATAATTTATTTAGGAAGTGTAATGATGTGTGAGAATGATTTTTGGGATGAGGGGAAGAGAGGCTGCCTAGGGAAGGATCAGATAAGAGGGGAGAATCCTGCAGCTGCATAGTGGGAGAGAAAGAAACTCAGGATCCTCACTAACTTTTCAGACTGAGAAAAGAGCTGGTGGGGGATTTGTTCTTTCAGATCTGCAAAAAATTTTTTAATGTCGTATTAAAATCAATTAGAATCAGCACATTTAGAGATGTTTTCCATCAGGATGACCAGGGA
Source organism: Natrix helvetica (assembly GCF_964273705.1). Taxonomy (NCBI): domain Eukaryota; kingdom Metazoa; phylum Chordata; class Lepidosauria; order Squamata; family Natricidae; genus Natrix; species Natrix helvetica. The sequence goes on from NC_138551.1 coordinate 133,166,921, forward strand.
GAAGATTAGCCTGACAACTTTCTTCTTGATCAACCCATGCTTTCTGGGAAACCTGTTGTTTTCAAAGAGTTTATGGATCATCTTTTTTTCTCTGTTCATTTTATTTGCCATTTGTTCTAGAATGTTCCCTATAATTGACCTACTGTGTGGATTATATTTTCTTTATATTTTGTCACTAAATGATTGACAAATTTTTCTCAAACTTTTTCATTCACTTATGAAGATAATGGCAGTATATGTATCCTATTTAGCCATATTTGGAGATTAGATAATTGTAGAAGAAAGATTCAATGTGGGATAAGAAACAAAGTTTCCTGCTTTTCAAATTCCTGGATGTTCCCATTCTAGTTTCATCCCTTTCTGGAGAAGAATGAATTTTGGAATATTTCCCAGTTTGAACTATACTTGGACCAAAATGGAGAGATAAGAGCCGATCTAGGCATTTGGGGCTTCTTGGTTCTCCCCAAGAAGGATGTTGTGGAAGAGATTCTGGCGAATTTTAAAAGACAGAGACTTTCTGTCAAAGAAGATGCCCTTTCACAGCTAAAGTTGCTCAATAAGGTGAGATAAATTTTGGTGTCTTTTCTGCTTTCCAAAGCCTGAGGTCCCACTTCAAGTGGGCAAAGCCTATAGTCTCCAGGGTGGTTGGCCTTCCATGCCAGTTGGTATCATCTAATGGAAGTTCTTCAACAGATGGGACCTAAGTGGAGGGGCTTTGACATGTTTTATGGAAATCTTTCAAGATCTTACTGGTCAGAGATTTCTTTCTTCATCACAGTTTTATTTTTTATTGAAAAATCTAATGGAATAGAAATTTCTGAAATCTGTTACAATAAATGTTATTCTCAGTTTTAATATGAATATATCATCATATGTAAATCTTTTTTCAATTCCATCTCTGCTGACTTTATTAAGTAGAAAAGTCCTTTATTGTAATGTTAAATGCCAAAAGGAAAAGGGAGGAACCAAATGAAGAATCTTCCAGTAGTTAGTTATACCTCCTGCATCTTCTTAGAAGAAGTCAAATATTTCATATTTACTTACATGAAGACCAGAGGCTATTTGGCTAATGTCAGTGTCTATCTCTATTTTCCATGAATGTTGTCTACTAACACATTTTCTTTGGCATTCTTCATTTTTCTGCTCAGTCCCTGCCTCAGTCCAACTGTGCGGAAAATTGTCCTCCTGGATTTGTCAAGAGGGCTCGAGAAGGAGAGCCAGTTTGCTGCTATGACTGTGTTCCTTGTCCGGAGGGGACCTTCTCCACTCAGGAAGGTGGGTCACACTGAGGAAAATGGGAGGCTTTGTGGAACTGGATCCATCCAGAACATTTTCATGAAAGTGCAAGTTAAAAGACACAAGCTCATCTTTTTTTAATTTTTAACCTGCACACTTTCTTATGTAAAAGGAAGTAAATCAAAAAGTCTTTGAAGGAGGGGCTGGGAGGAGATGGGAGGAGGGGGTGGCAGACTGGGCAAGCTTTACTAGCAACAGAGGAAACATCTCCCCTGCTGATGGATTCAGAGTCCAGACATAACAGGGTTCATTCCAAATTCTCTGTCTGCCTCTTGCAGAGTTTATTCTTTTTATACAGTTTTCACAAGCAAAGCAAAGAGCATATAGCAACAGCATCTAATTGATGCATTCTCCTTGTCAATCTCTAAGAACATCCCAGCCATGATAGAGTCTTACATATCTAGATGATGTCTGGCACTGCTAATTAGGTGAGCTCATAGGAATCTGAGGTAACCAGCTACTGAGATCATGGCAGTGTGCTGCGCATGTCTGTACGTAACCTTTCCTCCATTCCTACACCCTGCTTTTTGGTCTGGATATGTGCTGCTAAGTTCATCTTTCTAGGAAGATCTGAATTCTTTAAAACTTGATGAATTGTTTTAGGTCCACCTTCTGAAAGACCTTGCAATTCACTGTATATTGGATTCTCCCCTTGAGGATCACTGAGAAGGTGTCACTGGTCCATAATGTGGTGCTTTGGATAGTTATGGTAGGGGGACTCATTACACAAATATTCTGCCTGTCATGTAGATCAATCAATCAGTAGAGAGCTGGAAGGGACCTTGGAGGTTTTCTAGTCATATCCCCTGCTCAAGCAGGAGACCCGATACCATTTCAGACAAGTGACTGTCCAGTCTCTCCTTAAAAACCTCCAATGTTGAAGCACCCACAACCTCTGGAGGCCAGCTGTTCCACTGGTTAATTGTTCTCACTGTTAGGAAATTTCTCCTGAATTCCAGCTTACTTCCAGATGTTACAAGATACTGTAGATTTCCTCTAAGTCCAGTATATTAACTGCCATGTGGCAGGACACAAGATCTTTGCCTAAAAAGATTATATGATTCATTACTAACCTCTAATAATGTAGCTTCCTATGAGTTACATTACACATTACACCAGAAATAATTAACACCCTAGGACTTTCCTCAACTTAGCTACTTTTAAAAAAGATTAAATCCTTCTTATGCTAGTTTTAACAAAAAATAAAAGGACAGAATTTTAAAGAAAATTGATTTTTGGTTTCTCAGATGCAGAAAAATGCACCAATTGTCCAGGTGATAAATATCCAAATGTGGACAGAGTCCAATGTATCCCCAAAGTTATAGCCTTCCTGTCTTATGAAGAACATCTGGGCATCATCCTGGTCTCTTTTGCCCTACTCTTCTTCCTAACCACAGGCCTTGTTTTAATCATCTTCATTAAACACCGAGAAACTCCCCTTGTCAAAGCCAACAACCGGGACCTCTCCTACATCCTCCTGGTCTCCCTCCTGCTTTGTTTCTTGTCCTCTTCTCTCTTCATTGGTCAACCAAGGAAAGCCACCTGCCTTCTCCGACAAACGGTCTTCAGCATCATCTTCTCAGTTGCCATTTCTTCTCTCTTGGCCAAAACCATCACAGTGGTGCTGGCTTTTCTGGCCACAAAACCAGGAAACCGAGTGAAGAGATGGTTGGGGAAGAGCTTGGCCAACTCCATTATCCTTTCTTCTTCTGCTCTCCAAATTATCATCTGCTCCATCTGGCTGGGAGTTTCTCCCCCCTTCCCTGACTCTGACCTCCGCTCCCAGCCTGGAGAGATCATCCTGCAATGCAACGAAGGGGCCGTTGTCATGTTCTACGTCACCCTCAGTTACATGGGCTTCCTGGCTGCCATCTGCTTCACGGTGGCTTTCCTGGCCAGGAATCTGCCTGGGTCCTTCAACGAAGCCAAGCTGATCACCTTCAGCATGCTGGTCTTCTGCAGTGTCTGGGTGACATTTGTGCCCACCTACCTGAGCACCAAAGGGAAATACATGGTGGCTGTTCAGGTCTTCTCCATCCTGGCCTCCAGTGCTGGGCTGCTGGGCTGCATCTTCATCCCCAAGTGCTACATTATCCTCCTGAGGCCAGACCTGAACACAAAGGAGCATCTCACAGCCAAAAGAAATGTGTAAATGTGAGACTGAGGAATTTCAAATTTTATCATGTTCCACAGTCTAAACCAGTAATTCTTAATCTTTTTTTGGCCATGCCCCACCTAAGCATCTTTAAAATCCTGTGACATATAATTCTTACTTTACTCAAAGAGTGAACTCTGCTCACACGGAGGAAGCCTAAAAGGCCAGTAAATTAGTTTAAACAAGGTTCAAATTGCCCCCATTAAAAATCAAATTGCCCCCCTGTGAAGCATGAGCTCCACGTTAGGAACCACTGGTCTCAACATAGACAATGGCCCAAACTGTTCTGCATGCATGAGTGGGTCAACTCTTTTTCTTGAAATAAATCAAGGGTGTGTTGAAGATTATGAGGAGACAATTTTTTGGGAGAAATGGGGGCATGTTGGCAAGATAGAAATATTGAAGGAATGTAAGGAGCAACGTTGATGCCCACATTTCTCAGTACATTTTGCCCAAACTGCTTTAATTTACACAATAACTCTTTCTTGAGGGTAGCAACAATTCAATGGTAGGAAGGTAACTTCTACTCTCACTAATTATGAATATTCATGCTTACATCTATTAAATAAACTATGCACCTGTATGATTGTCATTTTCTCCTCCTTTCCAGGAATGTATAATTTGTGTGCATGCTTTTGTCTGTAAGATTTCCTCTCACTATTTTATGGAGGGAAATTCCTCCAGTGGAGACTGAATAAATAAATCCACTGAGCTTGGATTATTGGGTTTTTGGGTCCTGCGTTTGATTCCACAGAAACTGGTGTCAGCAGTGGGATTCAGTCTTAGATCTGCCACCAGGGACAGCAGATGGGAAACCCCTATAGGGGGACTATGGTGAGATTGATCCCATATCCCTTCTCCCTGCCCCATAAAGGCCCCATTGAGGAGCTTCTGGGAGGCCACAGTCTGTGTCTCAGAGTCCATTGTGGCTGGGGAGGCTTGAAGAGGGTTTGTGGTCCTTCCATCCGAATTCGCAGCCACTCTGGCCCTGCTGCAACCTCAGCTGAGCAACGGCTGGAGGTGTCCAGGAACCGAGGGGGGATTTGGCTTTGGGGACCGGATCAGTGTGACCTTTCCATGTGGAAGAACGGAGACTCACCCAGAGTCTCTGTCCTAATCCCCTTTATCCTATTGTCTGAAGGGAGGAATTCAGCTGATCCTAGTCAGGGAGGGCAGTGGATGATGGGGCTCAGGAAGACTCTGCTTGAGGAAGGAACCTTTCCCAAAGAAACAGAGAAACTGGCTGTGTCCCAGGGCTGGAAGGGGGTCTGGGGTCCTCACTGGGGCCTCCACAGGAAGCGAAAAAAGGGAGTGAAAATGGAAGGGATGGTTTAAAAAAAAATCTTCCTCCCTGGTGAGAAGAGAAATTCCTGGATCTGCACACGGCCAGGACAGATTCCATGCAAACAGAAGCAGGGAAGTCCATTTTTATTTTTGTTAGACTTTTTCCCACTGTTTTATTATTTTTTCAACTAACTAAAGGAGGTGAACATGTCCAACTCGTCTTCCACTTCCTCCCCCTTTCCCCACAACAATCACCCTGTGAGGTGGGCTTGTTTGAAAGAGAGCGTCTGTCCCGAGGTCAGCAAACAGGCTTTCAGGGCTAAGGCAGGACTCGAACTCAGGATCTCCTGCTTCCTAGACTGCTGCCTTAACCATTGTCAATGTTAAAGCAAGGTGGATTTTGGGCAGAGGCCCTGATGGTCACCACTGCCGCCTTGTCTTCCAGCAGGAGCCAGGAGTCCAGGAGGACCCCAAGTTTCCCCCTGGGTCCTTCTGGGGTAGAGCAGCCCCATCCGAGAGCAAAGGAGAGAAATTCCTGGACACAGAGAGCCCCTCCCTCCCCCAGTCACAGCCCCTCCCTCTTGCCAGGGTTCAGCTGGAACTCCCCGACTGTAGGGGGCAGCATAGAGTCTGGCCCTGAATTCCTAGCTGGGCCCTGGGAATTCAAATCAGAGCCTTCTGGTGATTGGCTCAAAGTCCCCAGCTGCCTTTGATACCTAAGGCGGGACTAGAACTCAGAATCACTTACTGATTGGGACAAAGTCACTAAGGGGCCCCACCTACTTTTCTTCATAGCAAGATAGGGTGGCCACTGCCTTCTTCTCAACCTACCTCTGGCATTTCCTGGTGGTCTCCCTTCCCTGCTTAAATCCAGACCTGCTTAAGCTTCTCCAAACCATCCTGCTACTGCATCCTATGGGTAGCCCTCGACCTACGACCAGAATTGGGACCAAAAATGCCATTGCTAAGCTAGGCAGTCATTAAGTGAGTTGTGCTGAATTTTACAATGTTTATTGCCACAGTTGTTAAACGAATCATTGCAGTTATTGAGTGAATCCTGCAGTCATGAAACAAACACCATCTCACCCACTGATTTTCCTTGTCAAAAATCCATGTTGATTGCCAGGCACCCAAGTGGCGACTATGTGCTGCACTAGTCGTAAGTATGAGGACCCATCATAAAGCCCTTTATTCAATAACCGTGGAACTTGGAACTGTTGCTGAATGAGTGGATGTGTAGGATACTTGGTTAGGGACTGTACATCATTGGATCCATCGTTTCTTCAGGCACCTTCTCCCAGGGCCTTTTTAAGAAGAAGAATATCTAATATTTTATGCATATTTCCCTTTCACCCTCTGGGCAGGTGCAGGAAAACCTGGATTCTCTGGATCTCTAATACCAGATTCCAGATCCAAGGGACAAAACTCCCAATCTGGACTCCACCACCAGAGAACGGGCGGAATCTGGGGCTCCCTGACCTCTCCAGGCGACCAAGGGTTCCCCCTTCAGAGGGAGCCACTCTGGCTGAAGAGAATCCGGGGCTCGAAGCCTCTTCAGGATTGGCTCATCAATGGATAAGTCCCCCCCCCCCCCAGTAAAGGCAGCCAGTTGGCTATTATTCAAATCTTGGCTTGTGACATCAGAGGCTCCTCCTGGACCACCTAATGGAGGCTCTGCTCAACATCCCTGGAAAGTGGCTGGATGGGATGGATGGCATTGGGGGCATCGCAGGGTCTCCCTCGCCTGGGCTCCTCAGGAGGGAGAGACCCTTCCCATTAAGGCAGAATTAAGGGGGAGAGATTAGATAAGGGGGAGTTCAATGAACATGACAGATGTTTGATACCTGCCGTGTCTGCAGCCTCTGTATCGGTCTCCAAACTCCTCATCCAACATGTCAAAGCTTCCTGTCTCTGGAAAGGGCCTGGGAGCAGCCGTCTGAGGGTCGACAATGTGATCTAGGGGGAAAAATTGGCTTCAGGATGTCCCAGTGGGAGAGGCATTGAGACCCCAAAGGTAGAAGCTGACCTGGGGAGATTAACCTAAAAAGAGATTCCATTGGCCAGATCTAATTATTTCCCAAACAGACTCATCCTACTGGTTGACTTATTCATATATTTTTATTTTTTATTACTCAGAGTTTTATCCACCTTTATTCTTTCTCTAAATAGCTCAAGACAGTGAACATACTGAAGACTCCATCATCCTCACAACAACATGCTTGTGAGGTAGGCTGTGGCTGAGAGAGAGGGACTTGCTCAAGGGGACCCACCAGGATTTCGTACCTTGGATGGGACTGGTAAGTACTTGGAGGGGGGGCTCTTTCCTAATCCGAATGGTCCCCCCTTTCCCTCTCATGAGAAGCCCCCTAGCAGTGCCAGAGGGCCCCGAATTGACCAATCGCAGATTTTGACTCCTTTGGAGAGTCTTGAGAGAAGAGAAGCCTCGAATTGGAGTCAGAATTAAGTTGGAAGTCAGGATAGTTTGAAGGGAGATCAGTTGTGATGGATTAAGTCAGAGTTTCTCAAACTGGGCCACCTGAAGGCGTCTGTGGACTTTAGGCAGTTAGCAAACTTATCTGAACTGAGAGAGGATGTGACTGTGTCTCTCCATTTTCCAAACAGGTCAGCAGCAGGGAAGAAAAGGTCCTTTAGGGAATATCCTTGGGCTGTTTTCTCAGTGAGCAGTGATGGCCTCCATGATCTCCAGATTAACCAGATTCCGTTGACATTCAGATCCAGGAATCCATGAAAGACAAACAACGGATGAAAGAGCAGCACAGTTGTCTCAAGCAGACAGTGGATCAATTTCAGACCACAACAGAAGACCTGTAGAAAACTCTGCTGGACAACAAAGGAAGCTTGGACCATGCCAACACGATGATCCACCAGTTAGAGCCAGAGAAAGAATCTTTGGTGAAGAACTCCAGAAAGAAATGTCTGAGGTTACTAGCCAAGTGAACTTCCTCAAACTTGAGAAGGCTGCCTTACAATCTCTACAAACTCCTCAAAGAGGTCTGGAAACTTCTTAAGAACTCAAGAAGCACCTCTAGAGTCTGCAGCATGAACTGGCTGAGATGGACCAAAGTTCCATTTTGTGGAGAAAAACCACTGAAGCGGAAAGTCACCATTCTTCAGAATGTGAGGGGAAATGAGAAGAAGCACCTCAACCATCTGCAGCAGCAGCAGACCTGTGTTTACCAGGCCAGAATGGAAGACCTGCAGAAAACTCTGGAGGACAACAGAGAAGGATGGACCCATGTCAGAATGGCCATCCAGGAATTAGAGCTGCAGAATAGGTGTTTGGAGAAAGACAGGGAAGATCTCCACAGGGAGGTCAGCAGCCAATTGGCCTTCTCCAGAAATGATGTTGGCACTCCTGAGTGACCAGCACATGGGACAACTTTGCTGACACTCTCTCTCCCCAAACCTGGAATGGAGGAATGGCGGCCTTTTCCCATGTGAAAGAGAGAAGAGATTCTTCCCCTCCCTTCCTTTGACTTGCCACCCAGTGTGCCAGGGGAGTCAGGAGAGCCCCACCCTTACCAGCTGGAGCCCCTCCCTTACCCCCACCTTACCAGGCACTGCAGGACTGTCAGCTGAGCTGAAAGCCTCCCAGCCACCAAGCATCAGGGCCTGAGAGCACCGAGGAATCCCAGGGCTCCGAGTCAAGAAGGAGGGTGAAGGTGATGGCCGTGGCAATGGTGAGGTGAGGTTGGTAGTGGTGAATCCCCAGGCTCAGCTCCATGCCTCGGAGTGCCATCTGAGGCCGAGGGGCAGCAGTGAGGAGGGTGAGGGCTCTGCTGTGGGGAGGGCAGGGAGTCTGGCCAGAGCCGCAACTGGGAGCCAGAACCGAGCAGCCAAATGAGCCAAGCAGCTGGGATCTGGGCAGCCCACAGGAGAGGAGAAGAGAGGAGAACAGCTAGAAGCTGAATTGGGAGCTGAGGGGTCTGCAGGAGACGCCTCGAGGCAGCAGAGACCCCCCGGAGGCCGCAAGACTGACGGAGCTGATGGCAGAGCTGGAAGACAGGGCTGGGTTGAGGGTCTCGGAGGCAGACAGAAATTCCTGCTGCTCCAGAGGCTTCAAGAGAGAAGCAACAGGAGGGGGAAGCCAGGGGCCACCAAGGCCAACTGGAACTGGTCAGTGGCCGGTGGGTGGTGGGTGGTGAAGTAGTCTTATGGATGGTAGAACATAGGAAGTAGATTTATAGTGCTGGAAAGGACTTTGGAGGTCTTCTAGTCCAACCCTCTGCTCAAGGCAGGAACTTTATACCATCCCAGTCAAATGGTTTTCTTGTCCACTTTGAAAACTTCCAGAGATGGAGCACTCACTACTTTGGGAGGCCACTTATTCCATGGCTTAATTGTTCCTGCTGTCTGAAAACTTCTCTTGACTTCTACATTGGGTCTCTCTTTAACAAACTCCCACCCGTTTCCTCTTCTCCTTCCCTCCGGGGCTCTGGAGACAAAGTCACTCCCCTCTTCTCTGTGGGAGCCCCTGAAAGTGCTAGAAGATTCTATCATGGCTGCCCAATCCTTCCCACCTTGTCTCGGCTGGACATAGCGAACTCCATCAACCGTTCATCAAACGATTTGGCCTCTAGACCTTAAATCACCTTTGTTCCTCCTCTATTCACACTGTCCAGAATCTCCACAACTTTTTCTTTTCCGGGTGACCAGAATTGGACAAAGTATTCCAAGGATGGTCTGACCAGTGAGACAGAAATTGGTACCAGCACTTCTCTCCCTCTTGAATCTTCCCCTCTTTTATTGCTGCCTAAGACTGCCTGGGCCTATTTTGTCATCTGCAGCAGAGTTCTGGCTGATACTTAAGTTCTTTGCCAGGAGATGCTTCCACAGGTACCACTGCTGAGCCAGGTACCCCCTGTTCTGTACCTAGGCATTGGGGTCTCCTATGTGCAGATCCTGGCTTTTCTCACCAATGAACTGCATCTTGTTAGGTAGCGTCCAATGTTTACGTCTTCTGGATATTCAGCTTATATTCTAGTAATTCCCACAAACTTGGTGCCATCTGCAAACCTGATGAGTTCCCTTTCTGTCCCCTCTTATAGATCATTTGGGAAGATATGGAAGAATCCGGGGCCCAAGGCAGAAACTTGAGGTCCCTCTCTGAATATTTCACCCCATGTAGATGTAGCTCCATGAAGGATTCCTCACTGGGTGCAATTGGTCAGCCACTCTATGAATTCTGTGCCTATTTGGAATTGTATATCAATTCTATCTCTCTCATCATTCTTTTCATATTTTTTTCTTTGAGCATAAAAAGAGATTCAAAGAAGGAATTAAGTGTTTCCGCATTCATAGTTTCAGACATCCATGTGTGGAATCCTTCCTAGTCTCTCTAGAAACTAGAAAAGATTAACAGAGTTGGAAGGGAGCTTGTAGGCCATCTGGTCCAATGCCCCCCACCCAAGCAGGAGACCTTACACCATTCCTGACAGATGGCTGTCCAGTCTCTTCTTGAAAGCTTCCAGGGATGAAGCTCCCAGACCTTCTGAAGGCAACTTCTGTTCCATAGGTTGATTGATCTCACTATCAAGAAATTTCTCCTTAGTTCTAGGTTGAATCTCTCCTTGTTCAGTTTCCCTCCATTATTCCTTGTCTGGACTTCAGGTGCCTTGGAAAATAGCTTGTCCCCTTCCTTTCTGTGACAGCCCCTCAAATATTGGAAGACTGCTATCATGTCTCCCCTGGTCCTTCTCTTCACTACACCAGCCATGCCCAGTTCCTGCAACCGTTCTTTGTATGTTTTAGCCTTCAGTCCCCTAATAGCAATAGCACTTAGACTTATATATAGCTTCATAGTGCTTTTACATATTGCCTCCAACAGTCTGGGTTCTCATTTTACCCAACTCAGAAGGATAGAAGGCTGAGTCAACTTTGAGCCTCGTGGGATTTGAACTGCCGAACTGCAGCTAGCAGTCAGCTGAAGTAGCCTGCAGTTCTGCACTCTAACCCATGTGCCACCTCTGCTCATAATCATCTTGGTTTCTGTTCTCTGCGTTCTTTCTAGAGTCTCAACATCTTTTTTATAGTGTGATGACCAAAACTGTATGCCGTACTCTAGGAGTGGTCTTACTACGGATTTACAGAGTGGTAGTACATCACTTGATCTTGATTATATCACTCTGTTAATGCAATTTAGGATTGCACTGTTTTTTTTTCTACCGCTGCACATTGCTAGCTCATATTTAATTGTTTCTCCACTAAGACTCCAGGATCCCTCTCACGGTTACTGCTATTAAGCCTGATTTCACCCAGTCTATATTTGTCCTTTTGGCTTTTCTTACCTAAATTTAAGACTTTACTTTTCTCTACTTTGAATTTCATTTTGTTAGATCTCTCTTAGCTTGTTGAAGGTAGAACTCTCTTAAAGACTCCACTGTTAGCCTGCTTGAGCAGTGCTTGGACTAGAAGACCTCCAAGGTCCCTTCCAGCTCTCTTAGTCTGTTATGGTGATTACGTTCCTTGTGCTTGATGAGGAATGTTTGGGGGGCTCCCCATAGGCTTAGAGCCAGAGGGGTTGAATGGGATCTTTGCCAGTTTCTTTGTGGGGTGAGAGTCGGGTCTGGTGTGGTGTGGATGTGCTTGTCTGACCAGGGGGAGAGGCCATCTATGGGGTGGCATGGGGTAAATGCATGAGGGCAGTGGGAGGGAGCAAAAGTACAGGTAGATGTTAGGCATGGCCTCCTCCTCCTCTTGCTTCCCCCTGAGAGGCTCTGGAGCAGCAGGAGTTTCTGCCTGCCCCCGAGACCCTCCACCCAGCCCTGTCCTCCCGTTCTGCCCCCTGCTCCCTCAGCCTTGCTGCCTCTGGGCTCTCTGCTCCCCCAAGGCCTCTCCTGGGGACCCCTCGGCTCCCCTTCAGCTTCTGGCTGCTCTTCTCTCCCCTCCTCTCCTTCAGGCTGTTCTGCCCCCGACTGCTCAGTCCATTTGGCTGCTCGGTTCCGTCTCCCAGATCCGGCTCTGGCCAAACTCACCTGGCACACAAGGTAGCAAGTCAGTCCCCCCACCTCCCTCCCTCCCTCCCTCCCTCTCTCCCCCAATCCTCCCTCCTCTCCCGGATAGACAGTTGGACACAGACTCCTTCAATGCTCTTTCTATGGAGATATTAGAAAGAAACATGTCCTCCCAATAACCGATAGGCATCCTGGCCATTCTGACATTTCTTAGCTCCAGTGGCTGCTTAAGGCCGAACAGACTGTGGTTACAGCAAGGGTGGCTCGATTCTCCACAGCAGCACTGAGGATCCATGGGAAACACGGGATTAATCCACCATAGCTATTTTACACAACTGATGTAGGAAACCCTTTTGCATTACTACTCCTTTGCCTTTTAGTATTTAATGACTTTGGGCCTCACAGGTTAAGGACTGATGTTATAGCATCGTTAGGCCATGTATAACTGACAGATTGGATGTCAAATTGTGATTTTAATGTAGATTTTATCTGTTGTTTATTATTTCATTATACAATTTTAACTGGATATTCCTTGAGTGTTTTTATTTGTTCTGGTCTTTGATTGTAATAAACTTGATTTGATTTGATGCAATTCCATTTACCAAGAAGGCTACATAAAAAGACATATGACAGACTTGACTGTTCCCCATGTAGTGAATGCTTTCCTCAGATAAAGGAACAATTCATGTGTCTTCAAAAATGCACCATCACACTGAGGTTGCAGTTATCACATTTAAAAAAATAGGACAGAACCGACCATTAATTACTGGACAGGGGCCTTCCACCTGTGGATTCATGGCGGTTAAGATTCTATCAGTTGTGGATAATGAATGAGAACAGCCTGCCCCAATCTGGTGGCCTCCGGATGTTAATTCATGCATCCTTGTGATTCATGCTTGGCAACAAATAAGGCCACCTTCCTCCAAGAAGGGGGACCCAGGTGTGTTTGCCAACACTGATGTGGCTCCATCTGTAGACATGAGAAATAACTTTTGATGTTGTGTCTGTTGCTGCTGCAGCCCTGGGAGACCTAAAATAAAAGAGGACCTCAACATTGTGACCAGATCCTTGGACTTCCACTTGGACCTGTAGCTCCCAGTCATTGCCCAGACCCCTCTCCTCTTTAAGGGCACCTCAGTTATCTGGATCCTGATGGAGAGAGCACAGAAATGGCCTCTCCGCCTTTTGATCTCCAACTTTGGAAGGGGAGTTTGTGGGCCTGATTCCTCCAGGAAATCCTGCTGTTCCTTGCAGCTTCTGAACAGTTACTTAAAGAAGTAAACTGGACTTTGGCTATTGTGACTATGGGTGTCCTTTACGGAAACTGCTGCATCAACCTTTATATCTTGCATATATGAAGAATTTCTGAGTGTGCATGTTTGTGTGCGTGTATTTGTGTCTTGTGGCACAATGGTCTTTTTTCTATACTTATTTCTTCTTCTTCTTTCTACTCCAGCTTAATTCAAGTAATTTAAAAAGAATAATTAATAAATTTCAGTTGCCAGAGATGACAAACACTGGATTAAACAGTATAGGAACCCCACAATTTGGTTCCTTTGGGTTTACGTCCTCATGTCTTGCCTGAATCCAGTCTGCAAATCGCACACGAGTGGATGACCTCCAGGAGCCCCCTTCTCCGTTCCATCATCCGGCAGGTGAGTCAAGTACAATTCCAAGAACTCCCAGGGCTGGGTGGCCCATAGGTTAGAAGCATCCATGATGATGCAATCAAAGCTCTGCTGGGAATTCTGGGAATTGTAGTTGAACCTATCTGAAATGTCCAAGCTGAGGAAAGCCACCCTAGGGACAGATTAAGAGACCTCCTGGATCCCCTTCTGGAGATCAACACCATGTTTGCACCCAGGAGCCCCTTCCCTTCTCCCACTTCCAGCTTTCTTCCTCAGTTCCAGGAAAGAGAAAGAATCCCCTGCAATGGGTCATCCTGATTGGCGGCCTCCCACTTGTGGGTCTTCTCCTGCCTTTGCTGCTCTGGAGAAGCCACTCAGAAGAAACCTCCAACTTTTGATGAACAAATTAAATAGATTATTGTTGATTAGCCATTATGCCATATCAAGAAGCAGAATATTACATACAAAGCATTAACAACACTGTATATGAAAATTGAATAAAAGAAACAAATGAAACAAAAAAGAATAAGAAAAACATAAATCACATTTCTGTATCATCCTACAATTTATTGCAATCAGACCCACCTATGCAGATGTCAAATGAATGTTTGGTTCCAATAAATGTTTAATTCTGACTGCACAGAAAATGCTTTAACCCAAGTATCCCAGTAGGCTGTTTGTCTAATGTGCAGTCCAAGACTCTGATCTCTCTCTTTCTTATGCACTTGACATTCAATATTCCAGATTGTTGGTGAAGCAATATTTTTTTATTTCTGTCTCACCTAGTTACATGAAAGATAAGGAGACCACAGCTCCTAATAGAATTTGTCAGCTGCATAATCCTAGAGAGCTTTATTTGAAATTCTGCATCTTCTAACACAGAGAACTTGGGGATTCTATCAGGTTCATCCAGGACTTCATGGGGGAGGAAACGGCTGCTCTGGCGTGCATCCCGGAGACCTGGCTGAAACCGGAGGGGACGATTGTGCTCACGGAGCTCAGCCTGGATGGTTTCTGGGTTTGGCACCAGCTGAGACTCCAGGGGAGGGGAGGGGAGGGGAGGGGAGGGGAGATAACTGGCATGTACTTATGATGGTTGCAGGTTGGGAGGCATGCAGGGCCCTTGGCCCACAAATGGCCAGAGGAGAGAGGCTGTTTCTTCAGTTGGGCACCAGGAGCAGTCAGTGGGGGATGCTGTTCTTGCACCAGACTCCCTACCTGACCTCTGGGGCTCGGCGGCGGTGGAGTCCCCTGGGCTTATGGTACTGGTGGACTTCAGACAGCCATCCCTAGGTGTGAGCTCAGAGGCAGCTCAGGAGTTTATGGCCCCCAAAGCAGCCCTGGGCCCAAATCATCCAGGACCAACTCCTAGCAATGGTAAAAGGAGTCTTTAACTTGCAACCATTTCTCTATTGACCACTGGAAGTTATAATGGCACTAAAAAAGTGATTTATGACCATTTTTTCTCTCTTATGACCATTGCGGCATCCCCATGGTCACATGAGCCAAAGTCAGATGCTTGGCAACTGGCATGTACTTACATATGATGGTTGCAGAGTCCCTGGGTCATGTGATCACCATTTCTCACCTTTTGACAAGCGAAGTCAGTGGGGAAGGAAGATGCCTCTGAATGACTTTCAACATTTATTGAGCTGAAAGGGAAGGGAGTTACAAGAATTACACTCATTCAACCATTTCCCATTTCCAAACAAGTTGATATGATTTTCTTTGACTCCTGAGCCGTCCTCAGCCACCGCATGTCCAACGGAACCGGGGCTCCCATAGCCTTTTGCTCTAGGACCTTGTCCGCTGCAGAGTGGAACTACAGCCAGCTGGACCGTGAGGCTCTTGGCTGCAGTGGCCGGAGTAAAGAGGTTCCATGAGTTCCTATACGGCTGTAATTTTAAGCTAATTATGGACCATAAACCACTGCTAGGCTTGCTGGCTGGGGACCGACCTACTCCTGTGTCATTATCACTGCGGATGACCAGATGGACTATTTTCTTAGCCGCCTACTCCTACCTCCTCGTCCACCGACCAGGTGCCACTTTGGGGCACGCCGACGCCTTGAACCGCTGCCCACTACCAGAACTTCTTGCTGACTCTACCCCCGAGATGCCAGTTCTGCTCATTGACTGCTTAGAGCAGGGGTGGGGAACTGTGGCTCTTTTGCGACTTGTGGACTTCAACTCCCAGAATTCCAGAACCAACATAGCTGCCTCAGGAATTCTGGGAGTTGAAGTCCACAAGTCGCAAAAGAGCCACAGTTCCCCACCCCTGGCTTAGAGACTGGTCTTGTCTCGTCTAGTGACGTTGCCCGCCACTCTGCAAAAGACTCCATCATCAAACAAATTTTGAACTGGATGTGGAAGGAGTGGCCCAAGGGGCCTGTTGGGTCTGAATTCAAAATGTACCATTGTAAGTGCGACAAACTTTCTGTTGTTAATGGCTGTTTGCTGTGGGAGGACCAGGTCGTTGTTCCACCCAAACTGCGCATTGCAGTATTAGAGGCTTTACACGTAGGGCATCCTGGAATTGTCAGGGTGAAGTCTTTGGCCAGGAGTTACATGTGGTGGCCTAACATGGACAGGGGGATTGAAGAATGGGTGGCTACCTGCACATCATGCCAGGAGTCCAGACCTGCTCCCCCAGAGGTGCCCGCTAAGGAGTGGGAGCATCCACAAGCACCATGGTCTAGGGTGCATATAGACTTTGCTGGCCCAGTTCACGGCCAGACATTCCTTGTGGTTGTGGACGGCTACTCGAAGTGGTTAGAGGTAGTCCTGATGATCTCCACTACGGCAGAAGCGGTCATCAAGGTACTACGGAGACTTTTCTCCACACACAGCCTGCCCAACATCTTGGCCTCTGACAACTGGCCCCAATTCACGGCCATGCAATTCGAGACCTTCTTAGCAGCACAGGGAATCAGGCATGCCCTGGTCGCACCATTCCATCCGGCCTCCAATGGTCAGGCGGAGAGAATGGTGAGATTTGCAAAAGAGGCCCGCTCTAGGATGGGCCCAGGAGATTGGCAAACACGGGTTGATCACTATTTGCTAATTCAGCACATCACATCCAGTGCCACTACAGGGAGAAGCCCCTCCCAGCTTCTCATGGATTGCTGGTTAAGGTCCCACTTAGACCGCCTACACCCAAAGTATTCTGCAAATCACCCCCTGACTCCACAAGCAAAATTCGGAACTTTAGCGTAGGGGATTCAGTTTACGCCCACAACTACGCCGGGGGAACTCTGTGGATTCCTGCCACAGTGATAGGCATCACCGGGCCTCGCTCTTATCTTGTAGAACTCGAGGACAGTCGGAATTGGAGAAGGCACGTTGCCCAACTCCGTGACCGCCTCTCCAACTCCACTTTTAGCTCCTGCACAAGTTAGCCAAAGCCCTACCCAAACAGAGCAAGAACTCACTCCATCCAGAGGTAGCTCAAGCCTGAGGGTACCGGGGAACTTATCTGGTTGTGTTGCAGGCCTGCAGTGAGCTCCGAGCGAACCAGCTCTAGAAGCTCCAGCTGTACCCTGTGAAAGGTTCCAGGGGCTTCCACCAAGCAGAGCTGTGGAGCAAACAGGTCTGTCTGACCTGTCCGAAGAACACCCTCTGACTGAACTGCACAGGTCAGGCAGAGCTACCAAAATGCCCGCCTACCTGCGTGACTGCGTAACCAGTCGGATTACTCCATCTAAGAGGGGAGGGGTGTTAGATACTAGCATCAGCTATAATGGTTTCCACCAACGTCCTCTGTTCCAGTGGGAACAGAGGTTTAATCTCATTGGTCGAAGGGTATGACAGCTCCCTATAAAAGGGCTGCTGTCAGACTCAACCTTCGCTGGATTGTACATAGTTGCTACTGAGTTAATAAAGAGCTGTTGTTACCGTTATCCTGTGTGTGCCTTTCCATTACCCGATCTAACATGAAGCCTCCGTGCATCCCGTATTTGCCCTCCTCAGTCCCCAGAAGCAGGCCAAAACGAGGCATGTTTTTTGGTGAAAACAGGACACACGGAGGGTTCAGGAGGCCAAAGAGAGGCCTCTTTTGCCTGCACAGTGCTTCTGGAGGCCTGGAGGGCAAAAATGGGACGAGTGGAGCCAAAACCTTTTTTCCCCTTGTTTTCCTCCTCTAAATCTAGGTGTGACGTATAGTCTGAAATATACGGTACACACTTTCAGCCATTGTCAGTAAGAATAATTGCTTAATTTTTTCATACGGTGTCTAGTTCATTGATAGTTGCTGAATATTAAATTCCTCTGAATGATTTTCAACGAGTTCTTCTCCTTAGCTAAATTTATTGTGATGAATAGGAAGACACAAGAATTTCAGTCATTCAGACATTTTCCATTTAGAGACATACATATATCATTGTCTTTGATTCTTGCATACTATCTAAGTGGAAATAATTTAGGTATTCTTTCAAATAAAAGGACATTTTACCATTCTTATAATATCATGATATTCTATCTCATGTTTTTACATTTATTCTGGCTGTAAGCTGCTCCTTTGTGTTCAGGTCTGGCCTCAGAAGGATAATGTAGCACTTGTGGATGAAGATGCAGCCCAGCAGACCAGCACTGGAGGCCAGGATGGAGAAGACCTGAACAGCCACCATGTATTTCCCTTTGGTGCTCAGGTAGGTGGGCACAAAAGTCACCCAGACACTGCAGAAGACCAGCATGCTGAAGGTGATCAGCTTGGCTTCGTTGAAGGCCCCAGGCAGATTCCTGGCCAGGAAAGCCACCGTGAAGCAGATGGCAGCCAGGAAGCCCATGTAGCTGAGGGTGATGTAGAACATGACAACAGCCCCTTCGTTGCATTGCAGGATGATCTCTCCAGGCTGGGAGCGGAGGTCAGAGTCAGGGAAGGGGGGAGAAACTCCCAGCCAGATGGAGCAGATGATAATTTGGACAGCAGAACAAGAGAGGATGATGGAGTTGGCCAAGCTCTTTCCCAACCATCTCTTCACTTGGTTTCCTGGTTTTGTGGCCAGGAAAGCCAGCACCACCGTGATGGTTTTGGCCAAGAGAGAAGAAATGGCAACTGAGAAGATGATGCTAAAGACCGTTTGTCGGAGAAGGCAGGTGGCTTTCCTTGGTTGACCAATGAAGAGAGAAGAAGACAAGAAGCAAAGCAGGAGGGAGACCAGGAGGATGTAGGAGAGGTCCCTGTTATTGGCTTTGACAATGGGAGTTTCTCGGTATTTAATGAACATGATTAAAACAAGGACTGTTATTAGGAAAAAGAGTAGGGCAAAGGATATCAGGATGATGCCCAGATGTTCTTCATAAGACAGGAAGGTTATAACTTTGGGAATACATTGGACTCTGTCCTCATTTGGATATTTATCATCCGGACACTTGGTGCATTTTTGTGTATCTGAGAAAGCCAAAAAGCAATATTTATTTAATATTCTGGTTTTTTATATTCGAAGAAATATTTTTTGGACAAAGCCTGATTCCAGCAATATTTTCCAAGATGGGTTGCTTAACCATTCCACAGAAAAAGAAAGATAATATATTTTTCTAATACCTTTATAACTAAAGTACATAAAATTAGAGGATTTGTAGTGCATTTTGAATAAACAAAAAAAGAGTTAAACTTCAATTCCTGCTTTAATTTGTACTTTCTATCAAAATGCTGTGGAAAAATCCTTTTCCACAAGGCCTTC
Source organism: Natrix helvetica (assembly GCF_964273705.1). NCBI lineage: Eukaryota > Metazoa > Chordata > Lepidosauria > Squamata > Natricidae > Natrix > Natrix helvetica. The sequence goes on from NC_138551.1 coordinate 133,185,938, forward strand.
TTTTCCTCTGGTGTCACCAACCTTTCCGAGTGGAGAAGGTCCCCTCCGGACAAGGAACGCAGTCATAGCAGCAAACTGGCTCTCCTTCTCGAGCCCTCTTGACAAATCCAGGATGACAATTTTCCACACATTTGGACTGAGGCAGGGACTGAGCAGAAAAACAAGGAATGCCAAAGAAAAGATGTTTGGACTCTCCGTCCATGGAAAATGGAGGTAGAAATGGATGGAGACAAGTAGCCTCTGGTCTTCACTGAGCTAAATATGAAATCTCTGACTACTTCTAAACAGATGCAGGAGGTATAACAACCGGCAGATTGTTCATTTAGTTCCTTCCTTTTGCTTTTGGCATTTTACATTACAATAAAGTAATTTTCTATCTAATAAATTCTTGAGGAATGGAATTTAAAACAGATTTAAGTATGATTATACATTCATATTAAAACTTAGAATAAAGTTTACCATTAAAGATTTAGGAAACTTTTATTCCATTAGATTTTTTTATTATGAAATTAAACTGTGATGAAGAAGGAAGCCTCTGACCAGTAAGATCTTGAAAGGTTTCCATAAAACATGGCAAAGCCCCTCCACTTAGGTCCCGTCTGTTGAAGAACTTCCATTAGATGACACCAACTCCCATGGAAGGCCAACCACCCTGGAGACTGTAGGCTTTGCCCACAGGCTTTGGGAAACAGAGAAGAGACACCAAAACTTCTCCTACCTTATTAAGCAACTTTAGCTGTGAAAGAGTATCTAGGTCGATATAAAGTCTCTGTCTTTCTAAATATGCCAGAACCTTTTTCTTGGCATCCTCCTTGGGGAGAACCAAGAAGCCCGAAATGGCCAGATCTGCTTTCATGTCTCCATTTTGGTCCAAGTACAGTTTCAACTCAGAAATATTCCAAAACTCGTTCTTCTTCAGAAAAGGATGAAACTAGAAAAGGCAAATCCAGGAATTTGAAAAGCAGAAAACTTTGTTTCTTATCCCACATTGAATCTTTCTTCTACAATTGTCTAATCTCCAAATATGGTTAAATAGGAAACAAATGCTGCCATTATCTTCATAAGTGAATGAAAAAGTGTGAGAAACTTTTGTCAATCATATATTGATAAAATATAGAGAAAATATAATTGACACAGTTAGTCAATTATAGGGAACATTCTAGAGCAAATAACAAATAAAATGAACAGACAAAAAAAAGGAGGATGCATAAACTCTTTGAAAACAACAGATTCATTCCCAGAAAGCATGGGTTTATCAAGAAGAAAGTTGTCAGGCTAATCTTCTCCCTTGTCATCCCGATGGAAAACACCTCCAGATGCGCTAATTCTACTTGATTGTAAAGCAACATTAACAAAATTTTGCAGACTTGAAGGAACAAATCTCCCACCAGCTCTTTTTTCACCCTGAAAAGTTAGGGAGGATCCTTTCTGAGTTTCTTTCTCTCCCATTATGCAGCTGCAGGATTCTCCCCTCTTAGCTGATCCTTCCCTAGGCAGCCTCTGTTCCCCTCATCTCAAAAGTCATTCTCACATATCATTGCACTTCCTAAATAGATTATGGGAACTTTGGTGATAGAACTGGATTTCAGTAAAGGACTCACAAAGAATTGTGTGATGTGATTGGAAACCTGAGGGGTGGATGGTGTGATAACTAAGTGGATAAAAACTATCTTCAAAATGATAAATAATTTTTAACCATTTTTAATCTTTTGCCTTGAAACCTAAAGGAGATGGATAACAATTTACCATTGGTCATTAATTTTTGTATGTTGTCATTAATATGGTATTTAATGAGATCTTAAGAGTAGCTAAGTACAATATAGGATAATCTTTATTGTCATTGTACAAAATAAATAAACGAAATTGGTTTTAACCTCACTGGTGCAAAAATATAGCAGAAACTAAAAAAGAAAGAAGAAGAAAAAACTAGAGTGTGCATGGAGTGATTGTGGTTGTATTTAAAAGTCTGACAGTCCAAGGATAGAAACTACCTTTAAACCTATTTGTTCGGCTGGTTATACTTTGATGTCTTCTGCCCGATGGTAGAAGTGCAAAGAGACACTGACCAGGGTGTGAATCATCTCTGAGTATCTTCCTTACTCTGCTAAAGCAGCGAGATCTGGCAATGTCATCCAGTGGTGTCAGAGGGCAACCAATAGTTTCTTGTGCCGAATTGATCAATCTCTGTAGTGCCTTCCTGTCCGCAACTGTTAAACCAGCATCCCATACTATAATGCAATATGTGAGGACACTTTATATGTTGGACCAATAGAAAAAGGTCATCAGCCATTGTTCCGCCTGGTTTTTTCGCAGGAGTCTAAGGAAATGAAGTCTCTTCCAATCACCAAAGATGTGTTGTTTTTCCAGGTGAAATCTTGACTAATAAGCACTTCCAAGAATTTAAAAGAGGAAACCCTCTCCACACAGCCCCCCTCGATATACAGTGGGGCAGGTTCCTCTCTGTGCTTCCGGAAATCTAGCACCATCTCCTTTGTCTTGCTAGTATTTAGATGTAAGTTGTTTCTTGAGTACCATGAGGATACATTCTGGGCTTCTTCTCTGTATGCTGATTCGTCCCCTCCATTTATGAGACCCAGCACCATTGTGTCGTCTGCAAATTTTATTATGATGTTGGATGGATCAGAGGATATGCAGTCATATGTATACAGCGAGTACAGGTAGGGGCTGAGCACACAGCCCTGAGGGGAGCCTGTGCTGAGCTTCAGCATGGAAGATATAAAGGACCCAACCTTTAGAGTTTGTGGATGATCCATCAGGAAGTCTTTGATCCATTCAAAAGTGAGGGGAGGAAAATTCAGGTCAGTCAACTTTTTAGTGAGAATGCCTGGTAAGATGGTGTTAAAGGCCGAGCTATAGTCTATAAACAGCATTCTGACATAAATCCCAGATTTCTCAAAGTGGCTCAGTGCAATATGTAGAGCATGGGCCGTCAACCTGGTCCCTACCGCCCACTAGTGGGCGTTTTGGGATTCCAGGTGGGCGGTGGGGATTTCGGAGGTTAAAACCTCCTTTTGAACTAACGTGCGCGAGAATGCGTGCGTTAGGGATTTCGGAGGTTAAAACCTCCTTTTATGCGAGTGGGCAGGCGAGCGCAAGCACGTGCACAAGCAAACACGTGGGAAGAGGAAGGGGAGGAAACTTCTCCGGTTGCGCCTGAGCTGGTGGAGCGCAGGCAAGCACTGTCCCATCGCCAGGGAAACAGTGAGTGAGGTGAATCACGTGGTTGCTCAGACCACACGGGTGCAGCCCGAGAAGACATTTCTGAGAAGAGAAACTTCTCCCATCGGGCTGCGCCCGTGTGATCTGAGCAACCACGCGATTCATCTCACTGTTTCCCTGGCGATGGGACGGCGCTTGCCTGCGCTTCACCAGCTCAGGCGCGACCGGAGAAGTTTCCTCAGTGAAGCTCCTGAAAGGGACGCAGGCTCAGCCTGCCAGGCTGCCACCACTCCAAGACATTTCTGAGAAGAGAAACTTCTCCGGTCGCACCTGAGCTGGTGAAGTGCTAGAAGGGGGTGGGGGGGGGGGAAGGAGCAGAAAAGACAAAAAGGAGAAAGAAAGGGAGAAAGAGGAGGTGGGGGATAGTGGGGTCCTTGCTGCTTTCTGAGCTTGGGTGGGGGAGGAGCAGAAAAGACAAAAAGGAGAAAGAAAGGGAGAAAGAGGAGGTGGGGGATAGTGGGATCCTTGCTGCTTTCTGAGCTTGGTGGTTTTCTTACAGACATTTCATTACCAAACTAGGTAACATCATCATTGCTAGAAGGGAGTGGGGTTGTGGGGAAAAGAGGAGGAGGAGAAGTCGAAGGACAAAACTGGTGGGCGGTAAGGAAATTTTTCCATCAAGAAAGATCCATTAGTGGGTGGTAGGAAGAAAAAGGTTGACTACCACTGATGTAGAGCATTGGCGATGGCGCCTCCTGTCAACCTGTTGCTTCTATAAGCAAAGTGGTGTTGATCAAAATTTGGTGGAAGACAGGACCTGAGGTGTTGTAGGACGAGTCTCTCAAAGCACTTCATCACTATAGATGTCAGTGCAATAGGTCTAGAGTCATTCAAGCTATTTATGGCTGCTTTCTTCAGAACTGGAATAATTGTGGCTGCTTTCAAGCATGATGGGACTCTAGCCTGTTGCAGGGAGAGGTTAAAAATCCTTGTCAGCACCCCTGTTAATTGGTCAGCACGGGTTTTTACCACTTTCCCCAACACCCTATCTGGACCTGCAGCTTTGTTGGAATTTACAGCCTTCAGCTCAGCTCTCACTTGATGCTCATCCAGGGTGAGTGGCTGAAGGTCAGAGGGCCTTTGGGCTAGAGCCACAGAGACTGATCTTTTGACCTCAAAGTGGGCAAAGAAGCTATTTAGCTCCTCTACTAGCAGGGCATTAGCATTGGCTATTTTGTTTTGTATTGCCCTTATAGTTGGTTAGGTGTTGTAGCCCCTGCCACACCTGTCTTGAGTTATTATCATCCAAATACTTCTCTACCTTTTGTTTGTATTTCTGTTTAGCCGCCTTAATGCCTCTTCTCAAGTTTGCCCTGGCTTCATTGTATTTGTCTTCGTTTCCTGCCTTGAAGGTGGAGTTTCGGGCTCTCAGAAGTGATTGTACCTCTGCTGACATCCGGGGTTTACAATTACTTTGACGTGATTTAAAGAATATAAAGTCTTTCAACTTAGAAGCCTTATTTGAAACTTCATTTTAAAAGTTTGATAAAATAACAATGGTTTTAAATCAACTTAAAGGAGAAAATCAGAAACAAGCAACAATTGTTGAATAGGATGGATTGGATGGATGGACTGGAACTTAACTTGCTGCTGGCATCCCTGAAGGAGGAGTCTGCTTTGAAGGCAGGCTGCTTGGAGATGGCTGGAGAGGCCATGGACCCTGAAGACTCAAAGTGGACAGAACGGATGACTGATGAAATGGATTCTTTCAAGAAGATTGAGGGAGATTGGGAAATGAAACTTGTCATATTTAACTGGAAAACAAGTCTTAAGAGCCATTGTTTTCCCATTTACAGGAGGTCCTATGACATTGTGGAATGGAAAACAGTTGTTGGGAAAGATCCTAATTACAATTTTAAGGAAATTTATTATTATTAAGAATCAAACAAAGATGTTTAACCCTGGACAGATTCTGGATGGATCAGAGGTAATGATTGTGGTGGTCTGTGGTAGATAAGAAGCCCCTGTAAATTATCTATGAGTTAAATACAATAGCAGATAACAGACAATTTTGAAGTTTTGCTTCATTTAACTTTATTATTGGATTGCCTGTTAACTACATTTTTTATATACAGCAGACAGATGACAAGTCAAGTAGTTGCAAATAGATGTGTAGTTTATAATTGTGGGCCTGTTTTGCAAGGGGGAGAAACTATTATTGCTGTATTGTATTCAATTGGAGGGACAATATGCATGTTTTTGTCTGTTTTTAATGCACATTTTTTAAAAAAAAATTGTTTAGTTTAGTTTTGTCTTTGTAATAGTTTTAATTTTTTTCCAAAACTTGTATTTTACCTTTTTGAATAAAATTAATTTTTTAAGAGGAATATCAAGTTTCCAGAAACAATATTTATGATTAGGGCCCAAAGAAGGGTGCAAGAGTAAAAAGCTGTAGAAAAATATCTGATTTTTAGGTACTAGGACTTGAATAACAATAGAGTCTCATATAAGAACATGAATGATGAACTGGAAGAAAAATGAGGGATATCAAATTTGATATGTATGTTTGTGAAAATGATCTCAAAATCGTAGTTAATTGGAAACAGAATCTGTGTCAGCAGGGAGATGTCCATGGAAAGAAGGCAAATGCAGCCATAAGAATCTGAGGATGTGAACGTTCTGGTTTGGGGAGACCCCAACTCAAGGACCAGGTCCCCTTGCAGGCACCACACTTGGAGGAGAATTTGCACAAAATCTACCTGAACTTCAGGGAAGGACAAGGAAGCCAAGGAAGAGATCAAAGGAGCTGCTCTAAGCCTTGAGCCAAGACCACAAGCAGAAGAGGTGAAGATCAGGAGGAGTCTGGGAGCCCCTTTTCCAACTGACACAATCTCTTGGTTGGAGAAGGGAGGATACAGCCCTCTTCCAATAACCGACTCATGTTATACACGAGCGTAAGACCTGCTCACTATTATTCCAGAGTGTCAGACATAGAAAAATGAATTAAGTTACAAGAGAGAGATTTTAGCGAATGAGAGAAAAAATATGATAAAAGGATGAGCTGTTTTAGAGCTGAGCCAGTAAAGCAGAGAAGTTCAGTCTCCTCTTCATGGATTGTCTGAGAGCAAAGACTGGGCAGCCATCAGTCAGAGAAGCTTGAACTGGGATTCCTGCAGAGAGGAGGGGTTGGGCTGGATGGTCTCAGGGTCTCCTCCAAATTTATAAATGTTGTCATGCCACAACATGTAACTCTTGTGCTGCTGTTGCTCCAGCCCCACCTAGTGGCCGGGGGCAGATAAGCCTCACTATAAGGTCTGAAGCCAGACCCCATCTTATGTCAGCCTTTGGAGAAGACGGAAGCAGCGGTTGTGACCGAGACCCCTGGTCATCTGGAGATGGCCTCCGTCCCTCACACGGAGCATGGCTGGGGAGATTCCAGCTGCTTCTTTGTTGGCTGTTAGTTAATGCTGCCTATCTCGTCTTTCTATTTGATTTCCACAATTTGCATCTCCTCATTTTCACCTGCCCTCTTCTCCCAATAAAGCATCCAGATACATGCCAGGCTCCCTTTCATTGGAGGAGAACAGGGGGGGGTTAGCTGCCTGTCAAGCTGCACACAGACCCACGTGCAATGGGGACGGAAGAAAGGTGGAACTCCACAAGGCTAATCACAAACCCAAAAATACAGGAATTCATTTAAAAAAGAATACAGCATTCTCAAATTATCAGTGCTAAATATAAAAATGCCATGGTATCTACTTTGGAACCATTAATTCCCTGAGTAATTAAATTGGCCAGATCTGTTGAGATGGTTCCCCTCCTTCTCCTCTAGATTCCTTCTCCAAAGGATCTAAGTTTAATGGGTCCATATCGGGACCCCTTACCTGCCATGGCTGCAGCCTTGGAGACCCCAAGATCTTTTCTCCCTCCTTCCTTCCCCTCCTCGATCTGGAGGAATAAGCGGCATTCAAGGCCTGGGCCACTGTCTTCATGAGAGTGTAAGATTGGTAATAATTTTGCATCCAATCTCTGTCCCTTTTCTCCTGGATCTCCAGTGAGGCTTTCTGGGTGCATCTTCTGCGGCCTTTGACAGAAAAGACATTCTTTGAAAGAGAACAGCGGAAATAAGGATCTTGAAACTTTTCTTCCACAAAGAAATGGGATTCAAAGGCAGAATCTTTTCGCCTTACTTTTCGTACATAATTAAATTTCCAAATACTATGGATGTATTTGAGAAGTCTGTGCTTTGTGATTGTATATAGTGCAAAATCTGTGAGGATCCAGACTTTCCCTTCAATGGGTCCTGGCAGACGCATAAGAGTTAAATGGAAAGGAAGAATTCTCTCCCAAATAGAATCAAATTCTATGAAGTGAACAAAGACATTGACTTTTCTCCACTCAGAGAGTGCCTCCCTGAGGTATGCAGTATATCCAATTGTTGAGAATTGTTGTGATATAACCACACAAATTCCATTCCTGACAAGAATAGGAGTAAAAATCCTCATGAATTTTTCTCCCTTCTCTGTGTCTGAAGCAAAGAGGCCAATCAGGGTCCATCTAAAACGAAGAAGCAGTTTGACAATTGCTCGGTACTGGATCCCTTCTTTGGGGAGCATCTGGTGGAAAAAGGGGAATCGACTTTTATCACTCAGAGCCTCTGAAGCTTTTACATGATTGATCTAAAAAAGCAATTGAAAGGATTAGAGCCGTGATGGGGAACCTATGGCACACCGGCATGCCAGCCGCCCCAGCCCAGCTCCACTAGCATCCACATGCAGGTGCTCCTCCTGCCGGCCAGCTGGTTTTTGGGCCTATGCCGAGGGCCAGGGCAGGAAACGCGTGAGTATGCAGTGGGGGGTGGAGCTCGCATTGCACAGGAAACTCTGATGGGCTGGAAGTGAGTGTGAATGGCCTGGTCCCTAATGCTTCCTGGCTCAGGGAGCAGGTCAGGTGGGGCTGGGGAGGGGGCAATCATGGTGCTTAGGTGGCAACAGCCTGCATGCCCCGACTGTGCTGGGGGGGAAATGAGAGGCCCAGCTTGAATGGGGAGGAATGTACACACACACCCTGCTCAGGTGTCGCCCTCACCATTGGCAGCAGTTTGGGTGCCCCTCTCTCTCTCTCTCTCTCACACACACACAAACACACAAACACACACACACATACAAACACACAGACACACACACACACATACACATGCATGCACACACACACTACTCTCTTACCCCCACTGTCTCTGTCTGGCTCCATTTGCATGCAAGCATGCTCATGCAAAGTGAGACAAAGAAGCTCCATTAAGTAGTTAAAATGAAAATAGGGAAGGAGCAGGAGACCTGCTGGCAACCACTCCCCCCCCCCTAGAAAATGAAAGATTCTGGGTCCCTGACTCTGCAAAAGAGGATGGGTGCCTGAACCTGCACAAGAGTATTGCACCTAGGAGCGTCTATTGCGTATAATGCATGAAAAGCATTTCCCAGCCAACTCTCCTCTCCATTCTTCAAAGGTAAAGAAGCAGAGAAACAAGAGAGGAGACAGAGGTTTGTAAAGTGAGTGAGTCCTTGTTGCAGGAAGGGAGGGAGAAGCAGGAGGTATCTTAGTGGGTTTGGGAGGCCTTGAGGGTCGGTCCTATCACTAGGACCCCCATGGCCTTCCCCACCCTGAGATACCTCATGGGCACATTGGTATTCTTGAATTGTCAGCTCTTGGGAAAGTATCCCCCCCTTTTGGGTTGCAAACAGCTATTTCTAGTGGTGAAAACAGGACAAAGCAAGTGGAGGAAGATAGTTTCCTTTGCTATATTTCCAGTCTGAATTAGACCATGGCAGGATCCATACAGAAGAGCTCTTTCAAGGATCATTATGTATGAATAGAAAAGCAACTAACTTAGCTCTGTTCTTAAATGCTAAACCTGTTGCACATAAAAAACAGAGGAGCTCTGATCACCTACCAGAGCCATCATTTTGACTGTTTTCCTGTCCTGTAGTCTGTCCCCATGAAATGCAAGCATGGAATAAACTGAGCCTGGTTTGTTCTCAGTGTTTTAAGTGGCCACAGACTACTAGCAAAAGTGGCATTTGATTACAAGGCAAGGAATGTTTCCCCTTTTGCATTTGAGCATCCAAGAAGGGACAGGAAAGACCAAGAAAAAGAAGGAAAGAAGGGAAGAGAACAAGGTAGCAAAAAGAAGGAAAGAGGAGAAGGAAGAATGAAGGGGGAAGGAAAAAGAAGGGAAGGAAGGAGATTATAATGAGAGAGAGTGAGGGTGTGAGGTAAATCCTGCCTTAGCACTTGATCACCAGCAGCCCTGCTGCCTTTTACCATCCCCTTGTCCACTCCTCCTGACCTCTCCTGGTGGTCTCCCATCCTATCATTGAGGATGCTTTGGTTACAAAGCTAGGTCTCGTAAGGAGAGAGAGTGGGCCTCCCTCTGACCCACATATTTTGCCCTCTTGCACACACCATGGGCAACCAAGGAGAGCGAGCACAGCAGCAGTGGGAGCTGGCCATGCCCACAATGGGGCCCTCATTGAAATTGAGTTTGACACCCCTGGATTAAAAAATGATCTGAGTGCTGCATATGTTGCTCTTAAACTTACAAAGTATGAGTCAAGGTTAGAAAAATTTTCAGCATGCATTCAAGAGCAAAAGTCACATTAATCAAAAGCATGTGAAATGCAAATGTTTCCCTTTCAATAAAAAGGTGTTTGTATCATTAAAAGCTCTGTTATTGTGGGTTTTCTTTTCAAAGAAAAGACGTTAATCATATATGCATTGTTTTTCTAAACTAAAACCTCATTATTCAGGTTAAATTGCCGTGTTGGTGCTCCGAGAGAAGTAAGTGGGTTTTGGGTGGCGGTTTGGGCATTCGTTCTCTAAAAGGTTTGCCATCACTGGATTAGAGCATACAAAGAGTGAAACCTAATTCAGCTTTTGTTAAACTGCTGTTGAGAGAAGCTCCATTGTAACCTAAGGTGCCACACAGATAAAGCTTCTAGGTGAATTGCCAAGTGAAGCCTAGCAAAGTAACTTCTTGTGAAAAGTGAAAAGTGGATTCTGCCAAGTAGCCTTGGTTGTAACTTAAAATGTGTGTTCAGCATTCCCTAACAAAGATCTGAGTTATATGCCAGAAAATGTATTTCTTTTCCCTTCTAAAGTCTATTGTTTTCAGAGCACTGAGAAAAATCTTGAAATTCACGTGATATCAAATTTTGTTTCTATAGCAATGACCTTCTGTGCAAGCTGTGTGACTATAAGATGTTTGGAAAAGTTTTTTTTTGCGTGTGCCTGTTTTTCTCTCTCAGCCTGCTGAGCAAGGAGAGGGGAGGTTTAGCATTACCAAATTGGGATCTATATGCATCCACAGTAACAATAACATGGGTGAAAGATTGGATAGAGCTAAAGAATAAAAGAATTTTGACCTTGGAAGGCCATGATTTGCAAGCAGGCTGGCATACATTCCTATGGATGATAAAAACAAAACGCACAAATACTTTCAAAATCATTTAATTAGAAGAGTGTTATTGCAAAATTGGCTCAAAATAAAAAAAATCCACTATGTGAAAATTCCGAATTGGCTATCACTGACAGAAAGGACGACCCATCCAAATTTTATAGATTTGAACAAAATGCTAAGATATAGAAACTTAATTGATAGACAGGGAAACTTAAAAAAATTGAAGAATTGGCAGAACAGACTATGAAAGTTGACTGGCTAACTTATCTTCAAATCAAAACTAAATACAATAAAGATACCAAATTATATGACATCGAAAGAGAACCACACGAATTGGATAAAATTATTCAAAGCCCAGAGAGAAAGATGATAGGGAGAATATATAAATTTCTCCTGATGTACAAAATGGAAGAGGAAATTGTGAAAGAACAAATGATAAAATGGGCGCAGAACTTCGGCTATAATATTGAATTAATCAAATGGGAAAAATTTTGGGGAACAAATTTAAAAATGACACTATCAGTTGCATACAAGGAAATCCAGTACAAGATGTTTTATAGATGGCACCTGGCACCGACAAGGTTAGCTAAAATATCAACAAATACCTCCCCAAAATGTTGGAAATGCGAATCGATACATGGAACATATTTCCATTTATGGTGGACCTGTGAGGAGGCTAAATTTTTTTGGAAAAAGATTAAAAATTGGCTGGAGGCAATAGCGGGGGTTAAAATAAAATGGAAACCCGAATTTTTCTTATTAGGAATAATGTCTGAGAAATACAAAAAAGAAATTCAGTATTTAATACTTCATATAGTTATGGCGGCAAGAATGGCCTTTGCACAGAAATGGAAAAATAAACTAACTCCAAGTGAAGATGAAATAATAAGAAAGGTAATGGATTGTGCTGAAATGGACAAATTAACCAAAGAAATTCAGGGAAAAGAAGAATCAGAATTCTACCAGATATGGGATAAATGGTATAGGTGGTTAGAGGAAAAAAACAAGAATCAATGAAGGTATATAACAAAACTCTAAAATAATTGTTATGAGTAAAATAAGAAAGTTAAGAATGGTGAAACCCAAATGAAATACAATTGAATGGGAAATAATATAAGTTGAGCGGTATCAATTGATAATTGCTACTAGAAAGAACAGGAAGCTCCTGTTTGTATTGTATTGTGTAAATGTGTTGTACGTTTAAGTTTTGTGTGTGTGTATTTTACATGTTTGTTAATAAAATTGGAAAAAAGAAAAAAAAAGAAAATAAGGATTAACCATAGATAAAGCCCAGGAATTCTATGAACATTACATAGAGGAAGAATCTGACAGCAGAGAGGAGTTGGAAACCAAAAGCAAAGAGGAGCAGCAGACGGAGGAAAAAAGATTAGATCAAGAAGTGAGAGAGAAGACTCATACAGAAGTTCAGGAAAGAGAAGGAGTGAGGACAAGAAACCAAAGGGAAACAAAACCGTAGAGGAACAAAGGCGACAAACAAGTAACAGGATGGAGGAAGAAGTGAAATTAATATCGGTCAATATAAATGGACTAAATTCACATTAAAAAAAGACAAACAATTTCTAAACTCCAAAAACAAAACATGGACATTACATGCCTGCAGTAAGTTCATATTAAAAAAGAAAATGGTAATATCCTGGAATCTCCGAAGTTAGGGAAATTACATCTGGCCTTGGTGAAACAAAGAAAAGGGGAAATGCAGTATATATAAAGGACTGGCTAAAACCTAAACAGGTATACGCAGATGAGGAGGGAAGAACATTACTAATTGAAGTATCAATAAAACAAAAGGGTGTACTAATTGCAGTCATATATGCACCAAACACGAACTAGAAACAATACTACAATAAATTACATAAGCGGATAGCAGAACTGGGACTGGACAACATATGTTTATTAGGGGATTTCAATGCTGTGGTAGACCCAAAGAAAGATTATAAAACAGATAATTAAAAAAACTATGAAAGGAGAACATTACCAAATGCATTGTTTGAAATGGCCCGAGAATTCTAAAAGATGTCTGGAGAGAAATTAACCCACAGAAGAGTCAATACACATTCTTTTCAAACCCCCATAATTCATGGTCCAGAATTGACATGGTGTGGATGGACCCGGAAATGGAGAAGGATGTAGAGGAAGTAGAAATAACACCGAACATGTGGGCGGATCATAACCCATTAACAATCAAATGGAAAGGAGAGGCAAAAAGAGATGGACCATGAATCAGAGGGTTGTGAAAGAAAAAAATTATGTTAAATATGTAGAAAAAGAGCTAGCGTTTTTCCTAAAGGAAAACTGGAATGAACAGACAACCATTCAAAACCTATGGGATACAACCAAAGCCTATGTGCGTGGCATTACGATAGCATATACAATAAGAAGAAATAAAGATAAAAAGAAACGATATACAGAGCTCCAGGGTAAACTAGGGAAATTAGAATATAAAATCCAGAAAGAATCTCAAAACCAGGAAGTTAAATTAGAAAAAGAAATAATTAAACATAGATTAAATTTAATTACACAAGAAGAAGTGGCCCAGAAAATTAGATCAAGTAGACAAAATTATTTTGAAAATGCCAACAAACCAGGGAGATGGTTATAAACTAAACTATAAACTAAAAAAAGAAAAAGAAAAGAAATTAATATAGCAACTTGAGGATGAAGAAGGGGTGATACACTACCAAACGGAAGGGGAAAAAATCATAGCAGTAAGATACTTTCAAACACTGTATAGCTGAGAGAAAATAGAAGAGGAGGATATTAAAAGATACCTACAGGAGAGGAATCTTCCAACCTTATCAGAAACAACAAAGGAAACACTAAATGAGAGAATAACAAGGCCAGAATTAAAAAGGGCAATCCAAAAACAAAAAAAAATAACAAAACCCTGGGCCCGGATGGAATTCCAGCAGAATTTTATAAAGAATTGCAAAAACCATTAGAGAACATATTATTAGAAATATATAATGAGGTACTAGAACAAGCCAAGACACCAAAATCCTGGATAGAGGCACTAATAACATTAATTCCCAAAGACAACACTCAAAAACAAAAGATCCAAAATTATAGGCCAATCTCGCTGCTAAATGCTGATTATAAAATATTTATGACAATAATGGTGGAAAGAATTAAAAATATACTAAACCCAGACCAAAATGGATTTCTACCCAATATACATATAAAAAAAAACAATATAAGAATGATGATGGACATATTAGAATACTACAAGATACACTCAGGAAAACAAGCAGCATTGATATTTATTTATTCATTGTGGACGGTCTAGAATTTATCATAGAGGAACCCCTAGAAACTGGACTAATATTATTACATGGCATAAACCAATTCGGTAAAGTGGCAGGCTTAAAATAAATAAAGAGAAAACTAAAATATTAACTAAGAATTTAACCAAAAGACAAAATGCAGGACTGGAGGAGAAACTGGGAATTTCGAGGGCCAAGAAAATTAAATATTTGGGAATATGGTTATCGGCAAAATGTATTACAATAAAAGAAGATAACTACAATAAATTGCTACGACAAATACAAAAAGATTTGGATAATTGGACTAAACTACAGATATCACTAATTGGCAGAATCTCAACAATTAAAAGCATAATGACTATATATGTATACTTTTTTGTTCTCTCTTTTTTAAAAAAGGAGGAAGATATCTGTTAAAATTAAATATGTATATTGGAAAGGAATTATAAATACCATCAACATAATATGGAGCTCCCTCAGAAGCTGAAATACACCAAGTAAATGAGATGAAGAGTGTGAAGTAGAGGAGAGAGGTAAGGGAAGAAGAGAGGGATAGGAGAGAAGGCAGAGGGGGGAAGAGGAGGAGAGAAAGGAGGAGTGGAGAGAGGAGAAGGAGAGAGGAAGGGGAAGTAGAGAAGAGAAGGGTGACAGAGGAAAGGTAGGGGGGAAGTATTATCACGTTTGTTCATGTTGTGGGGGTGTTTCTCTATTTCGATGGCTTCCCTGATTATTCTCTTGTTGAGCTGTTCAGTTTTGGAGATTAATTTTGTTCCTTCAAAATCAATTTCATGTCCTGTAGCTTTAAAGTGCTGATAGAGGGATGAAGTTGTAAGTTGTTTTCTTACTGCGTTCTTATGTTCTGCAATGCGTGCATTTATTCTCCTATTAGTTTGTCCTATGTAAGCTGCAGGGCAGATTTTGCATGGTATTTCGTAGACTCCTTGGTTTTCTAGCTGGATTTTGTCTTTGGGGTTTCTTAAGATGTTGGCTATTTTTTGGTCAGTGTTGAAGGCTGTCTTGATATTGTGCTTGTGGAGAATTTTGTCACCTTCGCAAGCCACATACATACATACATACATACATACATACATATTTAAATATATAAATAAATAAATAAATAAATAAATAAATAAATAAATAAATAAATAAATAAATAAATAATAAATAAATAAATAAATAAAAGAAAAGAAAAGTAAAATGTGGATTCTGCCAAGTAGCCTTGCTTGTAACTTAAAAGGTGTGTTCAGCATTCCCTAACAAAGCTCTGAGTTATACGCCAGAAAATGTATTTCTTTTCCCTTCTAAAGTCTGTTGTTTTCAGAGTGCTTGGAATAATCATGACGTGATATCAAATTATGTTTCCATAGCAATGACGTTCTGTACAAGCTGTGTGAGCTGTAAGATGCTTGGAAAAGTTTTTGGCGCATGACTGTATTTCTCTCTCTGCCTGCTCTGTTAAGGTGGGAGACAAAAAGGTCGTCCAGTCTTTTGCTTTCTGCAGAAATAAAAGCTGATAATCAGTGGCCTCATCTTCAGAGTTTCATTGGACTTATCTGATTCTGAGCTGCATTCAAAAACCTTACACAATGAAGAATGCTGTGTTATATTTGGGATCAGATCAAGTCCACAATATTAGATTTTAATAAATCCAATTTTGTTCTTGTGAAAGCATTAGAATAATTTGTTAGATAGATAAAATGCTACTATTGCCAACTTCAATCCAAGTTGATAGGAAAGGCATTATTTATATGTGAAAATGAAGATGCCAATAGAGGCCCAAACAACCAGGGATATATTTGATCAGTTCAATAGTTGGTAGAATGTCTTCTCCAGGGAATGTATTACTTGCACTTCAGGCATTTTATGATTAATCTCAACATGAACATAAAGGGATAAAATATTGACATTTTTGCTAATATGGAGAAAAGCAGCTCTTGAATTCCATGGAGAAGAATGATTGCATCTATTGCTTACCCACCACCACCCACCACTCACTTTACCAGATGGAGAAAAACACTCATAAACCTGTGGGACTTTGTAGGTGCCTCCTAATGTTGATGCCTGGATGGAGATGTCCCTTGTAGCTCCATCAAGAAGAGCCAGAAGGTTCTCCTTCCTTCCACAGCCGTAGTTGGGGACATTGGCTTCTCCAGTGGAGAGAATGTCCAGCAGGGCATCTGCAGTGCAGAAAGTGCTCAAATAGTTGTCATGGATGTTGTAGCCAAGTGTGAGATTGTGCAAGAGTTGGGGATTCTGGTTGACCATTTGAATGTTGAAAATTAATCGTAAACCATATTCAAAACCATTAATATCCCTATTGTAAAAAAGGTGTTATTATAATCAACAACAACAACAAATACTGTTTTAATATATAATCCTCCTGAAGCCTACTGAGCCTTAATCCAACCTTGATTCAAAACCAATGATCAGTTACACAAACATGGAAATTGGCTGAGGTACAGCAACTACATCTGGTTCAACCATTACTTTAAATAAAGTTCATTATTCAAGTGACAAATTATAGATTGAACTGAGAGTAAAATAATCTGCAGCCCTTTCAGCTTTTTTTTCAGACCCTTTTAGAGTCTCTTTCACAAAAATCAGACAAAAGAAGAGGAGCCATGGAAATCAAAATCATTTAGGAAATTAGACATATCCCCCAATAGAGGAATAAATGAAAAATAAAAAACAGAAAAGAAGGAGAGTGTTAGAATGGAGAGAGTGCAACTCCATCTCCCTGAATGACTTACGAATCATGGAAAACAAACTGAAGAGAAGGAGCCACGTTGAAAAGCAACTTTGTATGCAAAATTTCATCTCCACTGATGACTATACCGATGAGATGATCTCCTGGGCTGTAAAAGCTCTGTGGTCTTTTTCCATCCTGGTGCTCCAAACTCTGTGGGCATTTCATTCTCATCTTCCCAGAGACTGAATGGGACACCAGCAGCATCAGAAGCAGAAGGTCCATAATTCATGGGGTGAATCAATCAATTCCTGTTTCTAAAGAAGAAATAGAAGGATTCAAAGGAGTCTCACATCAAGTTGCTTTCCTGATTCAAACACAGAGAAACACTCAGCTTCATCTGGAAAGGAGAGAGACGGACATTCAAGAGCACAGACCCTGCCTGTCCCCAAACTCCATATTTCTCTGCCCAGTCTCCCCTGGAGGATTCAGCCAAAAAGCAAGCTGAAACTTTTATCATAATTCTCCCTCTCAGGAGGGATCCCTGGATAATTCAACTAGTTCTTAGACTCAATGGCTGTTAGGCATTTATTTGGAGGGAAATGAAAGGGAAATAATCCCCACGTGATTCATAATAACAAGGGCAGAGATTGGATTAAATCCATCATCTAGAATTGAGCAGTTTGGGGTCTCCATGCTTGAAACTGGCCCCAGAAGGAATACATGGCGCCTGTGGCTGAAGAAACAAATAAATCAGATATTTGTTTGCATAGTGATGAAAACTAAAACTCCGGGGGCCAGTTAATGCTGTAGGATGCAACAGATCTGAAATAGCTGCCTGTTGAGTTCGAATCAGAATTTATTTTATTTTCAAAGTTATTTTCATTGCACAAAAGGGCTGATGCAATAGTTCAGCCAGTTTTTAAGAACAAAATCAACTTTATTGAAAAATTAGTTACTAGAACTTTGCAAAGTTAAAAAAAAAGCCACAGAGACAGAAACACAGAGAGAAGTTTGAAAAAAACCAAGTGAAAAGAGATGATGAAATCGGGGCTGCCTCTCACCCCATTGTTGCAGAAAATGACAAGCTTAGACTTCTCAGGATACAGGAGGACTTTATTTGGCAGCCAGGTTCAGAATATTAGCACATGGCTAACATGCAATTTCTGAACAATCTATATTATTGATGCACGCATTTTTATACATTCTCAAAGCAGCGCAACGTGGAAATACTTAACTCATTTCTTATTGGTTATTTGGGGGAAAAATCCTTATAAGTAGATGGGGGTTTTACTTCTCCTTTTGTTACAGGTAGGGACTATGTGTCATTAACGAACTTTATTTGAACCTTGTGGTTTTGGACTTTTGACATAGGGACATTTACTGGAACATGTTGTGGTAGAAGGTTGATGACATTTCCTTATCTTTTGAACAGGCTTCTAACTGTCCCATCTATGCCACAACTTTATTCTTATATTTTAATTCATATTTTATTCTACTTTATCCCCCCCTTCTAGACTCTATTAATACCCACAATTGAGTCTAGCCTGTTAGATTAACAATATAAGCATGCAGGATACAGAATAGCAAAAAAACAAGAATACAAGCAATACACATCTTAGGGCTTATCTTCCGGTTCTACTTCTAAGAGGGCAATTTGAATATAGGAACTAGAATCTGAAACTTCATCTTCCTTGAGGGTATGTGGGATTAGGCTTAGCATTAACTCCTTTTCAACCCGTATCTCTTTTACAGACCTCATAACGAGCTGTTTAAGCAAGGGTATTATGCAAGGGAGGGAGGCTAAACTTGCGATTCCACATGATAAAAGAAATAGCATTTGCTTAATCCAACCTGTTCCCAGTAACCAAGAGAACCACACATCTGTTCCTTGCATTCTTTGACCAATAGAGGAAGCTCGATCTCGTAGTTCTTGGACCACCCCCTGGACTGCTCCTGATCTATTCATATAAAAGCAACAATTCTCTCCCAGGAATACACATAGCCCACCCTTTTCAGCAGTTAAAAGATAAATGGCTTGCCGGTTCTGTAATACGACAGCTGCTAAGGAATCAATCAAGGACTTCCACCAAGGTGCCAGCAATTTGGTTCAGGCTTTCTTGGAATTCTTCCGACAGTTGCCTGAACTGTGTAATAGAATGGGTCATTCCACCTACACCCGTTCCTACTGCTGTCCCTATTCCCAGGATTGCTAATAGTGGAATTAGGAGTGGCACTCTTTTCTGGACATGTCCCATGAGGAGTACAGGGAGGGCCTGTTCCCCACTTACTACCCCCATTTTGGGGAGGAGGTGTACTAGGGTGCATTAGTGGGCAAGCACAGATAGGCATTTCTCCCACATAGAAAGAAAACTCAATTTTCTCCTACACATACACCGATGTTCATGGAGAAGGCATGGACTCGGAGGTTCCTTTCATTAGTCCAGACTTGTAAGGTTCCTGCTAGGAACATACCAGACAGGGGCTGTAATGGAACTTCTTGATTAGGGACCATTCCTGAGGATTGGCCCTCCAAAGAGATATTGGGAGCTTGCATTTCCAGGGGGAAAGTAAACACAGACTCCCGTAGTGGACTGTATTGAGAGCCAAATGGGCAGTCGGGGTGGTTGGAATGGCCTGGGGCAGCTTCCAGTGGTCAGATTCCCCTCCCATCAGTTGAAAACAAGTGGAGATGGGAGCAAGAAAGTGACTTTCTGTTGGAAGAGCTTGTGAGCAGAGGGAGACATGCTGCGAGTCAATTTTACATCTATAAGGGTTTTCCTGGGGGCAAGGTACATTTCAGATGGGCATTGTTCCTTTGATGACTCGATTGGCACCGCATGATAAGATGAGGGTCTGGGAGACAAACATAACCAGCATTTCTGGCCCAGGGCAGGGTCAGACTGATTAATTAGGCTTTGACCTAACTCCAGCACTCTTAACCTATAGTTCCCTTTTCTCAATGGTTGCAGGGGCCCGTTTTCCCTATGCTTTGCCCTTTTTCTTACAGGGTTTGTCAGATAATTGATTTTAGGTGTTGGGATTGGCTTGCAGTTCCGTCCCCAAGCATAAATACGGGAGCGGACCTGTTCCACATCCTGTAACTTGATTCCACCCTGTTCTCTGGGATTTTTAGCATCCTCAGATCTTTCTTCAAGAGCAAGGGGGTTGCTTGGGTATTTTTGCAACATTGGGAACTACTATTCAAGACGTTATCACTTAGCAAGTCCTTTGCCAATAACAGCCAGAGCCACAAAAAGCTCATAATCATCCCTCACGCAAAACTTCTCCCTCATTCACGACTTGGTCTTAGAGGGGGAGCCGGACCTGGTGGGGATAACGGAGACCTGGCTGGGTCACGAGGGAGGTCTCCCCCTCATGGAAATGTGCCTGCCAGGCTACCGCGCATTCCATCAGTCACGGGCCCAGGGCAGGGGTGGTGGGGTAGCGGTCATTATAAGGGAAGGTCTTGAGCCGAGAGAGTCCACTGTGCCACAGATAACCGGTTGTGAGTCCCTGTGTGTGAAATGGGGCCCAGGGAGGCAGTTGGGCTTGCTGATTGTATACTTGGCTCCTCGCTATGCATCAGCGGCCCTGCCTGAGCTCCTCGAGGTGATCTCCGAGATGGTGGTTGACACCCCCAGACTTCTGGTCATGGGGGACTTTAACTTGCCATCGGTAGGGGAAACATCCGAGGTAGCTCGGGAGTTCATGGCTTCCATGACAGCCATGGACCTGACCCAAGTAGTTCAGGGCCCCACACACGAGGGAGGTCACACACTGGACCTTATTTTTATCTCTGGCCAGTGGAGGAGTGATCTGGGAGTAGGAGATTTAGTCGTTGCACCCTTGTCATGGTCAGATCACTCACTTCTCCGGCTTGACTTTCCATCCGATACTCCCCATCGTGGGGAGGTGGAACCGGAATGTCCTAGATGGTTCCACCCCAGGCGCCTGATGGAGCCTGATAGGTTCCAGACGGAGCTTGGGCCATGTCCTGTAGCCCTGACACGTGCCCGGATGGAGGACCTAGTGGCTGCATGGAACAGTGCAGCCGCTGGGGCCTTGGACCGGGTTGCGCCTTTGCGGCCTCTCTCGCGGCAGCGATCCACCCAGGCCCCTTGGTTCACCGAGGAGCTGAGGGTGATGAAGCGCCGAAAGAGACGCCTAGAGAGCAGATGGAGATCATCACACTCTGAATCTGACCGATCACAGGTGAGAGCCCATTTACGGACTTACCTTGTGGCATTGAGAGTGGCCAAACGTCAGTATTGTGCCACTCTTATTGCGTCCACAGATAACCGCCCTGCCGCCATTTAGGGTGACCCGCTCCCTCCTTTTTCAGAGGCCGCAGGAAGCCCCTTTACAGGGTAGAGCAGAGGAGTTTGGGGAATATCTGCAGGACAAAATCGCTCAGATTCGCAGCGAGTGGGTCCCCTTTAGTGGTCCAGAAGAGACGTCGGAGGTGGGTCTTGAGGGTTTAGGCTGGGAGGAGTTTGACTCTGTTACTTCCGATGATATGGACAGGTTGCGTGGGCGACTGCGAGCCACCACATGTTTACTGGACCCGTGTCCCTCCTGGCTTATAGTGGCATCCTGGGAGGTTACACGAGGCTGGCTCCAGGAACTAGTCAACGCTTCTCTTAGAGAGGGGTTCTTGCCGGCCATCTTAAAAGAGGCAGTGGTGAGGCCCCTACTCAAGAAGCCTTCCCTGGACCCGGCTATATTGTCTAATTATCGTCCTGTCTCCAACCTTTACTTTTTGGCGAAGGTTGTAGAGAGTGTGGTGGCACAACAGTTCCCACGCCACCTGGAAGAAATGGATTATCTAGACCCGTGCCAGTCCGGTTTCCGGCCCGGCCATAGCACGGAGACGGCTTTGGTCGCGTTGGTGGATGATCTCTGGAGGGCCAGAGATGGGGGCTGTTCCTCCATCCTGGTCCTATTAGACCTCTCAGCGGCTTTCGATACCATCGACTATGGTATCCTATTGCATCGTCTGGAGGGGTTGGGGGTGAGGGGCACCATTTTGCGGTGGTTCTCCTCCTACCTCTCTGGCCAAGCGCAATGTGTGTTGACAGGGGGGCAGAGGTCGACCCTGAGGCCGCTCACTTGCGGGTGCCTCAGGGGTCGGTCCTCTCACCTCTCCTGTTCAACATATATATGAAGCTGCTGGGCGAGATCATCCGTGGATTCGGGGTAGACTACCATCTGTATGCTGACGACACCCAGCTGTACATTTCAACCCCGAACCACCCCAACGATGCCGTCGAAGTGATGTCCCGGTGCCTAGAAGCCGTGCGGATCTGGATGGGGGGTAACAGACTCAGGCTCAACCTGTCCAAGACGGAGTGGCTGTGGCTACCGGCACCCTGGTTCACCCAGCTATGTCCATCACTGGCCATTGGGGGCGAACAGCTAGCCCCCATGGATCGGGTTCGCAATTTGGGCGTCCTCCTAGATGCCTGGCTGTCAATGGACGACCATGTGACGGCCGTGGCAAGGGGGGCGTTTCACCAGGTTCGCCTGGTGCCCCAATTGCGTCCCCTATTGGACCGGGATGCCCTCCACACAGTCACCCATGCACTTGTGACGTCTCGGCTGGACTACTGTAATGCTCTCTGCATGGGGCTCCCCCTGAGATGCACCCGAAGGTTGCAGCTAGTTCAGAATGCGGCCGCGTGGGTTGTTGCGGGAGTCTCTAGGTACTCCCACGTTACACCTCTCCTGCGCGGGCTACACTGGCTACCTGTGGCTTTTCGGGTGCGTTTCAAGGTACTGGTTATCATCTTTAAAGCGCTCCATGGCACAGGACCAAGGTACTTGCGGGATCGTATCCTGCCCCATACATCCCTTCGACTGATCCGCTCTCACAGGGAGGGGTTTCTCCGGGTGCCGTCCACGAGGCAGTGCCAGCGGGCGACGCCCAGGAGTAGGGCCTTCTCTGTGATGGGCCCGACCCTCTGGAATGACCTTCCCCATGACATCAGAACAACCACTGATCTCCGCTCCTTCTGTAAGATGCTCAAGACCCACCTGTTTAGTTTAGCGGGCCTGGCCTAATCCCGATCTAGTCCCTCAATTCTGTACTTTTAAATTTTTGGGGTTGTTTTAAGCTAATTTTTAACTTTTATTAACCTGTACAGCCTTATTGTTTAATTGGTTTTTAAGTGTATCTATTTTATATTAGGTTTTAATGTGGTGTCTGTACACCGCCCCGAGTCCCTTCGGGGAGAGGGGGCGGTCTATAAATTTAATAAAATAAATAAATAAATAAATAAATAAATAAATAAATAACATAATTCTTTTAGCTTACTGAATCACCACGTCAGAGAGAAGGCAGGGGTTATATATAGTTTGAGGAAGGGCAATATCAGCTTTGGGCAATCCACAAAACCAAATCTTATTTGCTAAACATATCACCCACAATCCAAAAACTCCTATTATACTGCAAAGAACCCATTCCCAAGGTTCCCCAAACATAAGTGTCATCAGAAGATTCACACTCCTCTTTGTCACAGTCAATGATCTTTGCCTCAGCACCTGTCTTCCTCTGGAGGGGGCAGTTCCTGAGGGATGAATATGCAATACAACAACTAAGTACGTTCACTAAAGTGAGAGATAGTGCAGTTATGACTATGAATAATTGGCTTGCCATTTCCTGACAGGTGCTCACACTTTCTAATACAACTTATATCTAATAAAAGGAATATTGTCTTCCTCCTCCAAATCTTCAGCCATACGTCGAGAAGTCAGTTCCAGGGGTGACTTCAGTAGGGCCTCTTCTGCCCCGTATATTCTGCCCATTGCTGGTAGGGCAGTTTTTAGGGAGTGTTTCTTTAAGCATATCACTAGAGGATGGGCTTCATCATGGTCTGCCTCCCAATACTCATCAGCAGCTGGCTTAACTCGAGTCCAATGAATCCAAAATTTGGATTCCAACACTTTTACTGCAAGTGGAGAACACATGACCACAGTATATGGGCCCTTCCATCTAGGTTTCAATTTTTTTCTCCTTTCCAATGTTTTACCTATATTTTTCTCCCACCTGAATATTATGACTAGGGGTGGTCAGAAATGGTGGACTGAGGAACACACAGTATTGCTGGATTTCTTGTATTTGCTTATTCAGTTCCCCCACCATCTGACTCATCCATGAGGCCCCTATTTGGCCTATGTCCCCTACATGGTTTCTCAAATTAGTACTTATAACTGGGGGTCTTCCAAACATCATTTCAAAAGGAGATAATTTAAGTTCTTTACGTGGAGTACATTTCACAGACCAGAGATCTAAGGGTAAGGCATTTACCCATTTAAGGTGGGTTTCAAAACACACCTTATCTTTTCCTTAACAGTGCAATTCACACATTTGTTTAATTTCTTTCCTGAGGCTGTTAAAAGACCTCTTTCCCTATAATCGGTAGTATTGATATGCAAAGTAAGGAAGGCATACAGAGTCAGTTCAGATGTTCACCCTTTCATTCTTTGTCCTCTCTATCGTTTGGGTCAAAGCCCATAATTCCGCTGTTTCTAATTTGGATTGCTATTTTTTAAAGATTTCTATCTTGATCTCCCAGCCCGCGCTGGCATATTTTTAAGGATCAAGATATATAGAGACAACCAGAGATCCCTTCCGGTCCCCGAAGGCGACGGACGTTCGCGTCCACTGTTCATCTTCTTGGTGGGCTCCCCTTAAGTTTAGGGGGAGCACAGGGAGCTTGGAGGGCCCCCCTGCCGTAGGGTGGCTTGTTGGGACCCCCTGAATCGGCGGCGGGCACAGGGGGGTCGCCAGCTTCGCCACAGGAGCCGGGAAGCATGGGGGGTGCGCAACAGCGTGCCTTCGCTGAGCGGAGCCTGGAAGGAAACAACTAATCAGATGTTACAGCTGAAATGCGGTGAGGTGGGAAGCTTCCCTCAATCTCCTTTTAAATCTATCTAATTGATGAGCAGCAGCCTTTCTAAATTGTGGATTCAATCCTTTGAAATGTTAAGATTGGAGGGGGGGATTTTCCACTCCCCCTCGGAAAAGCGGCAATTGGAAAATCCCTCTCTCTCGGAAGAGAGAGAGAGAGAGTTAAAAGTTACTTTCTCTTCCTTTAAGCAATGGGAGGATGACTTCTTGCTACAATTGCAAAGGAGGATTGCTGAGTTGATTCTTTTAAACTACTTTATGGAAACTTTGGACGTTGCTTTCTGATCTCCTGTGAAGGCGGAGCCAAGATGGCCAACTTCCTCCTTCTTCTTGCACTTATGAATGAATTTCCCTTTCAAAAGAATTTCTGGCTTTGTACTATATCACACCCAGGAGATCTCCAGGAGCCTCTTCTCGCATGTATCTCCCTTGGATTTGGAACATTGATTTATATCACCTGGCTTGGAGCTGTATAGAGACCTACACTCTCCTCAAGACTTGCTTGTCTTGTGACTTCTCCTGGTTGTGTCTTTCCACAGATGCCATTTCTTTGTGCAGACTTATAGCTATCTCTGAACCTAATATGGTTCCTAAAAAATTACTGCCTGGTAAGCCATCTTCAGCCCCAACATCATCTACATCCAGCCTGATTACCCAAAAGACACCATTGGCTTCATTTTTACAACCTAAAGCGACTGAAGAAAGCTCAAAGGAACTATCAGTTGAGCAAATGTTTCAAACTCTCTTAAAGGGACAGGACGAATTGAAAAAACAACTGGCAGACTTAAATGATCAGCTCAGAGAAACGCAACAACAAACAACATAAAATTAACAGAGAATAGGGGTGCTCGAGGAGAGCGTGACTGGGCTGAGGGAAGAGGTTAAGGTAATCCAGAAGGGGAATGTAGAATTTGAAAACCACATGATAAAGGTGGAATTTGAGAGAATGTCTTTTTTTCTTAGATTCCAAAACTTGCCATAAACAGAGAATGAAGATCTCAAGGAGATTATGACCACAATTTTTGCAGAATATATTAAAAGAGACAAACAACAGCTATGGTGGGATATTGATTTGATCTATAGGATTAATTCAGCATACGCTAGAACACACAATGTGCCAAGGGAAGTGCATGTTAAATTTCTTAGAAAGACCACAAGAGATGAGGTCTTAGGAGCTCAAAGGGTGGGACCACTAAAATATAAAGACAAAGAAATAACCATTCTTAAACAGATTCCAAAGAAAGTAAGAGACAAGAGGAAGAAATACTCCTCTTTAGCAAAGAAATTATATAACGATGGAATCTGGTTTAAATGGTTGTTGCCAGAAGGAATGCTATTTTCTGGGAGTGCATTAGAATTAGAATTAATACAGTTGCCGAGGCGGAGGCCTTTATTAAAAAAAATAGTGCCCTCCTAGATCAAACAGGGGACAGTACACAAGGAGGGAGGGGCCGCGGCTCTGCCAGCAGACAGGGGGAGGACGCAACGCTTAGAAGACTCAGATCACAAAAATGAGTTGAAACATTTTTGCAATTGTTGTTATAATGTAACTCTCGGAAGTGATACAAAAGATGATTGAATATATTGATGATTGAATGTAAAAACCAAAAGCTGCCAATGTTTATTCAAATTGTGATGTTTTTTCTTTTCTTTTTGGTTAAAGTTGTGAGATTCGGGGGGATTTCTACTTCCTGCATGATGTAGGTGTCAAAATTTTTCTACACCTATTTACCTTTTCCCCTAAAACATTTGTAAAAAACCAATAAAAAATTTACAATAAAAAAGATGTATAGAGACAATGAATAGAGATGTTTGTCCACACATTGTTTGCATTCGGCCAGGGTTCCAGGTTGGATCTCCCAGCCAGCGCTGGCATATTTTTAAAGATCCAGATATATGGAGACTTTCATTAACACATCGTTTGCATCTGGGTGGGGCTCTTGATTCATCTGATGGTGTCCAGAATCTGAGGCCCTGTTCAAAGGCACCCCAAACCTTGGCACAATGTCTTTTAGTACACACAAAACCAAGAGATCTCTAAATCCCACTTTCTGGGAAAATTGTGGGGACATCTATTTGCCACACAGCACCTGGGAGCCCTGTAGAAGGACTTCCAAAGGAAGTTTCCATCCTGTCTTTGGGTTGCTTTGTCACAACAGAGACAGGCTGCAGCAACCTGATTAACAACAGCATGTGTGCCTCTAATTATTGATCAAACAAACCTCCTCGACAATTCTTCCGACAGGTCCTCTTAGCCTCCCACTCTGTCTAAGAGCCTTGGCGAGAAAAAAATGTGTTTCCTCTTGCCTTTTGAAGTTCCTTCTTCTCTGGGGTTTTGGCCCTAATTAATCTACACTTTGTATGCTCATTCCACAAGTTCAGAGATGCCTTTCCTGCCCCCCCTTTTTGTCTTCTGTATTTTTCCCCTAATGTCATCTGCAGAGTGACCAATGAAGATCATATTGATCATTCTCTTATTTTCTTCAAGCTCAGGATCTAATTTGGTATTTTACCTAAAGGTTTGATAAATGCATTCTAGGATTTCCCCTGGATTTTCATCCTGTTTCTGTTGAATTTAATAGACCTTCCCTAAATTCTTAACTTTTGTTTGAATTCTAACAAAACTAAAGTCCAATAGTTTTGCAGCTGAATGGACTAGGTTCCCAATCTGGTTCCTTCAGTTAACCATGTCCAGTCTGGATCTTTTCCATGATCCTTCTGCAAAGGCTTATTCATGGTTACCTTCACCAGCCTTCTTTTCTTTGGGGTCAATAAAATTTCCATCAGACTTTGTATGTCAGCCCAAGCAGACTGGTGAGTTCAGAAAAATGGATGCAAAAAGGACATGCATCTCATCTGGATTTTCTCTATAAGCAGGAATTTGATTTTTTCAATTATATAAATCAGCCATTGAGAATGGAGCATATATCCACACCTTATGTAACTCCCCCTCAGCTTCTGGCAATAAAATTCCATTAGGGGCAATTTGAGTTTTTGTCTCAACTGCTCCCTTGGACCAGGTTTGTGGTCCACTTGATCTGTCCCTTCGATAACCTTTTTGGTTTTCTTCCTCCTGGCCCCACCTAATGGGACTGTTTGTTCTTTCTAACCAATATCTGATTCAACCTTTTGTTTTCCTGGGTCTCCTATTTCTTCAGTGTCAAGCATTTCATGTCAAAGATTCACAGGTGGAGGGCACTGATGTCAGAGACTCTCTCTCTTT
Organism: Natrix helvetica; assembly: GCF_964273705.1. Taxonomy (NCBI): domain Eukaryota; kingdom Metazoa; phylum Chordata; class Lepidosauria; order Squamata; family Natricidae; genus Natrix; species Natrix helvetica. The sequence continues at coordinate 133,213,673 of NC_138551.1, forward strand.
TCCTTCTTTTTAAGAAAACAAAAAACACTTAAACTTGCCTGCATCAAGGACAACCATGCAAGTTAAAACAGCACAGGAACTAAATGTTTCATTGAGACTCTCTTTTTCTTTTTCTTTCCTCTTGAGGCTTGTACAATGGGGGTGAGGATAATTTCTCTGCCAGAAGAAATACTAAAATTTTCTTAAAGTTTTTTTCCAACATGCATTGGAAGGGCGTTCGAGGAACGCTCCCCCCTCCCATGTTCTATTTCTAACACACTTCCTGCTGACCTGCGGCCCCAGAAATTCACGTCCACCAACAGGAACTGCAGCAGATTACCCTCCCACACAAACCTAGAGCCTCATTAGGATACGTCGGTTCCATTTGGAAGGGACGCTATCCCAGGCCCAGGGCAGTGATTGGGCCCCCTCTTCCACTCCTAACCAAGTGGGTCTACAATTCTTTTGATACTTGCCTGCAGGTGTCTTCTTTCTCAGCCGGCGTAATTTTTATTAACTTGTCCTGATCCTGGTCAGATTCTTGGATCAGTGGTGTCCTCCGGATGCCCAAGAGGGGTCATCGGCCCCCTTCCAGAGAAAGATCTCCGTGGCGCCTGAAGACGGGCGATATGGCCTCGATGGGGCACCGGTCGGTCCGTTCCGTCCTCAGCAAAATATCGCTCTAAGTCCTGCTGCGCTCACCAGAATTGTTGCAGAAAATGACAGGCTTAGACTTCTCAGGATACAGGAAAAGTTTATTGGGCAGCCAGGTTTAGAAAGCAAACACGTAGCTAGCATTGTAAATTCTGAACAGCCTTCATTATCGAAGCACACATTCTTATACATATTCAAAGGCAGCGTAACACGGAAACACTTAACTCATTTCTTATTGGTTACCTTGAGGAAAAAAACGTATAAGGAAATGGGGTCTTACTTCTCCTTTTGTCTTGGGCCACAGGTACTGACTGCATGTCCATTTTATGCCATGTCTTCATTCTTATATTTTAATTCATATTTTATTCTACTTTAATACAGCCTTCTGTATTGGCTTTCATATTTAGCCTTTCTGGTTCTCCATTTTGCATTGCCTTCCTATTGTTTTTACTTTGTCATATAGTATAACAACAGTAGTAGTAACAGTTATAATAATATTAATTATTTATATCACCTTTATATTTACATTCTCTATTTTCGGTTTGGGTTCTGTTTTCTAGCCCCTTATAAATTCTATTCCAAATTTTATAGAAATCTGATTCTTCTCTTTCTTGTAGTTCTGTTGTCATTTTGTCCATCTCCGCACATTCGAGTAATTTTCTAATTATTATTTCATCTGTGGGTGTATTGATTTTTTTTCAATTTTGTGCAAACAATCCTGGCTGCAGTGAGTATGTGTATGATTATGTATTGAAGGCTGCTTTCTATTTTGAAGTTCATTAGGTGTTCGGTGAGATGGGCAGCTGAGATCGTGGAGGTGCCCTCAGTGTGGTGGATGGTGCAAAGTTATTTTTTGCCACACACACCTAGAACATTGTTTGGGAGAAGTGATGGCCCTTCCTCTGGTTGTGTGGATGTAGTTGGTGGGGTGGGAACCCTTAGACATTCCCACCTATGAGGTTGTGGTGTGAGCCCCTTCTCCAAAAGACCTCCAAGTCCTTTGAAGGTGCTGGGGAGGGTCCCTGTGTTCCTGGTTTACTGCAATCAATTGTTGAGGGATTGTGTTTCTTTTTCTTATCTGGACGAGGTTCATTAATATGTCCACCTGGGTCTAGAAGGCAGAACTGGAGTTACAGGAGAGCTGAGGGGTTAGGCAGGTGTATCCTTACAGTAAGAACAGAGTATGGTCCATATCCCAGGTCCTTTACTTGAACGTTCTCAGCTTCTGAAGGGAGAGACCAAAACCCAACTTGTTCAAGTTTCCAGTGCTTTGTGAGTCTGGAGTCTGGGTCAATCTGGCCTTTGTTGGTTCAAAAAAAAGGGGGGGAAATACTCTGAACAATGGGTGGCAGAGGTGGGGTTGACTGAGACTCCAGGAGACCCCTAAGTGCTCCCAGTGCAAAGGAAAAGAGCCTCAGCTGTTGGAGGGAGAGAATTTGGTCCAGGGAGATCTTATCCCCTCCAGGCAATGGCCTCCAAAATGCCCAGAGCTCCTCCTGGACCATCCGAGATGGGAGAGGCCGAAGGGGGAGCTGCTACTGTGGATGTCAGGATCGGCCTCTGCCTGATGGGGAGTCCCAGGAAGGAGGGAAGCCTCTGGAAAGGGCCCGAATCCTGATCCTTGGCCTCACAGGATCCCAGAAGCCTCAGGAGGAAGACAGAGCTTGCTTCATCAAGGAGGAGGAGGATGGGGTGGGGGGTTGGAGGGAGGTGGAGGATCCCTTGGAAGGCTGAAGGGGTGAGATAATAGTTTTGGGGGTTGTTGGATCTCATCAAGGGGACCCAGGCTCAGAGAGACGCCCCTTCTCCTCCAGCAGCTACTGAGCTAGATAGGAAGGATGGGGGGTCCCAAAGAGTTTAAAATATGCCAACAGAGAAGGAAGACATTGAAGCATTTTTACCATAGGGAGTAAGGGAGGGAGTTTCTGCCTGCTGTAAATGCCCCTCCCCCATCCTCAGGACAACCACCTGGCAATCAAAGGGCAGTGATGGACAGGCTGGGTGGAGGGCCAAGATGGGAAGAAGAACACAGGGGCTTCTCACCTGCTTAGGCCTCCCAGAGGCCATGTAGCCAGTCCCACAAAAGATGAGTGAAGCAGGAAGTCCTTGTCAGAAATTGCCAGCATACTTAAACAGCTTCACTGGTTGAATTGTCGCCTGAGGCTTATCATGTGAGGCTTTAAAATGGAAATCAAATAAGATCACTCAACAAGGTTCCCACCATTAAATCCAGTGGAGCTTTGTCTGACTGAAAAACTTCCTATGAACCACACATAAAACCACAGTTAAAAAAGGATCCCAGAGGTCATCTAGTCTGACCCACACTCATACATGGCTTGGCTCCCAGTCCCAGAATCTGCAAGCTGCAGCAGGAGCATCCCTTGTCTATAACAACTCTCTGACATTTTCAGCAGAGAAATTGATCAAGGAACTACTTAATGGACCCAAAAAGACAAATTTCCCAATGCGATGCTTTTCAGAAATATCAGACTACAAGTCCCATCCTCCTGAGTTACAATGGCCAATGAATGCTGTAAGAGAAGGTGGGGATGTAAACCCAAAGGTTGTCATTTAATAAAAAGGTTTGTGATTTTCTCAAAGGTTTGACCTTTGAGTGACAAGCTAGGAATGGGACTCAGCCAAGTAGGCAGGGCCATGAGGAATAAATAGAGGGGCCAATTGAGCCCAATGACAGCCAATTAAAACTACACCAGATTCAATATTGCTGCACAGCCCAGGGAAATCTATTGATTATTTACCTTTGCCACTCCACTGTTGCATGAGATGGGAAAAATATATCATTATTTCTTAGCGTTTACCTTTTTCCTTAGTCTTCCTCGTCTCTCTCTCGTTTTCTGAGTCTAACTGAACTCAGACCCACTTAGGGATAAAAACAAACCTCCGTCTTTTGTGGAAAACCAAGAATGGCCTAGCAAGGAGGGCTTAAATTGTCTCACACTGGACCCTCTTCTGGGTCCCCAGGGGGCTGGTGGGGAGGGAGAAACTAGGGGGTCACGAAGGGAGGTGTGGCCAAAGGAGACCCAATAGCTCTTTCCCAAAGACAGGGGTTCTCAGAACTGAAGGACCTCCAAGGAGGGGCAGGTTCAAATCCCAGGTCACCTTTTCCTTCATTGGATGGTGGCAGAAGTGGGATATTGAACACTAAAACATACCAGGGAATCAAGGAGTTTTCTCTCTTCTTTTATAGAAGACTATTTATTTTCATTGTCAGATAGCAGAACTTGTCCTTTTTCATAAATTGGGTATGCTTCAACTTATGACTGCAACAATTTATAATGGGAATTCCAGTCCCAATTGTGTCTGTACGTCGAGGAAGCCCAGTAAACAAAATTTGAAAGGGGTCCCCTTAATTTTGAACCAGGAAATACGTGAGCCTAGTGCCTTTTGGCCCTTTGCAGGTCAGCTGGGGAAGGTCTTCTCCCTCTGGGCCTCCAGGGCAGGGCTGCTGGGCTGCAGGTTCCTCCCCAAATGCTACAGGATTTCACTAAGACTGAGTGTGAACACAAAACAAAATCTGATAATAAAAGTAAGATAGAAAACCTAACTCTTCTGGATTTATTTTTCAGGAATGTAATTTAATGTGTTTAATTTAATGCATTGCAAGGAATTTAAAATGGGCTTGGGAGGGATAACATGTACAAAGCTATCTGCAAAGAAAATATGTTGTGCGTCTATTTTCCTTTTGTATATTATTTCACAGTCTATTGTGGAGTCATAATCAGCCTCTCACTGATTTCATCAGAGCAATGAGGTCTTCTAGTCCAACCCGCGGCAGGAAATCCTATACCATTCCAGAGAGATGACTGTCCATATCTCTTCTTGAAAACTCCATTATTGGAGCATCCACAATTTCTAAAGGCAAGCCATTCCACTGATTAATTGTTTTTATTGTAAAATTTTCTAGGTTTCTAGGTTAGTTTTCTCCTTGATTAGTTTCCATCCATTGCTTCTTGTTCTGCCTTCAGGTGCTTTGGAGAGTAGCTTGAGTCCCTCTTCTTTGTGGCATCCCTGAGATATTGGAAAACTGACATCATGTCACCCCTAGTCCTTATTTTCCTTAAGCTGGACATACCCAATTCCTGCAACTGTTCTTCATACACTATATTGCCAAAAGTATTCGCTCACCCATCCACATAATCAGAAGCAGTTGTGAGCAAATACTTTTGGCAATATAGTGCATGTTTTAGCCTCCATCCCCCTAAATATCTTTGTGGCTCTTCTTTGCACTCTTTCCAGAGTCTCAACATCCTTTTTTTTTTTTAGATCGTGGCAATTAAAACTGGATGCAGTATTCCAAGTGTGGCCTTACCAAAGCGTTATAAAGTGGTACTAAGACCAAAAGAAATTGGAAGTCACTGTTTATTTGTTTCTCTTTTTTTCTTCACTGTATTCCTCTTTCCCCTATTTTCCATTGTCTTTATTTTCATTTGTATTTTATATTAAGAAAAAAATCTTTTAAATAGACATCAACTAAGGAGGGGAGGTTGGAAAAAACAACTGGTTATTATTGCCCCAAATTAATTCTATCTTTATCCATTTCTGTTTATTTGTTAGGCCATGGGCCAGAAATCTTTAACCATACTCGACTTTCTTTATTTATTTTTTCTGCCATTCACAGGGAGTTTAATCCTGCTGCATTCCTTCCTCTGGATCTGAAAAGCTGCAAAACCCACAGAAGCCGATGCCTCCCATTAAAATTTCAGAGGCAGAATAGGTGGCTCCGGACTCCAAGAGACGAACATGGTTCTCCTCCACACAGTGAAAAACAAAGAGTGATTGGAATGAATACAAGAGATGCTATTCTTCTGTTTTTCAGATACAGTTCTGTCCCAGGTGTCCAGAAGGTTAGCATCCCTACAAGAGAAGAGGTCAATGTGTACCCCAAAATCACAACCTTTCTGCCCTAGGAGGAACATCTGGGGAACATCCTGGTTCTCAGGCCTGCAGCCATATTTCTTTTGGATCTTTGGCCTGCCACACTTTCTATTATTCTACTATGCCATTTCTATTATGGGAAAATGGGAGGGGGGATGGTATGGAGTTGAATGCTATGTAGCCAAAATGAAATTCCTTTTAGATTGCCAAGGTCATCCTTTGTCTCTACATCTCTGCAGTGACGTGCGGTGAGGTTTATGGCTGGTGAGGCTGGTGACGTCATCAGGAAGGCGGGGAATGGGACCACGTGTGCTGGAGGCTGAGGCTGCCTCAGCCTCCAGCACACGTGATCCCATTCCCCGCCTTCCTGAGCGCGCTCTGCCGGCTCGCGCTCCACAGTCCCCAACAGCAGCTGCTTTTCAGTGCTTTTCTGAGCGTCTGGCGTTTAGGACATCCAGCTATCTACCTAAATGCCAGACACACAGAAAAGCACTGAAAAGCACTTTGCCTCCAAGCCACTTCGTGGCTTCGTCATCAAGACGAAGTCTGGGAGCACCAACAACATTTCTGCCTCTGCTGGACTTCGTCTTGATGATGTCGCCGCAGCGGCTGGGTGCGGCCGGACCTCCAGAGTGGCGCCGAGGCGGTCCGGGCGGACGAAAGAGCGAGCGAGCGATGGAGGATCAGGCAGCCTGATCCTCGTTCGCTCACCTGCCACTCTGGCTACCACCGTCCGTCCCGGGAGTTGCAGCGACATCATCAAGACGAAGTCCAGCAGAGGCAGAAATATTGTTGGCGCTCCCGGACTTCGTCTTGATGATGAAGCCACGAAAGAGACTGGGGAATGACGAGAACCTTCCTGCCTCTGCTGGACTTTGTGCGCTCCTTGCGACTGCAATATACGTCCAGAAGCGGCTTTTGTGGCTAATGGGGTTTGGGCTTCCAGCCCATCAGCCCCTGCCACTTCTGGACGTCTATTGCAGTTGCGAGGAGCGCGCAAAGTACAGCGGAGGCAGGAAGGTTATTGGCACTTCCGAGAACCCTCCTGCCTCCGCCGGTTGCCCAGCTGGCACCGCCCCGCACGCACACCTCCTCCTCCTCCCTCCTCTTCCTCTTCACTCCCCAAAAGCTCTTCTCCTTACCAGAGCTTAGCGGGAACCGTGTAAAAGGGATGGGAGGAAATATATATTATAATTTATTATTATATATTATATATTATTTCATGATGAGAGGTGAGGCTCTGCCCTCCCCTGCCTTGGACTCTGATTTAATGTTGGATGCTATTTGGAACCCTGAGATTAACCCGAATCTCCCTTAAAATACTTCACCAGCTACCCCAAAATTTGGGGTGCTGTTCGGGTTCTGAGTCCCAGCACTGATCCGAACTTGGGCAGTGCAAAAACTCAGTGAAGATGGAGGAGGAGGAGGAGAAAGCCATGGGGAAAGCAGCAGATGAAGGATCGCCTATCTATGTTGAGACCATCTACGTGCCTTCCAAAGCCGTGGTAGAGGCTACAGAGGCCGCAGAGAGGGAATGCCAGCTGGGAGCCAGGCACAAAGAGCCGACCCCTAGGCCTCCCTCGCAATCGGAACTAGCTCTGCAAGGTGAAGCCTCAGGATTTATTGCCTCTAGGGATCTGTTGGAGCCACAGTGGGGTGCGAGGGCAGCTTCGACACACAACTGGAGGAGACCAAAGCAAATGTTAAATGGCCACCGCGATCATTCGGGATCCCAGCCACCCTCACGCAGGCAGCCTCTGACCGGCCTCCCAGACCAATTTGGACAGCTGAATGTGAGTGAAATCAACCCTTGGCTTATCTCTGAACCACCCAAGGGGACCATGGCCCAGCCCATGTTCACCTTCCCTGGTAGTGACTCTGCAACGCACTGGAGTGGAGATTTATGCTCCTTCCATATAGCGACAAGCGGGTCAGGCCAACACTTTGCTGCTGGAGTAAGACCAACTGCACCGCCCCTCCTCCCTGGGGAGCAGATAGGCCCTCAACCAGGATGGGGAAGTCAATCCAGCCAGCAGAAAGGGTGATGGGGGATTTCTCCCCCTAGCCAGCCACTGATGTTTGGGCTGCAGCCTGCAAATCAAGCACCACCGGGGTGGGCTTTCTTCCCGGGCCATGGATGGGGGCAATACCAATGGAAGCCTGCCCCTCCTCAGCAGATGGCACCATTTCAGATAACTGGCCTGGTGCAACCACAGGGACTGAACCCTCAATCAGCTGCAATTCCCCAACTGGGAGCACCAGAAGACCTGAGAACAGCAGCTGAAGATCTGGGAACAGCAGCTGAGCTGCCCTTTTCCTCACCCCCACCCACGCCGGCACAAAACCAGCATCAGGCATGGGGGCTCTGCCCCCCTTCACAAAGCAGCAGGGGGGAAAAGCTTGGGAAGCTCGAAGGGGAAAGGGCTCCCCCTTCCAAAGATGATTCCCTGCCAATAGCAAGACAGGGGAAAGTGCTGAAGGGACAGCTCCTCCAGGAACCTCAGCCAGCAAAGAGGCAAATGAAGCTGCCTGGGAAAAGACAAGCCGCTAAATTTGCCAGATAAGCCTCAGCCACACAACCTCTTCCCTAGGGATTAATGGAGGCCCAGCTGAAAGGCCCTTGTCAAGCCCAGATGAGGGAAGCGGTGAGGATGACGACCCAATGGTAAGCGCACCCATCCGCCCCTTTGCCATCAAAGCCAAGGTCATAGTGCCCGAGACGGGGGCAGAAGGGGAAGTTGAGGCAATCGTGGACAACGGCTGCACCCGATGCTTAATCAGCATGTCTATTGTGGAGTAGCTAGGCATACGCACAAGACCCCTAGCCCATCCCATTCAGTTTGAGCAGGTGGATGGGACACTAATTGGAGGGGCCCCGGTCAGACTAATTACCGACTTGGTAAAGTTGCAGATAGGGCGCCACTATGAACTCCTCAGATTCATCATAGCTCCAAAGATGTATGAATCAATTATCTTGGGGCTTGCATGGCTGGACAAATGGACACCTACCATAATGTGGGAGGACGGCATTCAGAAATTGATCATAAGCTTTGGGCTGCTGCCACCCATGAAGCCAGAGAGCCACCTGGGGACTATCAAGCCCAATAAAGCAGACCGCCCAGTGCCTGCAGCCCCTGCAGCAGACACAAAATCCCCAGGCATCCAGCAAGTGCCGAAAGAGTACTGGGACTCGCAGGGGTTTTCAGTGAGGAAGATTGCATCTATCTCCCTTCTCATTGGGCCACCTATTGCGCAATAGAGTTCATACCTGGGGCTACCCTACCAAAGCCGAAAATGTACTCCATGACTCCCAAAGAGATGGTAGAATTAAGGAAGTACATTGACATCAATTTGAAGTGGGGCTTTATTGAACCAGCTAAGTCAGAAATAGCGGCCCCAGTGCTCTTCAAAGAGAAGAAAGATGGCGGGGTTCGTCTCTGCATTGATCTGCGGGGGATAAAAGCCATATGCATAAAAAACACCTACCCCATCCCCCTCATGAAGGATATGTTGAACCACTTGGCTAAAGGCAAGGTGTTCACCAAACTAGACTTGAGAGAGGTGTATTACCACATACGTATCAGGGAGGGAGATGAATGGAAGACCACATTTAACTGCCCCCTTGGCAGTTTCCAATTCAAAGTTATGTCATTTGGGCTACAAGGGGCCCCTGCAGTCTTCATGTAGTACATAAATGAGGTGTTACATGAGCACCTATACCAAGGAGTGCTCATTTATCTTGATGACATCTTAGTTTTTTCTGGGACCCTAGAAAAGCATACAAAGCTAAAAAAACACTCCTAGCCACCAAGCTATACGCAAAGTTGTTGAAGTGTGAGTTGTCAATCTTCTACAGGCAATTTATCCCAGCTTTTGCAGAAACTGCCCTGCCATTGACTGAACTGTTAAAGACTGGGCCTTCCCCGACAAAGCCAAAGGCAAACCAATCCCTTGGATGGACAATGGACTGTCGAAAAGCATTTGAGAAATTAAAATGGCTCTTTGTCCAAGGGCCCATACTGCAACACCCCAACCCAGAACAGCAATTCATAATCCAGACAGATGCCAGTGATGTGGCTGTAGTGGCAGTGCTGTTGGAAAAGAATAAAGAAGGACACATCTTGCCATGTGCTTATGTCTCAAAAAACCTCACCACTACTAAAGGGAGGTGGGCCATTTGGGAGAAAGAAGCGTATGCGGTCAGGTGGGCCCTGCTTACCTGGAGACATTTCCTGGCAGGGGGGAATGTGCCATTCGAGGTCTGGACCGACCATAAAAACCTTGAAGCCCTCAAAAGCCCTAGAAGACTGTCCCCAAAGCAAGTTTGCTGGCACAATACTTACAAAGGTTTATATTAGAACTGAAGCACATCTCTGCTGGGAAGAACTTGCTGGCAGATGCCTTATCAAGAAAACCACAGTACGACACTAAGAAGGAAAAAGTGGCTCACCCCATCCTTTCTCCTTCCCCCCAAAAGGTGGCCCAAGACACCACCCGAAGCCAGGATAAGTTGACGACAGTGATGAAATCAGCGCTTTCTGTGTGTGGGATAAATTTTCTTGTCTACCAAATATATAAGATTAAGAATGCCTAGTAAGAAATTCAGCCCAAAGTTTCTAGGTCCATCCCGCATAGTGAAGACAATTAACCCAGTTACGGTTCAACTCAATCTACCCAGAATTCTAGGGAACATTTACCAGTCTTTCATTGCAGCTTAATGAAGCCAGTAATTGGGTCCAACATAAGACCATCCATCCACCCAGCCTCCCCCTCCTCCTGTAGTGATAGAGGGAGAAACACACTATGAGGGGAAGTTTATTTTAGATTCCAGGTTGTATAGAGGTCATTTACAATACTTAGTGCATTGGAAGGGGTACCCTTCGTCCGAAGCTACTTGGGTAAAAAATTGGAATCTAAAAGCTGATAAGGTAGTAAAACAATTCCATGATAAGTTTCCCAATAAGCCAAAGGGCTCCACTGGGGGGGAGGGGAGAGGGGGTTAGTTCTGTTATGTTAACCCCTACTTTATTCTCTTTTCAGGAATTGATTTCCTTTTAAGGAGAGGCTGCCTGTCAGGCCTGCAGCCATATTCCTTTTGAATCTTTGGCCTGCCACACTTTTTATTATTATACTATGCTGTTTCTATGGTGGGGAATTGGAGGACCACACCCACAAGCCATTACATGGTCCAATCTTCCACTGCCATGATGGCAGTTCCACTCATCCAGTTCCAGTCAGGTGCAGAGGTGCAGAGACAAAGGATGACCTTGGCAATCTAAAAGGAATTTTATTTTGACTACGTAGCATTTAACTCCGTACTATCCACTAGGACTCCAAGATCCTTCTCACAATCAGTATGGAAAGACAATAAAGAAAGTGTCAGGAGAAAAAATAAAAATAAAAACTACCATCCACTCTACGACTTTCTCCCTATTTACCCAACCATACAATCCGCAGCCTATCACATTCATGCCTCTTAGTCAGCTCTCATCCAAAAGCTGATATTTTGCTAGAAAAGAAAGGAAAGGAAATTTCACTTCAGGTAGAAGCAGTTTTAAAATCAGTTCCAATCTAGGATTGATATATAGAGATCTAACAGAAAAGAAAATTCTTTTCTACTTTAATTTTTGAATTTGAATTTATTAGATTTGTTAGCCGCTCCCTCTCCACAAAGGGACTTGGGGCGGCGTACAATAAATAAAAACACATATTATACAGTTAGAACATTTCACGGAGGAGGTGTCAAAATCGCATAGTACAATACATAGGAATAGTCATAATATAATTAAAATTAAAATACCCCAATATAAAATTACAAATTTAAAAGATTGCCAGGAGGATAAAGATGGAACTATAATTGAGCCAGGCCGGCTAGTTGAAAAAGGTGGGTCTTGAGTTTTGAACGGAAGGAGCGGAGGTCGGTAGTAATCCTAATGTCGGGGGGGAGGTCATTCCAGAGGGCTGGGCCCATCACAGAGAAGGCCCTGCTCCTGGGCGCCGCCCTCTGGCACTGCTTAGTGGACGGCACCCGGAGAAGTCCTTCTCTGTGAGAACGAATTGGTCGTAGGGATGTATGGGGCAGGATGCGATCCCGCAAGTAGCTAGGTCCTGTGCCATGGAGCGCTTTGAAGATGGTAATCAACACCTTGAAACGGACCCGATAGACCACAGGGAGCCAGTGCAGCTCGCGCAGGAGAGGTGTTATATGGGAGTATCTAGTACTCCCCATAATCACCCGCGCGGCCGCATTCTGGACCAACTGTAATCTTCGGGTGCATCTCAAGGGGAGCCCCATGTAGAGAGCATTGCAGTAGTCTAGGCGGGACGTCACCAGCGCGTGAGTGACTTTAAGGTAGAATGAATAACATTGACAGCTTCCTTGGCATTAGAAGACAGGCAGCAACAGAGTTAAGTGACCTCAACCTAGAGTGGCACCAAAGTCCATAGCTCTGGGTGACCTTCCCCAGCAGACTCTGGAGACAAGAGACCTTGTTGAGGGACAACATAATTTAATTTCCAGGTGTTGAGCTATCTTTCTCCAGCATCACTTTCTGGATATGTCCTGACAGGAAGGATCAACAGCACTACAGAACAGGGTCCCCAGGAGTGTCCTTGTGGTTTTTTTCCCTCACAGGATTTTCTCCTGAAGCCCCTCCTCACATGGAGCCCTGGAAGAACTTCAGAAGCCCCAGATGACAATTTGGCTTTCCCTGTGATTAACATCATCCTATTCTTTGACACCTCCTCTGCTACTCCTCCCGTGATTGCCTTGGAGGTAAACATCAGATTGAAGCAACATGGAAGAGATCTTTCATCAGAAAAGCTTCAGGTCACACTCTTTGTGATACAAGATTTGGGGCAGGCGCAGTGTGTGCTCTTGAATGTACATTTCTCTCCTTTTCTTCTCTCTTCTTCCAGATGAAGCTCAGTTTGTCTCTCTTTGAATCAGAAAATCCACTGGAAGGATATTGCATCTTGTGAGAGTACTTTGAATTCTATTTTTTTCTTTAGGAACAGGAAGGGGATTAATAAAGCCCCATGAATGATGGACCTCCTGTTTCTGCTTCTGATGCTGCTTTTGTCCCAGCCGGTCTCTGGGAAACTGAGAATGAAATGCCCGCTGAGTTTGGAGCACCAGTATAGAAAAACTCCAAGGAGCTATTATAGGTCAGGAGATCATCTCATTGGTATAGTCGTAACTGCAACAAAAATATTGCGTACAGAATTTTCTTTCAACACAGCTCCTTATAGTCAGCTTGACTTGTAAGTCCTTCACTGTGATAGTGTGGCATTTCCTCTTTTTGGAGTTCTAACACTTTCCCTGTTTTCCTCTTATTTCACTAACTCTTATATTGCAGGATCTAGATAATTTTCTGAATCAGTAGGATTTCCATGGCTTCTCTCTTTGACCTATTTTGTGGAAATAACTGAAATCCAAGGATAGGGCAGGATAAAACCTTTTAAAACTCCGGATTATTTTCCTTTCTTCATCCAAAACTTGAGTTCACCACTTGAATGCAAACTTTTGTTTAAGGTAGTGATTGAAAAATGTGTAATTGTCTGTGCCCAGCTCAGTTCTATATTTTTATAACAGCTCATTGATGTTCATTTCCTGATCATTTCAGAAATAAATGACCATTTTTAGAATTTCTATGTTTTTGTCACTTGCTTAAAACCCTCTTTCTTTTATGATGCGCCTTCTCAACAGTCATTAAATCACAGTGATGGGTGACAATTGCTTGCCTCTGGTTTTGGGTCAGTATTGGGTTATCCCTCAGTTGGCATGTGGATGAAGAGGATGAAATTAGAAACAAAAGTGTTTTCTTCATTCTGTTCATGATGATAATAACAACGTGAACATTCTTTTACAGGAGACTGTCTAACGGTCTTTTGCAAATGCTGGGCTATATTTTTGCCATTCAACTGGTCAACAAGAATCCACAGCTCTTGCACAATCACACCTTGGGCTATAACATCAAGGACAACTATTTGTACACACTTGGCACAACAGATGCCTTGCTGGACATGCTCTCTATTGGAGAAGGCAATGTCCCCAATTATGGATGTGGAAAGATGGACAACTTTTTGGCTTTTATTGATGGGGCTGACAGGGACATCTCCATCCATATGTCAACATTAGGAGGCATCTACAAAGTCCCCCAGGTTTGTGAGTGTGTTTCTTTGTTTGGTAGACTGAGAGGGGTGGTGATGGGTGAGCCATAGATCCAACCATATCTTCTCCATGGAATTCAAGAGCTGCTTTTCACCATGGCCATTATAGGAGTCATGGGTGGAGATGGGGATCCACGTGAAGAGGGGGAAGGATCAAAACATACATGTGCTATCATGACCTCATATCCATTGCTTTGGGGGCTTCTGCTGCTCACGTGAATTGGTAGGACAAGAGTGAATAGATGAACCATTGTTATGACGTACCAGGACTAATGAAGGATCATGAAGTAAACGTGCTAAAGAGCTAAATCCCCTTTTATGGTGGTGGTATAATATTATATTTTGGATTGGATAGTTTGTTGATTCCTACTGTTGTAATAATTCTCTGCTTATTAATAGATCAAAGTCAAAATTTAAAGTCTTTGGAAAATGACATCATTGCCATTGATATCTATTTGATGGTGGGTCAATAGAGCAAATCAACATCTTTCCTTATTAGGGGTAGTTTTCTCTGTAACTGGATGTTAGCTCCCTCTTCATCAATGAAGCTCATTTTGAGCAATGTCCTAAGTGAATTTGCTGCTTTTTAAGAAAAACATAGCTATCCAAGCTTCCTTAGCCCTTAATATTAAAGTTTAATTGCCAATGTTACCCCAAAGCTCTTATGTGAAACTGAAGTTTGGTAGTTAAAATACGTCACTATTAGAACAAGCCCAATCATAGTTTCCAAGAAGTATCTTGGAAATGGATAAAAGGACTTTAGCTTTTGTCCTAAAAGCTGATTTCAGAATTTATACAATTGTTTTTCTCTAAAATCTGGTCTATGGAAACTGAAATTTGGTCTGTTAGAAGAAACAAAATTTCAGCTAAGGCCTTTTCGATTATCGATCTGACAAATGACATTAGGAGTTATGATCTATTGTATACTCAGGGAAGAAGCTCAAGATATGGCTGCCCAAAGAATCCGGGATATACAAGCAGAGAAAGATACCGCCATTCTGACTAAGATTGACACATTGGAATGGATGAGATGCTATAAACATGCCTTCCAAATTTCAAAGAAATTCAGTGGAAATAGGCATAGACATCTTTGGATGATATTTCATTCACCAAGTTTTGAGCAGCTGGAAATAATGGTGGAATATGAAAGATTTAACTGAATTCCTTATAATTAACTTTTATTTATGGAGCCCCAGAGATAGAACACATCTATTATGTCAATATCATTTTTGTAAGAAAGCGAGAGATCAGTCTCTTGAACCACTCATTAGCCAAATGCTCTACTGAGATCTTTATATGCAAAAAACCCACAACATACTTTCTGTGTGGTCAGAATTCAAAACTAGGATATAATTTGCTCCCTTACTTGAACAAAACAGTTCAGTTGAAATCTGCATACGTGGCTCTTGTAAGGTGATATATTTGCATTCTTCAGTCTTATTTTTTTTCTTAATTGTTCTTGCATTATGCCTTTATACATAGACTTATTTATATTCTGTGTTCTACATCTTCTGGCTAATCTAGAATAAATTATTATAATATATTTATGAAAATAAAGATAATCTAGAATAAATTATTATAATATGTTTATGAAAATAAAGATGTATTTATTAAATGCTCATATTTTGGACTTCATCTGACCTCCAATATAACACAGCATTCTTCATTGCTTCCTCAGACCGCTTGTAGAGGTTCTTCAGATGCTCTGAGTGATAAGAGTCAGTTCCCTTTTTTCCACCGGATGCTCCCCAAAGCAGGATTCCAGTACCCAGGAATTATCCGACTGCTGCTCCATTTCAGATGGACTTTCATTGGCCTCTTTGCTTCAGACACAGAAAATGGAGAGAATTTCATGAGGACATTCACTCCTATGCTTGTGAGGAAAGGAATTTGTGTTGTTATATCACAACAATTCTCAACGACTGGTCATATAGCACCCCTCAGGGAGGCCCTCTCTAAGTGGAGACAAGTCAACATCTTTGTTCACTTCATAGAAAATGTTCCCCTTGTGGACAGAATTCGTCCTTTCCATTTAATACTTACGCATTTGCCAGGACCCATTGAAGGGAAAGTCTGGATCATGGCAATTTTGGCAATATTTGTAATGAAAAAGACTGAAGTTTTCAAATATGTCCATAGTGTTTGGAGTTTTCCTCCTCAGGTGAAAAAAAGGCCTAAAGATGATGCCTTTGAACCCATATTCCTTGTGGAATTCAGGTTTCAAGATAAGTATTTTCTCTGCTCTTTTTCCAAGCACATCAGTTCTGTCAAAGGCCGGAGAGTTTGTCTCCAGAAAGCGCCGCTGGTGACACACGGGATATATAACGGCTTTCGGATGAAGAATGATGAGACCATTTACACCGTCGTTAAGGCTCTGGCCAACATCCTGAATGCCGCATATTCCTCCCGATCCAGAAGGAAAAAGGAGGGTGAAGAGAGGTTGGGGGCTCCAAGGCTGCAGCCATGGCAGGTATGGGGTCCCGACACGGATCCATCAATCAAATTTCTTTGGAGAAGGAATCCAGGGGAAAAGGAGGGGAACCCTCTCAACCTTGTTGTGCTACAAAATGTGAACAGGTTTGGCCAATCTCAATTGCTCGGGACACAACGATCCAAAGAAACTGCACCATGATGGGGAAAATTGAAAACTATGCATATATTTTATTATAAATTGGTGTAGGTAGAGGTTTGGAATTAGCATCATACATCTTTACATTTATAATTTTGAAGGAGACTGTGAGACCATATAGCCTAACTCCTCCTCTCTGCAGGAATCCCAGTGAAAGCTATTCTAATTGATGCCTGCTTGGTGTTCCCATTAACACTGTAAGGATTTGCAGGCTGAGCCCAAGAGCAGGGGGCTTAAGCGCATCAGTTCAGAATTGTTACATCCCCACAAAGAATCCAAGTCCAGCTCCTCATGGATTACATTGACTCTTATCTAGCACCAACTTGGCTTGATTGTTAGTAGGTCAAGCTAAGGGTGCAGTTTGTGTAGAGGTAGCATGATGTGATCAACCTTTAGTGCTTTGAACTCAACTCCCTTTACTGGTTACTTGCACCAGACAAAGACAAACAATGAAGGGGAGACTGAATTTCTCTGCTTTCCTGAATTTCCTCTCTTGCAACCAAGTTCATTTTTCCATGTCCGACACTCTGGAATACCAGTAAATGGATCTTCTGTGTAATATCTGTCAGTTATGGGCAGAGAGTTGTATCTTCCCTTCGCCAATGAGGAACTTTTCCTAGTATGTCTACTCTGTGGAAAAGAAGGATTTGGCGGGGGGGGGGGGCTGTTAGCCATCTTCCGTACTTGAGGGTGTCATAAAGAAGAGGCTTCTTTATTCTGTCCAGCAACAGAGGCAGGCCAAGAAGTAATAGGTGGAAGCTTGTTAAAGAGAGGCCCAATCAAGAAGTAAGGATAAATTGTCTGACAGTGAGAACAATTAAGAGTAGCTTGCCTCCTGGTGTGGTGGGTGCGGCATCAACAAAGGTTTTCAAAAAGAGACAGGACAACCTTTTGACTGGCTCCTTCCTTGAGCACAGGGTTGGACTAGAAGACCTGTGAGGTCCCTTCCAGCCCTAGGAGTCCATGAATGTAGTAGATGGTCCCAGAGTCCCTCTGATTTTCAGCTCCCATTGTCCAATGTGCCTCTTCTGATTTTTAATTCAAGTCTAAGAGCAGCAACTTGGTCCACACTTCCTTGCCCTTCCTGAGCCAGATCTTCTGTCTCTTCTCCAAGGGTAAGGCGACGTTGGGGTACTTGAGTTGGGGGTTCCCCAGACCAGAACATTCTCTCTGCTGATTCAGATTTGGTTTGCAATCAATGACTGAGTCCACTTTCAGAAACCTTCTCATCAAGTTTGGTATCCCTCATCCTTCTTCCCTGGCATCTCATTCGCCTTCTCCTAAGTGAAGGACTTTGCATTTGCCTCTCCCTTTTAAATTCCATTTGGGGGGTTTTCAGCCCATTTTGGTAAACCATCAAGATGTGTTTGAATTGTATATCTGGGTCTGAGATGTACATTAAGAAATAATGAGAGGAAAAAGTGCAAACGAAATCTTAAAGAAACATCTATAGCAGTGGTTCTCAACCTTCCCAATGCTGCGACCCTTTAATACAGTTCCTGATGTTGTGGTGACCCTCAACCATAAAATTGGTGTCTCGGTTCCTAAGACCATCGAAAATATGTGTTTTCTGATGGTCTTAAGCAACCCCTGTGAAAGGGTCGTTTGACCCACAAAGGGGTCCCGATCCACAGGTTGAGAACCACTGCTCTATATTGTAATTGTTATCAGCTTAAGTCCTAGTTGCTAAAAACTACATTTTTCCATTGGATTTTACATATCCACCTCTATTTATTGGGAAATAACCGATATTGTGCAGGAAGTTGGATATTTTTAAAATGATACCAAAACAGGTTTGTTTACAGTTGGTATAAATGTTGCATCACAACATCACATTTTATTAATTAACTGCATTAATGACAATAAACTTTTCTTATATTATAAATTTTTATAATGTTTACAAAATAATATAATTTTTATTTGTATAAAAATACATTAAATAAATATGTATTCATAAATCACAGGATCTTTCTAATTTCCTGAATGGTTTCGATTTCCATGGCTTGCTTTTTTGTCTTATTTATATTAATGTATATAAAATATCAAATACAATTATAAATAAAAAATAGAAATAGATTAGAAAGGACTAATTATTATTCATAGTTCCCCAGGTTTATGAGGGACATTGAAATTAATTGTCTTAATTTATCAGTTTAATCATCAGGAAGCAGTTTGTTAACACTTAGCTGAACTCAACGGCTGATATCACCAGCATTCCCACTCTCTAGTAAGGAAGTGTGATGATATCTGGAAACATGATATGGCACCAAGCTAGCAAGCAGGTCTTAAGTTCAAGTCCTGATTCACCTGAAAGCCAGCCATGTGACCTTAGATGGGTCTTTTCTCAGCCCAACCCACCTTATAAGGTGGTTGTTGTGAAGGGAAATGGGAGGAGGAAGATGTGTTGGACACATTCACTGCCTTGAGCTATTTATAAAAATAATAAAGGCAGGATAGCAAATAAAAATAAATAAATAAATGGTGGACAGGGGGGAAGATGTTGCATAGGGAAGGATCAGATAAGGTGTGGGAGCCCACAGCGTCATCACTGGGGGATAAGGACCCTCACAATGGACCCTCCCTCACTTTTCAGGCTTTCAGAAGAGCTGGTGGGAGATTTGCACTTTCAGACTTGAAAGATTCTCTTGATACTGTACCCTTCCAATAAAGTAGAGTTAGCTCATCTCGACATGTTCCCCATCTGGCCTCCCAGGAAGAAGATTTAGAAGATTGATAAACATTCTGCTTCACAAGTCTAGGCTTTCTGGTAATTGCCCTGTTTTGTTTCGTTTTTTGAAGAATTTTATGCATACTCTCTTTTTGTTGTTGTTCAAATTAAATGTAATCTCTTCTAAAATGTTCCCTTTAATAGATAGATTTGGTCATATTTTGTCAATACATTTTTTAAACATATGATTAACCAAGTTTGCCGAACCTTTTCCACTTTTGACATTTGTGGCATCCCTTGTTCTCCCAAGTGATGGGATTTGCAAGTTCGATAATGGCAGAAGAAAGATTCAAAGGTGAAAAGAACATATTGGATAAGAAATCAAAGTTTCTGTTTTAAAACTCATGAATGTTTTCATTCTAGTTCCTTCCCTTTCTGGAGAAGATTGATTTTTTCAATATCTCCCAGTTTAAACTCTATATGGACAAAAACGGAGACATAGCAGCAGATCTGAATATCACTGGCTGGGTGCTTCTTCCCAAGGAGGATCTCATCGAAGATCAACTGGGGAGTTTTGAAAGAGAGAGACTTGTGATCAACCAAGATCGCCTTTCAGGGCTAAAGTTGCTCAACAAGGTGGGGAAAATATTGGCTTTTTTTCAATGTTCTCCAAAGCCCCAGGAACCATTTCAAGCGGACTAAGCCCAGCCCCCAAGGTGGACGACCTTCCCTGAGAATCGAATGTGGGCAGTAGAACCCTTCCAGTCTCTGAGAGGGCTTGGGAGGCTTCAGTACTATTGACCGAGGTCTCCTTCGTCCTCAGCTGATTCAGCATGTCCAACATTTTGTTTTGTTTTGCTCTGTTTTACTTTTCTTTTCTTTATTTGTATTTATTCCTTGAGGATTAAATGTGGGAGGTGCTGTAAAACACATAGATTCTTCTGAGACTGCTTGGGTGGCTTCAATACTATTGAGCAATGTGGTTTTTCTACATAATTTGGAACACTTTTTAAAGCTGATTTAAATATGTCCAACTTTGGATGATCACCTCCTAGAAGCTAGGTAGTTTTAATCTCATTTCTCTACCCTGACACTCATATAAAATTGAAGAAAATATACAAACAAAGAAAGAAGAGTGCCTTTAAGATGGCAATCCTAATTTAAAGGAATTTTTCCTTTGTATCTTAACTGGGAAATCATTTTGGGCTACTATCAATGGGAAGAAACTTAGGAATATTTTATGTAGCCCAGAAAAATCTTTCCAGATCTCCTGGTCAGAGGTTTCTTTCTTCATCACAGTTTATACTAGTTTACTAAATCTAATAGAATAAAAAATTCTTTTACAATTAATTTTCTTCTAAAATTTAACATGTATAGTTTATAATCTTTGAAAGTCATGGATATATAAAAATGGAGGAATGAATATCAAATCAGCCATTAGGAACAACCAACCAGTTGTTACTTAACACTTAAAGTTTTTCTCAATTCCATTCCTCCAGATTTTATTAAGTAGAAAAATACTTTAATGTAACATGCCAGGAGCAAAAGAGAAGAATTAAATGAAGAATCTCCCACAATCATTTGGAATGGGTCAGAGATTTCCCATTTATCTAAGTAAATTCCACAGGCTACTTGGCTAGTGTCCATGTCTACCTCTATTTTCCATGAATAATGAGCCCTAAAACTTTTTTTTTTTGGCATTCTTATTTTTTCCATTTAGTCCCTGCCTGAGTCCAGGTGTGTGGAAAATTGTCATCCTGGATTTGTCAAGAGGGCTCGAGAAGGAGAGCCAGTTTGCTGCTACGACTGCATTCCTTGTCCAGAGGGGACCTTCTCCACTCAGGAAGGTGGGTCACACTGGAGGAAAGGCAAACTTTGTTAAAGTGGATTTATCCAGAGCATTTTGAGGAAAGTGCAAATTAAAAAATGCATTGAAACTCAACTCTTTTTTGTTTATTCAAAATGCTCTAGAAATCCTCCAAGTTCATATACCTTAGCTATAAAACTACTAGAAAATTATATTATTGGTTTTTTTTCCCTGCGGAATGGTTAGGCAACACATCTTGGGAATGTTCCTGGAATCAGGTGTTGTCCAAAGAAGTTATTTCTTTAAATGTAAAAAAACCAGAATATTAAAGAAATATTGCTTTTTTTGTTCTCTCAGATACAGAAAAATGCACTAAATGTCCAGATGATAAGTATCCAAATGAGGCCAGAGTCCAATGTATCCCCAAAGTTGTAACCTTCCTGTCTTATGAAGAACATCTGGGCATCATCCTGGTCTCTTTTGCCCTGCTCTTGTTCCTAACTACAGTCCTTGTTTTAATTATCTTAATTAAATATGGAGAAACTCCCATTGTCAAAGCCAACAACCGGGACCTCTCCTTCATCCTCCTGGTCTCCCTCCTGCTTTGCTTCTTGTCTCCTTCTCTCTTCATTGGTCAACCAAGGAAAGCCACCTGCCTTCTCCGACAAACGGTTTTCAGCATCATCTTCTCAGTTGCCGTTTCTTCTCTCTTGGCCAAAACCATCACGGTGGTGCTGGCTTTCCTGGCCACAAAACCAGGAAACCGAGTGAAGAGATGGTTAGGGAAGAGCTTGGCCAACTCCATCATCCTTTCTTCTTCTGCTGTCCAAATTACCATCTGCTCCATCAGGCTGGGAGTTTCTCCCCCCTTCCCTGACTCTGACCTCCACTCCCAGCCTGGAGAGATCATCCTGCAATGCAACGAAGGGGCTGTTGTCATGTTCTACGTCACCCTCAGCTACATGGGCTTCCTGGCTGCCATCTGCTTCACGGTGGCTTTCCTGGCCAGGAATCTGCCTGGGGCCTTTAACGAAGCCAAGCTGATCACCTTCAGCATGCTGGTCTTCTGCAGTGTCTGGGTGACTTTTGTCCCCACCTACCTGAGCACCAAAGGGAAATATATGGTGGCTGTGCAGGTCTTCTCCATCCTGGCCTCCAGTGCTGGTCTGCTGAGCTGCATCTTCATCCCCAAGGGCTACATTATCCTTCTGAGGCCAGACCTGAACACAAAGGAGCATCTTACAGCCAGAAAAATGTAAAAACATAAGACATAACACCATAATATTGAAAGAAATGTAAAATTTCCTATTATTTGAAAGAACACATTAATTATTTCCACTTAAATAGTATGCAGGAGTCAAAGAAAATCATATCAACATCTTTGGAAATGGGAAATGGTTGAATGAGTGTAATTCTTGTAACTCCCTTCCCTTCCAGCTCAATAAATCTTGAAAGTCATTCAGAGGTTTCTTTCTTCTCCACTGACTTTGCTTGTCAGAAGGTCACAAAAGGCGATCACATGACCCAGGGACTCTGCAACCAGCATAAGTACATGCCAGTTACCAAGCATCAAGACTTCGGATCATGTGACCATGGGGATGCTGCAATGGTCATAAGAGAGAAAAATGGTCATAAATCGCTTTTCTCAGTGCCATTATAACTTCCAGTGGTCAATAGAGAAACGGTTGTAAGTTAAAGACTCCTTTTACCATTGCTAGGAGTTGGTCCTAGATGATTTGGGCCTAGGGCTGCTTTGGGGGCCATAAACTCCTGAGCTGCCTCTGACCTCCCACCTGGGGATGGCTGCCTGGAGCCCTCCAGCACCATAAGCCCAGGGGACTCCACCACCCTCCCAGCTCCAGAGCCACAGAGGTCAGGCAGGGAGTCTGGTGCAAGAACAGCAGCCCTCACTGTCCCCTCCTGGTGCCCAACTGAAGAAACAGTCTCTCTCCTCTGGCCATCTGTGGGGCAAGGGCCCTGCATGCCCCTCAAGCATTCCCCCTCCCCTCCCCTCTCCCCTCCCCTGGAGTCTCAGCTGGTGCCAAACGCAGAAACCATCCATGCAGAGCTCCGTGAGAAGAATCGCTCCCTCCAGTCCCAGCCAAGTGTCAGTGATGCAGCCAGAGGAGCTGTTTCCTCCACCATGAAGTCCTGGAGGAAGGGAGATTTATTGCAGACTGGCCTGGCATTCATCAATGGTCCAGGGACTTCAGAACCTGCCACCCAGGACTTGAGTTTGAGTCCGAGAGTCTTGACGGTGCCACAGGAACAAGATCTCTGCGACTCAGTCTCTGTAAGAGGCCCGTTTCTCAACTGTCTCCGTATTTTCCTCTCTCCCCATCACTATTGGGATCTTCTGACCTGCTCAGACTCCTTTGGAGCCCTCCCCCCCTTCCCAGTTCATGGCCATGCATGTCCCGGTCTATGGCTCTCAATTCCATCACTCAGTCGGGGGGGGAGGGGAGGGGAGGAAGCCCTGCAGTTTTTCCACGTTATCCTCAGCACCAGAAGGAGCTTCCACACACCCCCATCTCTCCCACCCCAGAACAGGTCTCTCCCAGTGGCCAGCACGCACGCACGCACGCACACACACATACACACTGTCTCTGTCTCTGACCCAGTGAGAGTTGTGTATTCTGGGGGATGGTTCAGAGCTCTGGGGCCATGAGATGTGCCTGAATTGAACCTGGTGTTCAGCTTGATCCCCGCAGGAAGAAATGGGCCCTCCTTGAGGTTGGAGTCTGCAGGTATCCAGAAAATCTTTTCCTGAATTAAAAGGAAATTTAAAAAGTAATACATTGTTTAGCACATCCTGCCGATTCCAGGATTGGCATTCAGGCAATAGAGCTGGGATAATGGGAGAGAGACAGAAATGAACCTTTGTGGATGGAGGGAGTCAGAGATTTCCCTCAATGTCTGGGCAAAGCTTGATAGAGACTTGCAGAGGATCCACTGGGGACTTTGAGGCTCTTTCTCCTGCTTGGAGCCTCACAGATGTTTTTGGATGCTGGTTTCCAGAATTCCCAGTTAGGCCAGGCCTCAGGATACTGGGGATGCTCACCACAGCCGAAAGGCTGGGTGTTTATAAAGCCAAATGGCTTCAGCTCTCTCTCCTGCCAAGCGTTGGGAGAAATGATGGACACTGCTTGTTTTAAAGAGTCTTTTTCCAAGTCCTATTTATGGATGTCTGTCCTGCCTGAACAGCCACCAGCAGCCTTCCCATGTGCACCTTCCAAATGCATGGACTCCAGCTCCCATAATCCTCAGCCACAGCTATGCAGTCAGCAGAGACAATTAGCAGATGCCAAAGATGGAGCTTTAGAGAAGGTTGTTCTTGGCCTCAGTGGTTACAACCAGATAGAAAGAGCGAAGGAGATGGCCCTGGAAAGGTACGATGTCATTCCTGGCCCAGTGAGGTTCTTAGCATCTGGAATCTGGGAAGGTTTCGTGAGTCTGCCCAAGTCTGAAGGGTCAGGAAGGGGCTGGATTCACAGAGCATCCGATGCTTTGCTCAATGTTGGTTTCTCAGAACCAACCAGGATGGCTTCCAAACCAACATCAGGGTCTTAGAGGTAGATGTCAGTCCAATTAATTGTGGCATGTTTCACTTCTGATGGCCATAACAAATCATGGTT
Source organism: Natrix helvetica (assembly GCF_964273705.1). Taxonomy (NCBI): domain Eukaryota; kingdom Metazoa; phylum Chordata; class Lepidosauria; order Squamata; family Natricidae; genus Natrix; species Natrix helvetica. The sequence goes on from NC_138551.1 coordinate 133,238,113, forward strand.
TCTGCATTAAGCAAGCCGGCCAATGACTGGTGGTCTCTTCAGTTGTGTTTGTTGTTTTCCAAAATGGAGGTAACATGTGAGGGCTTTTTGGCCTACATCAGTGTTTGTCAAACTTTAAAATGAATGGACTTCAATCCCCAGAATTCCCCACCCAACAATGCATGGACTTCATCTCCCAGGATTCACTGGCCACTATGCTGGCCAGGAGATTCTGGGAATTAAAGTCCAATCATCTTCAAGTTCCAAATTTGAAAATTACTGGTCGACAGTCTTCCCTTCTGTCAGGAATTAAAGCCCTGAACCAAAACTTAGCTAATTCGCAATTGCTTAATAAACTGGAGACGATTTTGTGGATGAATCCTAGTTTGTTTCGCTAATCCCTGGTTAGGCTTCCTCCTTTTTAGGCTGTTGTTTTATATCTCGGGTTGATTAGCAGCCTCAGCAACAAACCAGGAACAAGCAGAGAAACTGCAGATACACCTCACGTTTCCAAAATAGTTGCTTGAGGCCGACATTGATAATTCTTTGGTTTTAACTGCAATATGTATCTCAAGAGTCACTCTTTATAAAGCTGAACTGAATTCTTTTTGCTACAGAGTTTGATGTTTTAAATCTGTTTTTAGTTTATGTTTTCTCTTCTTGTTCTCTCAAAGACTTTAATTTATCTTTCATTTTTTAAATATATCTTTTAAACGTTCCTTCATTTTCTCTGTCTCTTCTCTCCTTCTGATTCTGGGCTTCGTCTGAGCAGGATTTCCTAAAAGGTGTGTGTGTGTGTCAAATAAAGGGCAAAATTCAGACCTTTGGAGGGGATGAGAAAGAGGCAAAACCTCCCAGAATTGCAGGAAAGGCTACAATGAAGAAGGTCTCTTCAGCTGGGGGCCTGGGGGATCTGGAAGGGTCACAGGGGACCCCCATCTTCCTCAGAGCCATGGAGGGTCCCCTCCTGGGTGAGGCCTTTTTCTCCAGGACAAATCCTGATCCCTCTTGGAAGACCCAGCCCTGCATGGCTTCTCCCCCACAAGAGCCTCTCCTGGAAAGACACGGAGCCCAAGCGAGGCTGGAGAAACCCCAGGGGCTGCATCCCCCCAACATTCAACCCTGAGACCCATAAACCTGGTTAGTGTCTTCCCAGGAATGCCCCAGATCCCCTCCTCCTTCCTGGCCATCCTAGGCCCTTTGTGCCATGCCCTTGAGCATTAGCTTTCAAAATGAAGTAAAAAAAAATTCTTCCAACTCAGCAGGCAGCTATTTCAGATCTGTGACATACTCTGGAATTAACTGGCCTCTGGGATTTTTCTCTTTAATCACAATGCCAACAAATGTCACATTTCTTTTTATCTTCAGTCACAGGTACCCTGTATTCCCTCTGGGGCCAGTTTCAAGCATGCAGACCCCAAATCTCCCAATTCTAGATGACCAATTTAATACAATCTCTGCCCCTGTTATTACAAATCACATGGGGATTATTTCCTTTCCATTTCTCTCCAGAGAATTGGCAAACAGCCTTTAAGTCCAAGAATGAGTTGAATTATCCAGGGATCCCTCCTGAGAGGGAGAATTATGATAAAAGTTTCATCTGTGCTCTTTGGCCGAATCTTCCAGGGGAGACTTTTGGTAGAGAAATATGGAGTTTTGGGACAGGCAGGGTCTGTGCTCTTGAATGTCCGTCTCTCTCCTTTCCAGATGAAGCTGAGTGTTTATCTGTGTTTGAATTAGGAAAGCAACTGGATCATATTCCACCTTGTGAGAGTCCTTTGAATTCTTCTATTTCTTCTTTAGAAACAGAAAAGGGATTGATTGATTCACCCCATGAATTATGGACCTCCTGCTTTTCCTTCTGATGCTGCTGGTGTCCCATCCAGTCTCTGGGAAGCCGAGGATGAAATGCCCGCTGAGTTTGAAGCACCAGGGTGGAAAACGACCACAGAGCTTTTACAGCCCAGGAGACCATCTCATCAGTATAGTCACCAGTGGAATGGAAAGATTGAATATAAAGTTGCTTTTCAATGTGGCTCCTTCTCTTCAGTTTGTTTTCCATGATTTGTAAGTTATTCAGGGTGATGGAGTTGCACTCCCTCCGTTCTAACACTCTCCTTCTTTTATGTTTTTACTTTTCATTTATTCCTATATTGGGGATTATGTCTAATTTCCTCAATGATCTTGATTTCCATGGCTTCTCTCTTTTGTCTGATTTTGTGAAAGAGACTCAAAAAGGGGTCTGAAAAAAAGCTGAAAGGGCTGCAGATTATTTTCCTCTCTCACTTCAATCCTTAATTTATCACTCGAATAATGAATTTTATTTAAAGTAGTGGTGGAACCAGTTGTAGTTTCTGTACCTCAGCCAATTTCCATATTTGTGTAACTGATCAATGCTTTTGGATCAATGTTGGCTTAAGGCTCAGTAGGCTTCTGGGGGGTTATATATTTAAAGAAATATTTGTTGTTGCTGTTGATTATAATAACCTTTTTTTTTACAGTAGGGATGTTTATGACTTTTCAAATTGCTTAGGGTTCATTTTCAACATTCAAATGATCAACAAGAATTCCCAGCTCCTGCACAATCTCACACTTGGCTACAACATCCATGACAACCATTGGAGCACTTTACGTACTTCAGATGTCTTGCTGGACATTCTAACCACTGGAGAAGCCAATGTCCCCAACTACAGCTGTGGAAGGAAGGAGAACCTCCTGGCTCTTATTGATGGAGCTAGAAGGAGCATCTCCATCCAGATGTCAACATTAGGAGGCACCTACAAAGTCCCACAGGTTTGTGTGTCTTTTTCTCCATTTGATAAAGTGAGTGGTCGGTGGTGGTCGGTGAGCAATAGATGCAATCGTGTCTTTTCCATGGAATTCAAAATCTGCTTTTTTCCATATTAGCAAAAATGAAAATATTTTACCCCGTTATATCCATGTTGAGATTAATCATAAAAAACCTGAAATGCAAGCGATACATTCCCTGGAGAAGACATTCTACCAACTATTTAACTGATCAAAAAATATTTCTGGTTGTTGGGGCCTCCATTGGCATCTTCATTTCCACATATAAATAATGTCTGCCCTACCCACTCAGATTGAAGTTGGCAATAGTAGCATTTTATCTATCTAAAAAGTGGAATAAAAAGAACTCTAGCAATTATAGACCAACTATACTAGCAGATATTGTGGCTAAAATTATGCATGACCCTCTAAGTTAAACTTGAGAAAAATGCATTCCTTGCAGAAGAACCAGAAGGTTTTATGTAGAGTTAAATGCTATATAGATTTTATAATAAATAATGCATAAATTAATAATCTAATATTGGAAACAAATTTGTCAATATCTAATCTATATCAGTGAGGAAAAACACGGTTTGCTGGCTTTCTAAATATTAGTGCAGCATTTGTCATAATTAACAGAGAAATATTATATAGGAAATTGATTGCCCTCAAACTGGAGCTCAGACTGTTGCCCTGATCCAAGGCCTTGTTTGAGAGGGAGGTTTGGGTTCAATGGAGCCATGAGAAGAAGGATCTATGCTTACCAAGGGGGGAAGCGAAAGATGCATATTTGAACCCTTCTTATTCAGTATAGATATGAATGACTTACTAGGGCTAATGCAGGATCAAAAAACAGATTGCAATTAAATGTTATTTTATTTTTTGACAAAAATGGCTAAATTAGTAGACCAGCAAAATGCAGTGCATGTAGTATACAGTACTTGGATTTTAGAAAGACTTTGACAAAGTAAACCACCATCTACTTCTTGGTAAGCTAAAAATATGTGGGATAGACAGCATCACCCCCAGATGGACTCAGCCTGTGGTCCTCAGTGGAACTACATCTGCATGGAGCAAAACAATCAGTGGGGGACCCCAAGGTTCCATTTTAGGCCCAATCCTCTTCAACATCTTCATCAATGATTTGGATGAGAAATGGGGAAATCATCAAATTTGTAGACAACTCTAAACTGGCAGGAATAGCCAACACCCCAGAAGATAGGCTCAAGATCCAGATGGATCTAGATAGACTTGAACACTGAGCCTATCTAACAAAATAAAATTCAATGTAAAGAAAAGTAAAGTCTTACACTTAGTTCTAGAAATACCAAATGTACAGGTACAGATTAGGTGAAACCTGGCTCCATAGCAGTAGCTGTGAGAGGGAACCAACCCAATCACAGCCTCCGAGGAGTATCTTGGGGTGGACAAAAGGACTCCAGCTGCTGCCCTCAGAGCTGATTTGGGAATTTACACAATTTCTGCTTTATCTAAAATCAGAAAATATGGATATTGGCTTTTAATCCTTGGCAACTGACAGACTGAAAATTGTGGCTGTTACAACAGACAAAACTTCAATTAAAAGACCAATCTTGGATTCTACTACTGACAAATCGTATTAGGAATTGAGGTCTCCCTGTTTCTTGTTCAATTGGAGAAGAAGCTAAAAAGATTCCTCCACAAAGAATCTGGGCCTTAGAAGCATTAAAATATGCAGCAATCCTCAAAAATTATAGTAGGCCATTTATTGGAATAGAATACTTCAGTTGGCATTTGCACATGTTAACCTAATTGCAATAAATTGTAGGGGTGAGATACAGTAATATGATTTACATTGTTTATAGTTTTTAAATTTATTTATTATATTCCACTTTTATAATATAATCTTGCTAATATTCTGTCTTTTATTTTTTTTAATAAAATTTTTATTTTCAGACAAACACAAACACACAACATATATAACATAAAAGCTTCTTCAGCTACACACAGTGTGTCGATTGCTTACAAGATCTTTCTGCGTCCTTTCCATAGTCATCACTTGAATTTTATCAAAATTCACATATTGTTAATCAAGATATCTTTGTATACATTGTTATTGTGCTTCCTTTGTTTGATTATCACTATTGTTTCTCCATTTTAGACAAGGTATTCTAAATATATAACCATTAATATTATAATGATTCACTGTATCATCTTCAATATATCCAATAATAAAGGGTTTTTTTAAATCCTATTCTAAGTCATTCTATTATTTTAGCATTGATAACATTTTCTAATAATTTTCAATTCCATGTTTTCCCCCCATTATTAGTATCATCAATCTAATATACATGCATACAAATTGTTATAATTATTAAACATCCATTAAGCCTAGCTATTATTACATCCTTTCAACATAAGGCATATAAAATTGAAGTAAATTTATATTATGACATTTATTACATCATCCTAAAATCATCCGATGATATTACATTTTTGTATTCTATTCTATATAGAATTGTTTATCTTTTATAAAAAGGCTTTTCAACATCATCTCCATGATTCTCACTTACAATATTGTATAAAATTTCATATTATCAATCTAGTATATATGAATGCCTTGATATCATTATTAATCATTTATTTGACTATAGCTATTATTACGTTGTACATAGCACTCAAAATTTAGCTACATTTAACTAGCATTTATTGTGATATTTCATTTCATCATCCTGTATCCTTCCAGAAGTAGTGTAGTCCAATATCTCTTGCCATTTGTGAAGTCTGTATTCTAAGTGTTTTCTTGATAAGTCTTATGTGGACTTCTCTTAAGAACCTGTTATTCATTGCATGACTTATAAGAATTCAAAACCTTCTATCTGCTCTTTTTATCAGCGTAACTTTCGTTATCATTGGTGCTTCTGCTGAGATTACTCTCATTATTTCTGCCAATTTTTCTCTCCTTTCTTCATCTGTATTCTGACATCTAAAATAAGGTTCCGGTTCATCAATTTCTCCTTTCCGTATCTCACACTTGTCATTTCCCTCCATTCTCAGTTTACTGTCGGTGTTAACAATTTTCTTATCAATTTCATATGTCTCTATTATTTTTTCAGCTCTGTCCTCAAACTTCATCACTGTCCCCGTGCTTTCTATAATTTCAAGTCTCTATTCAATTCTCTCTGTAATTATCAAAACTTTTTGAATTTCTAGGAAAATTCTTTGCAAAGTTAGTGCCTTTTCTTCTTCACGTTGTGCCATTTTCCAAGGTATAAACACTGCCAAAACATTCAAGACATTTTAGATTTCAAACAAATTCAGTGGAGTTCTTCAAATCAAAGCTTTCTCTTTCCTTCAAAGGAACACCTGTATAAACAAAATGTTTTTCATTGAGCCTTTCAGTAAACAAAGCTTATAGCTTTTTCAGATATTGTCAAGCCTCTAGCCACTAGATGGCAGTGTTGCCTCTTTTCCATCAGTTTTTGCCTCTCTTTGTAGACTCCGAGCTCCGGAAGAGGTAAAAAAAAAAAGTTTAAATGTTTAAAAATTACGTTCCATCCAAGCCTTACAAGAGAAGAAGCTTTTAATCCATGGATACAAAAGATAAAGAAAGTACAGAGGAAGAAGGAAAAAAGGAGACCAGTCCAGTTTAAAAGTAAGAGGCATTTGTAAAAAGTCCATCCATAAAAAACAAACCAAGTTAAGGTAGAAAAGATAACACAATAGTTTTAGTTTTAAACCAGGGTTAATTCGCCACTTGTTTTCTTCTGTCTTTAATTTTATTTTAAATTCCAAGCTTTTGGGGTTCCCTTCTCTAATAATAGAAAATTTCCTCCCTATTTCAACACACACACTCCAGTATTGCTTCTGTTTCAGAGGCTTGTCCTAACCTTCTGAAGCCATCTTGGTTGCTTCTCTTGTAGCTGGCAAAAAGAGGTTTCTCCTGGATCAATCAGGGGCTTTGCGATGCCCCTGAGATCAGCAGAACATGCTCTTCTCTATCAATGTTCCTTCAGAACAGTTTAGGTCCAAAAGGACCATCCAGGAACAGAGATATCGACAGCAATCCTGGAGCACCAAGATTGCATGTTGTGTCGTTGCGACGTCAAGCCCCACCTCTCAATATTCTGTTTTTTAAACAATGTCTAATTGTTTAAAAGGGGTGAGATACAGTAATATGATTTACATTGTTTATAGTTTTTAAATTTATTTATTATATTCTACTTTTATAATATAATCTTGCTAATATTCTGTCTTTTAAACAATGTCTAATTAACCAATTATTCTAATGCCTTGGATTGGATTTATTGGATTTATATGCCGCCTTCTCCCAAAGGACTCAAGGCGCGTACAACATTAAAAAACACATATCACAAAAGTTAAAAGGAAATTAGATAAGTGTTCTGACCCCCCTTCTCGTATACCAAAGAACTCCGAAACAAGGTATCTGCAAGATGTTTTATTTACACACAGTTCAAACCTTGGCAACAATCCAACACAGTCAACACCCTGGCAGCAACCCAGGCACAGATAGCACCCTGGCAGCAATCCAGCCTGCCGAAGTACGACACAGATCCGAGAGCGTCTCCAACTCTAATGATAAGTTGATTCCTGCAAAACAACTTTCAGAAAGTCCCTCCTTAAATAGCCTTGAGAGGAGCCTGATTACAATCACCTGAATCCAATCATCTCTTGTAAATGCATAGCTGTTCTCTATGTCTATCAGCTCTCCGTTGCCTGGCATCCAGAAACCACTCCCTTGTCTCCTCCCCATTGCTCCAAGGCATGACGTCAGGAGCACACTCCCTTTGGCTTTCACCACTGCTCCATGCCTCAGGCGTCTCCTGGTGGCCAACCAGCCACTCTGATCCCTGCTCAGAGTCGGAACCCTGTCCAGGGTCCTCCACATCCTCCAGAGCCGACTCATAGGGACCCTCGCTGTCGGAGTCTGGTGGCAGCTCCAACGGCTCCTGCTGGGCCACAACAGATAAGTATCCAAAAACAAACCCAATTAATATAATAATAACATTTTAAAAATTAGAAAAAATTGACAGGCCAGGCCGGCTTGCTGGAAAACCCAACTTTTTAGGGCACGTCGGAAGGACCAGAGGTCGGGGTTTATGCGAAGCTCTGGGGGCAGCTTATTTTAGAGGGAAGGCACTCCCACAGAGAAGGCTCTCCCCCTGGGGGTCGCCAGCCGACACTGTCTGGCCGACGGCACCCTAAGGAGGCCAACCCTGTGGGATCGCACTGGACGGTGGGAGTCTACTGGTGGCAGTAGGTGGTCTCATAGGTACCCTGGGCCTAAGCCATGGAGCGCTTTAAAGGTCATAATTAGTACCTTGAATCGTACCCGGAAAACAACCGGCAACCAGTGCCGGCCGCCTAAAAGGGGTGTAACATGGGAGCACCTAGGTACCCCCATGATAACCCGCGCAGCCACATTCTGGACCAGCTGAAGCCTCCGGATGCTCTTCAAGGGCAGCCCCATGTAGAGAGCATTGCAGTAGTCCAGGCGAGAAAGGATGAGGGCATGAGTGACTGTGCATAGAGCATCCCGATCCAGGAAGGGGTGCAACTGATGTACCAGGCGAACCTGGTAAAAGCCCCCCCTGGTCACAGCCGTCAGGTGTTCGTCTAAACTAAGCCGCATGTCCAGGAGGACTCCCAGATTGGAGGCCCTCTCTGAGGGGGCTAAAATTTCTCCCCCTATCATCAAAGATGGAACAAGATGCACAAATCGTGATGACGGAAACCACAGCCACTCAGTCTTGGAGGGATTGAGGTTGAGCCTGTTCCTACCCATCCAGATCCGCACAGCCTCCAGGCATCAGGACATCACGTCGAGGGCATCGTTTGGGTGGTTTGGGGTAGAGATGAAAAGTTGGGTATCATCAGCATATTGATGATACCGTACCCCAAAACCATGGATGATCTCGCCCAGCGGTTTCATATATATGTTGAACAGGAGAGATGAGAGAACCAACCCCTGGGGCACCCCACAAGTGACGCGCCTCAGAGTCGATCCCTGCCCTCCAGTCAACACGAACCACGACTGATCCGACAGGTAGGAGGAGAACCACCATAAAACGGTGCCCCCCACTCCCAACCCCCCGAGTCGTCACAGTAGGATACCATGGTCGATTGTATCGAAAGCTGCCAAGAGGTCTGATAGGACCAGGACAGAGGAGCAGCCCCTGTCCCAGGCCCGCCAGAGATTATCGACCAACATGACCAGTGCCGTCTCCGTGCTGTACCCGGGCCTGAAACCCGACTGAAACAGATGCAGGTAGACAGCTTCATCCAGGTACTGGGGAAGCTGACATGCTACAACACTCTCGATAACCTTTGCTACAAAGCGAAGGTTGGAGAAAGGACGATAGTTGGCTAAAGAAGCTAGGGAAGGCTTCTTAAGGTGGGGCCTCACCACCGCCTCCTTCAAGGCGGTGGGAAAGAACCCCTCTCTCAATGAAGCATTGGTAATCGCCTGGAGCCAGCCTCGTGTCACCTCCCGGGAAGCTGAAACTAACCAAGAGGGACACAGGTCCAGCACACAAGTGGCAGCACTGAGTCTCCTCGTAATCCTGTCCATGCCCTCAGGGGTCACAGGGTCAAACTCATCGCAGATTGACTCCACAAGATTCATCCCCGTCGACTCGCCCGAATCTATCCAGTCAGAGTCCTGGCCTTCATGAGAACAAGATTGGATTTATTAAAATCTAATATTGTGGACTTGATCTGGCCCCAAATATAACACAGCATTCTTCATTGTGTAAAGTTTTTGAATGCAACTCAGAATCTGGTAAGTCCAATGAAACTCTGAAGATGAGGCTACTGATTATCAGCTTTTATTTTTGCAGAAAGCAAAAAACTGGATGACCATTTTGTCTCCCACCTTAACAGAGCAGGCAGAGAGAGAAAAACAGGCATGCGCCAAAAACTTTTCCAAACATCTTACAGCTCACACAGCTTGCACAGAACGTCATTGCTATAGAAACATAAATTGAAACACGTGAATTTCATGATTTTTCTCAGCACTCTGAAAACAATAGACTTCAGAAGGGAAAAGAAATACATTTTCTAGCGTATAACTCAGAGCTTTGTTAGGGAATGCTGAACACACATTTTAGGTTGCAAGCAAGGCTAATTGGCAGAATTCACATTTTACTTTTCACAAGAAGTTACTTTGTTAGGCTTGGCAATTTGCCTAGAAGTTTTATCTATGTAGTTGGCACCTTAGGTTACAATGGAGCTTCTCTCAACAGCAATTTAACAAAAGCTAAATTAGGCTACACTCTGTGTGCACTAATCCAGTGATGGCAAATCTTTTAGAGACCGAATGCCCAAACCACTACCCAAAACGCACTTATTTATCTCAGAGTGCCAACACGGCAATTTAACCTGAATAATGTGGTTTTAGTTTAGATAAATAACTCATACGTGATTAATCTATTTTCTCTGAAAAAAACCCCACAATAACAGCACTTTCAATGATACAAACACCTTTTTATTGAAAGGTAAATGTTTGCATTTGGCATTCTTTTGATTAATGTGACTTTTGCTGTTGTATGCACGCTGATAATTTTTCTAACCTTGACTCATACATTGTAAGTTTGAGAGCAACACATGCAAGCACTCAGGTCATCTGTTAGTCCAGGGGTGTCAAACTCAATTTCAATGAGGGCCCCATTGTGGTTGACTTCGGAGGCCATGGTGGGCACGGCCAGCTCCCACTGCTGCTGTGCTCACTCTCCTTGGTTGCCCATGGTGTGTGCAGGAGGGCAAAGCATGTGGGTCAGAGGGAAGCCCACTCCCTCTCCTTACGAGACCTACCATATTTTTTGGAGTATAAGACGCAGCTTTTTCCCTCAAAAAAGAGGCTGAAAATCTGAGTGCGCCATACACTGAATACAGAACTTTTTCGTCCCGAAGCCCCACCCCCTTAACCAAAATGGGTGTGCATACCCTTATGGAAGCTTTTAGAGAGCTTCTTGGATGCTGGGGAGGGTAGAAATGAGCAAAAAACTTTTTTGCTCAATTTTGCCCCCGCCCAGCCCCGAGGAGCACTCTATAAGCCTCGGTAAGGCTATGCATGCAATTGTTTGACAAAAAACAGACTTTTCCCTCATTTTTGGCCCCCACCACCTCCCAGGATCACTCTACCACCCCCCCCCCCAAGACTATTCATGCTTTTTTTTTACAAAAATGGGCCCGTTTTCACAAAGTTTGCAGAGGAAAAACTTTTTTTTACCTTTCAGAAAGCTCTTTAACTGATTGTTGAGAATTAGATTGATCAAGTGTTGTACCAGCAGAAACGAAGTCTTAGGTCCTGCAGATTGTCAGTGTTTTCATTCTCCAGCACATGGATAAATACACTTGGAAACATCTACCTACCTACCTACCTACCTACTCTTTATCCCTATCTACCTACTGTATTTCTCTCTCCCTCTCTCCCCCCACTCCCTCTATCTACCTATGTACCTACCTACTCTCCCTCCCTCCCTCCCTACTGTATTTCTCTCTCTCCCTCTCTATCTACCTATGTAACTACCTACCTACTCCCTCTCTCTCCCTACATATCTACTGTATTTCTCTCTCTCCCCCTCTATCTACCTACGTAACTACCTACCTACTCTCTCTCTCTCTCCCTACATATCTACTGTATTTCTCTCTCTCCCCCTCTATCTACCTACGTAACTACCTACCTACTCTCTCTCTCTCCCTACATATCTACTGTATTTCTCTCTCTCCTCCTCCTCTATTTACCTACGTACCTACCTACCTACTCTTTCTCTCTCCCCCCTACCTATCTACTGTATTTCTCTCTCTTTCTCTTTCTGTCTATCCCTCTATCTACCTACCTATCTACTCTCTCTCTCTCTCCCTACCTACCTACTGTATTTTTCTCTCTCTCTCCCCCCTCTACCTACGTACCTACCTACCTACTCACTCTCTCCCTACTTATCTACTGTATTTCTCTCTCTCCATCTCTATCCCTTTATCTACCTACTTCTATCCCTCTACCTACCTACCTACCTACCGACCGACCAACTGACCGACCGACTCTCTCTCTCTACCTACCGACTCTCATTATAATCTCCTTCCTTCCCTTCTTTTTCCTTCCCTCTTCATTCTTTCTTCCCCTCTTTCCTTCTTTTTGCTTCCTTGCTCTCTTCTCCTCTTTCCTTCTTTTTCTTTGTCTTTCCTGTCCCTTCTTGGATGCTCCAATGCAAAAGGGGAAACATTCCTTGCCTTGTGATCAAATGCCACTTTTGCTAGTAGTTTGTGGCCACTGAAAAGACTGAGAACAAACCAGGCTCCATTTATTCCATGCTTGCATTTCATGGGGACAGACTACAGGACAGCAAAATGTCAAAATGATGGCTCTGGTAGTTGATCAGAGCTCCTCTGTTTTTTATGTGGAACAGCTTTAGCAAAGGAAACTATTTTCCCCACTTGCTTTGCCCTGTTTACCCCACTGGAAAGAGCTGTTTGCAACCAGGGGTGGGTTGTTCCCAGTTCTAATCGGTATGGTAGAAGAGGTTCCTGAAATCTACCATACGTTTTAGAACCCCTTCGTCCTGTGGGACAGTACAAGAATGCCTGCCCCGACCCCCTCACTCGCTCCCAATGCCCGTTATGTCAACGCTCGCAGGGCGTAGCTTGCACGGCGTGGCCGGCCTCCTAGGACCTCCCCAAACTCTACAAAGTGGTTTAAACAACAAAGGCAAGTGTGAGAGAGCACACTGTTCTGCAAATAATCTTACTAGCCTTTTGTGTGGTGCTTATGTGTAGTGGTGCTAGAAGTAGCACAAAAGAAATTATACTTACAGACTGCATTTTGCTGTAGATTGTGGGATGAATTTATTTTTTTAAGCAACAGTCCAGAACCTGTACATATTAATAAGTAGGAAATCTGTTGGACATCAAGCTTATTTTAAAAGGCAAATCATGTAGAACTCTTTTTAGTAGTCTGGATTATGGAAGAATTGCAGGAAAATATTAGATAAGACAGAAACAAGCTAAAATAGGGGTGGGGGTGGTGAATCAACTTCTTGTTTATTGCCCATGTTTTCTTACAAACTACTCTAACTGCTGCCTGTTTTTTTAGCAATAATGATTACATGGAATATGAGTATTAATATATAAAGCATGTGATATGGTTCCAGGATCAGAGCTTGTCTCTATTTGAATGGCCTGAAGGTGGGTTAACATTCAAGGAAGCTAAAGCTGCAATCTAGGAAAGGCAGTTCTTGGCCCTCTAAGTACTTGGAAAATAGACCACCTGTGAACCATCTGTAAAACCACCCTGATTGCCGTATAGAAGAAAGTATGAAATACGCCTGTCTAAATCATTTGGTGGGATTTCAAAGCATTGGAAAGTTGTGGGAGGACTTTGGAACATCTGCTTCATTGACCAGATCTGGAGGAGTGCTCAGAGCCCTGTAAAATAACTTGCCTAGCTTTAGTACAAATGCTAGGACTGAAAGGTACTTTGGATTCTGTTCCAAACAAAGTACAGAAAAGAATACAAGACTGTAAATATAGTACCCACCCACAACTCTTTAAAGTAGATATTTCATGAATCCAGGAAAAAGGTGCCGCTGCTTTAAAAAGTACCAAGTAGATACTGTGGGCTTTACATTCCTATATATTCAAAAACAGTGCATAGCCCTAACAAACATTATTATTGAATGAATTTAAGTTGTTGCCACTGCTTTGAAGTTAAATTCAGATGTATGGATCCCTCTTTCTTTTCTGAGTAATTTATACCTCTATCTTGACTGGGAATGCTGACTTCGTCTTGGAAACTCCCTCCCGGTCACATGGCTGGCAAGCCACTCCCACAAAGCAGGCCACACCTACAGAAGATGTTCTAAAAATTTTTGAAATCCACCATTGTTAGCAACCCACAAGGAGGGGATACTTTCCTAAAAGCTCACAATTTGGGAATAACAGGGGGGGGGGAACCCTGTGCTTTCCACGCCCCATTTTGGCCCTAGAAAGCCTCCTGCACCAACCTGGAAGCAACCCCCCCTCAAAAAAAAAAACCTGCAACTGTTTGAAGGCTGAAGGAAGCCTCCAACTGAGCCAGGAAGCACTGGGGGGGGGCATCCACACTCACTTCCAGCCCACCGGAGTTTTCCTGTGAGCGCCCCTCCCCCCACTGCCTACTCACGCGTCCCCGTCCCCCCCCCCCCCGGCCCTCCACAAAGGCCCAAAAACCAGCTGGCCGGCAGGAGGTGCACCTGCATGTGGATGCTAGTGGAGCTGGGCTGGGGTGGCTGGAGTGCCAGGAGAGGACGCTTTGCATGCCACAGGTTCCCCATCACGGCTCTAATCCTTTCAATTCCTTTTTCAGATCAATTATGTAAGAGCTTCAGAGGCTCTGGGTGATAAAAGTCGATTCCCCTTTTTCCACCATATGGTCCCCAAAGAAGGAATCCAGAACCCAGCAATTGTCCAGCTGCTCCTCCACTTCAGATGGACCCTGATTGGCCTCTTTGCTTCAGACACAGAGAATGGAGAGAATTTCATGAGGACTTTCCCTCCTGTGCTTATCAGGAATGGAATTTGTGTGGTTATATCACAACTGTTCTCAACAACTGGATATACTGCATACCTCAGGGATTCCCTCTCTAAGTGGAGACAAGTCAACGTCTTTGTTCACTTCATAGAACTTGAAAATATTTGGGACAGAATTCTTCCTTTCCATTTAACACTTATGCGTCTGCCAGAACCCATTGAGGGGAAAGTCTGGATCCTCACAAATTTTACATGGTACAGAATAAACAAGCGCAGACTTCTCAAATACATCCATAGTATTTGGAACTTTGGTTTTCTGCCAAAAGAAAGGCCAAAGGATGATGCCTATGAACCCTATTTCTTTGTGGAAGAAAAGTTTCAAGATCATTATTTTCACTGTTCTCTTTCTAAGCACATCTTTTCTGTCAAAGGCCGCAGAAGATGCACCCAGAAAGCCCCACTGGAGACCCAGAGGAAAAGGGACAGAAGACAGACGCTAAATTACGACCAACCTTACAGTCTCATGAAGACTCTGGCCCAGGCCCTGAATGCTGCATATTCCTCCAGATCGAGGAGAAGAAGGAAGGAGGATGAAAAGATCTTGGGGTCTCCAAGGCTGCAGCCGTGGCAGGTATGGGGGTCTCGATATGGATCCATTAATCTTAGATCCTTTGGAGGAGGAATCCAGAGGAGAAGGAGGGGAAACATCTCAACAGATTTGGCCAATTTAATTACTCAGGGAATTAATGGTTGCAAAGAGTAGATACCATGGCATTTTGATATTAAACAGTGCTAATTGGAATATGCTGTATTCTTTTTAAAATAAAATCCTGTATTTGTGGGTTTGTGATGAGCCTGGTGGAATTCCACCTTTCTTCCGTCCCCATTGCACGTGGGTCTGTGTGCAGCTGGACAGGCAGCTAAGCCCCCCTATTCTCCTCCAATGAAAGGGAGCCTGGCGTGGATCTGGATGCTTTATTGGGAGAAGAGGGCAGGTGAAACTGAGGAGATGCAAAGAGTGGAAATCAAATAGAAAGACGAGATAGGCAGCATTAACTGACAGCCAGCAAAGAAGCAGCTGGAACCTCTCCAGGGATGCTCTGTGTGAGGGACGGAGGCCGTCTCAGGATGACCAGGGGTCTCGGTCACAATGGCTGCTTCCGTCTTCTCCAAAGGCTGACAGAGTCTGGCTTCAAACCTTATAGTTACGCTTATCTGCCCCCGGCCACTAGGTGGGGCTAGAGCAACAACAGCACAACAGTTACCGTATTTTTCAGAATATAAAACGCACCTTTTTCCCTCAAAAAAGAGGCTGAAAATCTGGGTGCGTCTTATACATCGAATACAGCATTTTTTGCCTCCTGAAGCCCCGCCCCCTTCTCCAAAATGGCTGTGCATACCCTTATGGAGGCTTTCAGAGAGCTCCTGGGGGCTGGGGAGGGCAGTAATGAGCAAAATAGTGGACCATTTTTGCCCCCCCCTCAACCGCCAGCAGCACTCTATAAGCATCCATAAGGCTATGCATGCAATTTTTTTGACAAAACACGGGCTTGTTTTTGCGAAAAACAGGCCATTTTTTGCTCATTTTTGCCCCCCCCCCCACGGAGCACTCTGCAAGCCCCCCCGAGGCTATTCATGACTTTTAAAAAAAAGGGGGGGGATTTTCACAAAAACGGGCTGTTTTGGGGAGGCTTGCAGAGTGTAAAAACTTTTCCCCCCTCTGGGAAAGCTCTTTAACTGGTTGATGAGAATTACATTGATCAAGTGCTTTGCCAGCAGAAACAAAGTCTTAGGTGCTGCAGATTGTCAGCGATTTCCTTCTCCAGCACATGGATAAATACACCTGGAAACATTTACCTACCTACCTACCTACTCTCTCTCTCTCCCTCCCTCCCTACTGTATTTTTCTCTGTATCTCTTTTTATTTCTCTCTCTCTATCCCTCTACCTACCTACTGTATTTCTCTATCTCTATCTCTCTCTCTATTTCTCTCTCTCTCTATCCCTTTATCTACCTCCCTTGCTCCATAACTACTCTCTCTCTCCCTATCTACCTACTGTATATATATCTCTCTTTCTCCCTCTACCTACCTACCTACCCTCCTACTGTATTTCTCTATCTCTATATCTCTCTCCATTTCTCTCTCTCTTTATCCCTTTATCTACCTCCCTCCCTAACTACTCTCTCTCCCTCTCTCCCTACCTACCTACTGTATTTCTCCCTCTTTCTCTCCCTCTACCTACCTACCTACTTTAAAAAAAAAGCCTCTTCAAAACCTTGGTGCATCTTATACTCTGGTGCATCTTATACTCCGAAAAATACGGTACGTGTTGTGGCATGGCAAACTTTGTAAATTAGGAGGAGACCCTGAGACTATCTAGCCCAACCCCACCTCTCTGCAGGAATCCCCAGTTCAAGCTTCTCTGACTGATGGCTGCTCAGTCTTTGCTCTCAGACGATCCATGAAGAGGAGACTGAACTTCTCTGCTTTACTGGCTCAGCTCTAAAACAGCTCATCCTTTTATCATATTTTTTTCCTCTCATTCAGTTAAAATCTCCTCTCTTGTAACTGAATTCATTTTTCCACGTCTGACAGTCTGGAGTAATAGTGAGCAGATCTTACACTCGTGTGTAACAGAGTCAGTTATTGGAAGAGGGTTGTATCCAGTGGTGGCATTCAAATCTTTTTACTACTGGTTCTGTGGGCATGGCTTGGTGGTCTTATGACTGGGTGGATGTGGCTTGGTGGTCTTGTGACTGGGTGGGTGTGGCTTGGTGGTCATGTGACTGGGTGGGCATAGCTTGGAGGTCATGTGATTGGGTGGGTGTGGCTTGGTGGTCATGTAACTGGGTGGGCATGGCTTGGTGGTCATGTGATTGGGTGGGTTTAGCCAATTTAACATCACTGACGTCTAGGGGTACCTTGCCTGGACTCTCCTTGCATCAACAAGATACAATTTCCCTGTCTATTTATTTACTACTAATGAACATCCAAAATACACAATTTAATCCTATGTATATATGCCATATGTGTACATACATATTATATAGTTTAGTGTGTGTATAGGCACAGAAAAAGATACATTATCTACTTTATACACTGTATGTGTATGTACACACACACACAGCTCTTCTAAAACTATACACATTCAACCTCACTTACTGCGTTTGGAAAAACACACCCAGAGTCCACTTTCTGCCACACATTTAACTTTAACTTCTGCACATTAGAACATTACACAGGCTTTAGATGTTCTTCCCTAGCCTGCACATGACTGTTAGAGCCAGGAGTTGTCATGGATTGAGTAAAATGTGGCAAAACGCACTTAACAACGCTCTTGCTTAGCAACCAAAATGTTGGGCTCAATTGTCATAAGTCAAGGACTGTCTCTGCCTTCCTCTGCACGGCAGCCTTGTCCTAGTAAACTCCTTCCCTTTTCTGGCAATTTTCCTCTCTCTTAGAGGCACCAAAATAATCCAGTGGATATAAGGTCTCCTGCTGGAGACCTGGGGGTTGGACTAGATGACCTCTGAGATCCCTTCCAATCCTAGATTGCTGTGCTGTTTCAAAGAGTCTTCTGGAGCCTTCCTTCCTCTCTTCTTTTTTCTCTTCCTCCCTCCCTCCATATATGAATATATACATCCATCCACCCATCTATATATTATTCACTTTCTTTTCCCTCCCTCCCTCTTCTTTCTTTCTTTCTTTCTTTCTTTCTTTCTTTCTTTCTTTCTTTCTTTCTTTCTTTCTTTCTTTCTTTCTTTCTTCTTTCTTTCTTCTTTCTTTCTTTACCTTTTATTTCTTTTTTCTTTTCTTTCTTGTTTCTCCCTTCTTTTTCTTTCTCTCCCTTTCACCCTTTTTTTCTTTCTCTTTGTATCCCTTCCTTTCCTCCTTTCAAAGCTAGGAGATCCACCTGAAATAAAAACTCATTTGGATGAAACTGGCCATTACATTCTCTCTCTCTCTCTCTCTCTCTCTCTCTCTCTCTCTCTCTCTCTCTCCCTCTCCCTCTCTCTCCCTCCCTCCCTCCTTCCCTCCCTCTCTCCCTCTACCAACCATCTCTGTGCTTCGCCTCATTGTTTGCTTTTAGCGGCAGGCCGATCGCCAAAGTACTTTCCAAGCATGCTCTGGGGATCCCTTTTACGTTCTGAGCATGCTCACCACGTTCGTGTATGAGCGGGAGAAAGTTGACAGCTGATTGGCTGCCGTCTGACAGCTCCTAGTATAAAAAGGGAGCTGTCAGATGGAAAGCCCAGCTGAGCCTGTTCTGGAGCCGGTTGCTCTCTGTTAGCTTGTTACTGTTCAGGAATAAACTTGTTAGCCTTTATTCCTGCCTCCGCCTCAGTTATTCGGCAACCACCCACCGTTCTTAGAACAGAACATTGGTGACGAGGATGGGATCGCCAAACTGAGAGATTGCAGTTCGCTGGTCACTACGAGCTGAAGTCACTATCTCAAATTGAGCTCTGTCACTCACGACAAGACATCGTGCTGGCTCCTGACAGGAATGGCCACCTTAGCGTTCGCGCCATTCAGCCCAAACTCTGAGACGTGGGAGTCCTACATAACCCTCTTCGAATGTTTTCTGGTCGCGCACAACTACACGGATTTGATGGACGAGAGGAAATGCGCATTTTTCCTGTCAGTGTGCGCCTCCGACGTATTCAATGCAGCAAGGGCCCTCACGGCTCCAGACCCCATCAAGGCGGTGCCATGGGATCTATTGATGGCAAAACTCAAGAGCCATTATGCCCCTACACTGTCCAAAATAGCCCGCAGGCACGCGTTTCACTGCAGGAACCAAGCCGAGGGCGAGTCCATAAACCACTATGTGGCCGCCCTAAGAGCTGCAGCGCTCCATTGTGAGTTCAGAGACCTGGACGACTGGTCTGTGGCGTGAGGGATTTGAGGCTACAGCGGCGGCTTTTAGCGAAGACCGATCTGTCATTCCAATCAGCATTAGATGAAGCCCGCGCAGCCGAGCTAGCAGCATCCTCCCTGGCTTCAATTAAACAACCACACTCAGCGACCACCGCTGAGGTGTTTGAAACCGCCAGCATGGCGTCCGCCTTCCCAGAGGGTGGAAGCGAAGACTCCAACCCTAAGGAAGATGACATCAACCGCCTTAATGAGGCAACCAAACAGAGCTGGCCCAACGGCAGGGGCCCACCAAAATCTGCATGTGTGTGTTGCGGAGGCAACCATGAAAGAGCTGGATGCAGATTTAGGCAAGCCCTTTGCCAGCGGTGTGGTCATAGGGGCTACATTGCTAGAGTATGCCATGCCTCACAACCAATGAATGCCCCGGGGTTTCCTCCTGCCAGACTTTGGGGCCAAATAGGAGCGTTCGCAAAGCAGCCGAAGCCCAGAAATGAATGTCACGCAATCCTTCGCAGCGCAGCCAGTTCCGAATCTCTCAACTGGCAATCCTGCCACAGCATCAAGAAAAAAATCCAGCTGACAGTTCACATTGAGGGGGTGCCCTGCCAAATGGAGCTTGACACCGGCTCTGCTACATCAATAGTGTCCTGGAGCACTATTAAAAGACTGATGCCTCAACTTGCGAAGCGCCGCCTGCAGAAATGCAATCTGACCCTCAGAGACTATTAGGGGAACCTGATCCCTGTAATTGGCTCTGGCAAGTTTAAAGTCCAGTTTAAAGAATTCGAGGGCAGGTTGCCTCTCATTGTGGTTGAAGGAGCATTGCCGAGTCTCCTTGGCCTTGATTGGTTCAACTCCCTCGGCCTCCAAGTCAGCGGCATTCACAGCGTCCAAACCTCTGAGCTGGACACTTTGGTCAAAGAATTTCCCGCCGTATTTGACGGCCAGCTAGGCACCTACAAGGGCAGCCCAGTGTCCCTCAACATTGATCCCTCAGCGCCACCCATCCGCATGAAGCCTCGCCGCGTACCATTCGCCCTTAAGCCAAAAGTAGACGCGGAGCTAGACAAGCTCATCCATCAAGGGATCCTCGAGCCAGTAGACCACGCGTGATGGGAGACCCCCATCGTTATGCCTAGCAAGCCAGATGGCAGCATCAGAATATGCACTGACTACCGTTGCTCTCTCAACCGCACTTTACCTTCCAATGCTTATCCTGTTCCTGTTGTCCACCACCTCCTGCACACACTGGGTGAAGGCTCCATTTTTGCAAAGCTAGACCTTGCCGAGGCGTACCAGCAACTACTAGTCGACGATGAGGCAGCAGAAGCCCAGACGAACAACCCGCACCGCGGCGCCTTCAAATGCCGCCGTTTACAGTTTGGGGTAAGCATTGCCCCAGGCTTATTCCAAAGCTTGATGGAGCGGCTGCTCCACGGCCTCAAACGTGTCATCCCCTATTTTGATGATGTCCTTGTGTCCGCATCCAGCCGTTCCAAACTTATGGCCAGACTTCGGAAAGTCCTGCAGCGGTTCCAGGAAGCCGGGCTAAAGATCAAGCAAGAGAAGTGCCAAGTCGCTGTACCTCAGGTTGAATTCCTGGGGTACCTCGTGGACGCTGCGGGCCTGCATCCGACTACAGCCAAGACCAAGGCCATCCTAGACGCTCCCACTCCAGCCAACAGAACAGAACTCCAAGCCTTCCTTGGCCTACTCAATTTATATGCTCTCTTCCTGCCCCACAAAGCCTCTGTGGCTGAACCTCTGCACCACCTCCTCGACAAAAACACTCCGTGGGTCTGGGGCCGCAGAGAAACCACTGCCTTTAAAGCCGTGAAACAACTGCTGGTGTCCAACGCTGTCCTCACCCAATACAATGAACATTTGCCTCTCCTTCTAGCCTGCGACGCTT
Organism: Natrix helvetica; assembly: GCF_964273705.1. NCBI lineage: Eukaryota > Metazoa > Chordata > Lepidosauria > Squamata > Natricidae > Natrix > Natrix helvetica. The sequence goes on from NC_138551.1 coordinate 133,259,178, forward strand.
CACAATACGGGGTTGGGGCGGTCCTCTGCCACCAACTGCCAAATGGTAATGAAGTGCCTGTGGCATTTTTCTCACGGACCTTGTCTCCGGCCAAGAGAAACTACGCACAAATTGACAAGGAAGCTTTGGCCATTGTGGCCGGTGTCAAACGCTTCCACCATTTTATCTACAGCCGCAGGTACCAGATCGTCACTGACCACAAGCCACTACTCGGGCTGCTGGCTGGGGACAAGCAAGCTCCTCAAGTGCTCTCCCCTCACATGACCCGATGGACAGTTTTTCTCGCCGCATACGACTATACTCTCCTGCACCGCCCAGGGAAGCAGATCACCCATGCAGATGCACTCAGTAGATGCCCGCTGCCAGATGTCCTAGAAGACCCAGCACCAGCCTCTTCAGTCCTCCTAGTAGACGACCTTAACCTGCTGGTCACTGCTGCTGACATCGCCTGGCACACCGCAAAGGACAAGGTAATCTCCCCTGTCTTAGATTGGGTGAAACGGGGGTGGCCTCGGGTCACCATAGGACCTGAATTCCTTCCCTATAAAACACGCTTGCAGGAGGTCTCTGCTCAGAGCGGCTGCCTGTTATGGGGCCACTGGGTCATAGTCCCTCCACCCCTTAGGGCTGCTGTCTTAACCATACTGCACTGCGGCCATCCGAGAATCGTCCGCATGAAGGCAGTAGCACGCAGTTACCTTTGGTGGCCCAAGTTAGACGAGGACATAGCCACCCATGTCTCAGGGTGCCCACAATGCCAAGGTTCCCACGCCTTGGGAGTGGGAACGCCCTAGCTCGCCCTGGTCCCGCATCCATGTGGATTTTGCAGGGCCCCTACAAGGACAGGTCTTCCTGATCATGGTGGATGCATTCTCCAAATGGTTGGAAATTGTCAGAATGCCTTCCACCACCTCCAACGCTCTCATTGGGGCCCTGAGGCAGCTTTTTGCCACTCACGGACTTCCGGACATTCTGGTGTCCGACAATGGCCCTCAGCTGACGTCCGCCACCTTCGAGGGGTTCCTAGCTACATTGGGGGTTCAACACGCCTTGACATCCCTGTTCCACCCAGCCAACAATGGCCTGGTGGAATATATGGTGCGCTCCTCCAAAGAGGCCCTCATAAAGATGGGTCCAGCTGACTGGCAAGAACGCATAGATGCCTTCTTGTTGGCCCATCACACCACGCCCTGCCCAACCACTAACCTCAGCCTGGCAGAATTATTGATGGGGAGGTGCCTTAGGACGTCCCTAGACCGGTTGCACCCTAATTACTCCATGGTCAAGTCCCTGGACTCCACTGGGGGAGCCCGGCCCTTTGCCCCAGGGGAAGCCGTATATGTTAGGAATTACAATGGCCATCCATTGTGGCTGCCGCGCGTTGTAGCTGACAAGACCGGGCCCTGTTCTTACAGGGTGAACTTGGATGATGGCCGAGAGTGGAAGCGCCATCACGACCAGATGCGGGCCAGGCAAGGCCAACCAATGCACCAGCATGACCATGCCACACAGGAAGCCGAGAACAAGGGTGCACGCACAGGCCTCGCAGACGAGCCTGCAACCAACCCCGAGTTGCAAAACGGCAACTTACCTGGGGAGCCAGTCCAGCCCCTGCTGTTCCCGGGTCCAACGCTGCCGTCATCATGCGAGTCAGGGTCCTCGGAAAGTCGACCATCCACCCCAGAAGTCGACATCGAGCTGCGACGTTCAGGCTGGGCTACGCAGCACTGGGCCTACTTACAAGACTACGCTTACGCGAACGTGGTGGGAAGGAGTTTTCTGAGCATGCTCACCACATTTGTGTATGAGCGGAAGAAAGTTGACAGCTGATTGGCTGCCGTCTGACAGCTCCTAGTATAAAAAGGGAGCTGTCAGACGGAAAGCCCAGCTGAGCCTGCTCTGGAGCCGGTTGCTCTCTGTTAGCTTGTTACTGTTCAGGAATACACTTGTTAGCCTTTATTCCTGCCTCCGCCTCAGTTATTCGGCAACCACCCACCGTTCTTAGAACAGAAAAATCCCCCTCCCCCCCAAAAACACCAGGTTGCTTCTGGAGGGGGCAGGCAGATGGGCAGCATTCCCCCCTCCCTGGGCGCCTGCAGCCTCGGAGCCTGCAGCAACTCCTGGCCCCTGCACAGCAAAGGCAATGAACAACTTCTCACTCACCAGAAGATTTTCTTTAGTGTGGAAGGGCCCAGAGTTGCTCCAAGGCTGCAGGCCCCCAGGGAAGGTGGGGGAATGCTGTCCGTCTTCCCTCTCCCAAAGCAACCTCGGAGGTTTCAGCTCCTCTGCAGAGGCATTTTTTTAAAGAAAACCCCCCAAAAGCCACAAGATCCGGAGCTGCCAGTCTCCAGTAAGATGTGCATCGTGTGGCCTGGCCCAACCCATCCCCTGCCCCACCCGCCACCCCCAAATTGCACCTCATTGTGAGCGTCTCTCAGCCATTGTGTGCAGGGAAAAACCTTGCACAGTAAAGAAAAACGTCCCAAGAGTTCGAGAAATTGTTAATTACCTCACACTCACGAGAAGGTTTTCTTTACTGTGCAAGGTTTTTCCCTGCACACAACGGCTGAGAGACGCATGCAGTGGGATGCAATTTGGGCCCACCCCTCACCCCAAGGCAAGGCCCATCAACTCAATAAGACTCAATAAGCCAGGGGTTTCTCCTCGACCAGCTCCACCGAAGATCCCCTTCATCCTTTTTGAGTCGGTCCACTTTGCCGCCTGGTGAACTGTCAGGGGAAAAAACACCCTGGAGAAAAATGAGATCAATGGACCGGGCTGATTCCCTTCAGCATATCATTTGAGATATTAAGAAAAATAAAAGTCTTTGAGAAGTATATTCTAATTAATAAACAAACTTTAATAATAAAATAATAAAAGTAAATAAAACAGAAAGTTAACTAATTGTTACATTTTGATAATAAATGTTCCGCCTGCCAACTTGACAGCGGAACAAAGAAAAAAAGGAATGCTCTGGAATGTGTGAAGCATGCACAATAAATCACTTTCAGATAACTTTGTTTTATGACCTGCGCAATAAAGCTTTCTTAGTTTAACTCTTGAGTGTCAATTCAGTCAGTTCATGCCTAGCAAACTTTTTAACATCGTGACACCCCTTCTTTTGCTAGTCTGGGCTGACGTCATCAAATCATCAATTAAGGCACATCTTCTTTCGCAGATACTCTTGTTGATTTGCGGCGAGTGGTTTGTTAAGCATGTCTTCAATCTGATCATGTGTAGAAACATATTGCAATTTAACAAAACCTTGCTTAACTAATTGCTTTGTGTTTTGATAACGAATGTCAATGTGTCTGGACCTAGAACCTGTGAAATGTGACTCAGAAATATAAACAACAGATACATTATCTTCCATCACGGTGATTGGTCGAATCGGACGTGTCCAGATATCTGTGATCAAAGCATCAAACCACGTTAGAGAATTACAAGCATCTGAAACACAAGCATATTCAGCTTCAGTAGATGAACATGAAACAAAACTCTGTTTTCTCACTTGCCAATAATTCAGGAACATCATGTAACCAGAAGTGCTTTTGCGTGACTTCTTGTCACTTGCCCAGTCGGCGTCAGCAAAACAAATTAACTGTGGATGATCAGTGTGTGTTGGTTCTAACAATAACTTCATGTGTTTAGTGTGTTTCAGGTATTTCAACAACTTCTTAATGCATGACCAATGAAATTGTGTTGCCTTACCTACGTGTCGTGATAAAAGATTAACACTAAGTGCAATGTCAGGTCTGGTCCAACTACTGATGTATAATAGTGAACCAATGACTGAACGATAAAGTGTTTGGTCCTCGAACTCAGGACTTGGTTCATGTGTTAAGTTGTGAAAATCTGTTTGCATGGGTGTCTTTGTTGTGCTAGCATCTTTCATGTTGCAATGATGCAGAATGTGGTCAATTTTCTCCTCTTGTGAAAGACTAAACCCCTTCTGTGTCTTTTCAATTTGAACCCCTAAATAAGTGCTAATGTGTCCTAAAGATTTCAGTGTGAAGTATCTCTGCAAACTTTTGGCAAAAATCTCACTCATTTTCTTATTTGGACCAATATAAACAATATCATCAACATAAACAAGAATTATCTCATATGCATTGTTAGATCTTTTTGTGAACACGCATTCATCAGTTTCGGACTTAATAAAGCCCATTGAATGTAGTTTGTCAGTAAGACATAAGTACCATATTATACCTGACTGTTTCAGACCATAAAGACTTTTGTTCAGGAACCAGGTATCCCCTTCTTGCTTTCGGAATCCTGGAGGGCTTCTCATCTCTTCATCTAGGTCTGCATGTAGATAAGCTGTGTCCACATCAAATTGGAAAACTTCTAAACCAAGAATAGTTGCAGTGGTTAAAGCAATTTTTACACTTTCAGTTCTGACTGTTGGTGAGTAAGTGTTTGTGTAGTCCTCAGGATAACGTTGAGCGAAACCCTGAGCTACCAGTCTGGCTTTGTATAAAGACTCACCATTCGGTTTCTTCTTGATTCTGTAGACTCATCGAGTGCCAATGACTTTCTTGTTTGCTGGAGGTTTTGCAGGTGTGAATACATTAAGTTTCTTTAAACTGTCCATTTCATCCTGCATTGCATCATACCATTTGTCTTGTTCTGAATCAGGAAGCTGTTTGATTTGTGTGAATGTCTCTGGAGGAAGAGTAACGTTGCAAATCAAAGGTAATAGTGACTTTGTCAGTTGCCATGAATAATGTTGTGGAGGGATTCCTTTTGTGGCCCTCTTGGAACGTCTAGGAGCATCAGTCCAGTCTTCTTCTTCTTCATCATCATCATCCTCGTCCTCACATTCGTCGCTAGCATCAGCATCCGCGGCTTGCGAAGACGGAACATCAGGTTGTGAAGAACTGGTAGAAGGAACATCTGCCTGCGAATTGTCATCAGGCTGCGTGGCATCTGGAACACCATCTCTAGGAAAATAAACTTCAGGATCATTGGAATGAATGCTGGACCCATCAATATCTTCCTCAAAATTAGCAGATTGTGAAATGACAATCACATGTTTAGTATCAATGAATTTGAACCATTTTGAATTATCATCAATACCCATAAATCTCAGTCTCTTTGCTACTGTACCTCCCTTTCTTCTTTGACTTAAGGGAGTGTTCACCATAGCATATGAACCAAAAATGTGGAGGTTCTTGAGATCAGGCTTGTAGCCATACAGCATGTAGAAAGGAGTTTGATTGATTACACTGCTCCAAGTACGGTTGACAATGTAATTTGCATACTTGATTGCTTCCCAGTATGTGTTACTGAAATTGGCATCATCTAGAAGACAACGCATCATGGTTTGTAGAACCCCTTGTCTTCTTTCTACGACTCCGTTATGAGCCGGTGTATATGGAGCGGATGTCTGATGAAGAATTCCATTCTTACGCATCCAGTCCTGGAAACGCTGAGACATGAATTCTGCACCACGGTCACTCTGGATTCTGGCGATGCGAACTTGGTATTGTGTAGAAACAAAAGCTGCAAAGTCTTTAAAGATCTGAAAGGTCTCAGATTTCTCTCTCATAGGATATACAAATCCATATCTAGAATGATTATCTACTATTGTTAAAAAATACTTTCTGCCACCGATTGTTGGTGGGAAAGGACCCACTATGTCAGTGTGTACCAAATCAAAAATGCGTGTTGACCGGCGTGTAGCGTGTTTTGGAATTGCAGCCGCCTTGGATTTAGCCTTTTTGAAAACCGCACAATCCAAAAACACCTTACACCCCTTTAGATCCAAACCTTTTGCGAACTCCGGCATCTTTCTAAGAACATGGAAACTGGCATGTCCCAATCTTCTGTGCCACTTGTGAATACACCTGGAATGCAAAGGTTTACCAGTTAATGAATTCTCAACATTAACAGTTTCATGAGGATCCTCAGGCTTGCTCTGAGCAACCTGTTTCTGTTTTCTCTGTTTGTTGGCTTTAGGAGCCTTTGGCACAGTAACGTTTTCTCTCTCTGGGGCAACTCTCTCTGGGTCTGCGTTGTGCCTTTTTGGAGTTTGCATACTTGCCTGTGCTTGCCCTTTAGGCTTTGGTTTTAAGTAATAAACACCACCAATCAGCATGGTTTCAGCAACAATATCTCCATCTTTAACTAAGTAACTTGCTTTTTCGAGGTGGTGAACCTGGAATTTTAAATCTCTAGACAAGTGACTTTGACTAAGCAAATTACTGGTTGCTGAAGGTATGTAATAAACATCAGGGATGTGTGTATCGAGCTCTTCAATGTAAACAGTTCCTTTTCCCATAACCTTGCAAGTGTGGTTGGTGAAGGAATACAGTTCTCGATACTCGGGCTCTGGCTCGCCCATCTGTGTGAAAAGTTCCCTTCTGTGGGTAACGTGCACAGCTGCTCCACTGTCTAAAGTCCACAAAAGACGTCTGTCGAACTTTGGATCAGGTTGTGGAACGTTGGTTATGGCCAGTGTTACAAGTGGAGCTTGTGGATCACGCCTTGGACCACGACGACCTTGTCTTCCGCCTCTACCTCTGCCTCTGGAGTCTGTTCCTCTGGGCTGGTACGTGGCGGGAGCTGGAACTCGTTGGGGACAATCCCGGGTGTCATGTCCCACACGGTTGCAGGTGTAGCATTTTGGCATCCTTGGAGCATAGCCTCTTCCTCAGAAGGGACGTCTAGCTGGAGCCTTCGATGCTGGAGGTCGTTGCAGATGTGGTGTAGCTAACTTGATAGCTTCCTCTTCCACTAAAAGTCTGCAAACGTGGTTAACTGTGCGTTGAGCAATAGGCACGTAGTTAATCTTTGCAACAGCATCTTTCCATTCATAATTCAATGAGTTAATGATGATGCTAATCATTTGGATATCATCGATTACATGGCCATTTTGTCTCAATTCACTTCTCATTCTCTTCAGTTTGGTCAAATGTCCACCAATTCGTTCACCAGGTTTCAACTTCGAACCATGGAACTCAGACATGAGCAAACATGAAGATTCAATTGAAACGGGCCTGTAGCAATCTTCCAAAATAGCCCAAATTTGTTGGGCAGTTGCATCAGGCGGAAAGATACCCTGGATCTCAATTTCCATTGACATGAGCAAAGTCGTGATTGCTCTGTTTTCCAGGTCTCTCATCGCAGGTGTCCACGGCGGAGGAGGAGGATTAAAAATCATGCAATGTGTGCCTTCTCTTCGAAGCAAGAGCGCAATTTCACTGACCCAGGCTTTATAATTCTCTCCTGACTCCTTTAATTTGGACTCACCAGTCAAGGGAGTGACTGGAAGTACCTGCTGAGGAATATGCATCGGAACAATTTGTTGAACTGGTTGCAAAGCTGGTTGTTGAACCAGGGGATGCTGGGATTGCATCATTGGCCTTTGCGTGGCAACATCAAATTGACTTCCTTGTATTCGCCTTTGACTTTGACTTTTTCCATCTAGGGAGGATTCAGCACCACCAGGGGGTGTTGAAGACTTAACCTTTGGAGGCAAAGCTTTGGCTTCTAAAGGACTCATAGCTAAATCTTTAAAACTTTCATGTAGCTGTTTCATCTTTTGCTCTAATAATTTTTCTCCGCCAGCAGATGGCAGTGCAGCCTCACTTTTTGGCTGCCTCACCTTTCTATACGTGGGCGGAAGTTCAGTTGACTCAAAGGGATCACGTGACCTTGGTGACGTGTACATGTCTCTTTGTTCTGATTCACCTAAGAACTCCTCTTTGGGGTGTGTCTTAGGCTGTTGTTTTAAAGAAAAGATGGTGTCCTCAGACATTTTGGGAGTGGGGGAGCCCCTCCTACTTTGCTTTATTTCGTTAAAGCACTCTCTCGCCTCCCTAGCATATTTTTCAAACAGCTCTAATTGATAAAGATAGCTTTGCATTTCTTCCTCATCATCTGGGGAGGATTCATAAAATTTGCTTTCTGCGTGGGAGAGGTTTTTTTCTTCCGGCAGTTGCCATTCATCAAGTGTTTGATTATCTCCGAGGGTCTGGGAATGGAGTGGCTTTGGCAAAGTGGGAAGTTTTGGCTTGGCCCCCAAAAATTCATAATCTCCTGGAGATATTTTAGAAGGAGGAACCACTGACCTCTTTTCGTAGATCTCGCCTTTTGTAGCTCCTTCCCCCACATCTGGCTCAGCACCTGAAGGAATTTGTTGTTCCTGAAATACGTTTGAAGGTTCTTGTTTCTCTGTGTCTGAGGAAGCCTCCTTGTCAGAAGAAACGGAACCATCTGTGCTTGTTCCATTTTTCTTCTTCTGTTTCTTTTTCTCCGACATTGCTAATTAGCGTAGTTGGTTATCTTAAGATAGCACGAAGGGAAAATACAGCCATAAATTGTAGCTATCTCAGCTTGTATCATCGACCAACCTCTGCATACCAAGTTGTCAGGGGGAAAAACACTCTGGAGAAAAATGAGATCAATGGACCGGGCTGATTCCCTTCAGCATATCATTTGAGATATTAAGAAAAATAAAAGTCTTTGAGAAGTATATTCTAATTAATAAACAAACTTTAATAATAAAATAATAAAAGTAATTAAAACAGAAAGTTAACTAATTGTTACATTTTGATAATAAATGTTCCGCCTGCCAACTTGGCAGCCGGACAAAGAAAAAAAGGAATGCTCTGGAATGTGTGAAGCATGCGCAATAAATCACTTTCAGATAACTTTGTTTTATGACCTGCGCAATAAAGCTTTCTTAGTTTAACTCTTGAGTGTCAATTCAGTCAGTTCATGCCTAGCAAACTTTTTAACATCGTGACAGCCCTTCTTTTGCTAGTCTGGGCTGACGTCATCAAATCATCCATTAAGGCACATCTTCTTTCGCAGAGCCAAACCGCTCCTGCCAAGTGCCGTCCCCCAACTCCCCGTGTCCGACCATTAAGCCAACTGATGGTTATGCAACCGGAGCCAACTGGATGCAAAGCTGGGTTGACAATGAGCCTCTGAGGTCTCCCTCCTGCCTGCTTGCCCAGCGCTTGCTCAGCTGCCCCCTCAGATCCCCAGGCTGGACGCAGCCACTCACCGGCGACTGGAAAGCAAGGTCATCCACTGCCTTCTTGTCCAGCATTTGCTCAGAGACCTCCTACCCTCCCGCTCACACACACACCCCAGCCTCCCCCACAACATCCCCCATGCCTGGGCACAGACATTCACCTGTTCTTTCTTCTTCTGTTTCCAAACTAAGCCCCGGTTGGTTGGTTGGTTGGTTGGTTGGTTGGTTGGTTGGTTGGTTGGTTGGTTAAAGTGCGCTTGGATCTGAAAGCTCCATCACTGGAGGCTTTTAAAAGGGATAACTTTTCGGCTGCCAGCTGGCAAAGAAAGCTCTCAGCCATGACCAGCGCTGCTGTGGCTCCCGCAGGCTGGGTGGACAAAGGAGCAAGTGGAGGCTGCGGCCTCAGTCTGGCACGAGCTGAGGGCCTGGTCTGGGGAGGTGGGGAGTGGCTCACCCAGGCAGCTACTGCAACAGCAGGGCTGGCCAGGTCCCACCCCATGTGTTGCACCCCCCTCCCAGCTTTCGCCCATGCCTCCATGCCGTTTTTGGGTGTGAAACACGTGGGAGATCCTAGCTGCAGTTTACTCATGAGGAACATTGGCCGGGAGAGGCAGGGAGAAAGGCCAATGGGGCTCACGAGTAAACTGAGGTTCCTAAGTGGGATCGAGCCAGGGGTGGGTTCTGGCTACCAATACTGCCGGTTGCTCTGCGCATGCCCAGAAGCCAAAAACAATATGGCCGAGAGAACCAGTTCAGGGGTGTGGCCACCCTGGGTCGCTGCCGGTTCCAGCAACCCAGGCCACCAGGTTAATACCGTTTCAGCCAAACTGGTCCTAACAGGTAGGAACCCACCTCTGATCTGGAGTTGTTTTCCATCAGGATTACAAGGGAGAAGATTAGCCTGACAGATTTCTTCTTGATCAACCCATGATTTCTGGGAATCAATCTGTTGTTTTCAAAGAGTTTATGAATAATCTTTTTTTTTCTCTGTTCATTTTATTTGTTATCTGCTCTAAAATGTTCCCTATAATTGACCAACTGTGTCTATTATATTTTCTCTATAGTTTGATAAATTTTTCTCAAACTTTTTCATTCACTTATGAAGATTATGGCAGTATTTGTATCCTATTTAACCATATTTGGAGATGAGACAATTGTAGAAGAAAGATTCAATGTGGGATAAGAAACAGAGTTTTCTGTTTTTCAAATTCCTGGATGTTCCCATTCTAGTTTCATCCCTTTCTGGAGAAGAATGAATTTTGGAATATTTCTCAGAGAAACCTGTACTTGGATCAAAATGGAGAGATAACAGCAGATCTGGGAATTTCGGGCTTCTTGGTTCTCCCCAAAGAGGATGTCAAGGAAGAGACTCTGGCGCTTTTTCAAAAACAGAGACTTTATATCAGACAAGATGCTCTTTCACGGCTAAAGTTGCTCAATAAGGTGGGATAAATTTTGGTGTCTTTTCTCTGTTTCCCAAAGCCTGAGGTCCCATTTCAAGTGGGCAAAGCTTATAGTCTCCAGGGTGGTTGGCCTTCCATGCCAGTTGGTGTCATCTAATGGAAGTTCTTCAACAGACAGGACCTAAGTGAAGGGGCTTTGCCATGTTTTATGGAAACCTTTCAAGATCTTACTGGTCAGAGGTTTCTTTCTTCATCACAGTTTTATTCTATCTTTAAACAATCTAATGGAATAAAGGTTTCCTAAAATTTTTATAGTAAACTTTTTCTCAGTTTTAATATGAATATATCATCATACTTAAATCTTTTTTTCAAATACATCCCTCTAGACTATTAAGTAGAAAAGTACCTTATTGCAATGTTAAATTCCAAAAGGAAAAGAAAGGAACTAAATGAAGAATCTGCCAGTTGTTATACCTCTTGCATCTGTTTAGAAGTAGCCAGAGATTTCATATTTACCTCAGTGAAGACCAGAGGCTACTTGTTTCCATTCATTTCTACCTCCATTTTCCATGGACAGAGAGTCCTAACATCTTTTCTTTGGCATTCCTTTTTCTTCGGCTCAGTCTCTGCCTCAGTCCAAATGTGTGGAAAGTTGTCATCCTGGATTTGTCAAGAGGGCTCGAGAAGGAGAGCCAGTTTGCTGCTATGACTGCGTTCCTTGTCCGGAGGGGACCTTCTCCACTCAGGAAGGTGGGTGAGACTGGAGGAAAGGAAGTGGAACTGGTTCAATACATACATCAAATAATAAAGTTTGGTTCTGAACATCACACAGGAAATTATTCGGGTCCCAATTCTTCTCTCACTTTCATAGACGATTAAACAAAAATTTATTTTAAAAAAAGTCTTATACTTCTTACCGTCTTTCACTAGAGGTACTAATAAATGTGTCCTAGACAATATCTACTGGTATCACTTGTTGTCCAAATAAGGTATTTCCTGAAAGGTAAAAGGAGAGAATAGTAAGGGAATATGGTTTTTCTCTCAGATGCAGGAAAATGCACCAAGTGTCCGGATGACAAATATCCAAATGAGGACAGAATCCAATGTATCCCCAAAGTTATAACCTTCCTGTCTTATGAAGAACATCTGGGCATCATCCTGGTCTCTTTTGCCCTGCTCTTGTTCCTAATTGCAGGCCTTGTTTTAATCATCTTCATTAAATACGGAGAAACTCCCATTGTCAAAGCCAACAACCGGGACCTCTCCTTCATCCTCCTGGTCTCCCTCCTGCTTTGCTTCTTGTCTCCTTCTCTCTTCATTGGCCAACCAAGGAAAGCCACCTGCCTTCTCCGACAAACGGTTTTCAGCATCATTTTCTCAATTGCTGTTTCTTCTCTCTTGGCCAAAACCATTACGGTGGTGCTGGCTTTCCTGGCTACAAAACCAGGAAACCAGGTGAAGAGATGGTTGGGGAAGAGCTTGGCCAACTCCATCATCCTTTCTTCTTCTGCTGTCCAAATTATCATCTGCTCCATCTGGCTGGGAGTTTCTCCCCCCTTCCCTGACTCTGACCTCCACTCCCAGCCTGGAGAGATCATTCTGCAATGCAACGAAGGGGCCGTTGTCATGTTCTACGTCACCCTCAGCTACATGGGCTTCCTGGCTGCCATCTGCTTCACGGTGGCTTTCTTGGCCAGGAATCTGCCTGGGGCCTTCAACGAAGCCAAGCTGATCACCTTCAGCATGCTGGTCTTCTGCAGTGTCTGGGTGACTTTTGTGCCCACCTACCTGAGCACCAAAGGGAAATACATGGTGGCTGTTCAGGTCTTCTCCATCCTGGCCTCCAGTGTTGGTCTGCTGGGCTGCATCTTCATCCCCAAGTGCTACATTATCCTTCTGAGGCCAGACCTGAACACAAAGGAGCATCTCACAGCCAGAATAAATGTAAAAGCATGAGATATAATACCATTATGATATTGGAAGAATTGTTAACGTTTATTTGATTTGAAAGGAGATATTCTTTCCATTTAGATAGTATGCAGGAGTCAAAGAAAATATATGTTTCAAAATTGGAAATTATTGAATTGTTCTAGCTCCCTTCCCTTTCAGCTTAATAAACCTTGCCGAAAGTCATTCAGAGGAATTTGCTGTTCAGCAACAGCTACTGAATTTGACACCTTTAAAAAAAATTCAGGCACTTGTTCCTACAGCAAAAAAGTATATGTGTGTGTGAGAGAGAGAGAGACAGAGAGAGAGAGGGAGTGCAGGAAAAGAGTTCAGGAGGAAGCTGTGGGAACCAAGAACCAGCCTGGTTGCCTGATCCTCTCCCTGAGAATGCCAGAATGATGTGAAATGCCATGTTTGACTGGCTGTCAGCTGGGGAGGGAAATCGAATATATAATTCTTTCTTGATTTCCTGATAAAACCTGCTTTGCAGAAAGTATTCAGCAGAACAGCTGTCTGGGATTTCAGTTTGGGATTGTTTTTATTTTGGTATGAACTTCGCACCAAAATAATAAAAACAAAGTAAATTAAAAATGTGTAAAATTCCCACTGTATTTTTCTTCTTTGATCAACCAGAGAATTAAAATAGCGGTTTTCACACCCTTTAATTTCCTACTCTACAATTTCTACCTAAATCATTTTCTCTGCTTCTCTTCCAAGCTTGTCTTGTTTGTGAAGGGCTGGAGAAGATGCCCAGAGAAAGGGGACCTTGAGACTCTCCCCAGGAGGAGGTTGGAGGGATCCTGTCTAAAGGCAGCCGCATCATTGACCAGGTCACAAACCTTCAATGCTGCATAATATCCATCCAGGTCCAAGAAGGGGCTGAATTAGGGGGTGGGGGACTTTGAGGTTTCTAGGACGAGGCACCCATGGAAGCTCTTCTGCTCCCCATCACACAGATTGCTGATCAGTTGGTAATCAATGTTTAGGTCTATGAATGGCTCCTAATTGGGAATAGGATCCCTTTGCAATTTCATTTTATGGAGGTAAGAAAAGATCTGATGGACCAGAAGAAGGTCAGTCTAAGATTCACAGGGACCACACAGAGGCCTCTGGTTCTCCCACAAGCAGAAGACGGCAGAGGCTTATGGCTTTGCTCAACATGGAACAGACATTTTTGCACAATTTCACTTTCTTCCATCACACCCCACAATATTGGACACTCGGACATCTCACACTCTAGGAATCCCCAATTCTGGTATCCCAAATTAATCTGAGAAAATATTTCCAACTTTCACAGCCCCATTCAATAAGAACTAAGGTGGGACTGGAACTCAGGAGTCTCCTGGTGATTGGCCCAAAGTCCCTCAGGAAGTTTTCATGCCTAAGGGAGGATTAGAACTCCAGTCCCCTGGTGATTGGCTCCAAGTCGACCCTTTGTCTTTTATTTGAAGGTAAATAAATGTAAAAACATGAGATGTAACACCATTATGATATTGGAAGAATTGTTAATGTTTCTTTTATTTGAAAGGAGATATTATTTCCACTTAGATAGTAGGAAGGAACCAAAGAAAAACAAATCTACTTGTTTCAGAATGGGAAATGATTGAATGGCTGGACTTCTTGTATCTCCCTATTCAACCCAATAAATCTTGCTAAAGAGAACTCTGCGGGAGTTCCGGTTCTGCCGGCGGCGGCGGCGGGCAGCTCTTTGCCCGCTCCGGCTCCCCGGTGGGCTTCCCCACTCCTTGGGGGGCACAGGACACCCCGCAGAGGGGTCCTGCCGGAGGGGCGGCATCGCGGAGGACTCTTGCAGCGGCGGCGGCCGGCGGGAGGTCTCTCGCGCGCCCAAGGCACCGGGGAGCAAGCTCGGAAGGCGCTTCACGTTCCTGCGCCTCGCGCCTCGCTATAAGCCGACTGGAGAATGCAACAATAGAAGGAAGCAGCTGCAGTGCGGTGAGGTTGCTTCTCTCTTCATTCCCTATTCTGCATGAAGAATTACTCAGCTTTTTAAAACTTTAAAATAACTTTTGGAGCATTTTGGAGGTGCGGCTGGAGGGAGGGGGGTTCCCCCCCCCTTGGACAAGCGGCGAGGAACAATTTTGCTCTCAGCCCCCGGGGAAGGAGGAGGGGGGAGAGCCAACGAATGAAGCCTCACCCAGGCTGAGATGATTTTCTTTTCAATTTAATTCTACATATTACTGTGATTTGAGGACTTTTGGAACTTTTTAAAACTTTGTTATGCCTCTGTGCCCAAAACTGGCAGAGCAAGATGGCACACTTCCCTTGTCTTTATGAACTGTGAAACCTGACTCCACCTTTAAAATTCGGGCTTCCGGTCTTTGTCTCCGTGTCTCCCAGAGGAATCTCTTGTGGATTGGTATTTTTTAAACTTTCTAGGGGAAATTTTCTATCTATTGCCAGACTTATTGGAGAGATTCTCTTCTGCCTGGTTCTTCTGCTCCCGGACTCACCTGGCTACCCTTCTTTTCTAACTGTTTATCTTATATTTGGACTGAACTTCCAACGTTATAAAGGATGGCATCCAAAAGACCCCCTCCTGGAAAACCTGGCTTTGCCACTTCTGCTCCAACATCCGCAACATCCAGTCCAGCCACACAGTCAAAGATAACAGAACTGATGCAACCTAAGACTACTGAGATGGACTTTCAACAAATGCTTCAACAAATTTTACAGGGCCAGGAGGAAATCAAGAAACAACTAAGGGAAATGAAAGATGAAATTAAAGAAAATCAAGCCCAAATATATAAGAACTCACAAAGACTGAATCTTGTGGAAGGGGGGGTGGAGGAGGTGAGGGGGGGGGGGTAGAAGCTGTGCAGAAAGGGAACAAAGATCTTGACACCCAACAGATGAAAATAGAATTTGAGAGAATGTCCTATTACCTTAGATTTCAAAATGTTATAGAAGAAGATAGGGAAAACATAAGGGACATCATGATAAACATCCTGGCTGACTACACACACAAAGAAAAACAACAGATGGCAGTGGCATATCGTGGGGGGCGCAGGGGGGGCCGGCCGCACCGGGCGCAACATCTGGGGGGGGCGTGCTCGCACTCGCAGCTCTCTGCCCCTGCCTGGATCACTCACTCTCTCTCACTGCAGTGCTGGCTGTGCGAATCCGATCCGATCCGCTGGGTCGCCGCCCACTGTGGTGAGACTCGAGTGCTAAAATCCACGGGTTAGGGGGCGCAAATTACTTGCCTTGCCCCGGGTGCTGACAACCCACACTACGCCACTGACAGATGGGGTGGGATATAGACCTGGTTTATAGAGTGAACTCAGCTTATGCTAGAACACACAATGTACCCAGGGAGGTTCACATTAAATTTCTTAGAAAAAGCACAAGAGATGAAATTCTGGGTGTACAAAGGGGGCAAGCATTGATATACCATGATATGGAGATAACCATTCTGAAGCAGATCCCTAAGAAGATTAGAGAAAAAAGGAAGAATTATTCGCAATTAGCGAATAAATTATACCAGAAAGGGGTGTGGTTTAGATGGTTGATGCCTGAAGGTATGCTGATATTCTGGGAGGAGACAAGAATTAGAATCAATTCACCCATAGAGGCGCAGGCCTTTATGGAAAAAAACAAAACACTCCTAGAAAAAACACGAGACACTATACCGGACACGCAGGACACGGGAGGGGCCAGAGCTCTGCCAGTGGAGGGAGATGGGGCAATAGCAAGAAGACTCAGATCACAAAAATAAACAAGAAAATCATATTATTATAAACTGACCGAAAGTGATAATGGAATTATATCTGGATTTTATACTGTAATGTCTAATCTGATTGAATTTAGTAATAGAACTAATATGCTGATTGTAATCAATTATATACCAATGCATTATATATAAATGTATACGATGAGTATGGAGAGAGGGGCGCCTGTCACATTTTGCAACTGCCAAAATTTGTATACCTGTCCATTTACCCTTTTCCCTATAAATGTTGAAAAACCAATAAAAAATTTTGTTAAAAAAAAAAAAAAGAGAACTCTGCGAAAGTCATTCAGAGGAATGTAATATTCAGCAACTACCAATGAACCAGGCACCTTATGAAAAATAATTGAGGCACTTGTTCCTACTGACAGAAACTAAAAGTTTGTGTATGTGAGAGAGAGAGTAAGATCCTAAGATAAGATGAGAGCTGTAGGAGCCCTGCTCTAACCGTGTTGTTGGATCATCTCCATGAGAAGCCTTGGAATGGCAGAATGACCTGGAATGCAGGGATTGACCTGCTCTCCATCACTATTATGTCCTTCTTTCTTGATTTCCTGATAAAACCCCTTTCACAGAAAGCATCGACCAGAACAGCTGTCTGAGGTTTCACTTTGGGTTTGTTATTATTTAAGTATCTACCTTTTAGAAATCCCCACTCTATTTTTTCCTTCCTCATCCAGAGAATGAAAATAGCAACAACTAACACTATTCCGGCCCTTTAATTTCCCACTCTATAATTTGTCCATAAAGCCTTTCCCTGCGTTCAATGCCGCCTATTCATCCAGGTCAAGAAGGGGAGGGGGAGTAACGGGGATGGGGGGGGGCACGTCCAGGTTTCTAGGAAGAGGCACCCATGGAAAGTCTTCTGCTTTCCAACCACAGAGATTGTGGGTGGATCAGGAGTCAGCCTGAGGTTTCAGAATGGCTTCTGATTGCCACTCGGGTCACTTTGCAAATTCCATTTTAAGCAGGTAGAAAAGGTTTGATGGATCAGACCGAGGTCAGTCTAAAATCCACGCTGACCCCCCAGATGCCTCTGGTCTGCCCACAAGCAAGGGGGAGGGACGTATCACTTGGCCCAACATGGAAGTAGGTAGGGGTGGAATTCAGACAATTCCCACGGGTTCCCTAAAATGGGTTGTTAATTGTATGAGCTGCTCGGCCAACTGGCTGCATTGTCTCGGCCTATCTCCCAATCCCCTCCTGAGGGTGTGTGTGTTCCCCCCCCATGAGAAAACGACCTATCTGAAGATCCCACGGACGTCTTTGGCTCAGGCAGTCCATTTCCCCGGTGCCTCTCTCTCTATGAAGGAATCACTGAAACTCTGCAGAGCCCAGAATGGGGCTTCCTCGAACGTCGGGATTGGGAGGGTACAGAAAGGATGAGGACCAATAGGAATTCTCCCTTCTGCAGCGTCATCGGTCTCCAGGCAGAGTCTCCCTCTACTTCACCCAGTGCAGGAGAGCGTTCCAAGCAAACAAGAAGCCTCAGTTGGTTGTTCAGGCCAAGATCCCCCCTCCCACTTTCCCCTCTCTCTCCGCAGAACTGGCTTTCCTCCTTCAGCTGAAGCCCCAAAGGACTCTGCCCGGAGACCGATGATGCTCAAGAAAGGAGAATTCTCATTGGTGCTGCCGCTAGTTCTGGCCTGGCCTTCCCACCTCTGAAATCCGAGACAAACGCTCCACACCCCTTCCAGATTCCTCCTCTGGGGCTGGAAGCATCAGGCCGGGGAGATACACGCACGCACTGCCGAGCCCAGAACGGGCCTTCAGACGACGCAATGCCTGAGAAATGCGGAATGTGCAGAGAAATGCAGGCTACAACCAGCGAATCGCGTTTTCCCAGGATCCGGTGAAGCCCTAGCGGACCAATACGAATTCTCCCTTCTGTAGCATCATCAGTCTCCAGGCACAATCAGAGTTGAGGGACGGGAAATCGGAAGGGACTGCTTCGTCCAGATGTGGAAGAGGGACGTCCCTTCGCTGGGCTGGGGAGTTATGCAGATTCTACTCTGCAACCTGTGATATGGAGGGAGGGAGTGTATATGTGTGTGTATGTGTGTGTGTGTGTACTCATCTGTATTTTTACACCTATTATCTTGTAAACGATTGAAAAATATGTCCCCCCAAAAGCCCCCCCCCCAAGCAAGAGGGCAGGAGCTCTCTCGGCAGCTTCAGAGGACAAACGGAGCATGCGCGACAGAAATTGCCAGCAGTTGCTCCTGGATGAGGGGGAGATTCCATGTGGGGGATCTGTTGCTAGGACGCTTGTATTCCTTTTCGCTCTAAGACGTAACACCTCTCCAGGCTTAATCCCTGTGCTGCCTCAGATCAGACGGGCATAGAGGATGCGGACTACCGGGCCTCAATTGGAGTTGGCCTTTCTCGTGAGATGAGCTCTTTTGTGTCATAAACTCCAACCTCCCACAGATATCCTGGACCACAGAACCCATAATCCCCTCTTCATTACAGACCTCTCCCCCTCCCACACTGCCAAAGGGGGGAGAACAGAAGACCCCTTGGTGCCCCCCCGCACCCCCCTCACCCAAAAGCCCCCCCAACGACCCCTCCCCAGCAGTTCATTCCCCCCGGAGACACCCTGCACCCCCAGCTCGAGGGACGCCTCCGTGCCTCGCTCCCACAACGCCCGGAAGAAGCCGCCTAGGTAGCTTCAGAGGACAAAGGAAGCATGCGCCAGAGAGCGTTGCCCGCAGTTGCTCCTGAATGGGAGGGAGAGAGAATTCCAGGTGGGAGGATCTGTTGCAAGGAAGCCGCTTCTCCTTTCCGCTCTAGGACTTAACACCTCTTTTGGCGCGTCTCTTGCCTTTGGCTCGGAAAAAGCTGCCATGGCCGAAGGCGACCACCAGAGGGCTCGCGCCGCAGGTGGCAAAGTCCTGGCAGCCTTCGAGCTTCAGAAGGGAACTGAGCATGCGCATCTGCCTTTTGCCATTTCTGCTGCTTTCGCTCCCCAACCTGATGAAAAGTCACGGAATGGGGGGGAGGATGCTTCCTCAGCTTCTCCCCCCTTTACACCTACACAGTGACACCCCCCGCCACGCACCCCCAAACCAAGAAGCTGCAAGAAGGTCCGGCAGGGAGGGAGGGCCCGGGAGGAATATCCCTAGGAAGGGGAGCGAACCGCATGGCAGGCTGCCGTTGGGGTCGCTGGGGGGGGGGGGGTTCCTATCCCTTCTGATCCACAATCGGAGCTAGTGCGGGAATTTCTTTCCTTTTAGGCTCTGTCTGTCTATCTGTCTCTGTGTGTGTGTGTGTGTCTCCCTGTGGGATCTAACTGGGGTCTCATCCCGGGTGAGGAAGGGGCTCCGTCTGAAGGCATCAAAGTCCCAGGAGTTCCCACCTGCCTCCCTTCCTCCCCTTCTGTCACAGTCACACTCTGGCCCTTTGTGTGTGATTGTGGGTCTTTGTGTTGAATATTGTTTCACCATTTGGGAGGAGGCTTCCAAATAAGCCTATAGATGGTCCTCGACTTACGACCACAATGGAGCCCAGAATTTCTGTTGCTAAATAAGACAGCCGATAAGTGCATTTTGCCCCAATTTTACCACAGTTGTTAAGTGAATCTGGCTTCCCCACTGACTTTGCTGGCCAGAAGGTCCCAAAAGGCCATCCCATGAGTCCAGGACACTACGACAGTCATAAATATGAGACAGTTGCCAAACGTCTGATCACGTGACCATGGGGATACTGCAGTAAATGTAAGCGTGAAAAACGGTCATAAGTCTCTTTCTTCAGTGCTGTTGTTAACTTGAACTAAAAGAACCGTTGTAAGTGGAGGCCCTCCCGTTCATTGTCCAGGGCTGTTTAAGCAGAGACACAACTGTCCTCGCATCTGCCTTCTGCCTCAGTCGGAGTCCCTGGATGCTCTCCAAGGGCAGCCCCACAGAGACAGTACTGCGGTAGTCCATCCTGGGGGCGAGCAGGGTCTGAGTGGCTGTGAAGGGAGCCATGTGGCCCAGAAAAAGGAGCGGCAAAACCTCAAACTCTTCCATGGCCCCTCCTGACCACGGCTGCCCCCCCTGCTCCTCAGGCAGGAGTTGTGGATCCAGAAGGACCCCCAGATCAGGCCCTGGGGGGGGTCTGGGCTGCTGCCCCCCCTCCATCTATCCATCCATCTTCAGAGAAGATAAAGTCCCAGAACCAGAAGGAGAAAAGAACTCAGGCCCCCCATTCACTCCTGCCAGGTTCAGCTGAAGGTTTTGTCCCCCATCCAAAGCCCTGCAACCTTCAGGCGCCTGGAGAAGGAGCCTGGTCTCTCTTCCTGGCAGTGACATGCGGTGATGTTTATGACTGGTGAGGCTGGTGACGTCATCAAACCACGTGGTTGCTCCGAATGCACGGACGCAGCCCAAACGGAGAAGTTTCTTTTCTCAGAAATGTCAGAAAGGGACAGACAGGCTGCCGCAGCTCCACTAAAAAGACATTTCTGAGAAGAGAAACTGCTCCTTTCTCCTCCTTTCCCCCACCCCCACCCCCTTCTATCACTGACGTTGTTATCTAGGCATTTTTTGCATTTGGCGAGCCCACGATCCTTGCAAGGGGAATGGGAAAATGTGTGCAGGCGGCTCCTCAGCAGCGCACAGCCTCAGATTAGCGCAGCTGTGATTCCCTTTCCCTGCACACGCGGTTCCATTCCTCTCCTTCCTAAATCAACATGAAGGGGACCGCGGCTGCGCTGATTGAGGCTGGAGCTGAGGAGCCTCCTGCACACGTGGTCCCATTTCCCTTGCAAGGATCCCGGGCTCGCCCGATGCAAAAAATGGCGAGATTGGCATACTTGGGGCTGCTGCTCAGATGTCCAGGGAGGCTAAA
Source organism: Natrix helvetica (assembly GCF_964273705.1). NCBI lineage: Eukaryota > Metazoa > Chordata > Lepidosauria > Squamata > Natricidae > Natrix > Natrix helvetica. The sequence goes on from NC_138551.1 coordinate 133,280,092, forward strand.
CCAAGCCACGCGCCTCTCCCAGCCACTTTCACGGCTTCCCGGAGTAATTTTTTTTTAATTTTCATGATGAGAGCGTGAGGCTCCGCCTCCCCTGCCTCCCCTGACTGCACGTCACTGCTTCCTGGGATGCCTTTGTCTCCCCAGAGAGAGAGAAGCCAAGTTGTGGGGGCTCCGAGAAGCCAAGTGGAGGGGCAGAAAGAAGGGAGAAGGGGGCTTTCCAGAAGCAGGAGGGGCTCCTGGAGGGAAGGAGCATTTCACTCCCCTCTGCAGGAGATGGAAAAAAGGAGGATGGTTTCTTAGACTTTCCCCTCTTCAGTCCGGCCTTTCCTGCCCCTCCCTCCTCTTCTGAGTCCAAGGGAAGTGGGGCCCACTTAGGAGTAGAAAGAAACCGGTTCCTTTGGTGACCTCCAGGAAAGGCCCGGTGAAAGCCCAAATTGCCTGCTCCTGCCTACTATCTAAGTGGAAAGAATATCTCCTTTCAAATAAAAGAAACATTAACAATTCTTCCAATATCATAATGGTGTTATAGCTCATGTTTTTACATTTATTTACCTTCAAATAAAAGCCAAAGGGGCGACTTGGAGCCAATCACCAGGGGACTCGAGTTCTAATCCTCCCTGAGGCATGAAAACTTCCTGGGGGACTTTGGGCCAATCACCAGCAGACTCCTGAGTTCCAGTCCCACCTTAGTTCTTATTGAATGGGGCTGTGAAAGTTGGAAATATTTTCTCAGATTAATTTGGGATACCAGAATTGGGGATTCCTAGAGTGTGAGATGTCCGAGTGTCCAATATTGTGGTGTGTGATGGAATAAAGTGCAAAAATGTCTGTTCCATGTTGAGCAAAGCCAGAAGTCTCTGCCTTCTTCTGCTTGTGGGAGAACCAGAGGCCTCTGTGTGGCCCCTGTGAATCTTAGACTGACCTTCTTCTGGTCCATCAGATCTTTTCTCACCTACTTAAAATGAAATTGCAAAGGGATCCTATTCCCAATTAGGAGCCATTCATAGACCTAAACATTGATTACCAACTGATCAGCAATCTGTGTGATGGGGAGCAGAAGAGCTTCCATGGGTGCCTCATCCTAGAAACCTCAAAGTCCCCCACCCCCTAATTCAGCCCCTTCTTGGACCTGGATGGATATTATGCAGCATTGAAGGTTTGTGACCTGGTCAATGATGCGGCTGCCTTTAGACAGGATCCCTCCAACCTCCTCCTGGGGAGCGTCTCAAGGTCCCCTTTCTCTGGGCATCTTCTCCAGCCCTTCACAAACAAGACAAGCTTGGAAGAGGACCAGAGAAAATGCTTTAGGTAGAAATTGTAGAGTGGGAAATTAAAGGGTGTGAAAACCGCTATTTTAATTCTCTGGTTGATCAAAGAAAAAAAAATACAGTGGAAATTTTACACATTTTTTATTTGCTTTGTTTTTATTATTTTGGTCTGAAGTTCCTACCAAAATAAAAACAATCCCAAACTGAAATCCCAGACAGCTGTTCTGTTGAACACTTTCTGCAAAGGAGGTTTTATCAGGAAATCAAGAAAGAATTATATATTCGATTTCCCTCCCCAGCTGACAGCCAGTCAAACATGGCATTTCACATCATTCTGGCATTCTCAGGGAGAGGATCAGGCAACCAGGCTGGTTCTTGGTTCCCACAGCTTCCTCCTGAACTCTTTTCCTGCGCTTTCTCTCTCTCTCTCACACACACACATACATACTTTTAGCTGTAGGAAGAAGTTGCTGAATTATTTTTAAAGGTGTCAAATTCAGTAACTGTTGCTGAACAGCAAATTCCTCTGAATGGCTTTCAGCAAGGTTTATTAAGTTGAAAGGGAAGGGAGCTAGAACAATTCAATAATTTCCCATTTTGAAACATATAAATATTTTCTTTGACTCCTGCATACTATCTAAATGGAAAGAATATCTCCTTTCAAATAAAATAAACTTTAAAAATTCTTCCAATATCATAATGGTATTATATCTCATGTTTTTACATTTATTCTGGCTGTGAGATGCTCCTTTGTGTTCAGGTCTGGCCTCAGAAGGATAATGTAGCACTTGGGGATGAAGATGCAGCCCAGCAGACCAGCACTGGAGGCCAGGATGGAGAAGACCTGAACAGCCACCATGTATTTCCCTTTGGTGCTCAGGTAGGTGGGCACAAAAGTCACCCAGACACTGCAAAAGACCAGCATGCTGAAGGTGATCAGCTTGGCTTCGTTGAAGGCCCCAGGCAGATTCCTGGCCAGGAAAGCCACTGTGAAGCAGATGGCAGCCAGGAAGCCCATGTAGCTGAGGGTGACGTAGAACATGACAACATCCCCTTCGTTGCATTGCAGGATGATCTCTCCAGGCTGGGAGTGGAGGTCAGAGTCAGGGAAGGGGGGAGAAATTCCCAGCCAGATGGAGCAGATGATAATTTGGACTGCAGAACAAGAAAGGATGATGGAGTTGGCCAAGCTCTTCCCCAACCATCTCTTCACTCGGTTTCCTGGTTTTGTGGCCAGGAAAGCCAGCACCACCGTGATGGTTTTGGCCAAGAGAGAAGAAATGGCAACTGAGAAGATGATGCTGAAAACCATTTGTCGGAGAAGGCAGGTGGCTTTCCTTGGTTGACCAATGAAGAGAGAAGAGGACAAGAAGCAAAGCAGGAGGGAGACCAGGAGGATGTAGGAGAGGTCCCGGTTGTTGGCTTTGACAATAGGAGTTTCTCCATATTTAATGAAGATAATTAAAACAAGGCCTGTAGTTAGGAACAAGAGTAGGGCAAAAGAGACCAGGATGATGCTCAGATGTTCTTCATAAGACAGGAAGACTATAACTTTGGGGATACATTGGACTTTGTCCATATTTGGATATTTGTCATCTGGACACTTGGTGCATTTTTCTGTATCTGAGAAACCAAAAATCAATTTTCTTTAATATTTCGTTCCTTTTATTTTTCATTAAAAATAGCATAAGAAGGATCTAATTGTTTTTTTAAGTAGCTAGGTATATGAAGGTGAGGAAAGTCCTAGGGTGTTAATTATTTCTGGTGTAATGTGTAATGTAATTCATAGAAGCTACATTATTACAGGTTAATAATGAATCATATAATCTTTTTCTACAAATATTTAGAGTCCTGCCACATGGCAATTAATATACTGGATCTAGAGCAGCGATGGCGAACCTTTTTTGGCTTGCGTGCCTTAAGTGGGGGGAGCGCAGGGGGGTTCGTGTGTGGGCGTGCCGCACCCTTAATGCAATGCGCGACCCCCAGTATGCATGTGCGCACTACTGGCGCTCCCCCTCCCATTTTTACATGCTTTTTTCGCCCTCCCCAGGCTCCAGAGGCTTTATAGAAACCTGGGGAGGGTGAAAACAGCCTCCCCCGCCCCCCTGGACGCCCGAGCAAACTGGAAGTCACGTTTTTTGGCTCGGAGTGCTCAAAACGACACTCCAACCAAACCAGAAGTCACTTCCGGTTTGCTCGGAGGATCGTTTTGAGCGCTCCGAAGGCTTCAGGGACCGTCCAGAGGCTTCCCTGACGCCTCGGGAGGGCTTCCGGGGGGGCGGGGGAGGCTGTTTTCTCCCTCCCCAGGCTCCTATAAAGCCTCCGGAGCCTGGGGAGGGCGAAAAATGGCTTTAAAAAAGGGTGAACTCAGCTGGCCAGCATGCACATGTGTGCTGGCCAGCTGAAAGGGCAGCGCCTCGTGTGCCCTGACAAATGAGTCCGCGTGCCACCTGTGGCACGCGTGCCATAGGTTCGCCATCACTGATCTAGAGGATACCTACAGTGTCTTGTAACATCTGGAAGTAAGCTGGAATTCAGGAGAAATTTCCTAAGAGTGACAACAATTAACCAGGGGAACAGCTGGCCTCCAGAAGTTGTGGGTGCTTCAACATTGGATGTTTTTAAGAAGAGACTGGACAGTCACTTGTCTGAAATGGTATCGGGTCTCCTGCTTGAGCAGGGGGTAGCACTAGAAGACCTCCAAGGTCCTTTCCATCTCTACTCTGATTGATTGATGGATGATTGATCTACATGACTGGCAGAATATTTGTGCAATGAGTTGCTCCCATACCTATCCACAGCAACACATTATGGACCAGTGACACCTTTTCAGTGATCCTCAAGGGGAGGATCCAATATACAGTGAATTGCAAGGTCTTTCAGAAGGTGGACCTAAAACAATTCATCAAGTTTCAAAGAACTCAGATCTTCCTAGAAAGGTGAACTTAGCAGCACATGTCCAGACTAGAAAGCAGGAGAGATGTTTCCTCTGCTATTAGTAAAGCTTGCCCAGTCTGCCACCCCCTCCTCCCATCTCCTCCCAGCCCCTCCTTCAAAGACTTTTTGATTTACTTCCTTTTAGATAAGAAATTGTGCATGTTAGAAATTTAAAAAAAAGGTGAGCTTGTGTTTTTAACTTGCACTTTCATGAAAATGTTCTGGATGGATCCAGTTCCACAAAGCCTCCCATTTTCCTCAGTGTGACCCACCTTCCTGAGTGGAGAAGGCCCCCTCTGGACAAGGAACGCAGTCATAGCAGCAAACTGGCTCTCCTTCTCGAGCCCTCTTGACAAATCCAGGATGACAATTTTCCGCACAGTTGGACTGAGGCAGGGACTGAGCAGAAAAACAAGGAATGCCAAAGAAAATGTGTTTGTTAGATCTGGGCAACGAGAGAACAGACTGCGGACACGGAGTGACTTAACAGCTCTTTATTAGTAGTAGTAGTGATCCAGCTTGCTCTGTGGTCGGAGGGTTCCCCTTTTATAGGGATCGGGTACGCCCCTCGACCAATCAGAACGATACCTGTTTCCCGCTATAGCAGCGGACCAGAGAGGAGACTTGCCACGATATATGTTAATATCTAACACCCCTCCCCTCCTAGACGGAACGTTGCGGTTGGTAACATAGTCTTTTAGGTATGTTGGAGTTTGCCTTACTCGGGAGGAGCGTCGCAGTTCGGGTTGGTTAGAAGTGGTTGCAGGATCGGATGCTTTTTCTGTTTCACGTTCGGGGGGTTTCGTGCCTTCGTTGCTAGGGCGTCCCGGAGTCTGCTCGGTTACGTTGTTTGGGGGTTGCTCTGCTTCGTGCTCGATCTTTTGTTCCGACCTGGGTTCGCAGGTGTCGTAGTTCTCTATGATGGGGCTCTTGAGTGGCTGACTTTGCGTTGGCAGGTAGCTCTCGTCTTCGGTTCGAAGGTCTGAGTGTGCTAGGCGACCCCGAAGTTGATCGATGTGCCTTTTCCAGTTCCGCCCATCTTCCAGTTCCAACAGATACGATCGTGGACCCGTGATGCCAATGACCTTTGCCGGCATCCACAATGTTCCACCTGCATAGTTGTGGGCGTATACTGAATCCCCTATGCTAAAGGTCCGAATTTTGCTTGTGGAGTCTGGGGGAGCTGTGGCAGAGTAATTTGGGTGAAGACGGTCCAGGTGAGACCGTAGACGGCGGCCCATGAGTAGTTCAGCGGGGCTCCTACCCGTCGTTGCGCTTGGGGTAATATGCTGAATTAAGAGGTAATGGTCAATGCGTGTTTGCCAATCACCTGGACCCATCCTAGCGAGGGCCTCTTTTGTGAATCGCACCATTCTCTCCGCCTGTCCATTTGATGCCGGATGGAATGGCGCGACGAGGGCGTGCCGAATTCCCTGACCTGCTAGATATGTCTCAAATTGCATGGCCGTGAACTGGGGCCCGTTATCGGAGACCAGGAGGTCGGGCAGACCATGAGTGGCGAAAAGTCGCCGTAGAACCTTAATGACTGCCTCTGCCGTGGTTGAAGTCATTAGGACTACTTCTAGCCATTTCGAGTATGCATCCACAACTATAAGGAAAGTCTGACCTTGGAATGGCCCTGCGAAGTCAATGTGTATTCGCGACCAGGGTGCTTTAGGCTTCTCCAATTCTGTGGCGGGCGCTTCCGGGGGTGCTGGTCTCGATTCCTGGCATGGGTCGCAAGTGGCCACCCATTCCTCTATTTCTTTGTCCATGTTTGGCCACCAAACGTAACTTCTTGCTAACGCCTTCATCTTAACAATCCCCGGATGACCCACATGTAAAGCATCTAATACATTCCTACGTAAAGCATACGGAATAACAACTCAATCCCCCCACAATAAGCAACCTTGTAACACTGATAGTTCGTCCCGTTTTGACCAAAACACTTTGAATTCCGGGCCCACGTTTCCCTTCGGCCACCCACTCCAAATCCAAGTTTGAACTTGCTTTATTAACATGTCTTTAGAAGAAAACCTTGCAACATCGTAGGAAGAAACCGGCCCTGAGTCCAAACAATCAATGAGCAGCACCGGTACTTCGGGAGTGGGGTCTGGCAAAAGGTCCGGTAGTGGGCAACGGCTGAGTGCGTCTGCGTGTCCTAGAGTGGAACCCGGTCGATGAATTAATTTGTATGAGTACGCAGCCAGGAAAACAGTCCACCTGGTCATGCGTGGAGAAAGGGAGACTGGAGTGGGGCGGTTTCCCGCCAAAAGTCCCAACAGCGGTTTGTGATCTGTAATCAGTTCAAAATCGCGGCCGTAGAGGTATTCGTGGAAACGTTTTACTCCAGCTACAGCAGCTAGCGCTTCCCTGTCCGTCTGGCTGTAATTCCTCTCGGCCGATGAAAGAGTCCTGGAGTAGAAGGCGATGGGTGCTTCTTTTCCGTCGGGCATCCGGTGGCTGAGGACTGCGCCGACTCCAAAAGGTGATGCGTCGCAGGTCAATACCAGCGGTAGTGTCTGGCTGTATTGGACTAACAGTGAGTCAGTGGTGAGCAGGCGCTTTACTCCGGCGAAAGCTGCTGCTTCGGATCGTCCCCATTTCCATGGTGTGTTCCTCTGGAGTAGACGGTGTAGTGGCTCAGCAACGGTCGCCTTCTGTCTCAGAAAAACGCTGTAGAAGTTAAGTAGTCCGAGGAAGGCCTGCAACTCAGTCTGATTTCGTGGTGTGGGGGCGTCCTGGATCGCCTTAATTTTCTTTGAAGTGGGGTGTATTCCCTGACCATCGATTCTATAACCCAGAAATTCTACGCTAGGCACGTTAATTTGGCATTTTTCCTTTTTGAGGCGGAGACCCTTTTCTCTGATTCTGGCCAAAACAGTTCTGACTCTTTTATTTAATTGCTCCTCGTTTGCAGCGGACACCAAGATGTCGTCAAAATAGGGGACGACTCCCGGTATCCCTTGCAAAAGTCGTTCCATGATGCTCTGGAACAATCCTGGAGCAATACTCACACCGAATTGTAGCCAGTTGCATTTGAATGCTCCTCTATGCGTCACTATAGTTTGGGCCTCCGCTGTGGCGCTATCAACGGGCAGTTGCTGGTAAGCTTGTGCCATGTCTAATTTTGCAAATATCTTTCCTGGCCCCAACAAGTGCAATAAGTGCTGTACTACAGGCACAGGATATGCGCTTTGTTGTAGCGCGACATTAATTGTGCATTTATAGTCCGCGCAGATGCGGACTGATCCGTCTGGTTTGACTGGGGTCACGATGGGGGTTTCCCAGCGCGCGTGATCCACCGGCTCAAGGATTCCTTGCTCCACTAACTTATCTATTTCCTTATCTATTTTTGGGCGGAGTGCAAAAGGCACTCGTCTCGGTTTAAGTCGGATTGGCGCCACTTTGGGGTCTAAATTGAATGCAATCGGTTTACCCACATACTTACCAAGACCGGGGCTGAACACATCCTCGAACTCCTTAAAAATCTGCTCAGCGCTGCTGTTTTCCACGGCGTTGATTCCGGTGACTTCCAACCCCAAGGATTCAAACCAATCCAGTCCTAGGAGGTTTTGTAATGGTGCGCTGGCGATGGTCACGGGCAGCTGGGCTACGATGTCCTTGAAACGGATCTGGAACGTGCCTTGGCCTACGATGGGGACTCGGTTCCCCTGGTAGTCTCGTAGCAGGATGTCTGGAACGCGTAGTTGGCTTTTTTTGAGGCTAGGGATAGCCTGTTTCATGGATGCCCATGAAATGATCGTCAGGGACGATCCTGTGTCAACTTCCAGCTCGCAAGGTGAGCCCTCCAAGAGGACTGTGACTTTCAGCTTTTTAGGCCGCTTGGTGCGGACCTGGCTTATTGTTGTGAGATACGTTCGCAATTCCTCTCTCTGGGTCAACTCTATCTCAGCATCTGTATCCTGAAAATACTCTCGTTGAGCGTCTTGATAGAACGCTCTCTCAGCTCTTTGTGTGTAGTCTCTCTGGGAATACGCTCGCTCAGCTCCTTGTGTGTAATCTCTCTGGGGATATGCTCGCTCAGCTCTTTGGGAATTTTCTCTCTGGGTAAACACTTGTGGATTTCTCTCTGGGCGCCCTTTTTGATTTCGCCAAGCCCCTGGGTTGGGCTTCTGTTGGTGGTACATGGGTGGCTGCCGTGAGGCAGGGACTTCGCTCCGGCACACTCGTGCGATGTGCCCAAGTTTGTTGCAGTGGGAACAAACAACGTTCCTGAACCTACAGGTAGACCTGGGGTGATTCCCTCCGCAACTTGCGCAGGGCGGCAAACGGAATCCGGGTCTCCCCCCAGGCCTCATGTGACTGCTTCGCATCAGGTGACTGTCCTCGAACTCGGGATCCTCGTAGTCGGGGCTTTCGTCCTCGTAGTGAACTCTGGTTTGCCTTGGTATTGGCTGGTTTACGCTGAAACCTCGTTGTATGGTTACCGATGATTTCTCTGCTGACTCTGACGCTCTTGCTTCGTTGAGAGCTATCTGTAGGGTTAAATTCGGGTTTGCCAACAGCTTCTTTTGTAGTGAAATGTCTCTTAACCCACAGATAAGCTGCGCTAAGATATGCTCGTCCAGATCCCTGAACTCGCAGTGAGTTGCTGCTTTATGCAGGGCTGCAACATATTGATTGATGGATTCTCCCGCCTTCTGGTTCCGCGTGTTGAATTCCTTGCGGCAAACATGGCGGGAAGGTTTTGGCGCGTAATGAGTTTGTAGAGCCTGTTGCAACGCCGTCCACGATACTGCCTGTATTGGAGTAGGCGCGGTGAGGTCTCTGGCCGTGTTGAAGACTTCTTTTCCGCAGTAGCCGAGGAAGATGTTTTTCTTCCGGGCGTCGGTGATCCCCGTGTATTCATTCGCTTCGAGAAAACACTCGAAACGAATCATGAAGGCTTCCCATTCGTCGTTCGCTGGGTCGAATGGAGCGGGGGGAGTGTGCATCGCCATCTTCTTTCGTTTGAATTTGCCGCGCTGCGGTGACCTGAGATGGCTGCCGGAATTTCTGCCGAATTCCTAGGCTGGATCAAATCCGGAGATTCTGGAGGTAGCGTTCTTTGTCCTATCTGCCTCTCGATCCCACCTTCGTCGCCAATGTTAGATCTGGGCAACGAGAGAACAGACTGCGGACACGGAGTGACTTAACAGCTCTTTATTAGTAGTAGTAGTGATCCAGCTTGCTCTGTGGTCGGAGGGTTCCCCTTTTATAGGGATCGGGTACGCCCCTCGACCAATCAGAACGATACCTGTTTCCCGCTATAGCAGCGGACCAGAGAGGAGACTTGCCACGATATATGTTAATATCTAACAGTGTTAGTAGTCAACATTCATGGAAAATAGAGAAAGACACTGACATTAGCCAAATAGCCTCTGGTCTTCATGTAAGTAAATATGAAATACGTGACCACTACTAAGAAGATGCAGGAGGTATAACTAACTACTGGCAGATTCTTCATTTAGTTCCTCCCTTTTGCTTTTGGCATTTAACATTACAATAAAGGACTTTTCTACTTAATAAAGTCAGCAGGGATCGAATTGAAAAAAGATTTACATATGATGATATATTCATATTAAAACAGAGAATAAAATTTATTGTAAAATTTAGGAAATTTCTATTCCATTAGGTTTTTCAATAAAGAATAAAACTGTGATGAAGAAAGAAACCTCTGACCATTAAGATCTTGAAAGATTTCCATAAAACATGGCAAAGCCCCTCCACTTAGGTCCCGTCTGTTGAAGAACTACAATCAGATGACACCAACTGGCATGGGATGCCAACCACCCTGGAGACTATAGGCTTTGCCCACTTGAAATGGGACCTCAGGCTTTGGGAAACAGAGAAAAGACACCAAAATTTATCTCACCTTATTGAGCAACTTTAGCCGTGAAAGAACATCTTGTTTGATAGAAAGTCTCTGCCTTTTAAAATACGCCAGAATCTCCATCTTTGGACCCTCCTTGGGAAGAACCAAGAAGCCATGAATGCCTATATCTGCTCTTATCTCTCCATTTTGGTCCAAGTACAGTTTCCAGTCAGAAATATTCCAAAATTCATTCTTTTCCAGAAAGGGATGAAACTAGAATGGGAACATCCAGGAATTTGAAAAGCAGAAAACTTTGTTTCTTAGCCCACATTGAATCTTTCTTCTACAATTGTCTAATTGTAGAATACCGGGCTCCTTGGTATACCGAGGAGTTGAGGGTGATGAAGCGCCATAGGAGACGTCTAGAGAGCAGGTGGAGGTCCTCACGCTCCGAGTCTGACCGAGCACAGGTAAGAGCCTATTTACGGACCTACCTTGTGGCATTGAGAGCGGCCAAACGCAGACATTGTGCCGCTCTCATTGCGTCTGCAGATAACCGCCCTGCCGCCCTGTTTAGGGTGACCCGCTCCCTCTTGTCGCAAGAGACGCGGGGGGCACCCTTACAGGGAAGAGCAGAGGAGTTTGGGGAATATCTGCAGAACAAAGTCGCTCAGATCCGAAGCGGATGGGCCCCCTCCAGTGGACTGGATGGGCCGTCAACAGCGAGTCTTGTGAGACCACTCTGGGAGGAGTTTGACTCTGTTGCCCCCGAGGACTTAGACAGGTTGCGTGGACGGCTGCGACCCACCACATGTTCAATGGACCCGTGTCCCTCCTGGCTGGTACTGGCATCCTGGGAGGTGACACGAGGCTGGCTTCTGGGCCTGGTGAACGCCTCATTGGGTGAGGGATCCTTACCAACTGCCTTGAAAGAGGCGGTGGTGAGGCCCTTACTCAAGAGGCCTTCACTTGACCCAATGGAGCTAGCTAATTATCGTCCAGTCTCCAACCTTCCCTTCCTGGCGAAGGTTGTTGAGAATGTGGTGGCGCAGCAATTTCCACGTCACCTCGATGAATCCGACTATCTAGACCCACGCCAGTCCGGCTTCCGACCCGGACACAGCACAGAGACAGCCTTGGTCGCATTGGTTGATGATCTCTGGAGGGCCAGAGATAGAGGTTGTTCCTCTATCCTGGTCCTATTAGACCTCTCAGCGGCTTTTGATACCATTGACCATGGTATCCTATTGCGCCGGCTGAAGGGGATGGGAGTCGGAGGCACCGTCTTACGGTGGTTCGGCTCTTACCTCTCCGGCCGGATGCAATATGTGTTGACAGGGGGGCAGAGGTCGACCCCGAGGCCACTCTCTTGTGGGGTGCCGCAGGGGTTGGTCCTCTCGCCCCTTCTGTTCAACGCATATGTGAAGCCGCTGGGCGAGATCATCCGTGGTTTTGGGGTTGAATATCATCTGTACGCTGATGATACCCAGCTGTACATCTCAACCCCAAGCCACCCCAACGAGGCTGTCGAAGTGATGTCCCGGTGTTTGGAAGCCGTCGGGGTCTGGATGGGGGACAACAGACTCAAACTCAACCCCTCCAAGACTGAGTGGCTGTGGCTACCGGCACCTCGGTTCAGCCAGCTGATTCCATCGCTGGCCATAGGGGGCGAACAATTGCCCCCTGTGGAACGGGCGCACAATTTGGGCGTCCTCCTTGATGCCCGGCTGTCAATGGATGACCATGTGGCAGCCGTGGCGAGGGGGGCGTTCCACCAGGTTCGCCTGGTGCGCCAATTGCGCCCCCTACTGGACCGGGATGCCCTACGGACGGTCACTCATGCGCTGGTGACGTCTCGCCTAGACTACTGTAATGCTCTCTACATGGGGCTTCCCTTTGGACGCGCCCAGAGACTGCAGCTAGTCCAGAACGCGGCCGCGCGGGTTGTCATGGGGAGTACCAGATACTCCCACGTAACACCACTCCTGCGCGAGCTGCACTGGCTGCCTGTGGTTTTTCGGGTGCGTTTCAAGGTTCTGATCACCATCTTTAAAGTGCTCCATGGCACAGGACCTAGTTACTTGCGGGATTGCATCCTCCCACATACATCCCTGCGGCCAATTCGCTCTCACAGGGAGGGGCTTCTCCAGGTGCCGTCCACTAGGCAATGCCAGCGGGCGGCGCCAAGGAGTAGGGCCTTCTTTGTGATGGGCCCAACCCTCTGGAATGACCTCCCCCCCGATATTAGAACCACCACGGACCTCCGCTCCTTCCGACAAAAATTGAAGACTCACCTGTTCCGATTAGCTGGCCTGGCATAATTATAACGGTTATAACTGTTACCTCCTGGAAATATATTTTTAACTGGTATTTTAAGGGTATTGTTTTAAATTTAATTGATTTTAGGGGTTTTAAAGCCATATTTATATTCTTGCTGTACAGTTCTTTTAATTCTTTTAACCTCTTCCATATTTATTTATTTATTTATTCATCTGTTTATCTATTTAATGAATTTTACTGTGGATGATGTATTTGCTGTGTGGACTGTACACCGCCCCGAGTCCCTTTTGGGAGAGGGGGCGGTCTAGAAGTGCAAATAAATAAATAAATAAATAATCTCCAAAAATGATTAAATAGGATACAAATACTGCCATTATCTTCATAAGTGAATGAAAAAGTTTGAGAAAAATTTGTCAATCATTTATTGACAAAATATAAGGAAAATATAATTGACACAATTGGTCAATTATAGGGAACATTCTAGAGCAAATGGCAAATAAATGAACAGACAAAAAAAGATGATGCATAGACTCTTTGAAAACAACAGGTTTCCCAGAAAGCATGGGTTGATCAAGAAGAAAGTTGTCAGGCTAATTTTCTCCCTGGTCATCCTGATGGAAAACATCTCTAAATGTGCTAATTCTACTTGATTGTAATACGACATTAAAAATTTTTTTTTCAGATCTGAAAGAACAAATCTCCCACCAGCTCTTTTCTCAGTCTGAAAAGTTAGTTTCTTTCTCTCCCATTATGCAGCTGCAGGATTCTCCCCCCTTATCTGATCCTTCCCTAGGCAGCCTCTCTTCCCCTCATCCCAAAAATCATTCTCACACATCATTTCACTTCCTAAATAGATTATGGGGACTCTGGTGATAGAACTGGATTTCAGTAAAGGACTCAGAAATAATTTTGGGATAGGATTAGAAACCTGAGGGGTGGATGGTATGATAACTAAGTGGATAAAAACTGTCTTCAAAATGATACTCAAATGATATTTTACCCTTTTTAATCTTTCTTATGACACCTAAAAGTGATGGATACAAATTTGCCTTTGGTCATCAATTATTCTATGTTGTCATTAAAACGGTAGTTAATAGGATCTTAGAGTAAGCTAATTTGATGTGATTTAAAGAATATAAAGTCTTTCAACTTAGAAGCCTTATTTGAAACTTCATTTTTAAAAGTTTGATAAAATAACAATGGTTTTAAATCAACGTAAAGGCGATAATCAGAAGCAAGCAACAATTGTTGAATCGGATGGATTGGATGGATGGACTGGAACTTAACTTGCTGCTGGCATCCCTGAAGGAGGAGTCTGGTTTGAAGGGAGGCTGCTTGGAGATGGCTGGAGAGGCCATGGACCCTGAAGACTCAAAGTGGACAGAACGGATGACTGATGAAATGGATTCTTTCAATAAGACTGAGGGAGATTGTGGAATGGACTTGTCATATTTAACTGGAAAACAAGTCTTAAGAGTTGTGTTTGCATTTACAGGACATCCTATAACTTTGGGGAATGGAAAGCAGTTGTTGGGAAAGATTCTAATTAAAATTTTAAGGAAATGTATTTTTATTATAAGAATCAAACAAAGATGTTTAACCTGGACAGATTATGGATGGATCAGAGGTAATGATTGTGTTGGTCTGTGGTAGAAATTTTCTGTGAGTTAAATACAATAGCAGATAACAGACAATTTTGAAGTTTTGAAATTTAACTTTATTGTTGGATTGCCTGTTAACTATGTTTTTTTATATACAGCAGATAGATGACAAGTCCAGTAGATATATAGTTTATAATTGTGGGCCTATTTTGCAAGTGGGAGAAACTATTATTGCTGTATTGTATTCAATTGGGGAGACAAGATGCATGTCTTTCTCTGTTTTTAATGTTTTATCTAGTTTTGTTTTGTCTTTGTAATAGTTTTATTTTCCAAAACTTGTATTTTACCTTTTTGAATAAAATAAAATTTTATAAGAGGAATATCAAGTTTCGAGAAACAATATTTATGATTAGCACATAGGGAAGGGTTCATAAGTAAAAAGCAGTAGAAAAGGATCTGATTTTTATCTACTAGGACTTGACTAACAATAGAGTCTCATATAAGAACATGAATGATGGACTGGAAGAAACATTAAGGATACCAAATTGTATATGTATGTTTGTGAAAATGATCTCAAAATCGTAGTTAACTGGAAACAGAATCTGAGTCAGCAGGGAGATGTTCATGGAAAGAAGGCAAATGCAGCCATAAGAATCTGAGGAAGTGAATGTTCTGGTTTGGGGAGACCCCAACTGAAGGACCAGGTCCCCTTGCAGGCACCAAGCTTGGAGGAGAATTTGCACACAATCTACATGAACTTCAGGGAAAGACAATGAAGCCAAGGAAGAGTTGAAAGGAGCTGCTCTTAGCTTTGAGGAAAGACAGCAAGGAGAAGAGCTGAAGATCAAGAGGAGTCTGGGAGCCCCCTTTCCAATTGAAACAATCTCTCGGTTGGGGAAGGGAGGATGCAGCCAGTGGTGGGATTCAGATGGTCCGGCCCAGTTCTAGTGAACCGATAGTAAAAATTCTGCCTGGCCACGTCTCTCCCCACCACTACTTGCCTTGTAGGCCTTGGCTGGTGCCTTAGAGTCATTGCTGCAGCTGCTGTTTTGCTCCCTTGCCTCGACCACGTGGCCACGCAGCCCAGTCTGTTTGCCTGTCTTTGCCATGGCCTTCTGCTCATCTTGGTCTGCTTCCGAATGCCCACCTCAGGCTGCTCCTGACCGCTCTAGCAGCGGCCATTCTTCACCTTTTCCCTCTTTCCCTTCTTTTCTCTTTTCCTTTCTCCTTCCCTCCCCATACCCTCCGTTTTTCATCCTTTCATTCTTTCCTATTTCCTTTCCTTTCCTTTCCCTCCCCTTTGCTTCCTTCCTTCCTTCCTTCCTTCCTTCCTTCCTTCCTTCCTTCCTTCTTTCCTTCCTTCCTTCCTTCCTTCGTGGGGGTCTGAGGGAGAGTCAGAGGACCCATTTCCTCCTTGACCCACTCTTCAACATCTGCTCTGATGGCAATTATGGCTAAAGGTTTTTGGAAGATGGGGCTACCCCCCCCTCCCCATTGCAGAAACTCCTCTTGCTGCAGAATTGGGATCTTTCAGACCTTCTTCTCCTGCCCCCCTTCCTCCCCCCTGCAGAGTCTCAGTTGCTACTTGGAGGGGGGGAGATTTCTGGTTTTGCAGGGCTGAGAGGAAAAGGGGAAGGGTGAACAGGCCCTCCAAGGCTGCCCACCCCTTTGCGTATCTGCAGCCAAATTCTACCCCCAAACAGAGGGTCCCCCCCCCCGAATACTGCAGGGAAGGACAGGCTGGGCCCATAACTGGGCAGCGTGTTGGGGGAGAGGCTCCAGCAGCTCCGCGGTGACCGGAGGGAGGGAGGAAAGTTTGGCCAGGCCCAACCAGGGGGGGGATTGAGCAGCTCAACCAACAGATTTCAATCGTCCCTCTTGGCTCACCCGAGCCACTCCAATTTCCCCCCTGGCCAGAGGTGCTTCCGGCTAAAAGCCCCTCAGTGGACACCCCACGCACATGCCCCCCAACGCGGAGTTCAGAATGACGCTTCTCCCAAAGAAGTTCTGGGGAACCCAACCCCCCCTGCTGCCCCTTCCAGAGCCCAGAAAACTCCCAGGCAAAGCAGCGCCATTAAAATCAAACAATGAGGCGAGGCGCAGAGCTGATTGGAAGAGTGTGTGCATTTGTGTGTGTGTGTAAAATGGGCAATTTCATCCAAAGGAGTTTTTGTTTCAGGTGGATCTCATAGCTTTGGAAGGAGGAAAGGAAGGGGTAGAAAGAGAGAGAAAGAGAGAGATGAAAGAAAAGGAAAAATAAAGAAAAGGAAATGAAAGGAAAGAAGAGAGAGAAAGAAAGAGGGAGTTATGGAAGGAAGGGAAAGAAAGAAAGAGAGGAGGGAGGAGGAAGTGAATGAGATATAGTTGGATGGATGGGTCAATAGATACATGGAGGGAGGGAGGGAGGGAGGGAGGGAGGGAGGGAGGGAAAGAGAGAAAATGAAAGGAAGGAAGGACACAAACCATGGCTTCAGAAGACTCTTTCAAACAGCACAACAATGTTTGAAAGGGCAGGAAGGGATCTTGGAGGTCATTTTCTAGTCCAACCCCTGCTCTAATAGGGTCAGAAGGGACCTTGGAAGCCATCTAGTCCAACCCCCTGTTCCAGCTGGAGACCTTATATCCTCTGGATTATTTTGGTGCCTCTAACAGAGAGGAAAATTGCCAGAAAAGGGAAGGAGTTTACTAGGACAAGGCTGCCATGCAGAGAAAGGCAGACACAATCCTTGACTTATGACAATTGAGCCCAACATTCTGGTTGCTAAGTAAGAGCGTTGTTAAGTGAGTTTTGCCACATTTTACTCAATCCATGACATCTCCTGGCTCTAACAGTCATGTGCAGGCTAGGGAAGAACATCTGAAGGCCTGTGTAATGTTCTAATGTGCAGAAGTGATAGTTAAATGTGTGCCAGAAAGTGGACTCTGGGTGTGTTTTTCCAAACGCAATAACGGAGGTTGAATGTGTATAGTTTTAGAAGAGCTGTGTGTGTGTGTGTGTGTTTGTGTGTGTGTGTGTGTGTGTACATACTATGGAAGCTATGATACATCCCAATACGCTAGATCTATCAAAAATGATTAGATACAGTGAAATATTAGATAACCAGGGGAATTTGAAAACAAACCAAGAATTAAAAGAGAACAATATAAACATAGACTGGTGGCCATACCTTCAATTACAATCAAGATACAAAAAAGATGTAAAAGAATATGGAATATATACAGAATTGCAACAAATAAATAAAATCCTAATTGGCCCAGAAAACAAATTCATAACGAAAATGTATAAATATTTGCTAGAAATAACATTAGAAGAAGAAAGAGTTAAAGGCTGTATGATAGCATGGGCCAAAAATTTCGGTTACAATATAGATCTAGTGGATTGGGAAAGAATTTAGAACATAAATTATAAATTTACAAGATCAGCAACATTGAATGAAAACATATACAAAATGTTTTACCGTTGGCACTTATCACCAACGAGATTGGCTAAAATATATCCAAATTTGAAACCGATCTGTTGGAAATGCAAAAAAGAACAAGGGACCTTCTATCATATGTGGTGGTCTTGCCCGGAATCTTAAAAATATTGGGAAAAAAATTGGAAGTGGGCGCAAGAAGTCACGGGGGAACAAATAAAATACAAACCCGAAACATTCTTACTGGGAATAATCAAAGGGAAATATACAAAAAAAAAATCAAATATCTACTAACACATGTATTAACCACAGCTAGAATAGCTTTTGCCCAATGCTGGAAACAAAATAATACACCGCCGGACGAATTAGTGATAAAAAAACCTTGGACTGTGCAGAGTTGGACAAATTAGCTCTAAAATTAAAGGACAAAGAAGAATCAGAATACTACGAAATTTGGAATAATTAGTATGAATGGTTGGAAAATAAGAAAAATAATTAAGCCGAAAACAATATACATAAATAAATATAGAACTGTATATAAAAGTATGTAAATATGTAGAATATCATAAATATGTATAGATAAGATAACATAATAAGGTACAAATGTTGATATAATGACTGTAATATATGGTAAAGAGAGAAAAACATGTATAGATAAGACGATATAACAATGTACAAACTGTTGATATAATGATTGTAACATATGGTGAAAAGAGAAAAACAATAAAAATTATTTTAAAAAAAATAGAAGAGAGGTGTGTGTGTGTGTGTGTGTGTGTGTGTGTGTACATACACATACAGTGTCAGGGGAAATTTCATCCTGAGCTAACGAGGTGTGAATCGACGGCTTTCCAAACAGTATATCTTCAGAAAAAAGCGAAAAAAGACCCGATAACATGTTCTAATTAAAAACAAACTTTAATATGAAAATAAGAAATAAACAAATCTATCTAATTGGTACATTTTGGCAAGAGCAATTGTCGCCCACCTTCTTGGCAGACAAACAGAAGATCAAAAGTAAAGAAGTCTCTGGAATTTGTGATGTATTAAGAAACGTGTTAAGAAGCATGCACAGTAAATCATTGCTGATAAGGCTTATGACCTGCGCAGTAACTATTCAGATCAGCTAGCAAACAATTAACGCAGTGACATACAGTGTATGAAGTAGATAATATATCTTTTTGTGTGCCTATACACATACTATACCTTGTAATATGTATGTACACATATGGCATATATACAGTACATAGGATTAAATTGTGTATTTTGGAAATTGTTTCTCCTTGAAATTGTATCTGGTTGATGGAAGGAGAAGCCAGGCAAGGTACCCCTTGACGTGAGTGATGTCAAGTTGGCTACACCCGCCCAATCACATGACCACCAAGCCACACCCACCCAGTTACATGACCACCAAGCCACACCCACCCAGTCACAAGACCACCAAGCCATGCCCACAAAACCAGTAGTAAAAAGATTTGAATCCCACCACTGGATACAACCCTCTTCCAATAACTGACTTCTCTTACACACGAGTGTAAGATCCGCTCACTCTTATTCCAGAGTGTCAGACATGGAAAAAGTGAATTCAGTTACAAGAGAGGAGATTTTAACTGAATGAGACAAAAAATATGATAAAAGGATCAGCTGTTTTAGAGTTGAGCCAGTAAAGCAGAGAAGTTCAGTCTCCTCTTCATGGATCGTCTGAGAGCAAAGACTGAACTGGGATTCCTGCAGAGAGGAGGGGTTGGGCTAGATGGTCTCAGGGTCTCTTTCTAATTTATAAACATGTACTGTATTTTTCAGAGTATAAGATGCATCGGAGTATAAGACACACCAAGGTTTTGAAGAGGCTTTTTTTTTTAAAGTAGGTAGGTAGGTAGAGGGAGAGAAAGAGAAATACAGTAGGTAGGGGGAGAGAGAGAGAGAGAGAGAGAGTAGGTAGGTAGGTGTTTCCTGGTGTATTTATCAATGTGCTAGAGAAGGAAATCGCTGACAATCTGCAGCACCTAAGACTTTGTTTCTGCTGGCACAGCACTTGATCAATGTAATTCTCATCAACCAATTAAAGAACTTTCTAAAAGGGAAAAAAAAATTACACTCTGCAAACCTCCCCAAAACAGCTCCTTTTTGTGAAAACGCACCCCCCCTTTTAAAAAAAAGTCATGAATAGCCTTGGGGGGGGGGGCTTGCAGAGTGCTCCTGTGGGGAGCAAAAATGCACAAACAATGGCCCGTTTTTGTCAAAAACAAGCCCGTTTTTTGTCAAAGAAATTACATGCATAGCGTTATGGAGGCTTATAGAGTGCTGCTGGGGATTGGGGGGGGGGTCAAAAATGGTCCATTTTCTGCTCATTAGTGCCCTCCTCAGCCCCCAGGAGCTCTCTGAAAGTCTCCATAAGGTTATACACGGCCATTTTGGAGAAGGGGGCGGGGCTTCAGGAGGCAAAAAAATGCTGCATTCGATGTATAAGACGCACCCAGATTTTCAGCCTCTTTTTTGAGGGAAAAAGGTGCGTTTTATATTCTGAAAAATACGGTAACTGTTGTGCTGGTGTTGCTGTAGCCCCACCTAGTGGCCGGGGGCAGATAAGCCTCACTATAAGATCTGAGGCCAGACTCCATTTTCTCCCAGCGTTTGGAGAAGACGGAAGCAGCCGTTGTGACCGAGACCCCATTTTTTCCCCCATGCTTCCTGGAAATACGGTGACCTCTTCAATCCACACAGCCAACAAAGGTCTTCTTCCGCCTATAGTGGAGGAGAGGAGCTCCGGTGGTCTCGGCGTTCCGGTGGCCTCGGCGTTCTGGCGAAAGAGCGAAAGAGCGGAGAGGGAAGTGCCTCCATGTCGGACAACCAAAGCTGGCATTCCTCCGGCTCAAAAGAAGATCCCGAGGCAGAGTCGGGGGCGCCTGTTGAGCTCTGTGGATCTTGGCGGCTGCCATTTGTGGAGCAAACAGCCAAACAGGCATATGCAGCTGAGATGAAGAGGCGTTGTGCAGCAATAATCTTGTAACTCTCCCTCGGCTTTACCATCTTTTTAATTCTACCCAGTCCACCCCGGCACTCCTTGGAAAGCGGCGGGGAGACCAGCACCAGCAGGATTGTGGGGCCCTTTTTTCGGACCTCAGGGACCCTCGGGGACCACTGTTCTTCTTCCGCCCAGCTGCTTTGGGCGGCAGCGCCGCGGGGCCTTCTGCCCAGCTTCTTTGGGCGGTGCTGCCGCGGGCCTTCTCCGGCCTTCTCCGGCCTTCCAGCCGGCTGCCTCGGGCACCACCGCTGCGGGGCCTTCTCCGGCGCCACGCCCTCAGCTCCCCATGTGGCACGGCCAGCAACGGGAGGCAATGGGAGGAGACGGGACGGGACAATGGCCAGTAACGGGCCAGCAACAGCCAGCAACAGGAGGAGACGGGACTATAGGACCAGCATTTCTGACATTTTTGGCTTTTTCGGGTGCCGCCGCCGCGGGGCCCTCTCCAACTGCCGCGGCCCCGGCTCCCCGTGCAGCAGCCACAGCCAGCAACGGGAGGAGGCGGGATAACAAGACCATGCAGCAGCCCCCTCCCTCGCGAGCCCAGCAAGGTGGGGAGCCCCCCCAAGGCTACGGCAGTGGCGACGGTCGCAACGGGACCCTCCCGGGAGAGAGCAGGACGAGCAAACGATGGCAGGACAGAGCATGTACGTTTCCGCCATGTACTCAAGGGCAGACCTAATTCTATTGTGGGAGTCCCCCCTCTCGCAGGTCTGCCCCTCTGCTCTTACAAGGGCCCACCTCGATGAGGGATACATTAATCCAGAGAGGTGGGCGAGGCGCGGCCTCAGGGGGTTTTTAGCAAAAATTTTAATTCGTTTTTTACGGGGTTCTAGGGTGGGGGGAGGGGTTAGCCGGGCTGAGGGTGGGACCAGTGCCAAGCCGGTGGGTGGAGTTAAGGAAAGGAGCGGAGCCATTAAGGGGGGGGAGTAGCGATACTCCAGAAGAGTGTCTTTCCATTCCAACGGTCGTGGGGAGGGGCAGGTGCGAGGGTAGACAGAGATCGCATCACCTTTTGGGAGACCGCAGTCATTAGGTACGGACGGTCATATGTCCCAACCCCCGCAATCTAGGTGGTCAGGACCTACAGAGCCAGGGCCTGAGGCTGATGCTATGCAATGCCAGGTCCGTTGTTAACAAAGCCCCCCTCATTAACGACCTGGTGTCGGGGGGGGAGCCGGACCTGGCTGGAATTACGGAGACCTGGCTGGGCCACGAGGAATTCCTCCCCCTCGTGGAAATGTGCCTGCCAGGCTACCGCGCATTTCATCAGTCACGGGCACTAGGCAGGGGTGGTGGGGTAGCGGTCATTGTGAGGGAAGGTCTTGAGCCGAGACAGACCACTGTGCCTCAGATAACCGGTTGTGAATCCCTGTGTGTGAAGTGGGGCCCAGGGAAGCAGTTGGGCTTGCTAATTGTATACCTGGCTCCTCGCTATGCATCAGCAGCCCTGCCCGAGCTCCTTGGGGTGATCGCCGAGATGGCAGTTGAAACGCCTAGACTATTGGTCATGGGTGATTTCAACCTGCCATCGGTAGGAGAGGCATCCAAAGTAGCTCGGGAGTTCATGGCTTCCATGACAGCCATGGACCTGACCCAAATAATTCAGGCCCCCACACATGAGAGAGGATACACACTGGATCTTATTTTTGTCTCTGTTCAATGGAGGAGTGATCTGGGAGTAGGGGAGTTAGCTATCACCCCCCTGTCATGGTCTGATCACTCACTGCTCCGGCTCGACTTTCCAGCCACTACTCCCCACCGCGGGGAGGCAGAACCAGAGTGCCCAAGATGGTTCCGCCCCAGACGCCTAATGGAACCTGATAGGTTCCAGACGGAGCTCAGGCCATTTCCTGTAGCCCTGACCCACACCCGTTCGGAGGACCTAGTGGCTGCATGGAATAGTGCGGCCGCTGGGGCCTTGGATCGGGTGGCGCCTTTGCGGCCTCTCTTGCGGCAGCGAACCACCCATGCTCCTTGGTTCACCGAGGAGCTGAGGATGATGAAGCGCCACAAGAGACGCCTAGAGAGCAGATGGAGATCATCACGCTCTGAATCTGACCGAACTCAGGTAAGAGCCCATTTACGGACTTACCTTGTGGCGTTAAGAGTGGCCAAGCGTCAGTATTGTGCCACTCTTATTGCGTCCGCAGATAACCACCCTGCCGCCCTGTTTGGGGTGACCCGCTCCCTCCTCCAACAGAGGCCGCGGGAAGCTCCTCTGCAGGGCAGAGCAGAGGAATTTGGGGAGTATCTGCAGGACAAAATCGCTCAGATTCGAAGCGAGTTGGTCCCTACTAGTGGTCTGGAAGGAACGTCGGAGGCGGGTCGTGAGGTCCCATTCTGGGAGGAGTTTGACTCTGTTGCTTCCGAAGATATGGACAGGTTGCGTAGGTGACTGCGAGCCACCACATGTTTATTGGACCCGTGTCCCTCCTGGCTTGTACTGGCATCCTGGGAGGTCACACGAGGCTGGCTCCAAGAGTTAGTCAACGCTTCCTTGAGTGAAGGGTTTCTGCTGGCCGCCCTGAAAGAGGCGGTGGTGAGGCCCCTCCTCAAGAAGCCTTCCCTGGACCCAGCTCTGCTAGCCAACTACCGTCCCGTCTCCAACCTTTGCTTCCTGGCGAAGGTTGTAGAGAGTGTGGTGGCACAACAGTTTCCGCACCACTTGGAGGAAAATGATTATCTGGACCCGCGCCAGTCCGGTTTCCGGCCCGGCCACAGCATGGAGACGGCATTGGTCGCGTTGGTGGATGATCTCTGGAGGGCCAGAGATGGGGGTTGCTCTTCCATCCTGGTCCTATTAGATCTCTCGGCGGCTTTCGATACCATCGACCATGGTATACTATTGCATCGATTGGAGGGGTTGGGGGTGAGGGGCACCATTTTGTGGTGGTTCTCCTCCTACCTCTCTGGCCGAGTGCAATTTGTATTGGCAGGGGGGCAGAGGTCGACCTCGAGGCCGCTCTCTTGTGGGGTTCCACAAGGGTCGGTCCTCTCGCCTCTCCTGTTCAATACATATATGAAGCCGCTGGCCGAGATCATTCGTGGGTTTGGGGTAGACTACCATCTGGACGCAGATGATACCCAGCTGTACATTTCTACCCCAAACCACCCCAACGATGCTATCGAAGTGATGTCCCGGTGTCTGGAAGCCGTACGGATCTTGATGGGAAGTAACAGACTCAAGCTCAACCCGTCCAAGACTGAGTGGCTGTGGCTACCGGCGCCCCGGTTCAACCAGCTTACCCCATCACTGGCCATTGGGGGCGAACGTCTGGCCCCCGTGGATCGGGTACGCAATTTGGGCGTCCTTCTGGATACCCGGCTGTCGATGGATGACCATGTGACAGCCGTGGCCAGGGGGGCATTCCACCAGGTTTGCCTGGTGCGCCAATTGTGTCCCCTATTGGACCGGAGCGCCCTTCGCACAGTTACTCATGCGCTTGTGACGTCCCGGCTAGACTACTGTAACGCTCTCTACATGGGGCTCCCCTTGAGATGCACCCAAAGGCTGCAGCTGGTTCAGAATGCGGCCGCGCGGGCAGTCTCGGGAGTCTCTAGCTACTCCCACGTAACACCTCTCCTGCGCGGGCTGCACTGGCTGCCTGTGGCTTTTCGGGTGCGCTTCAAGGTGTTGACCATCATTTTTAAGGCGCTCCATGGCACAGGACCTAGTTATTTGCGGGATCGTATCCTGCCCCATACATCCCTTCGGCCGATTCACTCACACAGAGAGGGACTCCTCCGGGTGCCGTCCACTAGGCTGTGCCAGCAGGCGACGCCTAGGGGAAGGGCCTTCTCTGTGATGGGCCCGACCCTCTGGAATGACCTTCCCCCCGACATTAGAATGACTACGGATCTCCGCTCCCTCCGTCAGAAACTTAAAATCCACCTATTCCAGCTAGCCGCCTTGGCCTAATTCCACCTATCCCACCTCAGTTCTATTTTTTAAATTTTTAGGATTGGTTTTAGGGTCTGTTTTTTAATTTTTATAAATTGTACAGGGGTTGTTTAATTTGATTTTTACCTATGTGTATGATTGTATGTATGTTTTAAATTTATTCCTGTACACCGCCCCGAGTCCCTCCGGGGAGAGGGGGCGGTCTAGAAATTTAATAAATAAATTATTATTATTATTACCCCTGGTCATCCGGAGACGGCCTCTGTCCCTCACACGGAGCATCGCTGGGGAGGTTCCAGCTGCTTCTTTGCTGGCTGTTAGTGAATGCTGCCTATCTGGTCTTTCTATTTGATTTCCACTCTTTGCATCTCCTCAGTTTCACCTGCCCTCTTCTCCCAATAAAGCGCCCAGATCCACGCCAGGCTCCCTTTCATTGGAGGAGCATTGGGGGGCTTAGCGGCCTCTCCAGCTGCCCACAGACCCACGTGCAATGGGGACGGAAGAAAGGTGGAATACCACCAGGCTAATCACAAACCCACAAATACGGGAATTTGTTTTTAAAAAAATACAGCATTTTCCAATTATCAGTGCTAAATATAAAAATGCCATGGTATCTGCTCTTTGGAACCATTAATTCCCTGAGTAATTAAATTGGCCAGAT
Organism: Natrix helvetica; assembly: GCF_964273705.1. Lineage (NCBI taxonomy): Eukaryota > Metazoa > Chordata > Lepidosauria > Squamata > Natricidae > Natrix > Natrix helvetica. The sequence continues at coordinate 133,305,005 of NC_138551.1, forward strand.
CTGTTGAGATGGTTCCCCTCCTTCTCCTCTGGATTCCTTCTCCAAAGGATCTAAGATTAATGGATCCATATCGGGACCCCCATACCTGCCATGGCTGCAGCTTTTCTCCCTCCTTCCTTCTCCTCCTCAATCTGGAGGAATATGCAGCATTCAAGGCCTGGGCCAGAGTCTTTGTGAGACTGTAAGGTTGGTAGTGATTTTGGGCCATTTCTCTGTCCCTTTTCCATTGGGTCTCCAGTGGGGCTTTCTGGGTGCATCTTCTGCGGCCTTTGACAGAAAAGACATTCTTTGAAAGAGAACAATGAAAATAATGATCTTGAAACTTTACTTCCACAAAGAAAAAGGGTTTAAAGACAGAATCATTTGGCCTTTCTTTTGTCAGATAACCAAAGCTCCAAATACTATGGATGTATTTGAGAAGTCTGTGCTTGTTTATTGGATACCCTCCAAAACTTGTGAGGATCCAGACTTTCCCCTCAATGGGTCCTGGCAGACGCATAAGTGTTAAATGGAAAGGAAGAATTCTGTCCCAAATGAAATCATATTCCATGAAGTGAACAAAGACGTTGACTTGTCTCCACTTAGAGAGGAAATCCCTGAGGGCTGCTGTATGTCCAGTTGTTGAGAACAGTTGTGATATAACCACACAAATTCCATTCCTGACAAGCAGTGGAGTAAAGGTCCTCATGAAATGCTCTCCCTTTTCTGTTTCTGAAGCAAAGAGGCCAATCAGGGTCCATCTGAAGTGGAGGAGCAGCTGGACAATTGCTGGGTACTGGAATCCTTCTTTGGGGAGCATCTGGTGGAAAAAGGGGAATCTACTTTTATCAGTCAGAGCCTCTGAAGCTTCTACATGATTTATCTGAAAAAGGAATTGAAAGGATTAGATCTGTGATGGGGAACCTGTGGCATGCAGAGCATCCTCTCCCGGCACTCCAGCCGCCCCAGCCCAGCTCCACTAGCATCCACATGCAGGTGCACCTCCTGCCAGCTAGCTGGTTTTCGGGCCTTTGTGGAGGGCCAGGGGGGGGGACGCATGAGAATGCAGTGGGGGGGGGGCGGACTCACATTGGGCAGAAAACTCCGGCTGGCTGGAAATGAGTGTGAATGCCCCCCCCCCCCCAGTGCTTCCTGGCTGAGTTGGAGGCTTCCTTCAGCCTTTAAACAGTTGCAGGGTTTGGGTTTTTTTTTTTTTTGCTTCCAGGTTGGTGCAGAAGGCTTTCCAGGGCCAAAATGGGGTGTGGAAAGCACAGGGTTTCCCCCACCCCCCGTTATTCCCGAATTGTGAGCTCTTAGGAAACTATCCCCTCCTTGTGGGTTGCTAACAGTGGTGGGTTTCAAATTTTTTTAGAACCTCTTCTGTAGGTGTGGCCTACTTTGTGGGAGTGGCTTGCCAGCCATGTGACCGAGTGGGAGTAGCTTGGCAGTTCATGTGCCTGGGTGGGAGTGGCTTGGCAATCATGTGACCGGGAGGGAATGGCCAAGACGATGTCAGCATTCCCAGTCAAGATAGAGGTATAAATTACACAGAAAAGAAAGAGGCATCCATACATCTGAATTTAACTTCAAAGCAGTGGCAACAACTTAAATTTATTAAATAATAATGTTTGTTAGGGCTATGCATTGTTTTTGAATATATAGGAATGTAAAGCCCACAGCATCTACTTGGTACTTTTAAAGCAGCGGCACCTTTTTCCTGGATTCATGAAATATCTACTTTAAAGAGTTGTGGGTGGGTACTATATTTACAGTCTTGTATTCTCTTCAGTACTTTGTTTGGAACAGAATCCAAAGTACCATGCAGTCCCAGCATTTGTACTAAAGCTAGGCAAGTTATTTTACACGGCTCTGAGCACTCCTCCAGATCTGGTCAATGAAGCAGATGTTCCAAAGTCCTCCCACAACTTTCCAATGCTTTGAAATCCCACCAAATGATTTATACAGGTCTATTTCATACTTTCTTCTATATGGCAATCAGGGTGGTTTTACAGATGGTTCACAGGTGGTCTAATTCCCAAGTACTTAGAGGGCCAAGAACTGCCTTTCCTAGATTGCAGCTTTAGCTTCCTTGAATGTTAACACACCTTCAGGCCATTCAAATATAGACTAGCTCTGATCCTGGAACCATATCACATGCTTTATATGTTAATATCACATTCAATGTAACCATTATTGCTAAAAAAAACCAGGCAGCAGTTAGAGTAGTTTGTAAGAAAACATGGGCAATAAACAAGAAGTTGATTCACCACCACCCCTATTTTAGCTTGTTTCTGTCTTATCTAATATTTTCCTGCAATTCTTCCATAATCCAGACTACTAAAAAAAGTTCTACATAATTAGCCTTTTAAAATAAGCTTGATGTCCAACAAATTTCCAACTTATTAATATGAACAGGTTCTGGCCTGTTGCTTAAAAATATAAATTCATACCACAATCTACAGGAAAATGCAGTCTGTAAGTATAATTTCTTTTGTGCTACTACTAACACCACTACACATAAGCACCATACAAAAGGCTAGTAAGATTATTTGCAGAACAGTGTGCTCTCTCACACTTGCCTTTGTTGTTTAAACCACTTTGTAGAATATAATATACAATATACTGTGTATGTAGAGGGGAAACTACTTGCATTGGCCACCCTCTTAAGATCTTGGGCTTGTAATATGTGCACCAGAAACAATACCTATTTGTTTCAGAGTATTTTCAGATTGACAGGCTGTCATGTGCTGAACTACCTGTTCTTTGTTTTGTGTACACAAACATAAAGTACAATCGGTGCAACTGTTAACTCTTTATACTGTGTTTAATTTGTGAAAATGTAAAAGAGAGAAAACATAGGACTCCCCCGTCTGTCCCAACTGCATTTCAGCTTCTGCAACTTCCCTCCACCCTCAAAATCCAGGGCCAATAAGTTATATTCCAATCTTACACAACAGAAACAACCCCCCCAAACACACAAACACACACACACACACACACACACACACACACACACACACTGTTTCCATTTCTTTGAAGGATTTATCAGCACCTCTCCCTGCATAAAGAGGCTCAAGGAAAGATAATCAATTTCTTATTGGATTTAGAAGTACTTAGAAGTAGCAAAAGTTCCCACTGCTTTCCAGTGTCTCAAAAACCGATCATAAAGGTGAGAGTCCATCCTTCTGCTTCTCAGTGCAGAAGTCCCTAATATGTTCCAGTAGATTTCAAAAGCATCACTTGGAAGCAGAAACAGCCAATGTGGACCCTCAAGAGTAGTCACTGCTATATAAGGTTTCTTTAGTGCTGTGAGCTATACAATTTAAAGTTTCTGCACACTGCTATCAAGCAATTTAAGCAGGAATATACCTCTGAGTAAACAGGTATTTTGCTTATGGCATTTGTACTTTACTGCAACAAGTAAGCACTCGCCCTCTAAATAAGTTAGACAGTCATAATATTAAAACTTGATAAGTGTTCTTAACAAGAAATTCACAATGGTAGCATCACTCATACATTCCAAAAATACTTATGATATTTGCACAACCACCTGCTTTGCAGTTTTTGTCTTCTTAACTGATGGGAGTCTGAAACCCAATAAATATATCACCAATAAAAAAGAATAGTATGTCGGAGTACTGAAAAACTCAGCCAAATGGGAAAATGCAAAGAAAAAATATTAGACTTCCTGCTAAGAAGTAATAATTTATATATAGTACGCACAGTTCTTTTAGTTAAATTATTGCTGAACAATTTAAAATAGTTGCATCACAATATTATTCTAAGATATTTGCCACTACTACGCTACTTCCTAGATGTTCACTATTGTCTCTCCCCCCCCCCAGATTTAAGGGCATGTGAAATAGTTTTGATGAAAGTTGCATGATATGAAACTTCTCTCGTTTGAAATGTTTGGTTTTAATTCTCCAATGAATCAAAAGGAATGCTTCACACTTCCTAGTTACACAGCATTTGTTTTAGCTTTCCATAGCTCTCCCCAAAATCAACCAAGGAAGATAAAACCACAGAACTTTTATGATGTTGTGCACAGCTTTGCACTAAGTTATCTGTATAGTAAGACAAAAATAGTTTAAGATTATAATTAGCCCACCTGTTTCCCCCATTAACATGCAAATACATTTTTCTTGTTCAGAGACTGCATGAGAGATTTCCCAGTCCTTGCAAAATATCACATTAAATCCACATAACTACTCAAGTTTGTTTTCAGTATGCGCAAGGAAGGAGCAGGCACTATCTTTCAACACGTAGAAGTCCAACAATAAGCTTTTATTCTTACGTCAAGTTGAGCTGACTTGCCATTTCCAGAGCTAAGGTGTATTGTTTTACCCAAGCAAACAGGAATGCTTTGTAAGGTGAATTATTATTCCACCAACACAGCATACCATACTCACATTCCTCTCTGCCAAGGGTTGCTAACTTATCTTTGCTTTCAATCAAGTGCAGATTTTCCTCTTCCCCCCAACCTTTAAAGAAATAATAATTACTTCCTCACTCAAGCCTCAAGATTTGGGGGCATTCAGAATAAATCTTCCCAGTTTCCACAACTCACAGAAAACCGAACCTTTCTTAGGAATAAACCCAGCTGGTTTGGGGTCTTTGTATCTTGTACTTTTCAAGTAAGGTGCAACCACACAACTCTATGCATGCTTATCCAGCGTAACTATTCAGAGACTTGTCCCCTAAAAGTTCAGCCAGGCTTGCCATTCCCAGTCAAGCCACCGCAAAGGCAAAGAGACTGTTCTCCTCGCCCTCCTGAGGGCAGCTGTTCACCGCCTCCATAAGACCCATCATCCCCAGAGCTCCCCTAAGTGAAGCACTGACCTCTTAGCCAGGTAAGTTTGGTTTTTTTAAAGGAAGGGGGCACTACGAGGTGGAGGAACAGGAGAGCCACTTACTTCCCCCCCTGTTGAACGTTGCTAAACGGGGTGCCCCACTCCGCCTTTTGCCCCTCGGTGACAAAAAAAAAGCAGGAAGAAGAGCGGGTGCTTACCTGGAGAGAGCCACATCGCTCGGGGCCGCACAGGTCTGACCATCCATTTCTCTTTAAGATGACTGGTAAACTCCAGATCGAAGTCAAGCGGAGGCAGGAATGCAAAAACAACGCCTACTACTCCCTTGCAAGGGTAGTGAAGGAAACTGCCTGGGTCTCTGATCCTGACTCACCTGTCTGGAGCCACCAAAAGCTTTAGATTCTGGTGGCGGTGCTGGTTTCCCATGGCTTTGGCATCCCTGAAAGACGCCTCCGCATTCTCCCTTTCCTTCTCCCTGTCACTGCGTTAAATGTTTGCTAGCTGAACTGAAAGAGTTACTGCGCAGGTCATAAGTTTTTATCAGCAATGATTTATTGCGCATGCTTAACATGTTTATACTCATCACACATTCCAGATACTTCTTTCCTTTTGATCTTTGTTCGTCTGCCAGGAAGCTGGGAGACAAACTGCTTCTGCCAAAATGTAACAATTAGATAGATTTGTTTATTTCCTTATTTCTTATTTTTGTATTAAAAGTTAGTTTTTAATTAGAACTTGTTATTGGACTTCATTTTTGCTTCTTGAAGATATGCCTGTTTGGAAAAGCTGTCGACTCCTAGACCTCATTTAGTTCAGGGTGAAATCTTCCCTTGACACTCCCCTCCTCCCTTCAAAAGCTGTGAGGTGCTTTCTTAGCACCGGTTGCCCAGTTTGCACGGCCCTGCTCGCTTGCTTCCTACTCCCTCCTCCTCCTCCTCACTCCCCAAAGACTCTTCTCTTTCCCAGAGTTCAGTGGGAGCTGTGCACAAGGGTTGGGAGGCTGCTTTTGAAACCACACCTTGGAAAACTTCACCGGGAAGGGAGGCGGGGCACCAGTCGGGGGGGGGGATGACATCCTGGAACTTGCCTAGGAGGCTGGCTGCTCTGTGCAACCTACCTCCTGCTGCACCCATGCTTTTCTGGCAGCCCGGCCTCCTACTCCTAAGCAAGTTCGGGGAGGTCCTAGGAGGCCGGCCATGCTGCGCATGCTATTGCCCACCGCCCCCATGCTTTGCTGGTGGCCAGGCCTCTTGGCAAGTTAGGGGAGGTCCTGGGAGGCCAGCCACGCCGTGCAAGCTACCAACCGTGAGCGGTGACATTACAGGGAGGGTGAATGAGCGAGGGGGCTGGGACAGGCATTCTGGTACTGTCCCACAGGACGACGGGGTTCTAAAATGTATGTTAGATTTCAGGAACCTCTTCTACCATACCGATTAGAACTGGGAATAACCCACCCCTAGTTGCAAACAGCTATTTCCAGTGGGGTTAACAGGACAAAGCAAGTGGGGAAAATAGTTTCCTGTTGTGGCCCAGCCGGTTCCGGTGCCACTGCCACCAGACTCCGACAGCGAGGTGTCCTCTGAGTCGGCTCAAGAGGAGGTGGGGGACCCTGGACAGGGTTCCGACGCTGAGCAGGGCGCAGAGAGGCTGGTTGGCCACCAGGGGGCGCCTGAGGCATGGAGCAGTGGTGAAAGCCAAAGGAAGGGGGCTCCTGATGTCATGCCTTGGAGCAGTGGGGAGGAGTCACAGGACAGTGAGTCAGACAGCAGTGAGCTATTAGATGCTCGTTACCGACGTGCTACCCGGCGTAAGGAGCAATTGAGCAATTACCGGAGGTAATGGCTCTCAGCTGCTGATCATTAGACTCCTCTCCAGACTATAAAGGGACTGCTTGTGGACACACCCTTTGCAGGAATCAACTGATCATTGGAGTTGGAGAAGCTCAGATCTGTGTCGTACTTTGGCAGGCTGGATTGCTGCTAAAGGTTTTACCTGGATTACTGTCAATCTGTTCCCTGGACCTTGGCTGCTAAGGTGATTATCTGGAGCTTGGTAGCTGGATTGCTGCCAAGGGGTGTCGCTGTAGCTGGATTGCTGCCCAGAGTGCTATCTTGACCTTGGCAGGCTGGATTGCTGCCAAGGTGGAACCTGTATGTCAATAAACATATTTGAAGAGACTTTGTGTCGGAGTGTCTTGGTATACAAGAGGAGGGGGTCAGAACAGATTGATTCCTGCCCCAAACAAAACTCCATTAAGTTGCAATGGAGCACCTACAGGCTGAGACGGCCCAGTTGGCTCAACTGATTGCTTTGCTGGCTGGTCAGGTCTCTCAGCTCCAGGGGCTTGCAACCCCCCCCCCCCCCCAGCCAAGGAGGAAATGTCCAGTGGCTACACCAGACAAGTTTGATGGCAAATAAGCAATGTTTGCAGCGTTTTTGGGCCAATGCCAGCTGTTTATCAGCTTGAGAGCGGAGGACTTTCCCACCGACCGGACGAAGGTGGGATTTATCATCAGCTTGCTCTCAGGCACAGCAGCGAGGTGGGCCACTCCATTGCTCTCTCAACCGAGCCCCCTGCTGGACGATTTTCAGGGTTTTTGTAACCATCTCCGGCTGATGTTTGAAGATCCCATTAAGGGGGAAACAGCCACCAGACTCCTGAAAGAGTTGCACCAAGGGCGTGGTTCTTTGCAGGATTATGTCAGCGAATTCCGGCTGCTTAGTCAGGACTCTGCTTGGAATGAGCCAGCTCTTATGGACACTTTCCAGGACGGCCTATCAGATGGCCTGCAGGACGAGCTTGTGAGGGTGGACAGGCCTCCAACGTTCGACGCGTTGGTTCATTTGTGTCTCCGGATAGACGCCCGGCTGCAGAGGCGGAGGCCTCGCCGCGTGTCCCAGGAGACCAGTAGGGTACCGGTCCCTCACGAGACTGCAGTTGCACGGGAGGAGCCCATGGAGTTGGGTGCCGCCAAACCCCGCTTGTTGCGCACGGAGATGGACAGACGGCGTGCAGGGGGGTTGTGTTTCTACTGTGGGGATTTTGGACACTTGGCTTTGGTTTGCCCCAAAAAGGGTAGGGGGGCTGTGCGGACTGCGGCCTCCCCTCAGCAACGTGTCGGGAAACGGGCGGGGCCCAATCTGAGGGAGACTTCAGGTCGGGCACAGGCCGGAACAGAGGCGGAGGGGCCTCCACGACATCTGATTCTTGCAGCGCACATTCTCTTGTCGGGTAGTCCGCAGGGAATTCCAGCCCATGCCTTGGTCGATTCCGAGGCTACCACGAATTTTATGGATGCAACGTTTGTCACGAAATATCATGTCCCTCTGTGCCCAGTAGACCCTCCGATGCGAGTGGAGACCATTGACGGTCGGGTGCTTCTGTCTGGGCCCATCAAGAACGCCACGCAACCTTTGTGCCTGATCCTCGGGGAGCATGAGGAGGCCATTCAATTTTACGTGGCTTCGGGTCTGCATTTCCCCGTGGTGTTGGGCTTGGCTTGGCTGCGGGCGCACGATCCCCAGATCCACTGGTCGCAGAACCGCATCTCGTTCCCATCCTTGCAATGCGTGGACCATACCCGTCATGTTTGCGCAGCTCAGGTGCCCAGTTCGGCCGAGGTGACAGTGCCGCCGGATTTAGCGGAGTTCGCGGACGTGTTTAGCGAGCAGGAGGCGGACCAACTGCCACCGCACCGGCCTTACGACTGTCCCATTGACCTGGTACCTGATGCGAAACTCCCGACGGGCCGCCTATACTCCATGTCTGAACCGGAGTTGGCCGCATTGCGGGACTTCCTTGACAAGAACCTTGCCCGGGGTTTTATCCGGCCTTCGTCTTCGCCCTTGTCTGCCCCGGTTTTGTTCGTCAAAAAGAAGACCGGGGATCTAAGACTTTGTTGCGATTACCGGCGCTTGAACGCCATCACGATCCGTAATCGCTACCCGTTGCCTCTGATTCCCGAGTTGTTGGAGCGGCTCCGGGAGGCCGTGGTGTTTACAAAACTGGACTTACGTGGAGCTTACAATCTGGTTCGAGTCAGGGCGGGGGACGAATGGAAGACAGCCTTTGGCACCCGATACGGACATTTTGAGTATACGGTCATGCCGTTCGGGTTGACCAATGCCCCAGCTGTCTTCCAACATTTTATGAACGATATCTTTCGGGACCTTTTGGATCAGTTTGTCGTCATCTACCTGGACGACATCTTGATCTACTCTACGTCTCGGAAGGATCATCAACAGCACTTGCGTCAGGTCTTGCAGCGCCTTCGAAAGCATCGCTTATTTGCCAAGCTGGAGAAGTGTCAGTTCTGGCAGACCACCATCGAGTTCCTGGGGCACCGTATATCCCCTGAAGGAATTGCGATGGAGCCAGGCAAGGTGGAGGCGTTACGAAGTTGGCAATCTCCTCGACGGATGAAAGACGTTCAGAGACTCCTCGGGTTTGCCAACTACTACCGGTCCTTCATCCCCGGCTTTGCTTTCTTGACCGCGCCCCTCACTCGGCTCCTGCAAAAGAAAGTGCCGTTTCACTGGGGGTCCACGGAACAACAAGCGTTCGTGGCCTTGAAGCGCGCTTTTACAAAGGAGCCGATCTTGAAACACCCTGATCCCCATCGCCCCTTTGTAGTCGAGGCGGATGCGTCCGACATCGCGGTGGGTGCGGTGTTATTGCAGGCTCACGCCCCTGATGGCACCCTTTTCCCTTGCGCCTATTACTCTCGGAAACTCAATCCTTCCGAGAGCAATTATACAATCTGGGAGAAGGAGTTGCTGGCTATCAAGGCGGCGTTCGAAGCCTGGCGACATCACCTGGAGGGGGCCAGGCATCAGGTCAAAGTCCGGACAGACCATCGGAATCTGGAGTTTTTGACAACAGCGCGGAAGCTCAATCAACGCCAGATCCGGTGGTCTCTGTTTTTTGCCCGGTTCCACTTCAAGGTCACGTATATCCCCAGTGCCTTGAACCAGAGGGCGGATGCCCTGTCTAGAAAGCCGGAGTTCTCAGACCCTGCTGACTCACTGCCCCCCCGGACGGTCCTACCCGTCGAGTCCTTCGCTGCAATCCAGGAACCCGTGGATTTATGGTCGTTGATACGGAATGCGCAGCGAAACGACGAGTGGGTGGAACAACGGTGGGCAGAGGTAGGGCCGACATCCCCGTGGACCTTTGACGAGGACCTTTTGAGGTATCGGGATCGGCTCTACGTGCCTGCAGGACCGCTCCGTGGATTGGTTCTCTCCCAATGTCATGACACTCCGGCAGCGGGACACTTTGGCCTGTTCAAAACTTTGCACCTGGTTTCCCGTACGTTTTGGTGGCCTCGCCTGCGACACGACGTGCAGACGTACGTCACGTCATGTGTGCAGTGTCGACAGGCCAAATCAGCGACGGGAGCTCCTCCAGGCTTGCTACAGCCATTGCCGACCCCGGACAGACCCTGGAGAGCTGTGTCCATGGACTTCTTGACGGAACTGCCTCCGTCGTCCGGTTTCACTACGGTCCTAGTGGTGGTGGACATGCTCACCAAGATGGCGCATTTCATCCCCTGCCGGAGATTGCCGACAGCCCGCGCCACCGCCCGCATGTTCATCCAGCACGTGTTCCGGCTGCACGGCCTACCTGACCGGGTCGTCTCCGATTGTGGTACACAATTCACGGCCCAGTTCTGGAAAGGGCTGATGGCCGCTCTTGACGTCCAAGTTTGTCTGTCCTCGGCGCACCATCCCGAAACCGATGGAGGGACGGAGAAGGTGATTGGGATTCTGGAACAATATCTGCGCTGCTTCGTGAACCAGCAGCAGAACAATTGGGCGGAGTACCTCGCCGTGGCGGAGTTTGCGTTCAACAACTCGCAGCACTCCTCCACACGGACGACGCCTTTCATGGCGAACGTCGGGTACCACCCTCGTTTTTTCCCTCTCACCCTCGTGGACTCTCCGGTCCCCGCAGCGCAGGATTTCCTCTCTGAGCTTCAGGCGGTTCACCAGATGGTGCGCCTCTACTTGAATCAGGCGAAGGAGGATTACAAGCGGGTGGCGGACAGGTCTCGCCGTGCGGTGCTGGAATTGGCCGTGGGTGATCGCGTGTGGTTGTCCACGCGGCATCTTCTGTCCCACCGGCCTACGAGGAAGTTGGACCACCGGTATCTGGGGCCGTTCCCTGTGGAGGCCGTTATCAATCCGGTGGCCTATCGCCTGACCCTCCCGCGCTCGATGCGAGTACACCCGGTGTTCCATCGCTCGCTCCTGATCCCTGAGCGGTCGGATTGTCCTCTCCGACGTCCCTCTTCGCCTGTGCCGTCGTCGCCTGAGGTGCACGCACGGCCATCGCACAGAGTGACCCGGATCCGTGACTCAAGATGGCTCAAGGGTCGGTTCCAGTATTTGGTCGACTGGGCGGACGAGGACTCGGACGGGGGGACCTGGACCGATGCGACAGCTGTGCATGCTCCAGCTTTGGTGCGGGCCTATCATGGACGTTTTCCCTCCCGACCGCATCCCAAGCGTCAGGCCCGGGGGAAGGGCCCTGCGGTGAGGGATAGTGTTGTGGCCCAGCCGGTTCCGGTGCCGCTGCCACCAGACTCCGACAGCGAGGTGTCCTCTGAGTCGGCTCAAGAGGAGGTGGGGGACCCTGGACAGGGTTCCGACGCTGAGCAGGGCCCAGAGAGGCTGGTTGGCCACCAGGGGGCGCCTGGGGCATGGAGCAGTGGTGAAAGCCAAAGGAAGGGGGCTCCTGATGTCATGCCTTGGAGCAGTGGGGAGGAGTCACAGGACAGTGAGTCAGACAGCAGTGAGCTATTAGATGCTCGTTACCGACGTGCTACCCGGCGTTAGGAGCAATTGAGCAATTACCGGAGGTAATGGCTCTCAGCTGCTGATCATTAGACTCCTCTCCAGACTATAAAGGGACTGCTTGTGGACACACCCTTTGCAGGAATCAACTGATCATTGGAGTTGGAGAAGCTCAGATCTGTGTCGTACTTTGGCAGGCTGGATTGCTGCTAAAGGTTTTACCTGGATTACTGTCAATCTGTTCCCTGGACCTTGGCTGCTAAGGTGATTATCTGGAGCTTGGTAGCTGGATTGCTGCCAAGGGGTGTCGCTGTAGCTGGATTGCTGCCCAGAGTGCTATCTTGACCTTGGCAGGCTGGATTGCTGCCAAGGTGGAACCTGTATGTCAATAAACATCTTTGAAGAGACTTTGTGTCGGAGTGTCTTGGTATACAAGAGGAGGGGGTCAGAACAGTTTCCTTTGCTATATTTCCAGTCTGAATTAGACCATGGCAGTGTCCCTACGGAAGAGCTCTTTTAAGGATCATTATGTATTCATAGTAAAGCAACTAACTTAGCTCTGTTCTTAAATGCCAAAGCTGTTGCACATTAAAAAAAAACAAAAAACAGAGGAGCTCTGATCAACTACCAGAGCCATCATTTTGACAGTTTTGCTGTCCTGTAGTCTGTCCCCATGAAATGCAAGCATGGAATAAACTGAGCCTGGTTTGTTCTCAGTCTTTTCAGTGGCCACAAACTACTAGCAAAAGTGGCATTTGATCACAAGGCAAGGAATGTTTCCCCTTTTGCATTGGAGCATCCAAGAAGGGACAGGAAAGACCAAGAAAAAGAAGGAAGGAGGGGAAGAGAACAAGGCAGCAAAAAGAAGGAAAGGGGGGAAGGAGGAATGAAGAGGGAAGGAAAAAGAAGGGAAGGAAGGAGATTATAATGAGAGAGAGAGAGGGTGTGAGGTAAATCCTGCCTTAGCACTTGATCACCAGGAGCCCTGCTGGCTTTTACCATCCTCTTGTCTCCTCCTCCTGACCTCTCCTTGTGGTCTCCCATACTATCACTGAGGATGCCTTGGTTATAAAGCTAGGTCTCGTAAGGAGAGGGAGTGGGCCTCCCTCCGACCCACATTCTTTGCCCTCCTGCACACACCATGGGCAACCAAGGAGAGGGAGCAAAGTAGCAGTGGGAGTACACCTACCATGGCCTCCGAAGTCAACCACAATGGGGCCCTCATTGAAATTGAGTTTGACACCCCTAGACTAACAGATGACCTGAGTGCTGCATGTGTTGCTCTCAAACTTACAAAGTATGAGTCAAGGTTAGAAAAATTATCAGCGTGCATTCAACAGCAAAAGTCGCAATAATCAAAAACATGCCAAATGCAAATGTTTACCTGTCAATAAAAACGTGTTTGTATCATTGAAAGTGCTGTTATTGCGGGGGGGGGGTCAGAGAAAAGAAGTTAATCACATATGAGTTGTTTTTCTAAACTAAAACTTCATTGTTCAGGTTAAATTGCCGTGTTGGCACTCTTGAGATAAATAAGTGGGTTTGGGGTTGTGGTTTGGGCATTCGGTCTCTAAAAGGTTTGCCACATCTGGATTACAGCATACACAGAGTGTAACCTAATTCATCTTTTGTTAAACTGCTGTTGAGAGAAGCTCCATTGTAACCTAAGGTGCCAACTACATAGATAAAACTTCTAGGCGAATTGCCAAGCTTAGCCTAGCAAAGTGACTTCTTGTGAAAAGTAAAATGTGGATTCTGCCATGTAGCCTTGCTTGTAACTTAAAATGTGTGCTCAGCATTCCCTAACAAAGCTCTCAGTTACACGCCAGAAAATGTATTTCTTTTCCCTTCTAAAGTCTATTGTTTTCAGAGTGCTGAGAAAAATCATGAAATCTGTGTGATATCAAATTATGTTTCTATAGCAATGACGTTCTGTGCAAAATGTGTGAGCTATAAGATCTTTGGAAAAGTTTTTGGCACAGGCCTGTTTTTCTCTCTCTGCCTGCTCTGTTAAGGTGGAAGACAAAATGGTCATCCAGTCTTTTGCTTTCTGCAGAAATAAAAGCTGATAATCAGTAGCCTCGTCTTCAGAGTTTTATTGGACTTCTCAGATTCTGAGCTGCATTCAAAAACCTTACACAATGAAGAATGCTGTGTTATATTTGGGGCCAGATCAAGTCCACAATATTAGATTTTAATAAATCCAATCTTGTCCTCATAAAAGCATTAGAATAATTTGTTAATTAGACATTGTTCAAAATATTAAAGACAGAATATTAGCAAGATTGTATTATAAAAGTAGAAAATAATAAATAAATTAAAAAAACTATAAACAATGTAAATCATATTACTGTATTTCACCCAGTGACGTGCAGTCAGGTGAAGCAAGTGAGGCACAGCCTCACCGCTCTCATCATGAAAAGAAAAAAAATGTAAAAGGAAAAAGCTGAGCTAGTTGTTGCCTCACTGTGGATGACTCTGCTTAACTGTTTAAAAAAAGCCTCCAAAAAAGTGCCCTCTACTATGAGGCAGGAGAACTGCATACCTCCTCTAGTCTGACTTTAGGTCTTTTATGATCACTCGAGCAGAGTTAAGCAATGGTTAAAAGCCTAAAAATTCCTGACGTAGTTGAGGCACACAGTTCTCCTGCCTCATAGTAGAGGGTGCTTTTTTAGAGGCTTTTTTAACAGTTAAGCAGAATCATCCATAGAAGCCAGGCAAAGAAGCAGGCTGTAGCACACACATTTTCCCCAGCCTCTTTCTTTTGGAAGGCTCGGATCGGCTCCCCTCTGGCTTCTCTGCCTCTCCTCTCACCCCAACCTGCCAGCAGGAGGTGAGTGGGTGGGCTTTATTGAGTTCCAGGCATTTCCCACCCAGACAGCAGGCTGCATTTGCAATGGTGGAGGTGTTCTGGGAAGGCAGCAGGTGAATGGGGTGGATGGCAGAGGAGCTGCTTTCAAGCCACTGGAAAAGATATCCAATCCAACTTTTGTGTGTGTGTGTGTTTGTTTGAGAGTGAGTGAGAGAGGGAAGGGGGTAGGAGAGATAGTCCAATCCAACTTCTGTGTGTATGTCTGTGTGTGTGTGTGTGTGTGTGTGTGTGTGTGTGTGTATGTCTTTGAGAGAGGGGGAGGAAGGGAGAGAGAAACATGCTGTCATTTTAAATCGTAACTGAGCATGCCTGGCTGTGGAATTCTGGGAGTTGAAGTCCACAAGTCTAAAAATATTTGAAACCCACCACTGTGTCAGTGCCTCACCAGCCATAAACCTCACCGCACGTCACTGATTTCACCTCTATAATTTATTGCAATTAGATTAACGTGCAAATGCCAACTGAAGTAATAGTAGTATAAAGGGCCTACTATAATTTTTGAGGATAGCTGCATCTTTTTCTGCTTCTATGGCCCAGATTCATTATGGAGGAATCTTTTTAGCTTCTTCTCCAACTGAACAAGAAACAGGGAGACTTCCGTTCCTAATACAATTTGTCAGTAGTAGAATCCAAGATTGGTATTTTAATGGACATTTTCTCTGTTCTAACAGCCACAATTTTCAGAGTCTGTCAGTTTCCATAGATTAAATGCCAATATCCATATTTTCTGATTTTAGACAAAACAGAAATTGTGTAAATTCCCAAATCAGCTCTGAGAGTAGCAGCTGGAGTCCTTTTGTCCACCCCAAGATACTCCTCGGAGGCTGTGATTGGGTTGGTTCTGCTGGTGGTTTCTCTCTGAAGCCCCAAACATCAGACTGATATAAGAACATGGGGGAAACCTTGGCCTCAGATACTTTAATAATTGGGGCTGAGGAAGCTGGAGAGCTATGAGGTTTTCATTTAAGCACCACTTTCACTCATGTCTTTGATCTAACTGAGCTCCTTTGATGATGAGGGAGCCAAGATTCAGTCTCAGAGAAAACAGCCCCAGGTAAGGAAAAGTGTCACTTGCTCTATTGGCTGACCATCTATGGCTACGATGTCATTTCTCAAAGACCATAACTTTTGAACTTGATTTATTAATTATCAGATAATTATTATGAGAAAAGAACCCAAGTCTTCCTCACAGGGTATATAATCCAATGTGTAAGTATGATAATATCACAGTGTAAATCAGCATGTTCCAAAAGGATGGATGCTAAACATATATTTAGCATGCTAAACATATGTACCCATAACAGAACTTATCACAAAATAAAAGGGTTGGAAAGGACCTTTGAGGTCTTCTAGTCCAACCCCCTACTCAAGAAGGAGACCCTATACCAGGGGTCCTCAAACTATGTCCCATGGGCCGGATACAGGCCACTGAAGCCATTAATCCATGGACGACCATGTGACAGCCGTGGCCAGGTTCGCCTGGTGCGCCAATTGCGTCCCCTATTGGACCGGAGCGCCCTTCGCACAGTCACTCATGCGCTTGTGACGTCCCGGCTAGACGCCCTCTACATGGGGCTCCCCTTGAGATGCACCCGAAGGCTGCAGCTCGTTCAGAATGCGGCTGCACGGGCAATTTCGGGAGTCTGGTGGCACAACAGTTCCCACGTCACCTGGAGGAGAATGATTATCTAGACCCGCGCCAGTCCGGCTTCCGACCCGGGCACAGCACGGAGACGGCCTTGGTCGCATTGGTGGATGATCTCTGGAGGGCCAGAGATAGGGGTTGTTCCTCTATCCTGGTCCTATTAGATCTCTCGGCGGCGTTCGATACCATCGACCATGGTATCCTGTTGCACCGGCTTGAGGGTCTGGGAGTCAGGGGCACCGTTTTACGGTGGTTTGGCTCCTACCTCTCTGGCCGGACGCAACGTGTGTTGACAGGGGAGCAGAGATCGACCCGGAGCCCCCTCACATGTGGGGTGCCACAGGGGTCGGTGCTCTCGCCTCTCCTGTTCAACACATACATGAAACCGCTGGGCGAGATCATCCGTGGTTTTGGGGTGGGATATCATCTGTATGCTGATGATACTCAGCTATACATTTCCACCCCGAACCACCCCAATGAGGCCGTTGAAATGATGTCCCGGTGTTTGGAGGCCGTACGGGTCTGGATGGATGGCAACCGACTAAAACTCAACCCTTCCAAGATGGAGTGGCTGTGGCTTCCGGCCTCCCGGTTCAACCAGTTGCTTCCATCTCTGGCCATTGGGGGCATGCAACTGGCCCCCATGGAACAGGTGCGCAATTTGGGCGTCCTCCTGGATGCCCGGCTGTCCATGGATGACCATGTAACAGCCGTGGCAAGGGGGGCGTTCCATCAGGTTCGCCTGATGCGCCAATTGCGCCCCTTATTGGACCGGGATGCCCTATGCACAGTCACCCATGCGCTAGTGACGTCTCGCCTGGACTACTGCAATGCTCTCTACATGGGGCTTCCCTTGAGATGCACTCGGAGACTGCAGTTGGTCCAGAATGCGGCCGCGCGGGTGATTATGGGGAGGACTAGATACTCCCCTGTAACACCTCTCCTGCGCGAGCTGCACTGGCTTCCTGTAGTCTACCGAGTGCGTTTCAAGGTTTTGATTATGATCTTTAAAGCGCTTCATGGCACAGGACCTAGTTACATGCAGGATCGCATCCTGCCCCATGCATCCCTACGACCAATCCGCTCACACAGAGAGGGACTTCTCCGGGTGCCGTCCACTAAACAGTGTCGGGGGGCGACACCCAGGAGCAGAGCCTTCTCTGTGATGGGCCCAGCCCTGTGGAATGACCTCCCCCGTGACATCAGGATTATTTCCGATCTCCGCTCCTTCCGTGTACAGCTGAAGACCCACCTCTTTCAATTATCTGGCCTGGCTCAAGCGTAAATTTTTTCTTATTCCTCCTGACAGTCCTTTTAAATTTTTTAAATTTTAAATTTTAAATTGTGTTATTATAATTGGGGTATTTTAACGGTGATTTTTAACTGTCTAATGTGATGTAACTTGTTACCTCCTCTGTGCATGTATGTCCTTGTATATATGTATGTTTATGTGTTTGTATATATGTTTTATGTTTTATATGTTCTATTGTACGCCGCCCCGAGTCCTATCTAGAAAGGGAGCGGCTAATAAATTCAAATTTATTTATTATTATTATTATTATTATTATTATTATTATTATTATTATTATTATTATTATTATTATTATTATTATTATTATTATTGTCTTTAGCTACTCCCACATAACACCTCTCCTGCGCGGGCTACACTGGCTTCCTGTGGCTTTTCGGGTGCGTTTCAAGGTGTTGACCATCATTTTTAAGGCGCTCCATGGCACAGGACCTAGTTATTTGCGGGATCGTATCCTGCCCCATACATCCCTTCGGCCGATTCGCTCAGACAGAGAGGGACTCCTCCGGGTGCCGTCCACTAGGCTGTGCCAGCGGGCGACGCCTAGGGGAAGGGCCTTCTCTGTGATGGGCCCGACCCTCTGGAATGACCTTCCCCCTGACATTAGAACGACTACGGACTTCCGCTCCTTCCGCCAGAAACTTAAAACCCACCTGTTCCAGCTAGCCGGCCTGGCCCAATTCCAGCTTTCCCACCTCAGTTTTATTTTTAAATTTTTATGATTGGTTTTATGGTCTAAGTTTTTAATTTTTATAAATTCGTACAGGGGCTATTTAATCTAATTTTAGCTATGTATACTATTGTTTGTATGGCTTTTAAATTTATACCTGTACACCGCCCCGAGTCCCTTCGGGGAGAGGGGGCGGTCTAGAAATCTAAATAAATAAATAAATCCAGCCCACGTGGGACCATGAGGCTGCCCCGCCCAAATCACCCCACCTACTTGCCAGTCCCCACCCACCGGCTGAGTGCAGGCCTTACCTTCGCAAGCCCCACGGACTGAAACTGCAAAGTAAGACCAAAGCTTTTGGCCGGCAGAGTGCTTCTGGGGGCTGGGGAGGCCAAAAATGGGTTGCACGGAGGCCCCAGGAGGGGAAATTGTGTCCTCTGCTTCAGATTCTTAGCTTGAGCTAAGTGGAACCCAAAGCCATGCCGACTTGCACATGTGGCCTTGCCCGTTGCTCCTCCGGGTTTCTTGTGTGCATGTGAGCACGACGATCAGCTGGCCTTTGTGTGCATTGCAGTGCCAGGAACTGGAAGAGCTGGTCTTCCAGTTTCCACGAGCACATGCGTGCCACCTAGCTGATCATTGCATACGTGTGAGGCAGAAACCGGAAGAGGAGCTGCCAGGTGCACATATGCGCAGTGGCATGCACACTGGGCAATTCCTCTTCCAGATTGCATCCCTCACAAGAGCATTCAGTGCCGAAAAGGTTCGCCATCAATGCCCTATTCCAAGGGTAGTTTTTTCAAGGCTTTATAAAGTGGTACCAATACTTCACGTGATTTTGATTCTCTCCTTCTGTTGATGCAGCCAAGGATTCCAATGGCTTTTTTTGGCTGCTGCCACACATTGTTGGCTCACATTTGAGAGATTGTCCACTAAGATTCCAAGATCCCTTTCACAGTTACTGCTATTGAGCCAGGTTTCACCCAATCTGTACATGTACATTTGGTTTTTCTAGCCTCAGTGTAAGACTTTACTTTTCTCTACATTGAATTTCCTTTTGTTAGATAGGCCCAGGGTTCAAGTCTATCTAGATCCATCTGGATCTTGAGCCTATCTTCTGGGCTGTTGGCTATTCCGGTCAGTTTAGTGTCATCTGTAAATTTGATGAGATCCCCAACTATCCCTCATCCAAATCATTGATGAAGATGTTGAAGGTAAAATAGAACCTTGGGGTCCCCCACTGCTTGTTTCCCTCATGTAGATGTAGTTCCACTGAGGACCACAGGCTGAGTCCATCTGGGGGTGATGCTGTCTATCCCACATATTTTTAGCTTACCAAGAAGTAGATGGTGGTTTACTTTGTCAAAGCCTTTCTAAAATCCAAGTACTTTATAATATGTGCACTGCATTTCACTGGTACACTAATTTAACCATTTTTGACAAAGAATAAAATAACATTTATTTATGATCTGTTTTGGGACCCTTTATTAGTTGAAGTAAATTGTCAATATCTAGACTGAATAACAAGGGTTCAAATATGCTTCCTTCCCTTCCTCCTTGGTAAGTATCAATCCTTGTTCTCATTGCTCCATTGAGCCCAAACCTCCCTCTCAAACAAGGACCCGGAGAAAGAGCCTGGAACAGGGCCAACAGGCTGAGCTCCATTTTGAGGGCAATCAATTTCCTATAATTTCTCTATTAATTATGACAAATGCATTAACATCTAGAAAGCCAGCAAACCGTGTTTCACTCCGCTGATATAAATGAGATATTTCAAGACAAATTTGTTACCATTAGATTATTAACATGCAATATTTATTATAAAATCTATATAGCTGTTCACTACCTAAACCTTCTGTTTCTTCTGCAAGGAATGCATTTTTCTCAAGTTTAACTAGGAGGATCATGGCATACATTTTACCCACAATATCTGCTAATCTATTTGGCCTATAATTGCTAGACTCCTTTTTATTCCACTTTTTAGATAGATAAAATGCTACTATTGCCAACTTCAATCCGAGTGCATAGGGCAGGCATTATTTATATGTGGAAATGAAGTTGCCAATAGAGGCCCCCCCAACAACCAGGGATGTTTTTTGATCAGTCAAATAGTTGGTAGAATGTCTTCTCCAGGGAATGTATTGCTTGCATTTCAGGCCTTTTATGATTCATCTCAACATGAACGTAATGGGGTAAAATATTGACATTTTTGCTAATATGGAGAAAAGCAGCTCTTTCATCCCATGGAGAAGACATGATTGCATCTATTGCTCACCCACCACCACCCACCCCTAACGTTACCAGATGGAGAAAAACACACACAAACCTGTAGGACTTTGTAGGTGCCTCCTAATGTTGACATCTGGATGGAGATGTCCCTATCAGCTGCATCAAGAAGAGACAGAAGGTTCTCCTTCCTTCCACAGCCATAGTTGGGGACATTGGCTTCTCCAGTGGAGAGAATGTCCAGCAAGGCATCGGAATTGCGGAAGGTGCTCAAGTAGTTGTCATGGACGTTGTAGCCAAGTGTGAGATTGTGCAGGAGCTGGGAATTCTTGTTGACTGTTTGAATGTTGAAAATGAATCGTAAACCAAGTAGAAAACCATAAGAATTCCTATGGTAAAAAAGTGTTATTATAATCAACAGCAACAACAAATACTGTTTTTAATATATAATCCTCCAGAAGCCTACTGAGCCTTAAGCCGACATTGATCTAAAAGCAATGATCAGTTACACAAATATGGGAATTGGCAGAGGTACAGCAACTACAACTGGTTCCACCACTACTTTAAATAAAATTCATTATTCAAGTGATAAATTAAGGATTGAAGTGAGAGAGGAAAATAATCTGCAGCCCTTTCAGCTTTTTTTCAGACCCCTTTTTGAGTCTCTTTCACAAAAACCAGACAAAAGAGAGAAGCCATGGAAATCAAAATCATTCAGGAAATTAGACATAATCTCCAATATAGGAATAAATGAAAAATAAAAAACAGAAAAGAAGGGAAGTGTTAGAATGGAGGGAGTGGAACTCCATCACCCTGAATGACTTACCAATCATGGAAAACAAACTGAAGAGAAGGAGCCACATTGAAAAGCAACTTTATATGCAATATTTCCTCTCCACTGATGACTATACTGATGAGATGATCTCCTGGGCTGTAAAAGCTCTGTGGTTGTTTTCCATCCTGGTTCTCCAAACTCTGCGGGCATTTCATTCTCAGCTTCCCAGAGCCTGGATGGGACAGAAGCAGAATCAGAAGCAGAAGCAGGAGGTCCATCATTCATGGGGCGAATCAATGAATCCCTTTTCTTTTTCTAAAGAAGAATTAGAAGAATGAAAGGCTTCTCACAAGGTGGAATATGATCCAGTTGCTTTTTCTCAACACAGAGAAACACTCAGCTTCATCTGGAAAGGAGAGAGACAGACATTCAAGAGCACAGACCCTGCCTGTCCCTAATCTGCATATTTCTCTGCCCAAAGTCTCCCCTGGAGGATTCGGCCAAAGAGCAAAGCTGAAACTTTTATCATAATTCTCCCTGTCAGGATAATTCAACCAGTTCTTGGACTCAAAGGTTGTTGGGAAATTCTCTGGAGGGAAATGAAAGGGAAATAATCCCCATGTGGCTCATAATAACAGCGGAAGAGATTGGATTAAATCCGTCATCTAGAATTGAGAGGTTTGGGAGCTCCATCCTTGAAAGTGGCCCCAGAGGGAATACACGGTGCCTGTGGCTGAAGCTAACTAGAAATGTGACATTTGTTGGCATCATGGTTAGAGAGAAAACCCCAGGATACAGTTAATGTCCCAGCATGCCACAGATCTGAAATAGCTGCCTGCTGAGTCTATGCCAACATTTGCTGTATTTTGAAAGTCAATGCCCAATGGCCTCCCTACAAAAGGGCTGGTGCAATAGTGTGGCCAGACTTCAAGAATAAAATCAACTTTAATGAAAAAGTAGTTAGCAGAACTTTGCCCAGTTGAAAAAAATCACACCCACAAATAAACACACAGAGAGGGAGAAGTCAGAAGAAACCAAGTGAAAAGAGACGGAGAAATTAAGGCTGCCCCTCACCCCAAGAGAGGTATGAAGGGGGGGGAGAAAGGGGAGCTCAGGAGCCTCGTGTTGCAGATGGAAAGCCCCCTCCAAGTTCCGTCTTCTGAGTCCTGGGAAGTGGGGAGCCCAAATCCCATGTTCCACTGCCACCTCTTTCCATGCATAAGGCACTTGGGAATGCAAAGACCAGATCCATAGAAAAGGCCCAAGATGGCCAGGAAAGAGGAGGGGATCTGGGGCAGCTCCCCCCACCCCTGATTCCTTGGGAGAGACTATCCTGGTTTATGGGTCCCAGGGCTGAATGTTGGGGGGGATGCAGCCCCCGGGGTTTCTCCAGCTCCATTTGGGCTTCGCGTCTTTCCAGGAGAGGCTCCTGTTGGGGAGAAGCCATGCAGGGCTGGGTCTTCCAAGGGGGGAGAGAAAGATAAAAACCAGAGATATAAAACGAAAGCTTAAAAAGGAGGAAACCTAATCAGGGATTAGCCAAACAACCCAGGATTCATCTGCAAAATTGTCTCCTGCTTATTCAGAAATGTGTGGATTAGTCAAGTCTCGGTGCAGAGTTTAACTGCTGAAACACCTGCATTTTTCAAACTGGGAACTTGAAGATGAACTGACTTTGATTCCCAGAATTCCCTGGACAGCTTGATGGCCAATGAATCCTGGGAGATGCATTGTTGGGTGGGGAATTGTGGGGGTTGAAGTCCATTCATCTTAAAGTTTGAAAAATCCAGAAGCAGACCAACAACTCTCCACACGTGACCTCCATTTTGGAAAACAACAAACACACCTGAAAAGACCATCAGTCATTGGGCAGGTTACATAAGGCAGAAACCATGTATTTTTATGGCCATCAGATGTGAAACATGCCACAATTAGCTGGACTGACATATAACCTCAAGACCCTGATCGTGGTTTGGAAGCTATCCTGGTTGGTTCTTAGAAGTCTCTAAGCCAGGGATGGTGAATCTTTTCTGCACCAAGTGCCAAAAAGGTGTAGAAACATTGCACACCCGCGCATTGCGTGTGGGCATGCTTATTATGAATCCGTACTTCCAGATTCTGGGGCACATGTATGCCCAAAGATCAGCTGGCTTGTTTACATGTGCACATTGGTTTTTGGCACTGCCACGTGTGGAGGGACTGCGCTCTGGAAAAGTTGAACCTCCGGGTCCTGGTGCGCATAATCAGCTAGCTGGCGCGAATGCACACCCTGGTTTTTGGCACTGCCAGGTGCATGAAGTACAACTGATTGTCGCACACACATGCATGCCAGAGACCTGGAAAACGAACAGGCAAGGCCGCACGTGTCGGGTGGCATGGTTACACATGGAACTAAGGGCATGCGTGCCATAGGTTCACCATCAGGGCCCTGTACTAATCCTAAACTCGACATTATTTTAAAACTCCTTGTGCCTGATAGTCAGATCTGCCTTGGTTCACCTTCCCAATAAGCAATCGAGTTGGAAGATGACTTAGAAGCCGTTTATGAGGGTGCCCTGATAAAGTGGGTGCCCCCGATAGAGCCAGGGTGTCCTCCTCAGCGGTCTAACACCCTCTGTCCCACCCCCCAGGTAAGCAATCTAAATCTTTTTTGAGTGTCCTTTACTGAGTATGTCACAATAAGACATGCAGAAGCTCCAGTGGCGTAGCCTGGGGGGTGCAGGGGGCCCCGGCCGCACCGGGCGCAACATCTGGGGGGGCGCGCGCTCGCACTCGCAGCTCTGACGATGCCATAGGTCCCTTCTCCGATCCGGTTCAGCTTCTCGAACTCCTTGACGCTCCGGCATCTTCCCAGCTGGAAGGAGAGCTGGTGAGAAGGCCGTTTCTGCGGCTTGGGGGCGCGGGGGGGGGAAGCAGCCGGTGTGTGTGTGTCGGGGTGGGCTGGGGGAGCAGCTCCTGCCTGGATGCAGCACCGGCGCCCGGCAGGTGAGCGCGGACTACACACCCCAGCCCGGGCTCTTGCTCTGCCATGCTCTTCCCTCTGCCGCCTCCCACTTCCGCACAGGCCAGCTGGAAGGGGCAGGCCAAGAAAGCCTGCTGGGTCGCCCCGGCCCCGCCTGCCAGCCAGGAGGGCTTGCTTCGTTCCTGGCCACTGACGCTCTTCTCCGAACAGGGGCGATGGGCACCTGGGCAGCCCTTGCCCGGTGCAATTGGAGGGAGGGGGCTCACCAGCCTCCCGGCCCCACAAGGCAGTCGGTCTATTCCTTCTTTCCTCAAAAGCAGGGACCTCCCCCCTCGCTGGATCCAACTCCATGCCAAGAAGCCTCTTACTCACTTTAGGAAGTGAAGAAATTCTAAAAGTAGGGTTGCTGCACCTGAAATTATAGCCCCAATATTAATTGATCTGTGCAGGTACAGTTCTGTTCTTGACTTACTGCATTTAACAAACACAAATATTGGAAGAGAAGTTACAGCTCCCTCATTTACCTCTGGCTAAGCTTTGCCATTCCTCCTTCTCTTCCCCCACCTCCAAATGTGGCCATGAAGGTGGATTTCCATTTATGGGGGGTGGGGAGGAAATATAGCCCCCTAGGAAATATAAAAATGCTTCTTGCTCCTGACGGTCAAAAGAAGGCTGGGAGACCAAGAGGGAAGGCATGGGCGGGGGTGCTAAAAGCTGCATGGACCTCTCACATTCTGTTGGGAGAATTTCCTGGGTTCCAAGGAAAGAAACAACAAAAAAACAGTTGCTTGGAAAGAAGTTCCCTATTTTATTCGGGTCTAAAATTGTTCAAAGCTTGTTTCTAGGACAGCTGACAACAGACTGGCACATCAGCAAGGTTCATATACCTTTTTTAGCCTT
The DNA here is from genome assembly GCF_964273705.1 of Natrix helvetica. Classification (NCBI taxonomy): domain Eukaryota; kingdom Metazoa; phylum Chordata; class Lepidosauria; order Squamata; family Natricidae; genus Natrix; species Natrix helvetica. The sequence continues at coordinate 133,329,952 of NC_138551.1, forward strand.
TGGTGTGAGTGAAATACGTTTTTATGACCACGAGAAAGCAGGAAATATTTTTATAGTTAAAGGAAATATTCTGCTTGTTACCTTCTTTATCAGCAGAAACTTTAATAACTGCATAACATTCCCCATTGGAGGGAAGCCTCTCATTTCAGCCAAATACAAAAGGCACCGGCAGTTTTAAAATTTCACACACCTCCGCTCCCTTTGCAGGTGCAAAGCAACCAAGGATGTCAGTGGCTGAAAGCTCATCACCCGGCCTGCAGCCCTCTTGGAGTCCACTTAGCCGACCGTTATTGACCCTGCGCCCGCACGGCGTTCAGACGAGACTCCAAGGGCATATCTGGGATGTATCTGCACGCAACACTCCCCAGACACGCATCCGGGGTCTCGTCTGAATGCATGGCCGACCCGTATGTGCACAGGGTCAAGGCTACCGCCGCGAGCAGGGTCGCATCGGGGGTGCGGAAAGAGGGTGCGTGGCAGCTGGTCTGAGACTGGGTTGGAGTCTCCAGGGGACTTCCAAACCCATCATCCCCAGCCAGCCAATAGCGCTGCCTGGCAGTGGCGTAGCGTGGGGGGTGCAGGGAGGGCCGGCCGCACTGGGCGCAACATCTTAGGGGGCGCAAATTACTTGCCTTGCCCCGGGTGCTGACAACCCACGCTACGCCACTGAGAAGCTCAGTGTGAGGGTGGGGATAGTGGAGGGTGAGTGAGAGGATATATATGAATATTCACACCTGCTTTTTAAAAAAAAAATTCCAGACTTCCGGAACAGCAGCGGGGGAACCGCTGAGGAGCGTGAAGGGGAAGGACGTCACGTAAGTCTACATTCTAACTGTTAGGAAATTTCTCTTCAGTTCTAAGTTGCTTCTCTCCTTGATTAGTTTCCACCCATTGCTTCTTGCTCTACCCTGAGTTGCTTTGGAGAATAGCTTGACTCCCTCTTCTTTGTGGCAACCCCTGAGATATTGGAAGACTGCTATCATGTCTCCCCTTGTCCTTCTTTTCATTCAACTAGACTTACCCAGTTCCTGCAACCATTCTTCCTATGTTTTAGCCTCCAGTCCCCTCATCCTCTTGGTTGCTCTTCTCTGCACTTTCTAGAGTCTCAGCATTTTTTTTTACATCATGGCGGCCAAAACTGAATGCCGTATTCCAAGTGTGGCCTTACCAAGGCCTTATAAAGTGGTATGAAGACTTCACGTAATCTTGATTATTTCCCTCTGTTGATGCAGCCTAGAACTGGGTTGGCTTTTTGGCAGCTGCTGCACACGGCTGGCTCCTATTTAAATGGTTGTCCACTAGGACTCCAAGATCCCTCTCACAGTTACTACTATTGAGCCAGGTATCACCTACACTGTACCTGTGCATTTTGTTTTTCTTGCCTAAATGGAGAACCTTATTTTTTTCCACCATTTAATTTCATTTGGTTAGATTGATTTAATCAATCAATCAATCAATCAATCAATTAATCAATTAATTAATTAATTCATCAACAAGTACAAGGAAGCAAGTATGAAATCTGTTGATACAATCCAGAATCGTCTTTCTATGGTCCTTTGGGCCACAGTATTGGGACTGCAGTACTTTACTTTACTTTATTTAGAATTTATAGACCGCCCCCTCTCCCCGAGGGGACTCGGGGCGGTGTACAGACAAAAGCTAAAAACCGTATATACAATAACCAAATTAAATACCCCTTTTTAAAAAACAAATTAAATATAGAGTCTGTACAATGATAATAAAAATTAAAACAGGTTAAAAGAACACCCCCTTAAAATTTAAAATGCCGGCCAGGAGGATTGAAAATTAAAACTACGATTGGGCCAGGCCAGCTAATTGGAACAGGTGGGTCTTGAGTTTCTTGCGGAAGGAGCGGAGATCGGTAGTAGTTCTGATGTCGGGGGGGAGGTCATTCCAGAGGGTCGGGCCCATCACAGAGAAGGCCCTACTCCTGGGCGTCGCCCGCTGGTATTGCCTAGTGGACGGCACCCGGAGGAGTCCCTCCCTGTGAGAGCGAATTGGTCACAGGGATGTATGGGGTAGGATGCGATCCCGCAGGTAACTAGGTCCTGTGCCATGGAGCGCTTTAAAGGTGATAACCAACACCTTGAAACGCACCCGAAAAGCCACAGGTAGCCAGTGCAGCTCGCGCAGGAGAGGTGTTATATGGGAGTACCTGGTACATCCCATGATTACCCGCGCGGCCGCATTCTGGACAGCTGCAGCCTTCGGGTGCATCTCAAGGGGAGCCCCATGTAGAGAGCATTGCAATAGTCCAGGCGGGATGTCACAAGCGCATGGGTGACTGTGTGAAGGGCGTCTTGGTCCAATAGGGGATGCAATTGGCGCACCAGGCGAACCTGGTGGAACGCCCCCCTTGCCACGGCTGTCACATGGTCATCCATCGACAGCCGGGCATCCAGGAGGACGCCCAAATTGCGCGCCCGTTCCACGGGGGCCAGTTGTTCGCCCCCGATGGCCAGTGATGGAACCCACTGGTTGAACCGGGGCACCGGTATCCACAGCCACTCCGTCTTGGAGGGGTTGAGTTTGAGTCTGTTGCTTCCCATCCAGTACACAAATGCTCGCATGCAATCCGGCCTCTGCAATTTCCCACGGCCCCCGCCATGCCTGGGGGTGGTTTTTTGGGGGGGTTGCAGCCAGTTCCTCCCCCCCCCTTGTCTCCAGCCAGGACTGGATGAACTTTCCTCCCTCCCGCCCTGCTTGCACAGTCCAGCGCCTCCGTCTGCCTTTTTCCCTATCTCCCACTCTTTCCTTCCCGTTGTTCTCCTCCCCCTCCACTCGCCTGCCGGATTTATAAACACCGGCATGGCCTCCGGGATCCAAAGTTGAATGCTTCCATTCCTTCAAGGAAACATATGGTTTTTACACCCCCTAAATCCTCCGGTGGTCTATTTGGGGGAGTTTTTCCTATCTCTTCCCTCCCTCCCTCTTCCCTCTGTCAGAGTTCCAAAATCTTTCACCATTGTTTTGGTAGGTGTGGCTAGGTGGAGGGTCGTGTGACTGAGTGTGTGTGAGTGACGTCAGGTTGGCCACGCCCACCCAGTCACATGCTCCCCCCACCTCACCACATCCATGGAACCGGTAGCAAAATTTTGAAACCCACCCCTGGGCGGATGCAATGGCCTTAGGAGATTTTGCCATTGAGGGAGCTCTGCTGTTAGATGATCCTAGGATGCCCTGGAGGGTCCTGTCTTAATCCCACCACCCAGGAGCTGGAGGTCTTTTGCCTCGTAGATAGGATGGCCCAGTCTCTCTTAATGGGCACCAAATATCTGTTGGGGACAGGGAACCTCCCTTAAGGTTTCTATTTCTCTTCTAGGGGAAATATAATATTCTGCCTTTTTAATATCTCCTAAAATATTTCTTTCTGCTGGGAGCGGGTGGCTTCCCCCAATGGTTAAAGCCCTGTTCCCTGTAAGGAGAGCTTTCTGATTGTCCTGGTAGGAATAGCAACACTGAACTTGTACACACAGAGAGACATAAAGGTATTTTAAAGTATTTTTTAATTGAAGAAAACGTTTGATGCTTCAAGTGAGAGAATCAAGGGGCTAATTTCTCTCTGGTCTTTGTCTTTACAGCAGCAAAACAAGGAGGGATGAGGAGCTCCAGAAAAAAAATCCCCAGCTTGCAACTAAGATCCCAGAACTCTGCAGAGAGCTGGAGAAGAAGGACAGGAGGTGAGACATTCTCTCAGCAGCCCTGACTTGGGCAAAGGGTAAAACTAAACCACTTAGCAAGGAAGGGAGAGGAAGTGCTGGGTATTTTTAGGTAGTTTTCATTTTAAACAGGTTGGATGGTTCGAGGGAAAACCGGAGGGGGCTAATTTCGCTCTTGTCTTCCTCTTTTACAGAATCATGGAGTTGGAGATCCAGCTCCAGGTGGAGAAGGAGGAATACCGGAGCCTCCTCTGCAGAGTTCTGGAGCAAGCTGGGGAGAAACGGGAGCTCCTCATCCAAAACGAAAAACTGCAGGAACAACTGGACAGGTGAGAAAGATATAGAAGAATCCATCCATCCATCCATCCATCCATCCATCCATCCATCCATCCATCCATCCATCCATCCATCCATCCATCCATCACAAGATGACTAATTTCTTCTCTTTCTCTTCATTGTTTACAGAAATTCCAAGCTCTTTGAGATCATGGTGGAGGAACGTGTGGCCCTCAAGGCCGAAGTGGAGACACTTCGGCAGGAAAACCGGAGGTTGAGCGGGGAGAAGGCCTTCTTAACCAAGACCTTCAGAGACCGGCTGAGGAGGTGAGGAGCCCTTAGGCAGGAGGGAGGAGTGGGGAATAGCTGAATATTAGACTGGGGAGGCCACATTTGAAGACCATTAATTCTCCCCTTCTGCTTCTTCCAGAGCAAGAGAGTCCCTCACCCGACCACCTTGGTGAGGGACATCACACGGGAAAGGAGAGGACCAGGAGGAGGACTTGGAGAAGCTCCCGAGGAAACCATCGAAGGAAACATCTGCCGGGAGCTTCGGGTAGCCTCCTCCTCCCCTCCTCCTCTTCCTCCCCTCCCCCACTTCCTCCCCTCCCTCTTCCTCCTCCTCCTCCCCTTTCCTCCCCTCCCCTCCCCTCTCCCTCCCCTTCCTCCCCCCCTCCCCTTCCCCACCCCTCCCTCTCCCCTTCCCTCCACCACTCCCCCTTCTCCCTCCCCTCCCCTGCCCCTCCCCTGCCTCTCCCCTGCCCCTCCCCCTTCCGCACCGCACCGCACCTCACCCCAACCCCTCCCTTCCCCTTCCCTTCCCACCCCTCCCTCTCCCTCTTTCTCTCCTCCCCTTTCCTTCCCCTTTCCTTCCCTCTCCCCCTCCTCCCCACCCCATTCTCCTCCCCCTCCTCCCCTTACCCTCCTTTTCCCCTTCCCTCTTCCCCTCCTTTCCTCACCCCCTTCTCTTCCCCCTCTTCACCATTCTTCTTCTTCTCCTTCCTCCTCCTCCTCCTCATTCTTCTTCTCCTCTTTCCTCCTGCTCCTTCCTCCTCCTCCTCCTTCCTCCTCATTTTTCTTCTCCTCTTTCACCTTTCTCCTCCTCCTCCTTCTCCTTTTTCTCCCTCCTCCTCCTTCTCCCTCCAGCTCCCCCTCCCCTTCTTCTCTTTCCTTCTCTTCCTCATTCTCCTTTTTTCCTTTCTCCTTCCCCTCTTCTTCTCCCCTCTTCCACCACCTCCTCCTTGTCCTCCTTATCATCACATCCCCATCTTCTTCACCATTACAGCCTCTTCTTCCTTCTCCCTCTCCTTCCCCCTCCTCCCACACCCCTCCCACTCCCTCTTCTTTATCTCTTCTTGTCCTTCCTCTCTTTCCTCTCTTCCTCCTTCTCCTCCTCCTTCCCTCAGCTTCTTCTTCTTCTCCTTCCTCCTCCTCCTCCTTTCTCCTCCTGCTCATTCTTCTCCTCCTCCTTCCTCCCCCTCCCCCTCCCACCTTTCTTTCCTCTCCTCCATCCCTTACCTTCCTCTCCTCCTCCTTCCTACTGCTCATTCTTCTCCTTCTCCTTCCTCCTCCTTCTCCTTTCTCCTCCTCCTTCTTCTTTTCTTTCTACTTCCCCTCTTCCTTTCTCCTTTCCACCACCTCATCATCACCTTCCTTATCATCCTCATCACATCCTCTTCTTCATCATCACTTCCTCTTCTTCCTTCTCCCTCTCCTTCTGCTTTCCCTGCTTCCTACTCCCCACCACCTATTCCTCACCCTCCTTTCCCTACTCCTTCATCCTTTCCCTCCTCCCCTCCCGCTCTCTCCCTAATCCCCCTCCCCTCTCTCCCTAATCCCCCTCCCCTCCCCCTTCTCCCCCTCCTCTCCCCTCCCCTCCCCCTCCCCTCCCTCTCCCCCTCCTCTCCCCTCCCCTCCCCCTCCCCTCCCTCTCCCCCTCCCCCTCCCCTCCCCCTCCCCTCCCCTCCCCCTCCCTCCCCTTCCTGCCCCCTCCCACCCCCTCCTCTTCCTCCTCCTATCTCTTCCCTCCCCTTCTTGCCCCTCTTCCTCCCCATTTTCCCATCCTCCCCTCCCCCTCTCCCCTCCTTTCCCTCCCTCTCCCCTCCCCTCTCCTTTCCCTCCTCATCTTTGCCTCCATCACATCCAGCTGTCCCTGGAAAGGCCCCCTCGCTCAACTTCCAGAGGGCCACGCAAGACTCCACCATGGTTCCATTTGTTCCATTTGTTCCTGGTTTTTTGTTGTTGTTATTGTTCGTTTGTTTTTGGATTGTTGTATCGTTAAATCATTATTAATAAATCTTTATTATCAGTCTCATCTTTGGCTTTGTGTTACTTGGGATATGTAGTTGGCTGTCAGGATATTCATGTAATGGGGTTTCCCCATTACTGTCCACATATCCTCATTGTGGACCAGAAACACCTTCTCAGAGTTCCTGAAGGGGAGGCCCATGTAGAATGTATCACAGTAATCTTCCACGTGATGGACCTAACAGAGAAACAGAGTTGGAAGGGACCTTTGAGGTCTTCTAGTCCAACCTCTGCTCAGGCAGGAAGCCCTACACCATTTCAGACCTAAGAAAATCCCTCAAATTCCAAAGAACGTAGATATTGCTAGAGAGGTAAATGTGGCCGGACATGTCCAAAGAGAGATTTTCTCCTGAAGTGGTAAAGCTTGTGCAATCTTCCACCCTCTTATCTCTTCCTTTGACTAAAACACGGGTGACTGAATAATATCTCTCGATCCAGGAAATGGCTGCTCACATTGCATTGGATGTTGAAAAGATCTTTGATGTGGTTCAGGTGGAATTTCTGAAGAATTCCTCATAAGGAATAACCGTGGAACTTGGAACTGTTGCTAAATGAATGGATATTGAGGACTATGTCAATCAATCAATCAATCAATCAAACTTTTATTTATAAACCGCGCCCTTTCCTAAACAGGACTCGGGGCGGTGTACAGTCATTATTAAAAACCATATACATAAAATAGAATACATATACATAAACATAGACATAGATGGAGGAGGTAGAAAATATACTGTACCATATTTAATTAAAATACAAATAAGATTAAATTTCCTTTAAAAATTCCACGATAAGATGTTTGCCAGGAGGTGAAAGATGGAGCTATAAATTGGCTAAGCCAGCTAATTGGAACAGGTGGGTCTTAAGCTTCTGTCGGAAGGAGCGGAGGTCATTAATAGTTCTAATATCGGGGGGGAGGTCATTCCAGAGGGTTGGGCCCATCACAGAGAAGGCTCTACTCCTAGGCGCCACCCGTTGGCACTGCTTGGCGGATGGCACCTGGAGGAGTCCCTCCCTGTGAGAGCGGATAGGTCGTAGAGATGTGTGAGGTGAGATGCGATCCCGCAGGTAACTAGGTCCCATGCCATGGAGCGCTTTAAAGATAGTAACCAACACCTTGAAACGCACCCAAAAAACCACAGGTAGCCAGTGCAGCTCGCGCAGGAGTGGTGTTATATGGGAGTATCTTGTTCCTCCCATGATGGCCCGCGCGGCCGCATTCTGAACTAGCTGTAGTCTTCGGGTGCATCTCCAGGGGAGCCCCATGTAGAGAGCATTGCAGTAGTCCAGGCGAGACGTCACCAGCGCATGAGTGACTGTGCGTAAGGCATCCCGATCCAATAGGGGGCGCAATTGGTGCACCAGGCGAACCTGGTGGAACGCCCCCCTCGCCACGGCTGTCACATGGTCATCCATCGACAGCCGGGCATCAAGGAGGACGCCCAAATTGCGCGCCCGTTCCACGGGGGGCAGTTGTTCGCCCCCTATGGCCAGCGATGGCATCCACTGGTTGAACCAGGGCGCCGGTAGCCACAGCCACTCAGTTTTGGAGGGGTTGAGTTTAAGTCTGTTGTCCCCCATCCAGACCCGGACGGCTTCCAAACACCAGGACATCATTTCGACGGCCTCGTTGGGGTGGTTTGGGGTGTAAATGTACAGCTGCGTGTCATCAGTGTACAGATGGTATCCAACCCCAAAACCACGGATGATCTCACCCAGCGGCTTCATGTATGTGTTGAACAGGAGGGGCGAGAGGACCGACCCCTGTGGCACCCCACAGATGAGTGGCCTCAGGGTCGACCTCTGCTCCCCTGCCAACACACACTGTGTCCGGTCGGAGAGGTAGGAGCGGAACCACCGCAAAACGGTGCCCCCTACGCCCACCTCTTCCAGCCGGCGCAATAAGATACCATGGTCGATGGTATCGAAAGCCGCTGATAGATCTAATAGGACCAGGATAGAGGAACAACCCCTATCTCTGGCCCTCCAGAGATCATCCACCAACGCGACCAAGGCCGTCTCCGTGCTGTGACCGGGTCGAAAGCCGGACTGGCTCGGGTCTAGATAGTCTGCTTCCTCCAGGTGACGTGGGAACTGTTGTGCCACCACACTCTCTACAACCTTCGCTAAAAAGGGGAGGTTGGAGATGGGACGGTAATTAGCTAGCTCCTCTGGATCCAGGGAAGGCCTCTTGAGCAGGGGCCTCACCACCGCATCTTTCAAGGCGGCTGGCAAGGACCCCTCCTCAAGTGAAGCGTTCACCAGACCCAGGAGCCAGCCTCGTGTAACCTCCCAGGATGCCAGTACAAGCCAGGAGGGACACGGGTCCAGTAAACATGAGGTGGCTCACAGTCGCCCACGTAACCTGTCCAAATCCTCGGGGGCAACAGAGTCAAACCCCTCCCAGCGTGGTGTCTCAAGACTTGCTTCCGACGTCTCCCTTGGTCCACTGAAGGGGGCCCATCCACTCCGGATCTGATCGCTTTTGTCCTGCAGATATTCCCCAAACTCCTCTGCTCTACCCTGCAAAGGGGCTTCCCGCGGCCTCTGTGATAAGAGGGAGCTGGTCACCCGAAACAGGGCGGCAGGGCGGTTATCCGCGGACGCAATAAGAGCGGCACAGTGTCTATGTTTGGCCGCTCTCAGTGCCACAAGGTAGGTCCGTAAATAGGCTCTTACCTGTGTTCGGTCAGATTCGGAGCGTGAGGACCTCCACCTGCTTTCTAGGCATCTCTTGTGGCGTTTCATCACCCTCAGGTCCTCGGTAAACCAAGGAGCCAGGGTGGTTCGTTGCCACAGGAGAGGCCGCAAAGGCGCTACCCGGTCCAAGGCCCCAGCAGCCACTCTATTCCAAGCAGCCACTAGGTCCTCCATCCGGGAGCGGGTCAGGGCTACAGAAAGTGGCCCAAGCTCCGTCTGGAACCTATCCGGTTCCAGCAGTCGCCTGGGGCGGAACCATCTGGGACAATCAGGTTCCGCCTCCCCGCGGTGGGGGGTAGTGCCGGGGAAGTCGAGCCGGAGAGATGAGTGGTCCGACCATGACAGGGGTGTAATAACTAGATCCCCTATTCCCAGATCACTCGTCCACTGTCCAGATACAAAAACAAGGTCCAGTGTGTGCCCACCTTCGTGTGTGGGGCCCTGAATTAATTGGGTCAGGTCCATGGCTGTCATGGAAGCCATGAACTCCCGAGCCACCTCGGATGCTTCGCCCGTCGACGGCAGGTTGAAATCCCCCATAACCACAAGTTTGTGGGTATCAACTGCCGTCTCCGCGATCAGCTTGAGGAGCTCAGGCAGGGCCGCTGATGCATAGCGATGAGCCAAGTATACAATCAGCAAGCCCAACTGCCTCCCTGGGCCCCATTTCACACCAAGGGACTCACACCCGGAGATCTGTGGCACAGTGAACTCCCTCGGTTCCAGACTCTCCAGTATAATTACCGCCACCCCGCCACCCTTACCCAGGGCCCGCGGCTGATAAAATGCACGGTAACCTGGCGGGCAAATCTCCACGAGGGGCAAACCACCCTCGTGGCCCAACCAGGTCTCTGTTATCCCTGCAAGGTCCGGCTCCCCCTCTGAGATCAACTCATTAATGAGGGGGGCCTTGTTAACAACGGACCTTGCATTGCAGAGCATCAGCCTCAGGCCCTGGCTCTGTAGGTCCTGGCCACCTAGAATGCGGGGGTTGGTACGAGCGACCGGGCGTGTCCAACAGCCACGGTCTCCCAACCGACTACGAGATTTTGTTTGGTCCTCGCACCCACCCCTCCCCACGACCGTTGGAATAAAACAACCCTCTGTAGGAATGTCATTTTCCCTCCCCCTCCCCACTCCGCTCACTCCCTCCTTGACCTCACCTGTTCGCCTGGCCTGATCCCTCCCACCCACCCTGGAACCCCCTAAAATGGATAAAAAACATCTAGTTAAAAAACCCCTAAGTCTTCGCCTCCTCCACCTCTCGGGGTTAACAAACCCGTCATTAAGGTGGGCCCTTGAAAGTGCAAAGGGCCATATCTGCGAGAGGGGGGACTCCCGCAGCTGGAGCAAGTCTGACCTCGAATATATACTGGAAGCGCTGTAACCAGGGCCAGGGTGCTATGGATGTTAAAATGAGACAGCAAGCCAGGTTCCACATCAGATGATAAATAAGGGGATGATGAGAAGACAGTAACTAGATGGAGAGTAGGTGGTAGGAAGATGGTAGAAAGATGGAGGCCGGGAGGCAATCTGTGGTGTAGGTAGGCAGACGGTTTAAATTGATATTTGATGGATTTTGATAGTGGGCTGGTGAAAGATGGTGGGGGTAGTCACGCAGGCACACACAACAGTTGGCTCGGGAGCAGTTGTAGATAGTCAAAATGACAAGTGGGCAGGTAGTTGTAAAAAGTTGTTGATGATCAACGAGGGACACCTGGGCACAGTCTTGGCAGGCAAATGGCAGATGGCAGGGGTTGATAAATCCTCTGCCTCCTGGCACTATGTCTCCTGCCCCTGGTGCCACAGGTCTCCTCCCTCTGCTAGGCTCCAGGCTCCAGACTCCATAGATCTTTAAAGGCTGGACTTGTCGTGGCCAGCCCACCCCCCTATTTCAACGACCCCCGCTGTTGGTCCAGGCCCGAGCGCTGCTCCGGCCAGCCTACGGCTCTCCCGCAGGCCTTCTTCAGCGTCCAACGTCTCGAGCCTCGTTCCGCCCCCGAACGGCCTTCCGGCGGTCCTCACCCTCCAATTCGGCCCTGCTGGCATCGCCGATACCGCCGTCTCGCCACCCGGGCTGCTGGGAGCCGTCGCCGCCACTCTTTCGCTCTGCCTCGCTCTGCCTCCCTCCTCGCCGCCATCACCGCCCTCCAGCTGGAGCTCCGACCATAACTCCGCCTCCAACTCCCATCTCGGCTCCAGCTGGGACAATCTTCTTATCATCCTGGCTATTTGACCACCCTGGAAGGCCAAATTAGGCTCTATGGAAAGCCAGGGTGGTCGCTGCTCTTAATCCTCGACCCTCCAGATGGAAAGAGGGCAGGGGGCACCCCCCCCTTCATCAGCGAGCTCCGTAGTCGTACGGAGCTCAGAGGTCAGCAGCCATTCCCCTGGAAGCTCCTCCTTTCATGTGTAGGATACTTGTTTAGGGACTGTATATCAACGGATCCATTATTTCTTCAGGCACATTCTCACAAGTCCTTTTAAAGAGGAATCTCTAATATTCTATGCATATTTCCCTTTCATCATCTGGGCAGGTGCAGGAAAACCTGGATTCTCTGGATCTCTAATACCAGATTCCAGATCCAAGGGACAAGATTTCAATCTGGGCTCCACCCCCAGAGAAGGGGCGGAATCTGGGGCTCCCCGACCTCTCCAGGCAACCAAGGCCCTTCAGAGGGAGCCACTCCGGCTGAAGCCAATTCAGGGTTTAAAACCCCTTCAGGATTGGCTCATCTATGGATAAGCCACGCCTCCCAGGTGAAGGCAGCCGGTTGGTGGATATTATTCAAATCCCAGGTCCAGGCCAATCAAAGCCTTGGCTTGTGACATCAGAAGCTCCTCCTAAGCTCATTGGCTGGAGTTTGCCAGAAAAGTGGGACAAACGTGCTGATACCTGCCATGTCTGCAGCCTCCATACCTGTCACCAAACTCCTCATCCAACAGGTCAAAGGTTCCTGTCTCTGGAAAGGGGCTGGGAGCAGCCGGCTGGGGGTCGGCAATGTGATCTATGAAAAAAAATTGGCTTCAGGATGTCCCAGTTGGAGAGGCATTGAGACCCCAAAGGTAGAAACTGACCTGGGGAGATTAACCTAAAAAGGGATTCCATTGGCCAAATGTAGTTATTTCCCAAATAGACTCATCCTGCTGATTTATTTATTCATATATTTTTATTTTTTATTACTCAGATTTTTATCCACCTTTATTATTTCTCTAAATAGATGAAGACAGTGAACACACTGAAGACTCCATCATCCTCACAACAACATTCTTGCGAGGTAGGCTGTGGCTGAGAGGCTCAAGGGGACCCACCAGGATTTCCTGCCTTGGATGGGACTGGTGAGTACTTGGAGGGGGGGCTCTTTCCTAGTCCTAGTCCGAATGGTCCCCCCCTTTCCCTCTCATGTGAAACCCCCTAGCAGTGCCAGAGGGGGCCGAATTGACCGATAGCAGATTCTGAGTCCTTTGGAGAGTCTTGAGTGAAGAGAAGCCTCGAATTGGAGTCAGAATCAAATGGGAAGTCAGGATAGTTTGAAGGGAGATCAGTTGTGATGGATTAAGTCAGAGTTTCTCAAACTGGGCCACTTGAAGGCATATGTGGACTTCAAGCAGTTAGCAAACTTATCCCTGAACTGAGAGAGGATGTGACTGTGTCTCTCCATTTTCCAAACAGGTCAGCAGCAGGGAAGAAACGGTCCTTTAGGGAATAACCTTGGGCTGTTTTCTCAATGGACAGAGATGGCTTCCATGATCTCCAGATTAACCAGATTCCATTGACTTTCAGATCCAGGAATCCATGAAAGACAAACAACGGATGAAAGAGCAGCACAGTTGTCTCAAGCAGACAGTGGATCAACTTCAGACCACAACAGAAGACCTGCAGAAAACTCTGCTGGACAACAAAGGAAGCTTGGACCATGCCAACACGATGATCCACCAGTTAAAGAAAGAAATTTTGGTGAATCACAGTGAAGAACTCCAGAATGAAATGTCTGAGGTTACTAGCCAAGTGGCTTTCCTCAAACGTGAGAAGGCTGCCTCAGAACCTCTGAGAAGCTCCTCAAAGATGTCTGGAACCTTCTTAAGAACTCAAGAAGCACCTCTAGAGTCTGCAGCATGAACTGGCTGAGATGGACAAAAGTTCCACTTTGTGGAGAAAAGCCACTGAAGCAGAAGGTCTCCATTCTTCAGAATGTGAGGGGAAATGAGAAGAAGCACCTCAACCATCTGCAGCAGCACCAGACCTGTGTTTACCAGGCCAGAATGGAAGACCTGCAGAAAACTCTGGAGGACAACAGAGAACAATTGACCCATGTCAGAATGGCGATCCAGGAATTAGAGCTGCAGAACAGGTGTTTGGAGAAAGGCAGGGAAGATTTCCACAGGGAGGTCACCAGCCAAGTGGCCTCCTTCAGAAATGATGTTGGCACTCCTGAGTGAACAGCACATGGGACAACTTTGCTGACACTCTCTCTCCCCGTACCTGGAATGGAGGAATGGCGGCCGCCTACCCATTTGAAAGAGAAAAGAGATTCTTCCCCTCCCTTCCCTTGACTTGCCACCCAGTGTGCCAGGGGAGTCAGGAGAGCCCCACCCTTACCCCCACCTTACCAGTCACTGCAGGACTGTCAACTGAGCTGAAAGCTTCCCAGCCACCGAGCATCAGGGCCTGAGAGCACTGAGGAATCCCAGGGCTCTGAGCCAAGAAGGAGGGTGGAGGTGATGGCCGTGGCAGTGGTGAGATGAGATTGGTAGCGGTGGATCCCTAGGATCAATTCCAAGCCTTGGAGTGCCATCTGAGGCCGAGGGGCAGCAGTGAGGAGGGTGAGGGCTCTGCTGTGGGGAGGGCAGAGAGTCTGGCCAGAGCTGGATCTGGGAGCCAGAATCGAGCAGCCAAATGAGCTGAGCAGCTGGGATCTGGGCAGCCCACAGGAGAGGAGAAGAGAGGAGAACAGCTAGAAGCTGAACTGGGAGCCGAGGGGTCTGCAGGAGATGCCTCGAGGCAGCAGAGACCCCCGGAGGCCGCAAGACTGACAGAGCTGGTGGCAGAGCTGGAAGACAGGGCTGGGGTGAGGGTCTCGGGGGCAGGCAGAAACTCCTGTTGCTCCAGAAGCTGCAAGAGAGAAGAAACAGGAGGGGGAAGCCAGGGGCCACCAAGGCCAACTGGAGCTGGTCAGTAGCCGGTGGGTGGTGGGTAGTGAAGTAGTCTTAGGGATGGTAGAACATAGGATGTAGATTTATAGGGCTGGCGGGGACTTTGGAGGTCTTCTAGTCCAACCCTTTGCTCAAGGCAGGAACTTTATACCATCCCAGTCAAATCGTTCTCCTGTCCACTTTGAAAACTTCCAGAGATGGAGCACTCACTACTTTGAGAGGCAACTTATTCCACGGCTTAATTGTTCCTTCTGTCTGAAAACTTCTCCTGACTCCTAGATTGGGTCTCTCTTTAACAAACTCCCACTCGTTTCCTCTTCTCCTTCCCTCCAGGGCTCTGGAGATGAAGTCACTTCCCTCTTCCCTGTCAGAGCCCCTAAAAGTGCTGGAATGTTCTATCATGGCTGCCCAATCCTTCCCACCTTGCCTCGACTGGACATAGCGAACTCCCTCAACCGTTCATCAAATGATTTGACCTCTAGACCTTAAAGCATCTTTGTTCCTCCTCTCCTCACACTGTCCAGAATCCCCACAACTTTTTCTTTTCTGGGGTGACCAGAATTGGACAAAGTATTCCAAGGATGGTCTGACCAGTGAGACAGAAAGCGGTACCAGCCCTTCTCTCCCTCTTGAATCTTCCCCTCTTTTATTGCTGCCTAAGACTTCCTGGGCCTATTTTGTCATTTGCAGCAGAGTTCTGGCTGATCCTTAAGTGCTTTGCCAGGAGATCCATCCACAGGTACCACTGCTGAGCCAAGCACCCCCTGTTCTGTACCTGGGCATTGGGGTCTCCTAAGTGCAGATCCTGGCTTTTCTCACCAGTGAACTGCATCTCTTTAGGTAGCATCCAATGTTTACATCTTCTGGATATTGAGCTTATATTCTCGTAATTCCCACAAGCTTGGTGCCATCTGCAAACCTGATGAGTTCCCTTTCTGTCCCCTCACATAGATCATTTGGGAAGATATGGAAGAGTCTGGGGCTCAAGGCAGAAACTTGAGGTTCCCCTCTGAATATTTCACCCCATGTAGATGTAGCTCCATGAAGGACTACTCACTGGGTGCAATTGTTCAGCCACTCTATGAATTTTGTGCCTATTTGGAATTGTATACTGACTCTATCTCTCTTGTTGTTCTTTACATATTTTGGGGGTTTTTTGTGCCTAAAAATAAATTCAAAGAAGGAATTAAGCAATTCTGCATTCACAGTTTCGGACATCCACATGTGGAATCCTTCCCATTCTCTCCTGACACTAGAAAAGATTAACAGAGTTGGAAGGGACCTTGTAGGTCCTCTGGTCCAACACCCCCCACCCAAGCAGGAGACCATGTACCATTTCTGACAGATGGCAGTCCAGTCTCTTCTTGAAAGCTTCCAGGGATGAAGCTCCCACACCTTTTGAAGGCAACTTCTGTTCCATTGGTTGATTGCTCTCACTGTCAGGAAATTTCTTCTTAGTTCTAGGTTGAATCTCCCCTTGATGAGTTTCCATCCATTATTGTCTGGTCTTTAAGTGTTTTGGAAAATAGCTTGACCCCCTCGTCTCTGTGACAGCCCCTCAAATATTGGAAGACTGCTATCCTGTCTCCCCTTGTCCTTCTCTTCGCTAGCCATGCCCAGTTCCTGTAACCGTTCTTCATATGTTTTAGTCTCCAGTCCCCTAATCATCCTGATGGTCCTTCTTTGCACTCTTTCTAGAGCTCAACTTTTTTTTTAATAGTGTGGCGACAAAAACTTTATGCAGTACTCTAGGTAATGGAAAGTACCTCTCTTGATCTTGATTGTATACCTCTGCTAATGCAATTTAGGATTGCATTGGCTTTTTTGGCTGCCCCCACACACTGCTGGCTCATATTTAATTGGTTCTCCACTAAGACTCCCAGATCCCTCTCACAGTTACTGCTATTGAGCCTGGTTTCAGCCAGTCTATATATGTACCCTTGGCTTTTCTTGCCTAAATTTAAGTCTTTACTTTTCTCTACTTTGAATTTCGTTTTGTTAGATCTCTCTTAGCTTGGTTGAAGGTAGACCTATCTTAAAGACTCCACCATTAGCCTGCTTGAGCAGAGCTTGGACTAGAAGACCTCTAAGGTCCCTTCCAACTCTCTAAGACTTTTACAGTTGGTGAAGTTCCCTGTGCTTGATGAGGAATGTTTGGGGGGCTCCCCATAGGCTTAGAGCCAGAGGGGCTGAATTGGATGTTTGCCAGTTTCTTTATAGGGTGAGAGTCGGGTCTGGTGTGGTGTGGATGTGCTTGTCTGACCGGTGGGAGAGGCCATCTATGGGGTGTATGCATGAGGGCAGGAGGAGTGGGGGGAAGTACAGGTAGATGTTAGGCATGGCCTCCTCCTCCTCTTGCTTCCTCCTGAGAGGCTCTGGAGCAGCAGGAGCTTCTGCCTGCCCCCGAGACCCTCCATCCAGCCCTGTCCTCCCGTTCTGCCCCCCTGCTCCCCCAGCCTTGCTGCCTCGGGGCTCTCTGCTCCCCCGAGGCCTCTCCTGGGGACCCCCGGGCTCCCCTTCAGCTTCTGGCTGCTCTCCTCTCCCCTCCTCTCCTGCGGGCTGTTCGGCCCCCGACTGCTCAGCCCATTTGGCTGCTCGGTTCCGGCTCCCAGATCCGGCTCTGGCCAGACTCACCTGGCACACGAGGTAGCAAGTCCCCCACCTCCCTCCCTCCCTCCCTCCCTCCTCCAATCCTCCCTCCTCTCCTGGATAGACAGTTGGACACAGACTCCTTCGATGCTCTTTCTAGGGAGATATCAGAAAGAAACATGTCCTCCCAATAACCAATAGAGATCCTGATTGGGGGCCTCCCACTTGTGTCTCTTCTCCTGCCTTTGCTGCTCTGGAGAAGCCATTCAGAAGAAACCTCCAACCCTCCACAAAATGTCAACAACAAAAATGGGATCACCCTAAGATTTGCTTAATGACCACATGATTTAGTTAACTACCCCACACATTTGCTTAACAACTGTGGCAAACAGGTTGTAAAATGAGGCAGAACTTACTTAAGAACTGCCTTGCTTAGTAACAGAAATTGTGGTCATAAGTGGAGGACTACCTTGATTGCCTGATAGTCCATTGGAATTTATCTCCAGAGACATTCAGGATCTCGTAACCAGAACTTCCTCTTTATTCTCCCTTCTGCTCGCTTCCTGGGAGCCTGGAGCAAAGTCCTTCTTAAGGGCTTATTTATGGGGCTTATTGGGCTGGAAGCAGCCTGAGATGACTGAGGGGAACCCCCCAGATCAGGCCTTCAAGGGTTGCACTGCTGGGCTTCCCACCTTGGAGAGAGGGAGATCCTCTTTCTTTCCTCTGGTGGAGTTCGTGACACACCCGATCTCCTGCTTGCAGCTATTCACCTGGTGCAGCCACAAGGAGCCCAATCTGCTCAGGATGCAGTCTGACTCTCCTGTGGGGTTTCTCCACCCACATCTTCTGGACTCCAGTCTCAACCTCGCCTATGCATTGGGGAAAAGAACCAGCTGTTTACAGTGTCCTTATCACCCAATAAGGAGATGGAGACAGGATGGTGGATCTCATGGAGAAGCTTCTTTCACCGGGCAGGAGCAACTATGGAAAGGTGAGCTAACTAGGTCTCATTGGATGAGAACATCTAAGCATCTGGCTTGGTGGGATGGCCATTGGTTCTCATGGAGATTATCAAACAACATAGTTGGAGTTTGGCTCCCACATCTTACAATTTTTCCTATTCATTATTTCAGACAAACACTTTTAGTTGCTGTTGGTATGAATAATTGATCAAATGATTTCTTCAAAGGTGTCAAATTCATTGGCAGTTGCTGAACGACACATTTCTCTGAGTGATATTCACAGAGTTCTCTTTAGCAAGATTTATTGAGATGAAAGGGAAGGGACTGGATCCCCCTGCAAGACCCCCAGAGTGGAGAAATCCCCCCCTTGCTTTTCTCCCAGAGATTCTGAGAGATTCTCTTCAGATCATGATCTGTCTGATCTCGGTCCGTCTCTGGAGTTGGAGGGTCTTCCTGGCCAGGCTTCCCTCTTCCTTCCCTGCACTGATTATTGTGGTCCTTGGATTCACATCTGGGGCTGTTTCTCTTCCCACCCAGGAGGATTTTTTTTCCTTTACTATCCCTCCAATTTCACACCCTCTCATTATTTTGAGGCCTATGGAAACACAAGTGAGGGCACCAGAACCCTCCCAGCCGTGGGTCACAGAGGGTTCATCTATTTCTTCCCCAAGCAGAGTCTGCCTGAGTCCCATCATCCACTTCCCTCCCTGCCTAGGATCATCTGAATTCCTCCATTCACACAGCAGGAAAAAGGGAGTTTGAGCAGAGCTTCCAGGTCATTCTCTGTTCATCCATACTGACCTCTCCAAAACCAAATTCCCCCCTCGGTTCCTGCCTGGACACCTCCAGCCAATGCTCAGCTGAGCTCACAGCAAGGCCAGGGCGGCTGAGAATTGGGATGGAACCACAAACACTCCACAAACCTCCCCAGCCACATCAGACTTTTAGACGCACACCGTGGCCTCACACACACTCCTAGACAGTGCCTTTATGTGGCCTCAAGAAGGGACATGGGATCAATCTCACAACCCTCACCCTATAAGAGTTCCTCAGCTGTTGTCCCTGGTGGCAGTTCGAAGATTGTGAATCCCACTTCTGACACCAGTTTCTGTGGAATCAAACACAGGAGGACCCAAAAAACCAATAATCCAGGCTCATTGCGGTTGTTATTGATTCAGTGTCCACTGGAGGAATTTCCCCCCCAGAACATAGCAGGACAGATTCCCACAGACAAAAGGATGCACTCATATTTATACATTTCTGGAAAGGAGGACAAAATGATAATCACCAATAGGCATATCTAATAGATGATATAACCATGAATATTCATAATTAGCACACTTCAGGTTCATGCTCACCCACAGTTACTATCCTCAAGAAAGAGACATCATCTAAATAAAAGGAAACTATCAGTTGTGTTGCCACAGCAGTTTGGCTAAAAAGTATTGAGGAATGAGGGCATTAACCCTTTCTTTCTATCTTGTTAACGCATTCTCATTCCTCCAAGAAATCAGCTTCCTTACAATCATCCAGACACTCCTTATTAATATGAATAAAAATCATTGCCCCACTCATGTATGAAGAATAGCTTGGAGTTGATATTCCTCTGTTTCACATTTCCAGATTTCTTCTGGTCGTAAGCTAAAAGAATTCCAGTCCTTCAAACATTTCCCATTTGGAAACATACATATATGATTTTCTTCGATTCCTGCATACTATCTCAGTGGAAATAATGCCTTTTTTCAAATAAAAAGAATGTTTGCAATACTTTAAATATCATGGTGTTTTTTCTCATGTTTTCACATTTGTTCTGGCTGTAAGCTGCTCCTTTGTGTTCAGGTCTGGCCTCAGAAGGATAATGTAGCACTTGGGGATGAAGATGCAGCCCAGCAGACCAGCACTGGAGGCCAGGATGGAGAAGACCTGCACAGCCACCATGTATTTCCCTTTGGTGCTCAGGTAGGTGGGCACAAAAGTCACCCAGACGCTGCAGAAGACCAGCATGCTGAAGGTGATCAGCTTGGCTTCGTTGAAGGCCCCAGGCAGATTCCTGGCCAGGAAAGCCACCGTGAAGCAGATGGCAGCCAGGAAGCCCATATAGCTGAGGGTGACGTAGAACATGACAACGGCCCCTTCGTTGTATTGCAGGATGATCTCTCCAAGCTGGAAGTGGAGGTCAGAGTCAGGGAAGGGAGGAGAAACTCCCAGCCAGATGGAGCAGATGATAACTTGGACAGCAGAAGAAGACAGGATGATGGAGTTGGCCAAGCTCTTCCCCAATCATCTCTTCACTCGGTTTTCTGTTTTGTGGCCAGGAAGGCCAGCACCACCATGATGGTTTTGGCCAAGAGAGAAGAAACGGCAACTGAGAAGATGGTGCTGAAGACCGTTTGCGGGAGAAGGCAGGTGGCTTTCCTTGGTTGACCAATGAAGAGAAGAGGAGACAAAAGCAAAGCAGGAGGGAGACCAGGGTTAGGGTAGGAGAGATCCCAGTTGTTGGCTTTGACAATGGGAGTTTCTCTGTATTTAATGAAGATGATTAAAACAAGGCCTGTGGTTAGGAGCAATAGTAGGGCAAAGGAGACCAGGATGATGCTCAGAAGTTCTTCATAAGACAGGAAGGTTATAACTTTAGGGATACCTTGGATTCTGGACTCATTTGGATATTTGTCATCTGGACATTTGGTGCATTTGTCAGTATCTGAGAAAAGTAGAAAGCAATATTTCTTTAGCATCCTTTCCTTTGCACTTCAAGAAATACCTTCTTGGGACAAAAGCTGATAAAGGGAACATTTTTCAAGATGCATTGCTTAACAATTCCACATAAAATATTAAGTATATCATTCTATAAAACTTATATACCTAAGGAAATTGGGTTATGTCCTAAGAAATTGGGCATTTTGAATAAATAAGAAAATAGTTGAGCTTCAATCCTTTTTTTTTTTAATCTGCACTTTCATCAAAATTTCTGGCTAAGTTCATTTCCACTAGGCCTTCCTTTCCTCCGGTGTCACCCACCTTCCTGAGTGGAGAAGGTCCCCTCCGGACAAGGAACGCAGTCATAGCAGCAAACTGGCTCTCCTTCTCGAGCCCTCTTGACAAATCCAGGATGATAATTTTCCACACAGTTGGACTCAGGCAGGGACTGAGGAGAAAAGCAAGGATAACAGATAACAGATTAACAGAGTTGGAATGGACCTTGTAGGTCATTTAGTCCAATGCCCCCACTCAAGCAGGAAACCTTACACCATTTCTGACAGATGACAGTTCAGTCTCTTCTGGAAAGCTTTCAGGGATGAAGCTCCCACATCTTCTGTTCCATTAGTTGATTGTTCTCACTGTCAGAAAGCTCCTCCTTATTTCTAGGTTGAATCTCTCCTTGGTCAGTTTCCATCCATTATTCCTTGGCTGGCATTCAGAAACATTAGCTAAGTATTTTCTGAACTTCACTTAGGTGAATATGAAATCTCTGATTCATTTTAAGCAGACATAGGATATATAACAATGGCAGATTCTTCATTTAGTTCCTCTCTTTGGCTTCTGGCGTATCTGGCAGGATGGAATTGAGGAAAGATTTAAGTATTAGGAAAGAAGCAGTGGCTTCTTCCTCATGGCTGTATTAATATTTATTTTTTTACTATTCATTTATTATGATGGTGTACTCATAGTAAATTTTAGAATCAATTTATTGTTACAGATTTATTGTTATTATTATTTTAAATCTGTTAAAATAGAATAAAGCTGATGAAGAGAAAAAACATCTGACCAGTAGGATCTGGAAAAGTGGGGAAAGGTGAAGCAAAAGCATCTCCCACTTAAATATAAAGGAAAAGTTCCTTAGAAATTAAGGCTGTCAACTTTAAAAGCAATGTTCTTTGTTGATTTGTATAATGGCCTGCAGGTTGAGTCTTCCTTTGATGAGCTCCTTGTCCTGCCCTCAGGCTCAGGCATTATGGAGAATAAATAGATGCCCTCTTCTATGTTGGAAGATGCCTCTTTCCTCAGCCTTCTTTTCCTAGAGGGTAAACATACCTAGTTTCCTTAGCCGTTTAGTGATTTAGCCTCCAGATCAACCAGGAAGCAACCTGGGATTAAGGAGAAACTTCCTAACCGTGAGAACAATTAACCAGTGGAACAGCTTGACTCCTGAGGTTGTAGGTGCTTCATCAATGGAGGTCAGTTGTCTGAAATGGTATGCGATCTCCTGCTTGAGCAGTGGGTTGGACTAGAACATCTCGAAGGTCCCTCCCAGCTCTATTGTGATTGATTGAAATCCTAAACTATCAGCAGCCTCCCAAGTTGGCCATGGCTAAATCAGCATTAAAAAAGTTTCAAGCTACAGCATGTAAAGGATACCTTGGTCAATAGTATGGAAGCCTTCCAATTGGTCTAAGAAGACTCTATGTGTTCTGCTCCCAATATTCAATTCTCTTTGAAGGTCTTCCCCTTAATGATCAGACTTAGCCAACTTGAAATGGGTTCAACAGCTTTCAAAAATAAAGAAAGGATACCGATATTTCACCCACCTTGTTGAGCAACTTGAGCCGTAAAAGAGCATCTTGGCTGATAATAAGTCTCTCTCTTTGAAAACTCCCCAGCTGCTCTTTAATGGCATCCTTCTTATGGAAAGTAACCCAGCTTATGATATTCAAATCTGCAGCTACATCTCCATTTTGATCCAAGTACAGTTACTTCTTGGAAAGATTGCAAAATTCAGTCGTCTCCAGAAACGGATGGAACTGGAATAGAAACACCCATGAAGGTTAAAAGCAGGAAGCCTGGTTTCTTACCACTCATGGTCTTTTCACATGTGAATCTTTCTCCTAGAGTTGTCTAATTTGCAAATTTTGTGAGTTGGGAAATAAGTGTTACCCCTGTCTTCAAAACTGACAAAAGTTCAGCAAAATCTGTCAATCACATATTGAAAAACTACATTTGTATTGATGAAATATCATTGACCAAATTTCTCTATGAAAGAGAATATTTTAGAACAGACTACAAATAAATTGAACAAAGAAACAAACAAAGAGATTATTTGTAAACTCCTTGGGAAAAACAGGCGGATTCCCAGAAAACTTGGATTTGTCAAGAAGAAAGTTGCCAGGCTAATCTTCTCCCAGGTACACCAGGTAGGAAACACAACCACATGAGGTGACTCAACTTTATTGGAAGGCCACATCAAGACAATCTCGCAAGTCTGAAAGTTTAATTCTCCCACCAACCCTTTTCAAGCCTGGAGAATTACACAAGATCTAAAAAAAAAATTACGACAGAGAATGAGGTGGCTGGACGGAGTCTCCAAAGCAATAACTCAAGTCAGCAAACATATCAAACACACCCTCCTCTTCTTATTTTTCACACAACAACATTGTGAGGAGGGTTGTGGCTGAGACAGTGTGACTAGTCGAAAGTCACCCAGCTGGCTTTCACGGCTAAGGCAGGACTTGAACTCAGGATCTCCAACTTTCTAGCCTGGTGAAGATGTTGGTATTATATTATATTTGCACATGTCATTACACTTCCTTAATAGATTGTGGAAATGCTGGTGATGTAAAGATTTCAGCAAAGTAGTAACAACCTACTTGCTGATAACTAATTAATTGAGATAATTAATTTCAATGTCCCTCATAAAACTGGGAATTTATGAATAACAATTAGTCCTTGATCATCTATTTTTCTATATTGT
Organism: Natrix helvetica; assembly: GCF_964273705.1. Taxonomy (NCBI): domain Eukaryota; kingdom Metazoa; phylum Chordata; class Lepidosauria; order Squamata; family Natricidae; genus Natrix; species Natrix helvetica. The sequence goes on from NC_138551.1 coordinate 133,353,303, forward strand.
AATTAATGCAGGCGGGTAGTTGATAAAATATGATTTTCCGATGCAACATTTATATCAACTTTTAAATATATTTTGATGTCATATCAAAAATATGTAAATTTTACCAATTAGGACTAAACAAATTATGCTATTTTGTATAAGGACATTTTTATTAAGATTTCATTTGCACCTTTTCTTAAATCATTTCTTTATTTATAACTTAGACCCAGGCATAAAATTAAAAAAAAATATCTGGATGGTTCACCAAAATTGTCTGAAAACCCCCCAAAAGGAATTTAAGAGAGAGAGAAGTGAAGAGATCTTCACTTGGAAGTAAAATGTGATGCAATAGAAAAGGGATGATGGATACCAAACTGGATAGGAACATTTGGTGAAATGATCTCAACAGAGTCATTGATTGGAAGCCACAGCAGAGCAAATATTCTTGTCTGGGGAAACCCCAACTTAAGGTCCCCCTGTAGGCACCACCCTTGGGGAAGACGTGGCAGAATAATAATAATAATAAATAATAAATTGAATTTATTAGCCGCTCCCTTTCCAAGTAGGACTCGGGGCGGCGTACAATGGAGCATATAAAACATAGAAAATGTATAAAAAACAAATAGACATACATACATACCAAACACATATACACATACACGGACACGGACACGGAGGAGGTAACAAATTACATCATATAGACAGTTAAAATTAGCATTAAAATACCCCAATTGTAAGAACTCAATATGTAATTAAAAATGTAACGTTTAAAAACAATTTAAAAAACAGTTAGGAGGAATAAGAGAAAAATTACGATTGAGCCAGGCCAGATAATTGAAAGAGGTGGGTCTTCAGCTGTACACGGAAGGAGCGGAGATCGGACGTAATCCTGATGTCACGGGGGAGGTCATTCCACAGGGCTGGGCCCATCACAGAGAAGGCTCTGCTCCTGGGTGTCGCCCCCCGACACTGTTTGGCGGACGGCACCCGGAGAAGTCCCTCTCTGTGTGAGCGAATCGGTCGTAGGGATGTGTGGGGCAGGATGCGATCCTGCATGTAACTAGGCCCTATGCCATGAAGCGCTTTAAAGATCATAATCAAAACCTTGAAACGCACTCGGAAGACCACAGGAAGCCAGTGCAGCTCGCGCAGGAGAGGTGTTACAGGGGAGTATCTAGTCCTCCCCATAATCACCCGCGCGGCCGCGTTCTGGACCAACTGTAGTCTCCGAGTGCATCTCAAGGGAAGCCCCATGTAGAGAGCATTGCAGTAATCCAGGCGAGACGTCACTAGCGCATGGGTGACTGTGCGTAGGGCATCCCGGTCCAATAAGGGGCGCAATTGGCGCATCAGGCGGACCTGATGGAACGCCCCCCTTGCCACGGCTGTTACATGGTCATCCATGGACAGCCGGGCATCTAGGAGGACGCCCAAATTGCGCACCTGTTCCATGGGGGCTAGTTGGACGCCCCCAATGGCCAGAGATGGAAGCACCTGGTTGAACCGGGAGGCCGGAAGCCACAGCCACTCCGTCTTGGAAGGGTTGAGTTTTAGTCGGTTGCCATCCATCCAGACCCGTACGGCCTCCAGACACCGGGACATCATTTCGACAGCCTCATTGGGGTGGTTCGGGGTGGAAATATCTGGCTCAAGAAGGGCAAGAAAAGGGAAAGGAAGCTGCTGCCATCTTGGCTGCCAAAGGGCCCTATTGAAATAAGGCAGATGAAAATCAGAGGGAGCCTGGGACCATCCTTCCATGCAATCATAGAGCCAGAGGGCTGGAAGGGATCTTGGTCTTCTAGGCCAACCCCTTACTCAATACCATCCCACTCAAATGGTTACGCAGTCTATTTTTGAAAGCTGCCAGTGGTGGAGAATCCACAAGCCCAAGAGGCAAGCTCTTCCACCCATTAAATAGTTCTCACTGTCAGGAAATTTCTCCTTCCTTCTCGGTTGGATCTCTCTTTAACAGGCTCCCACCCATTGCTTCTTGCCCTGCCCTCGGGGGCCTTATAGAATAAATGAAACCCCTCTTCTTTAGGGCAGCCTCTCAGGTACATCTGTTATGTCCCTCCTAATCCTTCTCTTCGATTAACTAGATATTCTAGGACAATCTCTCAATTGGCGAATGGAGGATGCAGCCCTCTTCCAATGAGGGAAAGATGTCACACAGAAGCTTAAGATCTGTTTACTGTTATCCCAGAGTGTCAGGCATGGACAAATGAACTCAGTTACAAGAGAGGAAACTCAGTGAAACAGAGGAGTTCAGCCTCCCCTTCGCTGTTTGTCTTTCCCAGGCGCAAGTAGCCAAGAACAGCAGTTGATCTCAAAGTCAACAAAATCCATGGGGGAGGGAAGGGGGGAATGGAGTTGTTGGAATATAATGTTTCTAACAAGATGAGGTATTGAACCCCCACCTGCTCAGCTCCTACAATCTTCATGCAAAGACCAAGCAGTCATCAGACAGAAAGGCTTTAATTCCTGCAGAGAGGAGGGGTTGAACTAGATGGTCTCAGAGTTTCCTTCAAAGGTATAAATATAAAATTCTATAGTGCTAATTTCAAACCCCTGCCTACAGTATTTTATTGAAAAATGTATGCATGGTTTTAAAATTAGCAGTGTTTAACACCCCTTTCCATGAATAATTAAATTGCCCCAAATTCTTGGCCTTTTGTACCCCAAAGAGCTCTGATGGTTCCCCTCCGTCTCCTTTGGATGCTTCCTCAAAAGTAAGGAAATCTGATGGATCCTTGTCGGGACCCCTTACCTGCCACGGCTGCAGCTTTGGAGGCCCCAAATTCTCTTCGACCCCTTTGTTTCTCCTCCTCAGAATGGAGGAATAGGCAGCATTCAAGGCCTGGGCCAGAGTCTTGGTGATACTGTACAGATTGGGGTTATTTAGGACCTGGATCCTGTTCCATTTCCACTGGGTCTCCAGTGGGGCTTTCTGGGGGCATCTTCCCCTGTCTTTGATCGAGAAGATGGACTTTGAAACAGAACAGTGAAAATGCTCATCTTGATATTAAGGTCCTGCAAAGAAACTGTCTTTAGAGGGATCATCCTTAGGACTTTTTTCCTGAAAAGCAAAGTTCCAAATACTGTGGACATATTTGAAAAGCCTGTGCCTTCTCATTGTCGCTTCACCCAAGATTGACAAGATCCAAACTTCCCCTTCAGTGGGTCCTGGCAAGTGTGCAAGTGCTGAATAGAAAGGAAGAACTCGGTTTGCAAGAGGAACATGTTCCAGGAAGTGAACAAAGACATTGACTTGTCTCCACTTAAAGAGGGGAGCTGTATTTCCATCTGTGGAGAATCGTTGTGATACAACAACACAAATTCCATTCCTGACCAGAATAGGGGTGAAAATCCTCATGAAATTCTCTCCCTTCTTGGTGTCTGAAGCAAAGAGGCCAATCAGGGTCCATCTGAAATGGAATAGCATCTGGACAATGGCTGGTTACTGGAATCCTACTTTGGGGAACATCTGGTGGAAAAAGGGGAATCTGTTTTTATCTCTCAGGGTCTCTGAAGCAATTCTATCACTGATCTAAAAAAGCAATGAAGAATGCCGTGTTATATTGTGGGTTAGATCAAATCCAAAATGTTAGATTTTAATAAATCCAACCTGGTTCTCAGGAACCTATTAGAAGAATTTATTGTCAATTAGGGGTGAGAGGCAGCCCTGATTTCATTTTTTCTTACCTCTCTCTTTTCCCCCCCTCCCTCCCCCTCTCTCTCATTTTTTTTTAACTCTTCAAAATTCTGGTAAGTAGTTTTTCAATAAAGTTGATTTTGTTCTTGGAGACAGGCCATACTATAGCATCAGCCCTTTTGTGTGGTGCCCTTGAGCATTAGCTGTCAAAATAAAGTACATTTTAGTTCCAACTCAGCTGCCAACTATTTCAGTTCTGTGATATGCTCTGCCATTAGCTGGTCCCTAGAGTTTTGTCTTTTATCACTATGCCACCAAATCTCAGATTTATTTGTTTCTTTGGCCACAGGTGCTGTGTATTCCCTCTGGGCTCAGTTTCAAGCATGGAGACCCCAAATCTCTCAATTCTAGATGATGGCTTTAATTCAATATCAGCCCCTGTTATTATGAATCACATGAGAATTATTTCCCTTTCATTTCCCTCTACAGAATTCACCAACAATTTTTGAATCCAAGAACTGGTTGAATTATCCAGGGATCCCTCCTGAGAGGGAGAATTATGATAAAAGTTTCAGCTCTGCTCTTTGGCCAAATCCTCCAGGGGAGACTTTGGGCAGAGAAATATGGAGTTTTGGGACAGGCAGGGTCTGTGCTCTTGAATGTCTGTCTCTCTCCTTTCCAGGTGAAGCTAAGTGTTTCTCTGTGTTTCAATCAGGAAAGACACTGGATCATATTCCACCTTGTGAGAGTCCTTTGAATTCTTCTAATTCTTCTTTAGAAACAAAAAAGGGATTCATTGATTCACCCCATGAATGATGGACCTCCTGCTGCTTTTGCTTCTGATGCTGCTTTTATCCCACCCAGTCTCTGGGAAGCTGAGGATGAAATGCCTGCAGAGTTTGGAGCACCAGGATGGAAAACGATCACAGAGCTTTTACAACCCAGGAGACTATCTCATTGGTATAGTCGCCACTGGAGAGGAAAGATTGAATATAAAGTTGCTTTTCAATGTGGCTCCTTCTCTTCAGTTTGTTTTTCATGATCCGTAAGTCATTCAGGGTGGTAGTATTGTACTCCCTCCATTCTAACACTCTCCTTCTTTTCTGTTTTTTTATTTTTCATTTATTCCTATATTGCAGATTATGTCTAATTTCCTGAATGATTTTGATTTCCATGGCTTCTCTCTTTTGTCTGATTTTGTGAAAGAAACTCAAATCCAAAAATGGCTCTGAAAAAAAAGCTGAAAGGGCTGCAGATTATTTTCCTCTCTCAGTTCAGTCCTTAATTTATCACTTGAATAATGAATTTTATTTAAAGTAGTGGTGGAACCAGTTGTAGTTGCTGTACCTCAGCCCATTTCCATATTTGTATAACTGATCATTGCTTTTGGATCAATGTTGGCTTAAGGCTAAGTAGGCATTTGGAGGCTTATATATTTTTAAAAAGTATTTGTTGCTGCCCATTATAATCTTTTTTTTTTTTTACAATAGGGATGTTTATGGTTTTCCAGATGCCTTAATATTCATTTTCAACATTCAAACGGTCAACAAGAATTCCCAGCTCCTGCACAATCTCACACTTGGCTACAACATCCATGCCAACTATTTGAGCCCTTTACGCACTTCAGATGCCTTGCTGGACATTCTCTCCACTGGAGAAGCCAATGTCCCCAACTACGGCTGTGGAAGGAAGGAGAACCTTCTGGCTCTTTTTGATGGAGCTGACAGGGAAATCTCCATCCAGATATCAACATTAGGAGGCACCTACAAAGTCCCACAGGTTTGTGTGTGTTTTTCTCCATCTGGTAAAGTGAGGAGTGGGTGGTGGTGGGTGAGCAATAGATGGAATCATGTCTTCTCCATGGAATTCAAGAGCTACTTTTCTCCATATTAGCAAAAATGACAATATTTTACCCCATTATGTTCATGTTGAGATTAATCATAAAAGGCCTGAAATGCAAGCAATACATTTCCTGGAGAAGACATTCTACCAACTATTTAACTGATCAAGAAATATCCCTGGTTGTTGGGGCCTCTATTGGCATCTTCATTTCCACATATAAATAATACCCAGTTGGATTGAAGTTGGCAATAGTAACATTTTATCTATCTAAAAGTGGAATAAAAAGGACAATTTTAGCAATTATAGGCCAATATAGCAGATATTGTGGCTGAAATTTATGCCATGATCCTCTTAGTTAAACTTAAGAAAAATGCATTCCTTGCAGAAGAAACAGAAGGTTTTAGGTACTGAATAGCTATACAGATTTTATAAGAAATATTGCATGTCAATAATCAAATATTGGTAACAAATTTGTCTTGAAATATCTAATCTAAATCAGCAAAGTAAAACACAGTTTTGCTGGCTTTCTAGATGTTAGTGCATTTGTCATAATTAACAGAGAAATATTATATAGTAAATTGATTGCCCTCAAAATGGAGCTCCACCTGTTGGCCCTGATCCAGGCTCTTTCTCCAGGTCCTTGTTTGAGAGGGAGGTTGGGGCTCAACGGAGCAATGAGAAGAAGGATTGATACTTACCAAGGAGGAAGGGAAGGATGCATATTTGAACCCTTGTTATTCTCTCTTCATATTGACAATTTACTTCAACTAATGAAGGATCCAAAAACACATCATAAATAAATGTTATTTCTTTCTTTGACAAAAATTACTAAATTAGTGGACCAGTGAAATGCAGTGCACATAGTTTCCAGTACTTGGATTTTAGAAAGGCTTTGACAAAGTAAACCACCATCTACTTCTTGGTAAGCTAAAAATATGTGGGATAGATAGCATCACCCCCAGATGGACTCAGACTGTGGTCCTAAATGGAACTACATCTACATGAGGGAAACAAGCAGTGGGGGACCCCAAGGTTCCATTTTAGGCCCAGTCCTCTTCAACATCTTCATCAAGGGTTTGGATGAGGGATAGTTGGGGATCTCATTAAATTTACAGATGACACTAAATAGCCAACAGCCCAGAAGATAGGCTCAAGATCCAGATGGATCTAGATAGACTTGAACCCTGGGACTATCTAAGAAAATGAAATTCAATGTAGAGAAAAGTAAACTCTTACACTGAGGCTAGACAAACCAAATGTACAGGTACAGATGAGGTGAAACCTGGCTCAACAGCAGGAACTGTGAAAGGGATCTTGGAATCTTAGTGGACAATCTCTCAAATGTGAGCCAGCAATGTGTGGCAGCAGCCAAAAAAAGCCATTGGAATCCTAGGCTGCATCAACAAGAGGATAGAATCAAAATCATGTGAAGTATTTGTACCGCTTTCTAATGCCTTGGTAAAACCACCCTTGAAATAGTGCATGGATGGTGAAACTTTTCGGCACTGAGTGCTCTTGTCAGGGACGCGATCTGGAAGAGGAGTTGCCCAGTGTGCATGTCGGTGCGCACATGCACATCAGGCAGCTCCTCTTCCAGTTCCTGTCACTGCTGCACATGTAAAGGCCAGCTGATCATCATGCACACATGTGCACCAGAAACCCAGAAGAGCAACGGGCAAGGCCGTGAGTGCCAGGCGACATGGCTCTGTGTGCCACTTAGCCCGAGCTAAGAAGCTGAGGGGCCATTTTCCCCTCCTGGGGCCCGTTTTTGGCCTCCCCTTCCCCCAGAAACACTCTGCTGGCCAAAAGCTTTGGTCTTACTTTGCAGTTTCAGTCCGTGGGGCTTGCGAAGGTAAGGCCTGTGCTCAGCCAGTGGGTGGGGACTGGCAAGTGGGCGGGGTGATTTGGGTGGGGCAGCCTCATGGTCCCACATGAGCCGGATTAATGGCTTCAGTGGGCTTTATCCGGCCCGTGGGCCGTAGTTTTAGAACCCCTGGTATAGGGTCTAACTTCTTGAGCAGGGGGTTGGACTAGAAGACCTTAAAGGTCCTTTCCAACTTTTTTATTTTGTTATAAGTTCTGTTATGCGTACATATGTTTAGCATGCTAAATACCTATTGGAACATGCTGATTTACACTGTGATATTATCATACTTACACATTGGATTATATACCCTGTAAAGAAGACTTGGTTTCTTTTGTCACAATAATTATCTGATAATTAATAAATCAAATTCAAATGTTATGATCTTTGGGAAATGACATCCTAGCCATAGATGGTCAGCCAATAGAGCAAGTGACACTTTTCCTTACCTGGGTTTTTTTTCTCTGAGACTGAATCTTGGCTCCCTCTTCATCAAAGGAGCTCAGTTAGATCAAAGACATGAGTGAAAGTTGTGCTTAAATGAAACCCTCAAAGCTCTCCAGCTTCCTCAGCCCCAATTATTGAAGTATATGAGGCCAAGGTTTCCCCCATGTTCTTACATCAATCTGATGTTTGGGGCTTCAGAGAGAAACCACCAGCAGAACCAACCCAATCACAGCCTCTGAGGAGTATCATGGGGTGGACAAAAGGACTCCAGCTGCTGCCCCTCAGAGCTGATTTGGGAATTTACACGATTTCTATTTTGTCTAAAATCAGAAAATATGGGTATTGGCATAAAATTTAATCTATGGAAACTAACAGACTCTGAAAATTGTGGCTGTTAGAACAGACAAAACTTCAATTAAAGAGCAATCTTGGATTGTATTACTGACAAATTGTATGAGGAACTGAGGTCTCCCTGTTTCTTGTACAACTGGAGAAGCTAAAAAGATTCCTCCAGAAAGAATCTGGGCCATAGAAGCATTAAAATATGCAGCAATGCTCAAAAATTATAGTAGGCCGTTTATTGGAATAGAATACTTCAGTTGGCATTTGCACATGTTAATCTAATTGCAATAAATTGTAGGGGTGAGATACAGTAATATGATTTAAATTGTTCATAGTTTTTCAATTTATTTATTATTTTCCACTTTTATTATACAATCTTGCAAATATTCTGTCTTTAATATTTTAAACAATGTCTAATTAACCTATAATTCTAATGCCTTCATGGGAACAAGATTGGATTTATTAAAATCTAATATTTTGGCCTTGATCTGACCCCAAATATAACACAGCATTCTTCATTGTGTAAGGTTTTTGAATGCAGCTCAGAATCTGATAAGTCCAATGCAGTGACATGCGGTGAGGTTTATGGCTGGTGAGGCACTGACGTCATCACAATCTTTTTATTAAAATGCCTTTGTAATACAGGGGTTTTTAATATAAGGATCAGCGCCATTTCGTCCCATCTTGTGTGTTTCGAAGGAGTGGAGGGCAAGAGCATATTGCGAAGGACCATGTGCGGTGACCACCAGTGGCCAACAACAACAAAAAAAGAGATTTGGGGGGGAGCAAGGAGCCAAGGAGTTCCTTGTTGTGTTTTCCACAAGGGAGGACAGTCCCTTGGAGGGGGGGGGGGGAGAGAGAGAGATGATGATGATGACAATTAAGTATCAAAAACCTTTTGAGTTTGACAATATAATACGTTATCCAAAATTATAAATAATCTTATTTTCAGATGCATTTATTTGCCATCTGTTATTTTCTTTTTTAAAAATCAGACTTGCTTCCAATTTGTGCCTTCTGGCAAACTGCAGTTTTCTTGGCAAGAGATCTAGCTTGCCATTGCTTTCATCATAGGTCTGAGAAAGTTAGTTTCTTTCTTTCTTTTCTCTTCCTTTCTTTCCCCCTGATTTGTTTTCCTCTCTTTTCTCTCTCTCTCATTCTCTCCCTTCAGCTCTCTTTCATTTCTCTCTCCCTCTCCCCCTTCTCTCTCTAATTTGTTTCCCTCTCTTTTCCCTCTCTCTCATTCTCACCTTCCAGCTCTCTTTCAGTTCTCTCTATTTCTCTCTCTTTCTCCCCTTTTCTCTTTTGCCTCTTTCTTGCGCATGCAAGCAAAATACCCCAGGATCACGGTGATGGATACAGCAACTCCTTCCGCTGCACTGTGGAGAAGAGCCACGCTGTGCAGGAGACTCCTCAGCGCTAGACTCAGGTCAGCGCGAGCTGCGGTCCCCTTCATGTTGGCTCAGGAAGGAGGGGAATGGGACAGCATGCACAAGAGACTCCTTAGCACTAGACTCAGGTCAGCGTGAGCCGCGGTCCCATTCCCCTCCTTCCTGAGCCAACATGAAGGCCACCGCGGCTCACGCTGACCTGAGTCTAGCGCTAAGGAGTCTGAGACTGAGACTGAGGAAATAATTATTATTTCTTTAAAGGTTGGGGGGAAGAGGAAAATCTGCACTTGATTGAAAGCAAAGATAAGGCAGCAACCCTTGGCGGAGAGGAATGTGAGTATGGTATGCTGTGTTGGTGGAATAATAATTCACCTTACAAAGCATTCCTGTTTGCTTGGGTAAAACAATACACCTTAGCTCTGGAAAGGGCAAGTCAGCTCAACTTGATGTAAGAATAAAAGCTTATTGTTGGACTTCTACGTGTTGAAAGATAGTGCCTGCTCCTTCCTTGTGCATACTGAAAACAAACTTGAGTAGTTATGTGGATTTAATGTTATATTCTACAAGGACTGGGAAATCTCTCATGCAGTCTCTGAACAAGAAAAATGTATTTGCATGTTAATGGGGGAAACAGATGGGCTAATTATAATCTTAAACTATTTTTTGGCTTACTATACAGATAATTTAGTGCAAAGCCGTGCACAACAGTATTAGATTCCTGTGGTATTATCTTCCTTGGTTGGTTTAGGGGAGAGCTATGGAAAGCTAAACAAATGCTGTGTAACAAGGAAGCGTGAAACATTCCTTTTGATTCATTGGAGAATTAAAACCAAACATTTCAAAGGAGAGAAGTTTCATATCATGCAACTTTCATCAAAACTATTTCACATGCCCTTAAATTTTTTTTGGGGGGGGGGGGAGAGAAAGAATAGTGAACATCTAGGAAGTAGGGTAGTAGTGGCAAATGGAATAATATTGTGATGCAACTATTATAAATTGTTCAGCAATAATTTAACTAAAAGAATTGTGCATACTATATATAAATTGTTACTTCTTAGCAGGAAGTCCAATATTTTTTCTTTGCATTTTCCCATTTGGCTGAGTTTTCCAGTACTCCGACATAATATTCTTTTTTATTCGTGATATATTGATTGGGTTTCAGTCTCCCATCAGTTAAGAAGACAAGAACTGCAAAGCAGGTGGTTGTGCAAATATCATAAGTATTTTTGGAATGTATGTGTGATGCTACCATTGTGAATTTCTTATTAAGAACACTTATCAAGTTTTAATATTATGACTGTCTAACTTATTTAGAGGATGAGCGCTTGCTTGTTGCAGTAAAGTACAAATGCCATAAGCAAAATACCTGTTTACTCAGAGGTATATTCCTGCTTAAATTGCTTGATAGCAGTGTGCAGAAACTTTAAATTGTATAGCTCACAGCACTAAAGAAACCTTTTATAGCAGTGACTACTCTAGAGGGTCCACATTGGCTGTTTCTGCTTCCAAGTGATGCTTTTGAAATCTACCGGAACATATTAGGGATTTCTGCACTGAGAAGCAGAAGGATGGACTCTCGCCTTTATGATGGGCTTTTGAGACACTGAAAAGCAGTGGGAACTTTTGCTACTTCTTTTTTTTTAAGAATTTTATTGGTTTTTACAAATGTTTATAGGAAAGGGTAAATAGGTACAAGAAAATTTTGACAGCTACATCGTGCGAAAGGTAGAAATCCCCCCGAATCTCACAACTTTTACAAGAAAAAAGGAATCAAAAATTTAAAAATAAACATTGGCAGCTTTTTGTTTTGCATTATATCAACAATATGTTCAATCATCTTTTATGTCACTTCCAACAATTACATTATAACAACAATTGCAATAATGTTTCAAACTCATTTTTGTGACCTGAGTCTTTTTTTTTTTTTTTTCAAAAAGTTTTATTGGTTTTTTTAAAAACATTTATGTGGAAAAGGGTAGGTGGAATTACAAATTTTGGCAGTTGCAAATGTGGCAGACGCCCCCTCCCTCCAAACTCCTAGGTTACATCAAAATATCAAATCTTAATACATAATCATAAAAAGTCAGCATCTTAATTCTAGAAAGAATAATTTTCAATCAATCTATATAATTATAATATATAGTCTAGTTATAAATTCATTTTTACTTTCGGTCTGTTTATAACATTGTGATTTTCTTATTTATTTTTGTGATCTGAGCTTTCTTGGTGTTGACCCTTCACCCCCCGCTGGCAGAGCTCCGGCCCCTCCCGTGTCCTGTATGACCGTTGTGGTGTCTTCTGTTTTTTCTAGGTTGGCTTTATTTTTTTCCATAAAGCCTGTGCCTCTATGGGTGTATTAATTCTGATTCTTGTCTCCTCCCAGAATATCAGCATACCTTCAGGCATCAACCATCTAAACCACACCCCCTTCTGGTATAATTTATTCGCCAATTGCGAATAATTTTTCCTTTTTTCCCTAATTTTTTTGGGAATCTGCTTTAGAATGGTTATCTCCCTGTCACAGTATGTCAATGTTTGCCCCCTTTGCACACCCAGAATTTCATCTCTTGTGGTTTTCCTAAGGAATTTAATGTGAACCTCCCTGGGTACATTATGTGTTCTGGCATATGCTGAATTCACTCTATAAGCTAGGTCTATCTCCCATTCCATCTGCTGTTTATCTTTGTGTATGTATTCAGCTAAAATATTAGTCATAATGTCCCTTATGTTTTCCCCATCTGCTTCTATTACATTTTGAAATCTAAGATAAAAGGACATTCTCTCAAACTCTATTTTCATTTGTTGGATGTCAAGTTCTTTGTTCCCCTTCTGTAAAGCCTCTACCCCCCCCTCGCCTCCGCCACCCCACCCTCCACAAGGTCCAGTCTCTGTGAGTTCTTAAAGATTTGGGCTTGGTTCTGTTTAATTTCATCTTTCATTTCCCTTAACTGTTTCTTAATTTCCTCCTGGCCCTGTAGAATTTGTTGAAGCATTTGTTGAAAGTCTATCTCTGTAGTCTTGGGTTGCATCAGTTCTGTTATCTTTGACTGTGTAGCTGGGCTAGACGTTGCAGACGTTGGGGCAGAAGTAGCAAATCCAGGCTTTCCAGGAGGTGGTCTTTTTGGAGACATGGTTTTTAAAGCAAGGAAATCAGTCAAAATAGAGACTGGGCAGCTGGAGAAGTAGAGCAGGCAGGCAAGTCCAGAAGGCAGAGGATCCAAACAGATGGGGATTTCTTTAGTCAGTCTAGCAATAGATGAAAATTTTTTCCCCAAAGAGTTCAGAAAAGAACAATCCACAAGAGATTCCTCTGGGTGACTCGGAGACAAAGACCGGAAGCCTGAATTTTAAAGGTGGAGTCAGGTTTCACAGTTCATGAAGACAACGGAAGTGTGCCATCTTGCCCTGCCAGCTTTGGGCTCAGAGGCATAATAAAGTTTTAAAAGTTCAAAAAGTTCTCAGTTCACCCATAGGTTCTGGAACTAAGTCCAATGAAAGTCACTTTTATGAGGGTGAGGCATCATTAGTTGGCTCTCCCCCCTCCTCCTTCCCCTGAGGGCGAAAGCAAAATCTTCTCAAGCCGCTTGTCCAAGGGAGGGGGGGAAATCCCCCTCCCTCTAGCCGCACCTCTAGCAAAAGTCCGAAAGTTTAACTTTTTTTTTTTAAAAAATGCTGAAAGGTCCATAAATTCAAAATAGAGGGAATGGAGAAGGGAAGCCTCTCACCACATTGCCGCTGCTTCGTTCAATAGCGCGTTCTCCGATCGGCATGGGGCGAGGCGCGCGCACACGGGCGCCCTCCGAGACTGCTCCCCGGTGCCTAGAACGAAGCGGAGAAGCCCCCGCCAGCCGCCGCCGACGCCAGGACCCTCCGCGAGCCGTTCCCTCGGCAGGACACCTCTCCGGGGCGTCCTGTGCCCCCCCAGAAGCGGGGGAAGCCCACCGGGAGAGCGGGAGCAGGCAAAGGCTTGCCTGTCGCCGTAGCCGCCGGAACCGGAAGTGACCTGAGTCTTTTCACTATTGCTTCCTCCCCCCTGTCTTCTGGCAGAGCCATGGCCCCTCCCCCCATATCTTGTTTACCATCTAGAAAGGCACTGTATTTTTCAATGAAAGCCTCTGCCTCCACAACTGTATTAATTCTAATTCTAGTGCCCTCCCAGAAAATCACCATTCCTTCTGGCAATAACCATCTGAACCAAATTCCTTTATTATATAATTTCTTTGATAAAGAGGAATATTTCTTCCTCTTATCTCTTACTTTCTTCGGAATTTGTTTAAGAATGGTTATTTCTTTGTCTTTATATTTTAATGGTCCCACCCTTTGAGCTCCTAAGACCTCATCTCTTGTAGTCTTTCTAAGAAATTTAACATGTATTTCCCTTGGAACACTGTGTGTTCTAGCATATGCTGAGTTGATCCTATAAATCAAATCAATATCCCACCATAGCTGTTGTTTATCTCTTTTAATATATTCTGCTAAAATTATGGTCATGATCTCCTTAAGATCTTCATCTTCTGTCTCTGGTAGGTTTTGAAATCTAAGAAAAAAAAGACATTATTTCAAATTCCATTTTTATCATATGATTCTCAAATTCTCTATTCCCTTTCTGGACAATCTTAACCTCCTCCCTCAGCCCAGTCGTGTCTTCCTCCAGTACACCTATTCTCTGTTTATTTTGTGTTGCTTGTTGTTGCATTTCTCTGAGTTGATCATTTAAGTCTGCCAGTTGTTTTTTCAGTTCGTCTTGTCCCTTCATAATAGTTTGAAACATTTGGGCAACAGATAAATCCTTTGAACTCTCTTCAGTTGTTTTAGGTTGTAGAAATGAAGCAATTTGTGTCTGTTGAGTAATCAGGCTAGACATGGAAGATGTCAGGGCCGAGGACGCCTTGCCAGGCGGTAATATTTTAGGACCCATGTTAAGTTCAGAGATAGCTATAAGTCTTACACAGAAGAAATGGCGCCTGTGGAATGCACAGCTGGGAGAGATCGTGAGGCAAACAAGCCCAGAAGTGAAAGTTAGTCTTCCTATACAGCTCCAAGCCAAAACAAATAAGAATCAAATGTTCCAAATCCAAGGGGACCACATAAAAAGAGAGGCCCCAGGAGATCTCTAGGGTGTAGGGTAATATAAAGCCAGAAATCCGTTGGCCATCTTGGCTCCGCCTTCACAGGGGATCAGAAAGCGACATATCCAAAGTTTCCAAAAAGTAGTTTAAAAGAATCAACTCAGCAGTCATCTCTTGCAATTGTTGAAAAACTCATTCTCCCATTGCTTAGTGGAAGTGAAAGTTAACTTTTAACTTTCTCTCTCTCCTCCGAGAGGGAGAGATATTCTGAATGCCGCTTTTCTGAGGGGGGGTGGAAAATCCCCCCCTCCAATTTTAACACTTCAAAGGATTGAATCCACAAATTAAGAAGGCTGCTGTTCATCAATTAGATAGATTTAAAAGAGATTGAGGGAAACCTCCCACCTCACCGCACTTCAGCTGTAGCATCTGGTTCATTGTTTCCTTCCAGGCTCCATTCGGCGAAGGCACACAGCGATAGGAACTTTTGCTACTTCTAAGTACTTCCAAGTCCAATAAGAAATTGATTATTTTTGAGCCTCTTTATGCAGGGACAAGTGCTGATAAACCCTTCAAAGAAATGGAAACAGTGTCTGTGTGTGTGTGTGTGTGTGTGTGTGTGTGTGTGTGTGTTTGGGGGGGTGTTCTGTTGTGTAAGATTGGAATATAATTTATTGGCCCTGGATTTTGAGGATGGAGGGAAATGTGGTTGGGACAGACTGGGGAGTCCTGTTTTCTCTCTTTTACATTTTCAGAGATTATATACAGTATAAAGAGTTAACAGTTGCACAGATTGTACTTTATGCTTGCGTACACAAAACAAAGAACAGGTAGTTCAGCACATGACAGCCTGTCAATCTGAAAATACTCTGAAACAAATAGGTATTGTTTCTGGTGCACATAATTCCAAGCCCAAGGTGTTAAGAGGGTGGCCAATCCAAGTAGTTTCCCCTCTACATGCACAGTACATTGTATATTATACTCTACAAAGTGGTTTAAACAACAAAGGCAAGTGTGAGAGAGCACACTGTTCTGCAAATAATCTTACCAGCCTTTTGTATGGTGCTTATGTGTAGTGGTGTTAGTAGTTGCACAAAAGAAATTATACTTACAGACTGCATTTTCCCGTAGATTGTGATATGAATTTATTTTTTTAAGCAACAGGCCAGAACCTGTTCATATTAATAAGTAGGAAATCTGTTGGACATCAAACTTATTTTAAAAGGCTAATTGTGTAGAACTCTTTTTAGTAGTCTGGATTATGGAAGAATTGCAGGAAAATATTAGATAAGACAGAAACAAGCTAAAATAGAGGTGGTGGTGATGAATCAAGTAGATGCTGTGGGCTTTACATTCCTATATATTCAAAAACAGTGCATAGCCCTAACAAACATTATTATTTAATGAATTTAAGTTGTTGCCACTGCTTTGAAGTTAAATGCAGATGTATGGATGCCTCTTTTCTGTGTAATTTATACCTCCATCTTGACTGGGAATGCTGACATTGTCTTGGCCACTCCCTCACGGTCACATGAACTGCCAAGCCACTCCCACCTGGTCACATGGCTGGCAAGCCAGTCCCACAAAGCAAGCCACACCTACAGAAGAGGTTCTAAAAGTTTTTGAAACCCACCACTGTTAGCAACCCAAAAGGAGGGGATACTTTCCTAAGAGCTCACAATTCGGGAATAATGGGGGGGGGGGAAACGCTGAGCTTTCCACGCCCCATTTTGGCCCTGGAAAGCCTCCTGCACCAACCTGGAAGCAAATAAACCCCCCAAAACCCTGCAACTGTTTGAAGACTGAAGGAAGCCTCCAACTGAGCCAGGAAGCACTGGGGGGGTGGGGGTGGCCATTCACACTCACTTCCAGCCCGCCGGAGTTTCCTGCACAGTGTGAGCTCCCCCCCCCCCACTGCATACTCACGGGTCCCCTGCCCTGGCCCTCTGCAAAGGCCCGAAAACCAGCTGGCCGTCAGGAGGTGTGCCTGCAGGTGGATGCTATTGGAGCTGGGCTGGGGCGGCTGGTATGCCTGGAGAGGACGCTCTGCATGCCACAGGTTCCCCATCATGGCTCTCATCCTTTCAATTCCTTTTTCAGATCAAATGTGGAACAGCTTCAGCGGCTCTGAGTGATAAAAGTCGATTCCCCTTTTTCCACCAGATGCTCCCCAAAGAAGGATTCCAGTATCCAGCAATTGTCCCACTGCTCCTCCACTTCAGATGGACCCTGATTGGCCTCTTTGCTTCAGACACAGAAAAGGGAGAGAATTTCATGAGGACTTTTACTCCTGTGCTTGTCAGGAATGGAATTTGTGTGGTTATATCACAACTGTTCTCAAAGACTGGATATACTGCATACCTCAGGGATTCCCTCTCTAAGTGGAGACAAGTCAACGTCTTTGTTCACTTCATGGAATATGATTCCATTTGGGACAGAATTCTTCCTTTCCATTTAACACTTATGCGTCTGCCAGGACCCTTTGAGGGGAAAGTCTGGATCCTCACTAATTTTAGAGGTTATGAAATGGACAAGCGCAGACTTCTCAAATACATCCACAGTATTTGGAAATTTGGTTATCTGGGAAAAGAAAGGCCAAAAGATTCTGCCTTTCAACCCTATTTCTTTGTGGAAGTAAAGTTTCAAGATCATTATTTTCATTGTTCTCTTTCAAAGAATGTCTTTTCTGCCAAAGGCCGCAGAAGATGCACCCAGAAAGCCCCACTGGAGACCCAGTGGAAAAGGGACAGAGAATGGATCCAAAATTTCTACCAACATTACAGTCTCACAAAGACTCTGGCCCAGGCCCTGAATGCTGCATATTCCTCCAGATTGTGGAGGGGAAGGAAGGAGGATGAAAAGAGGTTGGGGTCTCCAAGGCTGCAGCCGTGGCAGGTATGGGGGTCCCGATATGGATCCATTAATCTTAGATCCTTTGGAGAAGGAATCCAGAGGAGAACCATCTCAACAGATCTGGCCAATTTAATTACTCTGGGAATTAATGATTCCAAAGAGTAGATACCATGGCATTTTTATATTTAGCACTGCTAATTGGAAAATGCTGTATTCTTTTCAAAATAAATTCCTGTATTTGTGGGTTTGTGATTAGCCTGGTGGAATTCCACCTTTCTTCTGTCCCCATTGCACGTGGGTCTGTTGGAAGACAAAGGTTTCCAGTCCGTTCCCAGCAGGGAGTCACCAACGATGCTAAAAGAAAATTTCGTGAAGACAGCTGCCTGGAAGTTATGAGTTTTATTGAAGAAAAATGAACGGGAAGGATGAGGCGCAGCTCTATCATTCCCGGGTCTGCAGCACACTATATACAGTTTGGTTTTCCCTTTTATACAATTTTTCTTGCCCCAGGCTATTGTGTAAAATTCAGTTTTTACAAAAGTTCTTTTATTGTGTATGATTGCTCTGATCTTGATTCTCTTGTCTTCGGATTTCATTCATCCGGTATCTCGTCCTTGGGCTAATCCTATCATAAAACTCGAGGAGGATGTTTTCCTGTTTGGGGTGCTTATACAAAGGTGTCTGCTCTATGTAAATGGTCATAATGTTTGTGTTATCTTGGAATTGGATTTTGTGCTTTTGTTATTCTGACCGGTCATTGCTAGATTTGGGGATTTCCTAACTGTTACACTTTTCCTAATCCTATTATCTTATATTCCTTTTGTGACCAAGTGTAACCTCTTCCTGGCTACGTGTGTGGTTTTCTCTGCTAATGGCTCCTGGCTACGTGTTTATTAATTTTTTCCTATGCATGCCGTCTCAGTTATTTCCGTTACCTTACTACAGGTCTGTGTGCAGCTGGACAGGCAGCTAAGCCCCCCTATTCTCCTCCAATGAAAGGGAGCCTGGCGTGGATCTGGACGATTTATTGGGAGAAGAGGGCAGGTGAAACTGAGGAGATGCAAAGAGTGGAAATCAAATAGAAAGACCAGATTGGCAGCATTAACTGACAGCCAGCAAAGAAGCCGCTGGAACCTCTCCAGCGATGCTCCATGTGAGGGAGGGAGGGGTCTCCGGATGACCAGGGGTCTCGGTCACAATGGCTGCTTCCGTCTTCTCCAAAGGATGACAGAAAATGGAGTCTGGCTTCAGACCTTATAGTGAGGCTTATCTGCCCCAGGCCACTAGGTGGGGCTAGAGCAACAACAGCACAGCAGTTACCGTATTTTTCAGAATATAAGACTCACCTTTTTCCCTCAAAAAAGAGGCTGAAAATCTGGGTGCGTCTTAAACATCGAATACAGCATTTTTTGCCTCCCGAAGCCCAGCGCCCTTCACCAAAATAGCCATGCACACCCTTATGGAGGCTTTCAGAGAGCTCCTGGGGGCTAGGGAGGGCAGTAATGAGCAAAAAATGGGCCATTTTTGCCCCCCCCAGCCCCCAGCAGCACTCTATAAGACTCCATAAGGATATGCATGCAATTTCTTTGATAAAAAACGGGCTTGTTTTTGAGAAAAATGGGCCATTGTTTGCGCATTTTTGCTCCCCACAGGAGCACTCTGCAAGCCCTCCCAAGGCTATTCATGACTTTTTTTAAAAAAAAAGGGGGGGGACATTTTCACAAAAACGGGCTGTTTTGGGAAGGTTTGCAGAGTGTAATTTTTTTCCCACCTTTTGGAAAGCTCTTTAACTGGTTGATGAGAATTAGATTGATCAAGTGCTGTGCCAGCAGAAACAAAGCCTTAGGTGCTGCATATTGTCAGTGACTTCCTTCTCCAGCACATGGATAAATACACCTGGAAAAACCTACCTACCTACCTACTCTCTCTCTCTCTCCCTACCTACCTACTGTATTTCTCTTTCTCTCCCTCTACCTACCTACCTACTTTTAAAAAAAACGCCTCTTCAAAACTTGGTGTGTCTTATACTCAGATGCATCTTATACTCCACAAAATACAGTACATGTTGTGACATGACAACCTTTATAAATTAGGAAGAGACCCTGAGACCATCTAGCCCAACCCCTCCTCTCTGCAGGAATCCCAGTTCAAGCTTTTCTGACTGATGGCTGCTCAGTCTTTGCTCTCAGACGATCCATGAAGAGGAGACTGAACTTCTCTGCTTTACTGGCTCAGCTCTAAAACAGCTCATCCTCTTATCATATTTTTCTCTCTCATTCAGTTAAAATCTCCTTTCTTGTAACTGAATTCACTTTTTCCATGTCTGACACGTTGGAATAAGAGTGAGCAGATCTTACACTTGTGTGTAACAGGAATCAGTTATTGGAAGAGGGTTCTATCCAGTGGTGGGATTCAAATATTTTTACTACTGGTTCTGTGGGCATGAATTGGTGGTCTTGTGATTGGATGGGTGTGGCTTGGTGGTCATGTAACTGGGTGGGTAAGGCTTGGTGATCATGTGATTGGGTGGGCGTGGCCAACTTGACATCACTCACGTCAAGGGGTACCTTGCCTGGCCTCTCCTTGCGTCAACAAGATACAATTTCTCTGTCTATTTATTTACAACTAATGAACATCCAAAACACACAATTTAATTCTATTTATATATGCCATTTGTGTACATCCATATTACAAGGTATAGTATATATGCGCACAAAAAGATGCATTATCTACTATATACACTGTATGTGTATGTACACACACACTCACACACACACACACACACACACACACACACACAACACACAGCTCTTCTAAAACTATACACATTCAACCTCACTTACTGCATTTGGAAAAACACACCCAGAGTCCACTTTCTGCCACACGTTTAACTATAACTTCTGCACATTAGAACATTACACAGGCCTTCAGATGCTCTTCCCTAGCTTGCACATGACTGTTAGAGCCAGGAGATGTCATGGAGTGAGTAAAATGTGACAAAACTCACTTAACAACACTTTTGCTTGGCAACCAAAATGTTGGGCTCAATTGTCATAAGTCAAAGACTCTCTGCCTTCCTTTGCATGGTAGCCTTGTCCTACTAAAATCCTTCCCTTTTCTGGCAATTTTCCAGATTGGGCTCCCCAGAACTTCTTCTTTGGGAGAAGCGTCTCTGCTTTCCTGATGGCCCCATTGCCCCGGCAGACCGCTTTGGGGGGGAGTGTGTGTGGGGTGTCTGCTGAGGGCATTTAGCTGGAGGCATCTCAGGCCAGGGGGAAGCCTCTCCCCCTCCACACACACTGCCCAGTTATGGGCCCAGCCTGATGTATTCGGGTGGGGGGTTTCTCTGTTTGGGGGTAGAATTTGGCTGCAGAAATGCAAAGGGATGGGCAGCCTTGGAGGGCCTGCTCATCCTTCCCCTTTTCCTCTCAGCCCTTCAAAACCAGAAATCTCCCCCCACCCTCCAAGCAGCAACTGAGGTGGTGCAGTTTACTGTGCAGTAAACTTTTATTCTATTTAAGAAGGTAAAATATGAGTTTTGGAAAATAAAATTATTACAAAGACAAAACAAAACTGGACAAATCATTTTGTGGGGAAAGGGAAGGAAAGGAAAGGAAAAAGGAAAGGAAAAGAGATTGGAAAGAAGGAAAGGAAAGGAAAAGAAAAAGGAAAGGATAAAGGAAAGGAAAGAGGAAAAAGGTGAAGAGTGGCCAGAACACATTACTGTTCTGTTGCTGGGGTGGTCGGGAGCAGCCTGAGGAGGCCATTCAGGAGCAGACCAAGACGAGCAGGAGGCCATGGCAACGGCAGGCAAACAGGCTGGGCTGAATGGACACGTGGTTGAGGCAAGGGAGCCAAAGAGCAGCTGCAGCTATGACTCCAAGGCACCAGCCAAGGCCTGCGAGGCAAGTAGTGGTGGGGAGAGACGTGGCCAGGCAGAATTTTTACTACCGGGGAGCCTGAACTTGCTGAATCCCACCACTGGCTGTATCCTCCCTTCTCCAACCAAGAGATTGTGTCAGTTGGAAAAGGGGCTCCCAGACTCCTCCTGGTCTTCAGCTCTTCTCCTTGTTGTCTTTCCTCAAGGCTAAGAACAGCTCCTTTGATCTCTTCCTTGACTTCATTGTCCTTCCCTGAAGTTCACGTAGATTTTGTACAAATTCTCCTCCAAGCTTGGTGCCTGCAAGGGGACCTGGTCCTTGAGTTGGGGTCTCCCCAAACTGGAACTTTCACTTCCTGAGATTCTTACGGCTGCATTTGCCTTCTTTCCATAAACATCTCCCGGCTGACTCAGATTCTGTTTCCAGTTAACTACGATTTTGAGGTCCTTTTCACGTATCAAGTTTGGTATCCCTCATCTTTTTTCAAGTCCTTCATGTTCTTATTTGAGACTCTATAGTTAGTCAAGTCCTAGTTGCTAAAAATCAGATATTTTCTACTGCTTTTTACTTATGCACCCTTCTCTGTGAGCTAATCATAAATAATGTTTCTGAAAACTTGATATTCCTCTTATAAAATTTTTTATTCAAAAAGGTAAAATAAAACTATTACAATGACAAAACAAAAGTAGACAACACATTTTTTTAAAAAAATGTGCATTAAAACAGACCAAGTCGTGCATATTGTCCCCCCCAGTTGAATACAATACAGCTATAATAGTTTCTCCCCCTTGCAAAACAGGCCCACTATTATAAATTACGCATCTATTTGCAACTACTTGACTTGTCATCTATCTGCTGTATATAAAAAACGCAGTTAACAGGCAATCCAACAATAAAGTTAAATTTCAAAACTTCAAACTTCTGTGTTATCTGCTGTTGTATTTAACTCACAGAATATTTATAGGGGCTTCGTATCTACTACAGACCACCACAATCATTACCTCTGATCCATCCAGAATCTGTCCAGGGTTAAACATATTTGGTTGATTCTTAATAATAATACATTTCTTTAAAATTTTAATTAGAATCTTTCCCAACAACTGCTTTCCATTCCCCAAAGTTATAGGATGTCCTGTAAATGCAAACACAACTCTTAAGACTTGTTTTCCAGTTAAATATGGCAAGTCTATTCCCCAATCTCCCCCAATCTTCTTGAAGGAATCCATTTCATCAGTCCTCCATTCTGTCCACTTTGAGTCTTCAGGGTCCATGGCCTCTCCAGCCATCTCCAAGCAGCCTCCCTTCAAACCAGACTCCTTCCTCAGGGATGCCAGCAGCAAGTTAAATTCCAGTCCATCCATCCAATCCATCCTATTCAACAATTGTTGCTTGTTTCTGATTATTGCCTTTAAGTTGATTTAAAACCATTGTTATTTTATCAAACTTTTTAAATGAAATTTAAAATAAAGTTTCAAATAAAGCTTCTAAGTTGAAAGGTTTTATATTCTTTAAATCACATCAAATTAGCTTACTCTAAGATCATATTAATTACCATATTAATAACAGAAAAATTGATGACCAATGGCAAATTATAATCCATCACCTTCAGGTTTCATAGGAAATATTAAAAATTGTTAAAAATTATTTGAGTAACATTTTGAAGACCATTTTTATCCATTTAGTTATCATACCACCCCTCAAGTTTCCACAAAATTCACAAACATTTTTGTGAGTCCTTTATTGAAATCCAGTTCTATCACCAGAGTTCCCATAATCCATTTAGAAAGTGTAATGATATCTGAGAATGACTTTTGGGATGAGGAGAAGAGAGGCTGCCTAGGGAAGGATCAGAGAAGAGGGGAGAATCCTGCAGCTGCATAATGGGAGAGAAAGACATTCAGAAAGGATCCTCCCTAACTTTTCAGGCTGAGAAAAGAGATTTGTTCTTTCAGATTTTAAATTTTTTGTTAAAGTCACATTACACTAAAGCAGAATTAGTACATCTGGAGGTGTTTTCCATCAGGATTACAAGGGAGAAGATTAGCCTGAAAGATTTCTCCTTAATCAACCCATGCTTTCAGGGAATCAACCTGTTGTTTTCAAAGAGTTTATGGATCATCTTTTTTTTCCTCTGTTCATTTTATTGAATGTTCCCTATAATTGACCAACTGTGTGGATTATATTTTCTTTATATTTTGTCAGTATGTGACTGACAAATTTTTCTCAAACTTTTTCATTCACTTATGAAGATATTGGCAGTATTTGTACCCTATTTAACCATATTTGGAGATTGGACAATTGTAGAAGAAAGTTTCAATGTGGGATTAGAAACAAAGTATTCTGTTTTTCAAATTCCTGGATGTTCCCATTCTAGTTTCATCCCTTTCTGGAGAAGAATGAATTTTGGAATATTTCTGATAAAAAACTGTACTTGGACCAAAATGGAGAGATAACAGCAGATGTTGGCATTGGTAGCTCCTTGGTTCTCCCCAATGAGCATCCCAGGAAAGAGATTCTGGCGTATTTTAAAGGACAGAGACTTTCTATCAAAGAAGATGCTCTTTCACAGCTAAAGTTGCTCAATAAGGTGAGATAAATTTTGGTGTCTTTTCTCAGTTTCGCAAAGCCTGAGGTCCCATATCAAGTGGACAAACCTTATAGTCTCCATGGTGGTTGGCCTCCCATGCCAGTTGGTATCATCTAATGGAAGTTCTTCAACAGATGGGACCTAAGTGAAGGGGTTTTGCCATGTTTTATGGAAATCTTTCAAGATTTTACTTGTCAGAGGTTTCTTTCCTCATCAGTTTTATTCTATATTAAAAAATCTAAAGGAATAAAAGTTTCCTAAATCTTTTACATATATCATCATAGTTAATTTTTTTCAGTTCAATCCGTTAATAAAGTTTAAAGTAGAAAAGTACTTTATTGTAATATTAAATACCAAAATCAAAAGGGAGGAAGTAAATGAAGAATCTTCCAGTTGTTATCCCTCCTGCATCTGTTTAGAAGTAGTCAGAGATTTCATATTTACCTCAGTGAAGACCAGAGCCTACTTGTCTCCATCCATTTCTCCCTCCATTTTCCATGGACGGAGAGTCCTAACATTTTTTCTTCGGCATTCCTTGTTTTTCTGCTCAGTCTCTGCCTCAGTCCAGATGTGTGGAAAGTTGTCGTCCTGGATTTGTCAAGAGGACTCGAGAAGGAGAGCCAGTTTGCTGCTATGACTGCATTCCTTGTCCGGAGGGGACCTTCTCCACTCAGGAAGGTGGGTGAGACTGGAGGAAAGGAAGTGGAACTGATTCATTACATACATGAAATAATAAAGTTTGGTTCTGAACATCACACAGGATATTATTCAGGTCCAAATTCTTCTCTCACTTTCATAGACGATTAAACAAAAAATGATTTTTTAAAAAAGGTCTTATACTTCTTACTGTCACTCACTAGAGGTACTAATAAATGTGTTATAGAAAATATCTCCTGGTATCACTTGTTGTCCAAATAAGGTATTTCCTGAAAGGTAAAAGGAGAGAATAGTAAGGGAATATGGTTTATTTTCTCAGATGCAGGAAAATGCACCAAGTGTCCGGATGACAAATATCCAAATGAGGACAGAATCCAATGTATCCCCAAAGTTATAACCTTCCTGTCTTATGAAGAACATCTGGGCATCATCCTGGTCTCTTTTGCACTACTCTTGTTCCTAACTACAGGCCGTGTTTTAATCATCTTCACTAAATACCGAGAAACTCCCATTGTCAAAGCCAACAACCGGGACCTCTCCTACATCCTCCTGGTCTCCCTCCTGCTTTGCTTCTTTTCTTCTACTCTCTTCATTGGTCAACCCAGGAAAGCCACCTGCCTTCTCCGACAAACGGTCTTCAGCATCATCTTCTCAGTTGCCATTTCTTCTCTCTTGGCCAAAACCATCACGGTGGTGCTGGCTTTCCTGGCCACTAAACCAGGAAACCGAATGAAGAGATGGTTGGGGAAGAGCTTGGCCAACTCCATCATCCTGTCTTCTTCTGCTCTCCAAATTATCATCTGCTCCATCTGGCTGGGAGTTTCTCCCCCCTTCCCTGACTCTGACCTCCACTCCCAGCCTGGAGAGATCATCCTGCAATGCAACGAAGGGACTGTTGTCATGTTCTACGTCACCCTCAGCTACATGGGCTTCCTGGCTGCCATCTGCTTCACGGTGGCTTTCCTGGCCAGGAATCTGCCTGGGGCCTTCAACGAAGCCAAGCTGATCACCTTCAGCATGCTGGTCTTCTGCAGCGTCTGGGTGACTTTTGTGCCCACCTACCTGAGCACCAAAGGGAAATACATGGTGGCTGTGCAGGTCTTCTCCATCCTGGCCTCCAGTGCTGGGCTGCTGGGCTGCATCTTCATCCCCAAGTGCTACATTATCCTTCTGAGGCCAGACCTGAACACAAAGGAGCATCTCACAGCCAGAACAAATGTAAAAATATTAGAAAAAAAAAGAAATTTAAGAATGGTATAATGTCCATTTATTTGAACGAATACCTGAATTATTTCCACTTAGATAGTATGCAGGAATCAAAGAACATATCTATATGTTTCCAAATGGGAAATTGTTGAAGGATTTTAATTCTTATAACTGCCTTCCTTTTTACCTCAATAAATCTTGCTAAAGAGAACTCTGTGAAAGTTTTTCAGAGGAATTTGTTGTTCACCAACTGCCAATGAATTTGACACCTTTTAAAAAAACTTTTTTTAAAAAAATGATTCCTATGGATAGCATTAAAAGTGTATGTGTGAGAGAATGAATAGGAAAAGTGGTAAGATAGATTCTATGGGAGCCAAGCTCCAACTACCATGTTATTTGATAATCTCCATGAGAACCATTGGCCATCCCACCAAGCCAGAGAAGGTAGGGGCCTCCAGGTCCTCTTGCTTAGATGTTCTCATCCAAGGAGACCTACTTAGCTCACCTTTCCCATAGCTGCTCCTGCCCTGTGAAAGAGGCTTTTCCATGAGATCCACCATCCTCTCTCCATCCTGTTTTTTGGGTGATAAGGACAGCACAAACATCCGGTTCTTTTCCCCAATGCATGGGCCAGGTTGAGACTGGAGTCCAGAAGATGTGGGTGGAGAAACCCCACAGGAGAGTCAGACTGCATCCTGAGGAGATTGGGCTCCTTGTGGCTGCACCAGGTGAATAGCTGCAAGCAGGAGATCGGCTGTGTCTCAAACTCCATCAGAGGAAAGAAAGAGGGTCTCTCTCTCTCTCTCTCTCCAATGTGGGAAGCCCAGCAGTGCAACCCTTGGAGGCCTGATCTGGGGGGTTCCCTTCAGTCATCTCAGGCTGCTTCCAGCCCCAGAAGCCCCAGAAATAAGCCCTTCAGAAGGACTTTGCTCCCGGCTCCCAGGAAGCGAGCAGAAGGGAGAAAAAAGGGGAAGTTCTAATTATGGGATCCTGAACGTCTCTGAATATAAATTAGAATAGACTATGAGGCAATAAAGGTAGTCCTCCACTTATGACCACAATTTCTGTTGCTAAGTAAGTTCTGTCTCATTTTACAACCTTTTTGCCACAGTTGCTAAGCAAATGAGTGCCATCGTTAAGTAAATCAAGCGGTCATTAAGCAAAACTTATAATGATCCCATGACCCTAAGGTACGGCAACTGTCATAAATACATACCAGTTCCCAAGTGCCTGAGTTATGATCACATGACCAGGGGGTGTTGCAGCAGTTGTAGGTGTGAAAATTTTTCTCAGTGTTGTTGTAACTTCCGTCACTAAATAAATCACTGTAAGTCGAGGACGACCTGTTGTCCTCAGGGCAGTTTTTGACAATGAGGCTCCTGCCCAGAGCTGGAAGGGACCTTGGAGGTCATCTAGCCCAACCTGCTGCTCAAGCAGGAGACCCCAGACCATTCCATCCAAAGGACTGTCCTTCAGTGAGTCAGAGCCAATTTTTCGACCTCTTGTGCCCCAGATGGTAAAGAATCCACTGCAGTTGCGGAAGGAACCCCGAGATCCTTAAGGGAAACCGGCTTCTCCCATCGACTTCGTTTGTTGGGAGCCGGCTGGGAAAGTGGCCAATGGAGGCCACACGACCGAAAGACGGCAACCCTGGCAAATACACGCTGGCTGGCAAAGGCCCAAAGGTTGATCATGGGACTGTGAGAATGTTGTGACGGCCGTAACTATGAGGACATTTTTCAGGTTGTGATGATGGTTGTGGGGGATCCGATTCCAGCATCATCTGTTTTATTAATGGAAGACCTTCCATCTGGTCCTATTTTGGCATCAGTGATCTCTGCACACTCCGCCAAGGACCATGTCATCGCCCAAGTGCTCAACTGGGTGTGGAGGGGGTGGCCGAAGGGGCCAGTCAGCACAGAGTCCCTTCCCTTCCACACCCAGCTAGGTGAGTTCTCCGCTCAAGGGGGCTGCCTACTCTGGGGGAGTCATGTGGTGGCCAGTTTGGGCAGCTCTTCCTCTAGGCCAGCCAGGCATCATGCAGATGAAGGCACTTGCCCGCAGTTATGCCTGTTGGCCCAACTTAGACAAGGGCATCACCGATTGGGTCGCATCTTGTCAGCCTTGCCAAGAGTCAAGCAACCAAGAAAGAAAACACTTAGCTCCATTTTTCAGAATTAAAAGTACTTTTACTTTTACTGGTTATGGAAAGATAGCAGCAAAGTAAGGCAAGATCTGAGGCAGAAGCACGTGGAGTCATACACATCAATATTTGTCCAACCCCCTCCCCCCGACAACCCCCATCCCATTGCCCAATCTGCAAATCCCTCAGGTGTCATGTGGGTTGCATCTCCAAGAAGCATCATCAGATTGGTATGCAGGACGGTGGGCCTTGACCAACTCTAAACCCCAGGCATCAGCATGCGCAGTAGATGGTGAGAACAAAACTCCATCTTTAACAATCTCTCCTGTACCAAATATTCCTCTCCCAAATACCATGTCCCCCCCCTCCTCCCCGTTTCAATGGCAACCGAAAGCGAATAGCGAAACAGAGGCTAACACGTGCTTTTTTAAAAAAAGACTCTTTTCTGGGCCTGGCTGGTCTAAAGAAAGGAGGGATTTGGGTGACATGATAGGCGTATTCCAGTATTTGGGGGCTGCCACAAAAGAAGAGGGGGGTCAAATTATTTTCCAAAGCACCGGAGAGCAGGACAAGAAACAATGGATGGAAATTAAACAAAGAGGAAAAACAACCTAGAATTAAAGGGAAACCTCCTGACAGTGAGGACAATTAACCAGTGGAACAGCTGGCCACCAGAAGTTGGGGCTGCTCCATCATTGGAGGTTTCTGAGAAGAGACTGGACAGTCACTTGTCTTGAGATGGTACATAGGTTCTCCTGCTTGAGCAGGGGGTTGGACTAGAAGACCTCCAAGGTCCCCTTCAGCTCTATTCTATTCTATTCTATTTTGGAAACCTTTGAATCCCAGCTTGAAGCCATCTGACAGCTAGGAAAGCTTCCATCCAGGAAATTACACCGGTGGAAATTGTGGCTAAAGGATTCTGTGCTCCCACTGTGTCAACTTTGATCACATCTGCAGGAG